>NC_133324.1:389331877-390008544 GCF_042186555.1 Aquarana catesbeiana
ACATCTGCTAGACAGCACAGGCAGGAGGGTAGCATCACGTTTACTCTCCATTATAAAGGAATACTGTGGTGTGACCTTTCCAACCACAGCCTGCTGACTGAACCATGAAAGAGCAGCAACACAATGATAAGTCAAATCTGCTCATTCTGCTTTCTCCTCTTGTCAACACATTCCCTGATAGCACACACACATGCATGTAGCAGAACCTGATTGGCCACTAGTGCCGCTTCTCCCTATCCCAGTCTGATTACTGCTGTGCATCACTTGACAGGAGACTGATGCCAAAATGCCCACAAAACTCCCACCAATCTGGTAACATAGGTGTGTAAAAACAAAGGAGGAGAATTGTCCTTGAGAGTGTAAGTTCTAGGGATTGGAAATTTTATCCATCTTGTGACAGTAGACTTGGAAGCAGGCTGTCCCTTGTAAGATCCTGAAGACAGGACAGATAGGAACTCCAGCTGTTTGATCGAATCTGTAGCTTTAAGGTAGACTCTAATTGCTCTAACTATGTTCCGGCCATAAAGAGAGATTTATTTGGGATGCTAGGAGTAGGGATGAGCCGAACACCCCCCTGTTCGGTTCGCACCAGAACATGTGAACAGGCAAAAAATTTGTTCGAACACGTGAACACCGTTAAAGTCTATGGGACATGAATGTGAATAATCAAAAGTGCTAATTTTAAAGGCTTATATGCAAGTTATTATCATAAAAAGTGTTTGGGGACCTGGGTCCTGCCCCAGGGGACATGGATCAATGCAAAACAAGTTTTAAAAACGGCCGTTTTTTCGGGAGCAGTGATTTTAATAATGCTTAAAGTGAAACAATAAAAGTGTAATATCCCTTTAAATTTCGTACCTGGGGGGTGTCTATAGTATGCCTGTAAAGGGGCGCATGTTTCCCGTGTTTAGAACAGTCTGACGGCAAAATGACATTTCAAGGGAAAAAAAGTCATTTAAAACTACTCGCGGCTATTAATGCATTGCCGGTCCGACAATACACATAGAAGTTCATTGATAAAAACGGCATGGGAATTCCCCACAGGGAAACCCCAAACCAAAATGTAAAAACAAAAATGACGTGGGGGGTCCCCCTAAATTCCATACCAGGCCCTTCAGGTCTGGTATGGATATTAAGGGCAACCCCAGCCAAAATTTAAAAAAAAATGACGTGGGGGGTCCCCCTAAATTCCATACCAGGCCCTTCAGGTCTGGTATGGATTTTAGGGGAACCCCGTGCCAAAATAAAAAAAAAAACAGCGTTGGGTCCCCCCAAAATCCATACCAGACCCTTATCCGAGCAAGCAACCTGGCAGGCCGCAGGAAAAGAGGGGGGGACGAGAGAGCGGCCCCCCTCCTGAACCATACCAGGCCACATGCCCTCAACATTGGGAAGGTGCTTTGGGGTAGCCCCCCAAAACACCTTGTTCCCATGTTGATGAGGACAAGGGCCTCATCCACACAACCCTGGCCGGTGGTTGTGGGGGTCTGCGGGCGGGGGGCTTATTGGAATCTGGAAGCCCCCTTTAACAAGGGGACCCCCATATCCTGGCCCTCCCCCCCTGTGTGAAATGGTAGGGGGGTACAAAAGTACCCCTACCATTTCACTAAAAAACTGTCAAGAATGTTAAAAATGACAAGAGACAGTTTTTGACAATACCTTTATTTAAATGCTTCTTCTTTCTTCTTTCTTCTATCTTCTATCTTCCTTCGGTTTCTTCCTCCATCTTCTTCTTCTTCTGGTTATTCTGGTTTGGCACCAATCTGCCTATTTAGGCTGCCAGCACATTTGGCTCAGTGCTGTCCGATCTGCAGCTCCCTGTATCTTTGCACCTGCTTCCTGTTTGAACCTGATCTCCTGACTACCGGCTTGCCCTTTGATTATCCTTGTCTTCTGCCTGCAACTGACCCCGGACTGTCCTGACTACGAATCTGCCTGCTCCTCTGTACCACGCTGCCCGCCCGTTGCCAACCTTGCCTATGACCCGACCTGCCTGTTCCACTCCTGCTCTGCACCTGCTGCCTGTGCTTCAGTTGTCTGGTGATCTCCAAAACCAACTTCACTGGGATCCTCCTGCTGCTGACCCGCCAGGCTCTCATACCATTCTGTGCTCCCGTGCCTCCTGTCCATACTACTAGGGGCCGAGAACCAGATACGTAAGGGAGGCCTTCCCCTGCTACATCGGGCTCATTGGTCAGGTACGTGGAAGTCTGACAATAACATAAGACCTAGAACTCTCATGAAGAATCTCATTGTTGCATGTCTCTTGGACCATAAATCATGAGTGTGGGCTCTGAGAGAAATAATTTTCTCTTAAAAAATGAAAACCTTTGCTTGGGATGTGTCCAGGACCAGACCCAAGTATTCTAGGTGAGGAGAAGGCTAGAGCTGATTTTTTTTTAAAACTGAAAATGTCTAGAGTATCTGAATTGTTCTATGGATGTTTTCTGACTGCTTGAAAGGAGATTAGTCTTTCAGGAGAAGGTCATCTAGATAACCTGTGTCCTGGATGCTTGAGTTCTAAGAAGGACAACAAGTTCTGAATACTATTGGAACAGACGATAGCCCAAAGGGCAGTGCAACAAACTTGAAATAATTGCCTACTATTGTGGAGCGCATAAGGTGCTGATAAGGTGGATAAATGGGAGCATGCATATAGGCATCTTGCATGTCTATAGATGGCATGTGTGCCCCTTCATTGGAAAAAGGGCTTCGAGGAAAGTGTGGTAGGCATTGTGGCCCAAGCCTTGCACTGAAAGGAAGGGCTGAACTTAGGTTTGGAAGTTTAAACCTGGGTATTAGGTTTTAATTGAGTATACAGTACACAGTGTGTTTTTGTTAAATTTGCTTGGAGTTCAGATGTAATTAGTGAAAATTTTAATTTGATTGTGTTTCAAAACATATTAAGATGACTCTATCAATAAAAATAATACTTTACGTGGATATGTGACCAATCTGCAACAACAGCTATATGCTCTAGAGCTTGAGTAAATGAGGGGAAGCTCTGCTGACATCCATTATCCGACCATATGCAAGCACAATTTTTTTTTTTTTTTTTTTTTTTTTAGTTTTCCTTGCATGTGATTGGGTATTTTTTGCAAAGTAAAGTTTCACCCCACTTACTAAGCTCTGGAACAAATGCCTTTACTGAGAGCAACTGCACTTGAAAAGTGCACTGTCTATTTGCCTTTAGTAAATAAACCCCACTGCCCCTTAATGCTTTACTATTTCAAATACCTCCTTATTTGTGAAGAGAAGGGGTTTGAAAAAAAATTGCTGAAGAAAAGTACATAGGTTGCAAAAACAGAAAAAATTCCACCTGCACATACTACTTCCCCATCTCCAAGTTGTCTTCTTATAGTTACTAATCCAGTAACCTCCTGCGGATGCCTCATGATGATGCAAGCTGACTTGTTTTATTGATGAAGATGTTGGGTTAAGGTATATATTTTGTAGGTTGTGTTGAGTTAATTTATCAGATGTTTCACATTCACTAGGTTTCTCTTAGCTATAAGTAAGTGTGAAAAATAGCCATACTGGGAAGCTGTTTAAATCATGCTGCTATTTCTGGTCACACTAATGTAAATGTACATTTGTAAGTCCAAGCAAAATGAATTTATAACTTTGATATATTATCCAGTATAGTTTGTGATGTTTTTCCAGGTAACTACAGATAAAGACTCCTTTATAAAATGTATATATATATATATATATATATATATATATATATATCGAGAGAGAGAGAGAGAATGTTACACAGAATGTGGCCTACTTTAGTATCAGTAAAATTTTAATGACCCTTCTTCTTTGAGTATCACCTTATTTTTATTGTCACCACCATTTTTATAATACTATAGCCACATTCTTGCTTTTAAACCAAAAAACAATGGCAATTTTGGCAAATATATAACACTGCCCAAATTCACAGACCTGACATCTATTTTAAATGCATGTTTATATATATATATATATATATATATATATATATATATATATATATATATATATATATATATATATATATATATATATATACATACACACACATACATACAGTGCTGTGTAAAAGTCCTGGGGACTTTAGAAAATTCACAAAAATATTTGTCTTACATAGTACTTTCTCAGCTCTATTGTACAAAACATAAAATGGGGAGAAAACACCTTTTCTTCATTAAATACTTTTATTGAAGAAGAAATTAAAATTAAGATAGAAACTCACAAGCTAAATAAGGCTCAGTTCACACTGTGAGACCCTAAGTGGCATGACATGTGAAATCCCATGTTAGTCAATTAGAGCTCTCTTAATTAGCAATACTGAAGTCGCTCCGACATTAGAAAAGGCTAAATGTGCCCACAGACTTTAATGAAAGTCATCTCCAAGTAGGATCCTCATTTATATTGATGTGATTTGGATGAAACATTACAAGAAGATTACCTAGGCATTCCTTGAAAATCCTTTCAAAGTTGCATCAATATAGTACCCAAGTCAGACCAAGTAGCCAGAAAATCGCTAGGAAGTCGCCTGGCAAAGTTGCACCGTAAGACGCGCAAATTTTAGGTTGCAGTAGTGTGAACCGAGCCTAAAAATTTAATGTTTATCAAATACAAGTCAACCACTCTAGGTTTGGGGACACTCGGTTGCTTATCTTTTAATGGAATGTGTTTTATGGTGATCAGACGCATGAGGTAGCAGACTCACTTGTAATCTATAAACCTAAAATAAATTGCGCTAAAATTTAAAAATATTAAGATTATTGAATAATGATAAGTCTGTGTTCATAAGTACTTTAAAAAAGAGGAAAGTCCATAAAGTGACGTGATGCTTAACACTTTCACCAGAATAATCGTGGAATTTCAAGAAAAGCCTCTACCTCATAAAAATAGCCGCTTACCAGATCCTTATAACCTCCTGCCACGGAAGGTCTTGAAGGCTTGTGGCTATATACCCAGCCCGGGCCTTTTATCATCCAGGGGATTCACGTTCTTGGCCTCCACCACCTGGAATGGGTTCGATCATAAATGAGCCCCAAAAAGAGATAAGGCCGCCATATTGAAAGTGGATTTCAGAGAAGATCTATTGAAGATCTGCACACATCCTGCTGGACATTCTCAGAACCCCATGGAGGAATGATCAGCACTCACTGAGCAGAGATCAGCCATATGCTGCCTGATAAAAGTCGGATGGCTTCGCCTGATGTAAGTCCAAACTAAACAGTGTCACCCCCAGCCTGTGTTCCTGCTATGGTTGTTGGTCAGTTGCAATCTGGCTATGCACATTGTTCTGGTTTTGTGAGTCATCTGATTTTTGTGTATTTGGTTTTGTATATATATTAGAATTCTCACAACGCTGTATTCCTGCCAGAGCCATTTCACACCTCCAAGATGGTAGCCCTAGGTTGCAGTAATAGTGACATTACATCTGTCAAGACTGGTGTAAACAGCTTCACTGCCGCTTTACTCCTCAGGAGAAATAGTAAGAATTGTTGTTCCTCCTTAAAAGATAGTGACTGTCTTTCCATACAATTTATGAACGGCAAGCCTTCATGTGTGCAGGTCATTAACCAATACAACACACAATTCACACATTTCTCTTAAATCTCTTTATTAAATGCTTTTTAAGTCAGCATCTGTTTTAAGGTTATTGGTCCCAAATCAGATACAATTCAAAGCAATAATAATGTCACATATTTATTTATATATTTTAGAGTAGTTTAATACTTAGAGGTTGCCTAATATTTAATTAAGAACACCTATTGTATTTAACTATCGCATGCTAAACACAGTTCTATAATTTATTATGGACAGTTGGCAACTTAAACTCAGTTAAATTGAGAAAGCATCACAGTTTAATCTCCTTTCAAACTCTTTATAAAAAGCTCAGGAATTCAATATTTTTACCATGCACAGAAAAATAAAAACAAATAAGTCAAGCGAAACTAGAGAGGAAAAAATGCATAAATAGCATCACTTTGCTTGAAGAACTTGAATTATGCTGGCAACAGGCCAAGATAAAAATTAAATGGCAATATAATCCTCTGGGGGAAGATGCACTTAGATTTTTTTTTCCTTAATAAAAACTTTGTTTTTGTAGACAGTGAGCACCTTACTGAGGCAAACACCAAGAACATCTGCTGCTATTAGTAACAACTGACCTCTTAATCATCAGGTCCCCATTTCAGAATAACTGCAGGCTGTTAGTACAACATCAAGCTTCTGAAGAAGTCCCTTTGCAACCCCACCATACAGACTGACTGCTGAAATAATAATTTACCTTTCATTTATCAGCTTATACTGGCAGTGCACAAAGCTAAACAAGTGTCAAGGTTTTTTTTTTTTTTTTTTTTTTTTTTTACTGAGCACTTAAATATTGATATAGAAAGAAAAATTGATAAGTACAGTGTTTTCAGTTCATTGAAATTAAGTGGTCTACTTGCATTTGTAGATGCTGTGATTTTTATTTTGTCTTTATTCACTTAAAAAAGCCCTGTATTTTATATTTCTCAAATGCTTAATTTATACTGTAGTCTGGGTGATATTTTACTATAAAAGTTTAAAAAATGTGTGCAATGGGTTGTATAATAATATGTTGTAATACTCTTTTTTTGGTGTTCTCTTCCTTTTATGAAACTCCTTTGGTAAATTAAAATGATCATGAGCATTGCAGGCACTAAAGTAGTATGTATGAAGATTGTGTAGTCCACTTACTGAAACAAAAAAAGTAGAGGTTGGGAATCCCTAAGAGACTTAGTCCTCATTTTTTTCTTTGATTTCAGGTGCTACTGAGTTGCTTTACTAAAACTGGAGAGTGCAAATTTTGGTGCAGCTCTGCAAAGAAACCAATCAGCTTCCAGGTTTTATTGTCAATACTTAATTGAACAAGCTGAATTTAGATGCTGATTGGCTACCATGCACAGCTGCACCATCTTTTGCACTCTCCAGTTTTAGTAAATCAGCCCCTATGTGTTATGTTAATGCTCCACCTTTGTCAAAGTCTTAAACCTATCACTGCTTAAACAAGGCTAATTTCTAATGGGTGCTACCACCTTGTTTCCTACATCAGCAGCACCCAGCAGACAACGAACCATCACTAGTAAAGAGCCAGCAGAATCCTGCGCATATATATTAGAACTCACCCCATAGTAAGCATCCCCCCTAGCCAAGAGTCACTCTGACCGAAAAAACATAAATAAACAAAGCTGGCATTGTGATTTCTGCTTGGCCACTATGAGCATAGAATATGAAAACAGGTAAGGCATCGTTGAATTTACAGTTTACAAAGTCTGAACTGTGTCATTTGTTCTCACTACCCTGTTTCCCCGAAAATAAGACCTAGCGTGATTATCAGTGATGGCTGCAATATAAGCCCTACCCCCCAAATAAGCCCTAGTTAAAGTCCTTGTAGGTCTTATTTTCAGGGTAGGGCTTATTTTTGGGAAAATAGGGTAGGGCTTATTTGGGGGGGTAGGGCATATATTGCAGCCATCACTGACAATCACGCTAGGTCTTATTTTCGGGGAAACAGGGTAGGTAGATCAGTTTAGTGGCATTATAGTATATTCTGTGCTCATAGAGGTTGTGCTCCCACACTGTGCCTCTTTCCTGTCAAGAGGATCCTTTGTAAGGCTGGACTGAGTGTCAAATTATCTAGTAGGCCTAAGGCAGAGCTGCAATGAGAAACAGGAAGTGCTACTAAGAGTTTCAACACTTCCAGAAGCACATGTCTCTGCAAAAAGGAAACATCTTGCTATAACAGACACAATGTTGGTAAGTGTTTAATTTGCTAAATATAATACTTTATTGCTCCCAAAGTATTTAAGATGGTCACAGGGTCTCTTTAAATCTGAACTTCAGATTTAGCATATTAGTATACTATTAATTAAACTAGCCATCCCGGTGCTAACAATGCAGCACTCTTCTGTGTTGCCCATTATGTGTCCTCAAAATTGCTAGTAAGTCTAAGGCCATTGCCCAATTTCTGGGATACAAGTTGGCAATGATTAATTCTTCCCAGGGTCTGATGCTCATGGGGGGTTGTGGATACATCATTTGTGATACATCCTGAAATTTTGCTTTAAACTAGAATCCTGTGCATCAGATAATTCAGAAGGGAAGAACAGTCAAGGAGCAACAATTTAAGATGACCATAGAAAGTAGAGATGCTGCACCAAACATAGTTTTCCAATCTGTGCATTTAAGGAGTGGTGTGCGGACAGGTGCTGTCAGTCTATTCAGTTTGTGTGTCATTTGAAAGTTCAGGCAGGTGGCTGTTAAGGGTGGGGTATAACTACAGATTATGGGTTAACAAAGCAAAATATAGATAGGGCCTCCAAACAACCTCTTTGCACTGGCAATGTCAACTGTGACAATACTCTCACTGATCTGAACATAACATATGCCTAAATCAAGGAAAGGTAGCTGGGGAACTGACAGCTTTGCACAGTGTTCAGTTAAAACTACAAGTTAGTGTAGTGCGAGCTCTGCAAAGTGTTCAGCTAAAGGTACCTGTAGAAGGTTGGTGATGTTTTCCTGATCCTATCACTACCGCAGGCAGCTAAATAAGCTACAAGTTAGTTTTTTTGCGAGCTCTGCACAGTGTTCAGCTAAAGTTACCTGTAGAAGGTTGGTGGTGTTTTCCTGATCCTATCACTACTGCAGGCGCTAAATAAGCTACAAGTTAGTTTTTTGTGAGCTCTGCACAGTGTTCACCTAAAGCTACCTGTAGAAGGTTGGTGGTGTTTTCCCCATCCTATCACTACCGCAGGCAGCTAAATAAGCTACAAGTTAGTTTTTGCGAGCTCTGCACAGCGTTCAGCTAAAGCTACCTGTAGAAGGTTGGTGGTGTTCTCATACTACAGGCAGGCAGTTGATTTTGCTAGTTGCAGTATCAGTATATATATATATATATATCTATATATAAATAGATATATATAGATATATATATATCTATATATATCTATATATATATAGATATATATATATGTATCTATATATATATAGATAGATATATATATATCTATATATATATCTATCTATATATATATATATATATATAGATAGATAGATAGATATATATATATAGATAGATATATATATCTCTATCTATATATATATATATATATATATATATATATATATATATATATATATATATATATCCCAGCTTAGTGCAACTACAGGCCATTAGTATGTCTGGAAGGCCAACAAGAAGAGGCAGACAGTCACAAGCCAATAAAAGAGGGCAAGCAGGCTCTGTGTCTAGAGGCAACAGTGCTGGTCGTGGAGACGGTGCATCCTCATCAGCATGTGGCCGTGGGACAAGCTTGGCCTTTTTTTCAGCAGCTGGCTGCTACATGTGGAAGACTTGGTCGAGTGGGTGACCAAGCCGTCCTCATCCTCCTCATACTCTCTCACCCATGCTCAGGATACTTTGTCTGGCAAAGCAGCTGCCAACGCGGCCTCTTCCCTCAGCTCAATGGCATCAGTGACTCCTTCCCTAGCCCCACCATGTCCTCCTGAGGAGTCCCTCAAACTGTTTGACCACAGTGTTGGGTACATGCTCCAGGAGGATGCACAGCGTTTAGAAGGCTCTGATGATGATACTGAGCTAGATGAAGGCAGTAACGTGAGCACGGACAGAGGGGTGCCCAAGAAGGAGAGCAATCTGACAGTCATGCTCACCCTGCTGCAGCATACTGCCAGGTTTGCTCCAGTGATGAGGAGGGAGGAGATGATGAGGTCACTGACTCAACGTGGGTGCCTGATAGGAGAGAGGAGGAGGAGGAGGAGGCACATCACCAATGAGGCAGGATGCCCTCCAGGGGCCAGCCTAAGGGCAGGACACTGACTGCATCACACCCCAAAGCTCCGCATGTGCAGGGCGCTGCTGTCTCTGCACGTTATTCCAAAAGTTCTTTGGTGTGGGCCTTTTTTGAGATGAGTGCATCAGATCGCACTGCTGCTATTTGCAACATATGTCCCAAGCGTATCTCACGTGGCCAAAACATCTCCCGCTTGGGCACCACATGCTTGACCAGACATATGTTGACCTGCCATGTAGTTCATTGGCAAGCGTATCTAAAAGACCCACACCAAAGAACAAAAAGGACCTCTCCTTGATCCTCATCAGCTGAGATCTCCAACCCAACTATACCTTCAGTCCTCTCTGAGACCTGCACTAAGAGGAATGAAGGTGTAGAATTAGGTGTGTCACAGCCAAGTACTTGTGGGCAATCTGCTTTCGGTACACCGATGTCAGATTGTACCAGGTAAATTTCCCTGCCCCAGCTGCTGCACCACAGAAAGAAGTTCGCTTCCAGCCATCCACATGCCCAGTGGTTGAATGCTAGCTTGGCAAAATTGCTAGCACTTCAACTGCTGCCTTTTCAGTTGGCAGACTCTGCCCCCTTCCGTGAGTTTGTGGAATGTGCAGTTCCTCGGTGCCAGGTACCCAAACGCCACTTTTTCTCATGGAAGGCGATTCTGGCTCTCTACCGGCATGTGGAAAGCAATGTCTTGGCCTCGCTGGACAGGGCGGTCAGCAGTAAGGTGTATATTACCGCTGACTCATGGTCCAGCAGGCATGGACAGGGACGTTACCTAAGTTTCACCGTGCATTGGGGGACTCTGCTGGCAGGTGGGAAGGATACAGGACAAGGTGCAGTAGTGTTGGAGGTTGTTCCACCACCACGCCTCCAAAATGCCACTACTAACGATTGTGACACATCTCTCTCCTCCACCCCCTCCTCTTCTTCTTCCTCCATGGCCTCTTCCTGTGCTTTGTCCTCGGAACCAGCGGTGCTTCGTAGCTATTCAAGGGGCTACGCAAGTATGCAGGCCAAAAGATGCCATGCGGTGCTTGAGCTGGTGTGCTTGGGGGACAGGAGCCACACTGGGGCAGAGGTTCTGTCAGCTCTGCAGGGGCAGGTTCAGAGGTGGTTGACGCCACGCCAACTTAAGGCAGGAATGGTGGTTTGTGACAATGGCACCAACCTCCTCTCTGCCCTCCGACAGGGACAAATGACCCATGTGCCCTGTTTGGCTCATGTCCTTAACTTGGTGGTGCAACGGTTCTTGGACAGGTACCCGGGGCTTACAGGATGTCTTGAGGCAGGCCAGGAAAGTCTGTGTGCATTTCCGCTGGTCATATAATGCCAGTGCTCAGCCGGCAGACCTCCAAAAGGAGTTTAACCTGCCCAAGAACTGCCTAATCTGTGACATGCCCACCAGGTGGAACTCAACGTTGGCCATGCTGCAGCAGCTGCACACGCAGCAGAGGGCCATCAATGAGTACCTGTGCAACTATGGCCCCAGGACAGGGTCAGGGGAGCTTGTTTTTTTTCCCCACGCCAGTGGGCCATGATCAGGGATGCATGCACTGTCCTGTCACCATTTGAGGAGGCCACGAGGGTGGGGAGCAGTGACAGTGCATGCATCAGTGACACTGTCCCCCTTGTCCACCTGTTGGAGCACACGCTGCGTGGAATAATGGACAGGGCACTTGAGGCAGAACAGAGGCAGAGAGCTCTCAAGGCCCCCTTTATCCAGACAGTGTTCCTGCGTGCCTGCTGATCACACAGGAAGAGGAGGAGGAAGAGGAGGATTGTGTCAGTATGGAGGTGGAGTCTGGCACTCAGCATCAGCAGCAGTCTTTAAGGGATCAGTCCCAAGAAACACATGGACTTGTACATGGCTGGGAGGAGGTGGCTGCGGACCATGTCATCCTTAGTGACCCAGAGGACTCCGGACCGAATGCCTCAGCAAACCTACGCTGCATGGCCTCCCTGATCCTGCAAAGCCTGCGTAAGGATGCTCGTATTCGTGGTATCAAGGAGAAGGACCAATACTGGCTGGCAACCCTCCTTGCTCCACATTACAAGGGTAAGGTTGCGGACCTTATCTTGCCGTTGCAGCGGGAGCAGAGGATGAAACATCTTCGGGAGGCCTTGCAGAAAGGTCTGTGCAACATGTTCCCAGAGACTGGGAGGTTACAAACTCCTGTTTCTGGACAACGTGTTGCTGAGGCTTCGGTCAGTCAAAGAAGGAGCGGTGGAGAAGGTGGCCGTCTGACTGATGCATTCAGACAATTTTTTAGTCCGCAGCCCCAAGGTATGATCAGTTCCAGCAACCATCGCCAGTGTCTGTTTTACATGGTGCAGGAATACCTAGGGGCAAGATCTGACTTGGACACCTTTCCCACCGAAAATCCTCTGGGTTACTGGGTCTTGAGGATGGATCACTGGCCAGAGCTTGCACAATATGCAATTGAGCTACTGGCCTGTCCTGCATCCAGCGTTCTTTCGGAACGCACATTCAGTGCTGCTGGAGGCTTTGTAGCCGATCACAGGGTGCGTCTGTCCACCGACTCGGTCGATCGACTGACCTTCATAAAAATGAATCAGTCTTGGATCACCACCAGCTACCAAGCGCCTGATGCTGATGTAACCGAATCATTTTTTTAAAAATCTCAGATCCCTTCAAAGACTGCCTATGCTGATGCTGAGTGACTATCCTGAGTATCCTGAGCGCTGCCAACAGTGCCTAAGGCCCAATTTTTCAGCCCCTGTTTAACAGGGGCGTGTAATTACAATTTTTGATGCAATACTTTGCAGCAGGGCTCGTTTCTGCGTTCCAACTAGAGTATCTGTGAGGGGTTGCAGTGTTGTGGCACCAGCACCAGTGCCTAAGGTCCAATTTTTCAGCCCCTGTTTAACAGGGGCATGTAATTACAATTTTTGATGCAATACTTTGCAGCAGGGCTCATTCCTGCGTTCCAACTAGAGTATCTGTGAGGGGCTGCAGTGGTGTGGCACCAGCACCAGTGCCTAAGGCCCAATTTTTCAGCCCCTGTTTAACAGGGGCGTGTAATTACAATTTTTGATGCAATACTTTGCAGCAGGGCTTGTTCCTGCATTCCAACTAGAGTATCTGTGAGGGGTTGCAGTGTTGTGGCATCAGCACCAGTGCCTAAGGCCCAATTTTTCAGCCCCTGTTTAACAGGGGCGTGTAATTAAAATTTTTGATGCAATACTTTGCAGCAGGGTTCGTTCCTGCGTTCCAACTAGAGTATCTGTGAGGGGTTGCAGTGTAGTGGCATCAGCACCAGTGCCTATGGCCCAATTTTTCAGCCCCTGTTCAACAGGGGCATGTAATTACAATTCTTGATCTAATATTTCACAGCAGGGCCTGTTTCTGCGCACACCAAGAGCGAGTGAGGACTTACAGTGTTGTGGCACCAACACCACCACCACCACCAAAGGCCCAATTTTTCTGCCCCTGTTCAACAGGGGCATGTAATTACAATTCTTGATCTAATATTTCACAGCAGGGCCCTGTAAGGGCTTACAGTGTTGTGGCCACAACAACACCTAAGGCCCAAATTTCTGCTGAGTATATAGGGCAGGCCCCTACTTTCAAACATCCAACTTACAAACGACTCCTACTTGCAAACGGAAGGAGACAACAGGAAGTGAGATTAAATCTACCCCTAGGAAGGGAAATTCGATCCTGTAAGAGTTAATATGGTAAAAACATTTCTCTTTTCCACTGATGCTTTATCACCAATCCTTGTTTCACAAAAAAACCCAAATTTTCAAAAAACATTTGTTATTGGGACAAAAAGTGAGGTGAAATCTTCTGAAGAGGAGCACAGACAGCAAAATAAATGGGTGATAACCCGTCCCTATGTTTTCCAAAAGGTTAAAATAGATTTTTTGGCTGGAGCTAAACACGTTAAAAATGTACCAGTTCAAAATTACAAACAGATTTTACTTAACAACAAACCTACAGTCCCTGTCTTGTTTGCACTGCCTGTATACTACTGTTCAGAGTACAGAGCCTGTATACTGCTGTTTCCTTTTCTAATTTGGGTGCGGGGTTCCCCTTAATATCCATACAAGACCCAAAGGGCCTGGTAATGGACTGGGGGGTACCCATGCCGTTTGTCTCACTGATTTTCATCCATATTGCCAGGACCCGACTACATTAAAGCCGCAAGCAGTTTTAAATAACTTTTTTTCCTTTAAAAGTGACATTTTGTGCAGGGACTGTTCTAAGCACGGGAAACATGCGCCACTTTACAGGCATACTATAGACACCCCCCCCAGGTACGAAATTTAAAGGAATGTTTCCCTTTTTTTTTTTTTACTTTAAGCATCATTAAAATCACTGCTCCTGAAAAAACTGACTTTTTTAAAAGTTTTTTTTGCATTGATACATGTCCCCTGGGGCAGGACCCGGGTCCCCAAACCCTTTTTAGGACAATACCATGCAAATTAGCCTTTAAAATAAGCACTTTTGATTTCGAACGTTCGAGTCCCATAGACGTCAATGGGGTTCTAACGTTCGTGCGAATTTTCGGTCCATTCGCAGGTTCTGGTGTGAACTGAACCGGGGGGGGATGTTCGGCTCATCCCTAGTCACAAGGAAAGGATGAATGAGCAACCTCAGTGTCTGGATCATAGAGATGGGCTGAATGACCCCTTGTTCAGTTCGTGGCAAAACTTTCAAACATTAAATGGTTATGGGGGTCCGGGTACTGCCCTGGGGGACATGTATCAATGAAAAAAGTTAGTAAAAAACATAATTTTCAAATGAGCAGTGAAAAAGTGAAAACCATCAAAATGAGAAATAATGAGAACAATACAAATCTGTACCATGTATAGAGCCTGCTGCAGCAATATTGACATTTATAAAACCAAAAAAAATGACAATTTTTCCATTCAAGCTTTCTTTATTTATAAACAACAGCTTGGGGGCCCAGTCTGTATGATGAGGCCACAATTTAGTGCACTTGGAACAAGATTAGAGATTTTTTGCATAAATTCTGTTGTCTCTTTTGCAGACTTTGGATAGAAGTAACAGGTGCTGAAAAATTGGGCTTTGGGCATTGGTGGTGCCTTCACACTGTAACCCTATAGAGGTACTCTTGATGAAAACAAGAATTGGCCTTGCTGTCAAAAATTGAAATGATATGCACCTGTCAAACAGGCGCAAATAAATTGGTCTTTGGGTGTCAGTGTTGCCTTTACACTGTAACCCTATTGAGGTACTCTTGATGAAAGTAAGAATTGGCCTTGCTGTCAAAAATGGCAATGATATGTACCTGTCAAACAAGTGCAGAAAATTGGTCTTTGGGTGTTCGTGGTGCCTTCACACCATAATCCTATAGAGATACTCATGATGAAAGTAATAGGGCGTACACACGGTCGGACTTTGTTCGGACATTCTGACAACAAAATCCTAGGATTTTTTCCGACGGATGTTGGCTCAAACTTGTTTTGCGTACACACGGTCGCACAAAGTTGTCGGAATTTCCGATCGCCAAGAACGCGGTGACGTCAAGCACTTACGACGAGACTAGAAAAGGCCGGTTCAGAACCAAGCGCGGCACCCTATGGGCTCCTTTTGCTAATCTCGTGTTAGTAAAAGTTTGGTGAGAGATGATTCACGCTTTTTCAGACTCGTGGCTTTCAGATCGTTTTCTGCCGTTCAGTTTGTGCTTGTGGGTTTGTATCTGCTCTTCAGTGCGTGCAAGCAAGTTCCGCGTGACATTAATTAGTCATTGTATTCTTGTTCGTTTGTTACTGTTTTTCAGGTCGCTCTTCACAGACTTTGCTGTTCTTCAGTGCGTTCTGTTACTTCATTCTGAGCAGCCAACCGTTTTCTAGCCATGTTGCGTATGCGTACTCCTCGTAGAGTTCGTGCTGTGCGGGGGCTTGGTGTTGGGGTCCTGACCTTGACACAAGTCCAGTCCATGAACAGGGTGGGGAGGAGTTAATGGACCAAGAATTGGTTGCTTTAGCGTGACCAGTTCTCTCATATGCTTTTGCTCCGTGAGATCCGTGAGAATAATCCTGATGATTTCAGGAACTTTCTCAGGATGACGGACCCCGTGTTTCACCGTCTGTTGGCTTCGCTGACCCCTTATATTAGCAGGCAGGATACCTGCATGAGGCAAGCCATCACTCCGGAGCAGAAGTTGGTCGCTACCCTGCGGTATTTGGCGACAGGGAGAAGCCTGCAGGACCTCAAGTTCTCAACAGGCATCTCCCCCCAGGCTTTGGGTATCATCATCCCAGAGACCTGTTCTGCCATCATCCAGGTCCTACAGAAGGAGTATATGAAGGTAAGATTTTTATCCTTTAATGTCACATTTTATTGTATTGAATGTTTGCTAATATATTGTATTTCTTTCCTCATTCCCTAATTACCATGATTGGAATATGCTGTGAATGTCCCCTTTCTCCTCATGCATGCTGGATTTTTATGTAATTATTATTTTAGGTCCTTCATACATATTTGCCCTTCAATAACCTCCCCAGCATGGTGTCTCCTGGCCTATATTCACCTCATGTAGTCACTTAACAATGTATTTTATCAGCTCCATAGTAGTGCTTTACCCCAAACACCCCCTAAAATGTTTTGAAATGTTATTTTTTCTTTAAATTCAGGCAGAGTGCCAGAGGCTTTTTTTTTGTGGTGTCCCCAAATCATTTTTAGTAACCCTCCCTCCCCCAACTGCTAACTCTGCTGATCCCAATTCTCTATCTATCCTCAATCATCTATCTGCTGACTTTGCCAAACCCATACACACTATACCCATCTCTTTTGTGCTCAGATGTATGGATGAATTACCCAAAGCATGTAGTGCAAGGGCCTGCCTGTATACTTTCCAATGGTACTGTTTAAAGTTTTTGTATTCTATTATTATCTTGATAGGTAATAGCAGAATGTCCAAATGTCCTCAAATGTGTACAGTGTGTATTTATATCTTTGTATTATGACACTTCTTACCTGTCCAGTGGGCTGCCAATAGTGTAACTAAGGAGGGGCTGTTCCAAGTAATACCCATTATTTAGGCATTCATCTCTCAATGAAGTGAAGAGGGTTACCTGTCCAAGATTTCCACACACCCCATAATGTTAGAAATGGCCCATGAGAGGGGGGGGGAGGGGGAATATGATAGATGTACCTTATACTTTGGTGTTGTTAAATTCCCCTTACTAAATGCTATCTGGAGGTTGACCCGTAATGTTTGTGCCTAATCTGCTTGCCATGTTTCTGAGCAAAAATAGTAATGTTTTATTTTTTCCCTCAACAGTTTCCTTCAACGTCACAAGAATGGCAGACTGTGGCCTCCCACTTTGCCCAGCGGTGGGACTTTCCTAACTGCAGAGGGGCAATTGATGGGAAACACGTCCACATCGTCCCACCACCCAACTCGGGGTCGTACTATTTCAACTATAAGGGGTTCAATAGTATAGTGATGTTGGCGGTGGTGTCGGCTAATTACGACTTCTTGTATGTGGACGTGGGGAAGAATGGACGGAGTTCTACAGGCGTCTCCAGAATGGCAGCTTGGACTTGTCACCTCCAGAGGACAATGTGGAAGGACTCCCATTTGTGTTCGTTGCTGATGAAGCGTTTGCGCTGGAGGACCCCTTGATGCGGCCATTCCCGATGAGGACCCCCCCCCGGAACAGAGGGTTTTTAATTACTGGCTGGCCAGAGCCCGAAGAGTGGTGGAGAACACATTTGGAATCCTGGCCAGCCGGTTCCGCCTATTTATGACACCCATCCATATGGCGGAGTATAAACTGAACCATATTATACTGGCGTGCTGTATTCTCCATGACTTTTTAAGGAAACATTCGGCCAACTATGCTGGCTCAGTTGGGCCTGAGGCCGGAGTGATACCTGAAACTCTGACGCCGCTTGAAAGTGGCCATCCTAGCTTGCCCTCCCTGAGTGCCCGTGATGTCCGGTTACGCTACCTGGAGTTCTTTGCGGGTAGGGGGGCTATCAATATGCCAGCAAATCTGTGAAGCCTTTTTATAATAAAAAACAAAAAGAAAGTCTTTGTGGACATTTACTGCTTGTGTTTGTTTTAGCTGACCCTGACAGAAATGTGTTGAGTGCAGAAAATGGCGTGATTGTGTAACCTTATACAAAGCACTGTTGGCTGTTATTTACTAAATGCAAAAACACATTTAACTACAAGTGCACTTGCAACTGCACTGAACCTGCACTTGTAGTGCAAAGTGGATTTGCCCTTAGGAAATAACCCCCATTTTCCCTGAAAACAGCAATTACATCACCCCAAAAGTGTTGTAGTGTTGAGACAATAATAATCCACATATTCTTGATGAACCAACTTTTTTATACCTGCACAATCACATGTGCATTTACCAAAGGTTTTTAAAACAAACCAACATGTTTGTTGTATAACAATTTTTTGGGTGGCATTATCAAAAATAGAAATGTCCATTTACGATAAAACAGGCCTGTGTAAAACCAAGAAGAAAGACAAAAAACTTGAACTTACAAAGTTCACATATGGTAAAACCTGAAGGCAATATCAGACATCAGTATTTAGGAACTGTGTTTGATATTGCGTTCAGATGGGGGGAAATCACCCCTGGAAAAGCCAAATTTGGAAGATGCACACCAATTTACGAATGTCAACATGTGCTAGCTGCCATCACGGGGGATCAAGGGACGTGTTTTGGGGGAGCAAGCCCTTCCTCACCGCTACTTTATAATTGAGGAAGGGGTTGCACCCCCAAAACGCGTCCATTGATCTCCCGTGATGGCAGATAGCACATGTTGGCACACTGTGTGCATCCTCCAAATTTGGCTTTTCAAAACATTGCAAAAAGATTTAAAACATTGTACCACAATCAAAAAAGTGATTTGGTGGGGTTTTAAATTCGCCCCAAAACATCAATGATGTTATTATTTCTTTTAATCACATCATTGATTTTTGTCTTTAGGTTCTCCAATTCCAAATTACACCCCATGATCCACCCGATCAGCATCTGGGCACTTTCGCATGTGAAAGGATCTCGATCACCTAAAAAGAGAGAAACCAAACAAAAACAGGTATCAAAAATCTGCCAGCATCCATCTCTTACCTGAGTCTGTGGTCGCAGACACTCACCTGTTGTGGTGGCAAGTTCAACCACATCTTCTTCCTCCTCCTGCTCTTCTTGGGATGGTGATATTTCCCCTTCTTCCCGAGGTGGGGGGTCTCTGTTCTCCTCGGATGAGGGGTGTCCTCCGAGTCTTCTCTCCCCTATGTAAAACAAAAATTGTATAATTAGCACACAGTGATTTGATGGCAGAACTATAAATAGGAAACATTGCTTGGAAGTGGGGTACAATTGTCTATTTTAGCAGAGTTCCAAGATGTCGCTTTTTTATTGTCCTTTGCCAACCTGCAATACTTTACCTGTTTAGTACAAGCTTCACAGATGGAGACCCCCCTATAGTATACACTGGAGCACCTGTGTGGCCCCCTAATAAAAATGGTGTTCTTGTGTCCCACACTAGTGCTCCAGTGTCCAGATGTGAAAACAGCTGCTGAGTGTCCTCTCCTTACACAGAATCTAGTTTGCATTTCATTCTAGTAACAAACCCATCTACACAACCAAATTTTTTTCATCCAAGTAGGCCCTAAAAAATGTTGGCAAATGCATATGGCAGAAACAATGTTGTTTTAGAAGGTAAAAAATTTTTTTGTAGACGAACGAATAATGGGCCCATGAACATTAAAGTTGACAGTTTAAACTGTACAATTAAGATAAGCATATGGAGCAGCATGAACGTAATAAAGACAAAAATAATAGGAACACAGCACAACTGCTTACTTTTTTGCAGCACTCTCCGGATCTTTTGGTACTGCTCAGGCTCTCTTAATTTTAGGTCCGACCACCGCTTCCTGAGCTGATCTTTCGATCGTCGTACCCCGAAGTTTCTGTGCAGACTTTTGATCACTTTAGCAATGATTTTGGCCTTTCTGATGTTGGGGTGGGGGTAGGGTCCATACTTGCCGTCATAGTCGGCCTTCTTCATGATGTCGACCATCTCCAACATCTCCCCAAAGGACATATTTGTCGCCTTAAATCGTCTCCTTCTGGATCGGGACGTTTCCAGATCCGGGCTTTCCTCCTCCTCCTCCTCGTTGCTAGAATTAGCACGCACCTGCTCTAACTCCGCCATGTGCTCTTCACCCACTGCGCCGAATGAAAAGGGGTGGGGAATAGACTAGAAAGAACGTCAGGGGCGGGTGTAGTTACACGCATGCGCATGTGTGTATAAAGCGTAACACGCGTGCGTAGTACGTACGATCTGTGAGCGGAGGAAGGAGCATTGGACGCGCCGATCGTAAGAACGAAGGTAAGAGACAAACTTGTGCCTATACTGCTTCTATATTGAGGCCTATATTGTAACAAGATTAGGAGAGTTTTATCTGACATTAGGCTTTGTCTTGTGTTGTGTCTTGCAGTGAACATGGATATGCTACAGAAAGACAATGACTTCATGTCAGTATTCCTAGATATGTTAAGGGAACTGCCATGTCTGTGGGAGATTAACCACCCCCATTACAAGAACCAAGCAAAGAGGAAGGCAGCACTGGGGCAATTGTGTGAAATTGTGAAGCAGGTGATCCCCACGGCAGACATCACATATTTGAAGATCTTAATTGGTGGCCTGAGGAGCACATATCTAAGGGAGCGCAAGAAAGTCCTGGATTTGCAGAGATCCGGAGCACCAGATGACATCTATGTCCCCAGGATGTTGTACTACGACAGGCTGCATTTTCTGGCAGGCCAGACTGAACCCAGGCCATCCCTCTCCAGTCTTCCTTCCATGCTTCCTTCCCTCCCGGCTGAGGCTTCTGACACCCAACCTGGGCCTTCCAGGCAACAACATGTGGAGGAGCCCAGATTGAGCCAGGTATAGCATTCCTCTAAATATTTCTGCTTGTCCAATCAATGATGTTACCTAGATGTTAGTTTGGAGTACTAATTTAGGATTGTGATTGAGGAAGCAAAAACTAAAACCATGTCCCTTTTTCATACACAGGGAAGTCTCAGCCAGGAGGTGGCTGGGCCGAGCCAGCTGGCTGATCTGAAGGTCCCTCCACTCCCCCTGGAAAGAGAAAGTGGCAGGAGGAGGAGTGCCCTAGAGGAGGCTACCAGAGAACTCTTTTGGAGGGCTACAGAGGTCCCGGGAGCACCACACACCATGGAGGAGGACATTGCTGCCACCATTGCCTATAAAATGCAGAGGATGGAGGAGGGCCAACAAGCCATGTGTGAGTCGCTCATATTGGAGGCTCTTAACAAAGGTATGAGGGGCCTAATTACAGCTCAGACACACCTTTGCGATGTTCCTCCTCCTCCTCCTGCAGGTCCTCCTCCTCCTCCTGCAGGTCCTTCTTCTCCTCCTGCAGGTCCTCCTCCTCCTCCTCCTTCTCATCCAGGTCCTCCCAGTCCTCCTCCTCCTCCAGGTCCTACTCCTCATCCTGCCACATCTCCAACAGCACAGCCACAGCCCGGAAGGAAGCGTGGAAGGAAGAACAGAAAGTGATGACCCGGATCCAGTCTGGTCAGCCAAAAAATGCAGCCTCTTGTGGTACCACAGCCTGGGGACACAGATGTCATCTGCTGCTTTCCGGATCTCTGCGACTTCGGGACCAGACTGCCCTCCCTTACATATGGACTCCTCAGGCCACCAATTTTGATGTTCAAGAATTGATGTCTGCCCTGGGGGTCCCAGGCTTTGCTAATTTCTCCTGTTGATCCAGTGTTGCCTTCCTCTTTGTTTGGTTCTGATCCCTTAATAAAGGATTTTTGTTTTGAATTATACTCTCCTATGTGTTTTACTTCAAAAAGGACAGTTTGTTTGTGAGGATTCAGGTACATTTCAAATATACAATGTGAAATGAACAAGGGACACCAACACCAAACAATCTCCTTGAGATTAAATAATACAAGATATCAATGGTGTTGGGGTAACTTGACACACAAAACACACACAAAAATATTCTGGAGTAAAAATACAAATAACATTAAACAAAGATCAGCCTTGTAAAAAATACAAACATTAAATCTAAAAAAAAAAGGCTTAAAATCCCCCAAAAAATAAAATAAAAAAAAAACATTCTGTCAGATGTGACAACTAATAACAATATATTCAGGGAATCGCAATAAAAAAACAAAAATAAAACTTTGTGAGAAGTGTGTGTGAATATGAGCAGCAAAACTACTTAATTCTTGTCACATTATAAAGAAGAAGAGAGTGCGCTGTGTTAAACCATTTTTTACATTGCAGCGTGACGAAAGTGCAGTATCCATTGCGAACGCTAAGTTTACCAGAACGAGCTGTTCCGTGCCGGAATTTCTTCTGAGCATGCGTGGCACTTTGTGCGTCGGAACAGGCCACACACGGTCGGAATTGACGCGATCTGATTTTGTTGTCGGAAAATTTTATCTCCTGCTCTCCAACTTTGTGTGTCGGAAAATCCAAGGGAAAATGTCCGATGGAGCCCACACACGGTCGGAATTTCCGACAACACGCTCCGATCGGACATTTTCCATCGGAAAATCCGACCGTGTGTACGGGGCATAAGAATTGGCCCTACTGTAAAAAATGTTAATTTAATGCCCTGCTCAAACAGTTGTTTAAAATTGCAATCAACACCCACAAAGCTAGGCAGCCTAGACAGTCTTTCAGGGTTTTGAGAGCCAGAAAGCACATAATCAGCAACATTGACATCAGGGGCTTGATAGCTGCTGCTTATCCAGAGCTGATTAATTTTGATAAATGTCAGCCGGTCTCTTATCTGTCACAAAACCTCCAGCAGCAAAGAATGCCTGCTCAAAAAGCAAAGCTGCATGCAGGGCAGCCCAGCAGCTCTATTGCATACTGGGCAAGTTCTGGCCAGTCTATTCTCATGATCCAATAACCCAGTGGATGGTCAACTGGAAAGCTCTCTATATCTATTTTTGCCCCTAGATAATCTCCCACCATATGATGAAGACGCTGCTGATGGGATGTGGAAGCTGACAGCCCTGGGCACCGAGGTCTAAACATTTTTTGAAAGGCATCACTGATGCGGCCCTCTTCTCCAACGCTCCTCTCTTGACCAACAGAAGCCTCAAAACATTGTTTTCCACCAGTCTGTAACCTACCAGAGTTGGAAAAGGCATTACATAAACTCCTCTTTAAGGTGTCCTCTGTGGGAACGGGATGAGTTCTGAGACTTTTCCCTTGTAACAGTGGTCAAGGAGGGTTGCCAACCAATAGTGAACCTTCTCCTTGATGCTACATACAGTATTCTCGGGTCCTTTTGCAGGCTTTGAAGAATGAGGGAGCCCATGCACCACAAGTTTGTGGAGGTATGAGAAGCAGACTCCTCAGGGCACTGAGGATTACAGTATCTGGAACTGCCTCCTCCCAGCCACGTACTACTCCCAAGGGTTCTGGGGATGGAAAACCATCTGTTAAGGGTTGACATATGTCTTATTCTGCTTTAATGCCTCCAAAGCTGCCAGAATCCTCCTCCTCCCCCTCCCCCCTCTCCTTTTGTGTGATCTGTGGCATAGGAAGAATGGTGTCTGCATAAATCGGGCCTTGAAAGGAAAGGAAGTCGAGTTACACCTGGTGGGCATGTCACAAATCAAGCGGTTTACAGGTAGGTGGAATTCCTGTTGAATTTCAGCCAACCGAGCACTGGCTGTGTATGATCGCCTGAAATGACTAAAGACTCTTCTGGCCTGCTTCTGCAGATCTTTCTACACTGGGAACCTGTTTAA
Source organism: Aquarana catesbeiana (assembly GCF_042186555.1). Lineage (NCBI taxonomy): Eukaryota > Metazoa > Chordata > Amphibia > Anura > Ranidae > Aquarana > Aquarana catesbeiana. Next base: position 389,355,478 of record NC_133324.1, read on the forward strand.
AAAATGCTGCACCACCAAACTGAGGACATGTGCCAGGTATGGCACATGTATCAACTTTCCCTGTCTATGGGCGGACAAGACATTTGTGCCATTATCGCACACCACCATTTCAGGCTCCAGCTGGCATGGCGTGAACTTCCTCTGGACCTGCCCCTGCAGAGCTGCCAGAATCTTTGCTCCAATGTGGCACCTGTGCCCTAGACAGACCAGCTGAAGCTCTGCATGGCACCTTTCAGCCTGACTCATTGAAAAGCACCTTGAATGCTTAGAGGGTACTTGTAGTTCATGGGATAATTCAGCAGATGAGGGCATGGAGGAGGAGAAGGAGTAGGAGGAGGAGGGGGTGGAGCTGAAAAATCCTGCATCATCACCACTAGCTGTATGGAGGCGTGGCGGCACAACAAGCTGCAGCACTGAGTCCTGTCCTGCATCCTTCCAAGTTGCAATCAGAGTTATCCAGTGTCCTGTGAACAAAATATATTACCATGCTTGCTGGACAAAGTGTCAGCAGTGGCATGGATCTTACAGCTGACTGCCTTGCTCAACGATGCCACAACATTGCCTCACACATGATGGTAGAGAGTTGGAATAGCCTTACGTGAAAAGAAAAAGTGACTGGGAACCTGCCATTGGGGTACAGCACATTCTGCAAATTCATGGAAGGGGGCCGAATCTACCAGACGGAAAGGCAGTAGTTGTTAAGCCAGCAGCCTTGACAAATTTGAATCTAGACGCTGGGCATGTGGGTGGCAGTGACTGTATTTTTTTTCTCCTTGCAGCAGATGGGGCAGAGAAATTTGCCTGCTATAGTCTACAGCTGGTAGTGTGCTACTGGCAGACGTGCTGCAAGGACCTGGGACACCCTACGCTATACCATCATTCCTGTCAGTGGAGGCTGCTGAGAGGTCATTAAGTATAGCGGGGGTAGACCAGAAAGGTGAGGAATGAGGAGGAGCAGAATTGTGTCCCTTTTGTGTGGCTTTCAGGTGCTCTTGGCAATGAGCTTTGGGGGAGGGGTGGGAGGTTAAATGCTTTGTCAAGCATGTGGTACCCAAATGGCTGGTGTTTTGTCACTCTTGATGAGCCTGAGGCAAAGTTTGCAAATTGCAACAGTGCGATCAGCTGCACATGTGCTAAAAAAGGCCCAAATAGCTGAGCTGTGGAACGTGGGCCAGGAGATAACAGCTCCATAATAAGGTGGAATAAAACTGTGTCTCTCTTCATTTCAGGCTGCAAAGCAACAAATGTGATTATTTTAAAGGGGGTGATTTTTTGGCCACTCTCGTGCGCCTGCGGGGGCATGCAGCGTGGCGATCGTGGCCGTGTCATGTTGCTAGGACACAGGGCGACCCCGATTTGTGCAAATAGCCGCGTCTGCAGCTCTTTAACCATATGATCGTATGTGTCCAATCACAGCCGTTCACATGTAAACAAGGATATGCCATAATTGGTTCTCCTCTCCTTACACTGACAGAGTGTGAGGAGAGGAGAGCTGATAAGCAGCATCTCCTCACAGGGGGACATCTAGGGATGTAATCAGGGCACTGATCATCAGTGCCCTGATTACAATAACTAAATACAGTGTGTCAGACAAGGGTCTTTTCCAGCCACATTCGCCATGGTCCTGTGCGCGTGCGCAGTGGATATGCACTCCGGCGCACGCGCACTCGGTCCGATGGAGCGCCGCATGAGTGTGTGCGTGATAGCACACGGGTGCGCGCAGTGACCACACCCGTTGTGACGCTTTGGTGGAGCTATTTAAAATGGCTCCCACGCCCAGACGGGTTGCTGGTTTGTCGTCAGCTCCTGTTGGTTCCTGCTTCCTGTTTAAACTTACCTGATTTCCTGTTGTGACCCGGACTGTTCCCACCATGCTGCTTCTCTCCTGGATTGACCCTCGGCCTGTTTAATGGACTTTGACTTGCCTGCCTCCAGTGTTTGACCCTAAGCCTGTTTAACGGACTTTGCCTTGCCTGCCTCCAGTGTTTGACCCTCGGCCTGTTTAACGGACTTTGCCTTGCCTGCCTCCAGTGTTTGACCCTCGGCCTGTTTAACAGACTTGTCCTGCCTGCCACCAGTGTTTGACCCTCGGCCTGCTTAAACGGACTTGCCTTGCCTGTCACCAGTGTTTGACCCTCTGCTTGTTTACAGATTTGCTTACTCCACCCAGCATCGGGTCCTCAGCCAGTTCCAAGACTCCTGCACCCCCAGATCCGGCTCTGCAGTCTTCCTCCAGGAACTCTATACCTGCTGGTGGCCCGTGCTCCTTAGTGCCACCCATTCCCTGTATCCTATCCAGGGAACGGGGTGCGCGTAGTTGCAAGGGCGGACCGCTCTCTGCATCTCTGCCTCAGTAAGTACTCTCCTGACAGTACAAACCAGCCAATGTCAGAGGCCGACAGAGCGCGTTCCCCTCTAGAGATCCTATGCCAGCAGGTCTCAGCTCTCACCGATGCAGTCCAAAAACTACAAGAAGGCTATACCCAAATTGATAGCAACTATCCAGTCCTCCTTTACCTGCAGCCGCAGCTCCCACACCTACTAGTGGGACCCCCACCTCTCAGTCCACTGCAAGCTCAACTGTAGTTATGGGGCTCCCTGAGCCCAGGGTCCCTACACCTGAGCGCTTCTCAGGAGATCGTAAAAAATACAGGGCCTTTAAGAATGCCTACTCTCTCTACCTGGCCCTCCAGCCCAGGACTTTTTCTTCTGAAGTGGGGTTTGTTATTTCCCTTCTAGCTGAGGAGCCACAAGCTTGTGCTCACAATCTGATGGAACAGAGGAGCCCCATTTTGAATTCTATTGTTACCTTCTTTGAGAGCATGGCACAACTCTATGATGATCCGCAGCGCACAGCCACAACTGAAGCAAACCTGCATAGTCTGTCTCTGAGGTCCTTAAGGATGAATTGGCCAGGATAGACACTCCAGCCTCTCTAGAGGAATTAATCCAGTCAGCCACCAAGTTGGATAGGTGAGCGGCGCTCAGAATGTTTTCAGGGGCCCCGACCTGGTTGGACACCCTCCAGGCCAATGTCTATCCATTCTCCGTCTCCAGCTGCTGCCACTACCTCGGCTCCTGAAGCCGAGCCCATGCAACTCGAACTAGTCTGTGCTCCTCTGACTCCCGAAGAGAGGCAACGTAGACGCCAATCCAATCTGTGCCTGTACTGTGGAGGCTCTGGTCATTTCCTTCGCAGCTGCCCAGTGAGGCCTAATAAGTCTTACCTAAAAAATACTGTGAATTACCAAACCATTGGTATACCCAAGACTTATGTTTCTCTCCTTATCTCTCTACAGCTACCGGAAAAGGAAACCCGCCTGCCAGCTATAATTGATTCCGGAGTTTGTAGCTGCTTCCTAGACATCTTGCTGTCCCAAAATCTACATATTCCTCTTCAGGCTAAAGCTCAAAGTCTCCAGGTACATTTGGCTGATGGGTCTCTCCCCCATTCTGGACCCATCACCCGGGAAACCAAGCCCATCCTTACTTCCACAGACTCAGGCCATCAAGAGATCCTGCATTTTGACCTTATCCACTCACCTATCTTCCCTATAATCCTAGGCCTGCCCTGGCTCCAGGCACATGAACCCCAAATCAACTGGAAAACTAAGGAAGTGTTTTTTCCTCTCAATACTGCTCCCAGCACTGCTTCACCCCGGCTCCTAGTACTTACTCAGCCATCTCACCTGTGCCTGACAATCTTCAACAAGTTCCTTCAGAATATCTTGGATTCCAGGATGTGTTTGATAAACAAAGGGCGGATTGCTTGCCACCTCACCGGCCTTACGATTGCCCTATTGACCTCCTCCCTGGCTCGGAAGTCCCGTTTGGCCGCATCTTCCCGCTGTCAGAAACAGAGTTGAAAGCTCTAAAAGATTACATTGATGAAAATTTAGAAAAGGGCTTCATCCATCCTTCCTCTTCACCAGCCGAAGCTGGTATCTTTTTTGTAGAGAAAAAAGATTGGTCCTCAAGGCTGTGTGTGGATTACAGGCAATTAAACAACATAATGGTAAAGAACCGATATCCATTACCGCTCATTCCCGAGCTGTTCCAACGATTCTGGTCCACCCAGATCTTCTCTAAACTGGATCTTCGGGGTGCTTACAATCTCATCAGGATTCGGGCCGGGGATGAGTGGAAGACCGCCTTCAGGTCCAGGTTTGGGCACTACGAGTACCTGGTGATGCCTTTTGGGCTATGCAACGCCCCGGCCACTTTCCAACATCTGGTCAATGATATCTTTCGAGAATACCTTGATGACTTCCTAGTCGTCTACCTGAATGATATTCTCATTTTCTCTGCTACCACTGAGCTTCACCGAGTCCATGTCAAAAAGGTCCTCACCATACTCAGGAATCATAAATTATACCTCAAAGCTGAGAAATGCGAGTTTGAGAAGACTGTTGTGCAGTTTCTGGGATTCATCATCTCTACCAATGGGGTTGCAATGGACCCACAGAAGGTCAAGGCAATCCAAGAATGGCCGGCCCTGTCAGACAAAAAACGATGTACGGGGTACAACGATTCATTGGGTTCGCTAACTTTTATAGAAGATTTATTGTTGGCTTTTCATCCATTGTAGCACCTATCACCTACTCACACGTCAACACAACCATTTCCAATGGTCACAGCAAGCACAGGAAGCTTTTACCAAGCTTAAGACCTTGTTCATATCCGCACCAATCTTACAACATCCTGATCCAGCCCTACCATTTGTATTAGAAGTGAATGCTTTGGAAACCGCTACAGGGGCCATCCTCTCCCAGAGACATGAGCCCAAGCCGATTCTTCACCGTTCGCATCCCGGAAACTGAGCTCACCAGAACTAAATTATGACATACCCTGTTTCCCCTGAAAATAAGACCTAGCGTGATTGTCAGTGATGGCTGCAATATAAGCCCTAACCCCCAAATAAGTCCTACCCTGTTTCCCCGAAAATAAGCCTTACCCTGAAAATAAGACCTACAAGGACTTTAACTAGGGATTATTTGGGGGGTAGGGCTTATATTGCAGCCATCACCGACAATCACGCTAGGTCTTATTTTTGGGGAAACATGGTAGGTGACAGGGAGCTGCTGGCCATCAAGTTCGCCCTAGAAGAGTGGAGGTATTTATTGGAAGGGGCGTCTCATCCTGTTATGATCTTCACATAAAAATCTAGAGTATCTCAGGACAGCAAAATGACTGAGGCCCAGACAAGCCCGCTGGGCTCTCTTCTTCTCTAGATTTAACTTTCACATATCCTACAGACCGGGCAGATGCGCTCTCTTGGATGTTCTCTGTAACCCCTCAAACCATTGAACCTAGTACTATCCTCTCTCCGCAAAACTTCCTTGGAGTCACTCAATCTGATCTAATAACCTCCATCAAATCCTTGTCTAGTCACTATTCCAGTCCGGAAATACATGCTTTAGAAAAACATGATGAGCTGCTCTGGGCCCGAGACAAATTTTTCATTCCACGGGATGTAAGGCCCCTGGCTCTCAAAGCCTTCCATGATCACAAACTCGCAGGCCATTTCGGAACAAGAAAGACTGCTGAGCTGATCTCCCATTCTATCTGGTGGCCAGGGTGGAGACGGGATTGTAAGGACTATGTCTCTTCTTGTTTACTTTGCCAATGCAATAAGGGTCTAAACATCAAATCCTGGGGCCTACTCAAACCCTTGCCCATTCCGGACTGGGCGGAAGTGTCAATGGACTTTATTGTTGACCTACCTGCTTAGGCGGGGTTTACTACCATCCTGGTCGTGGTTGACCGCCTCTCCAAGATGGTGCATTTCCTGCCCATGGTGGGCACCCCCTCTGCTTCTGATACGGCTAATACTTTCCTCAAGGAAATAATTAGACTTCATGGTATGCCCAAGAGCATAGTCTCGAATAGAGGTGTCGAATTTACCTCCAAATTTTGGAAGGAGCTCTGCAAGACTTTGGAAATAAAGATGTGCCTCTCCTCTGCGTACCATCCCCAGAGCAACAGCCAGACGGAGAGGACGAATCAAACTTTGAAGCAATACCTCTGATGTTTCTGTTCTGGTTCTCAGGATGATTGGGCGACTCTCCTACCATATGCTGACTTCGCCTACAACAAATCTGTTCACTCTGCAACTAACCAAACACCCTTCTGGGCAAACTTTGGGTTCCATCCTCCCTTCCTCCCTAACATCATCCCTGAAATGTCTGTTCCTGCCGTACAAGACCAGATAGGCTCTATCCAATCTAACTTTCAACAAATTCAGGACACCTTACAGAAAGCTCAGGACAGTTATAAGAGACAGTATGACCAAGGAAGGAAGGAGAATCCAATCTTCAAAGTGGGTGAGGAAGTTTGGTTGTCAACCGCTGAAGTAACCAATATAATAATTAATATTATATCTGTGTATTCATTTGTCTAATCCCTGTAGTTAGTTAGTCTATTAAAACTCTGACCACATGTTACTGTTGATATCACAATAATACAAGGTTAGCTATGAAACCAAACACACAATTTATAAGTAATAAAGTCTTATTTATTTCCCAAGGAATTAGGAAACTAACATAAAAGTATTAAAAGGGTATTACAATGTTACATAGCTTACAATCAGAACACAATATACTAAAAAGCATATCTCTACAACATATAACAACAGTCAAACATGTAATACAAGAATATACTTATCACATCCTTGGCTGGTTAGTCTCAAGATGTTGAAAGCGAGAGCTCGGTGCTGCATGGAGTTTAGGCTCAAACCAGCACCCAGAGCAAGGCCTCAAGATGGCCGAGCCACATGAGGCTTGCACAGACCAACATTAGCAGAGAGAGCAAGGGGCAGAGAGACCGAATTGCCTGTGTGTGTGCTCTTTTCATTCAAACATACACGCCTACTCGTAGCCACCCCTATTTGCCTTCCATCTAATTGAAATCGCCAAGAGGTAATCCTTCAGCTGTCTGCCCATTCTTCAGGAAACCTGCTGTATTGTCCACTAGGGTCAGCATCTCCATTAGCCCTGGGCCGTCTTAGCTAGCTCTTATTCTCTTTGAAGCCTGTAATCACACATATCACAGCAGGTGGGCTAGAGACAAGCCCTTTTGCTATGCAGATTCTGTTTGGGGCCACATTCCTCTGTACTTTTTAAAACTGTAGGACTGCAAGCGTCAGCATGTCTGATCTCGGTTGTAAGAACAGATGTGTGGAAACTTTAGACATATAACATTAGAACATGTTGACTTCCAACATAAGCTGCTTTGCGCCTAAAGGGCGCATATCACCCTTCCTCAGACATGGCTCCCATTGAACAGTCCATAAATGTTTTCTCCCCAACATGTGTTTCCAAGCCAGTACCTATAGAACAGTCCTTAACTGTCTTAACGTGTTGTGTTTTTCAACATGTGCAGAAGCAGCTCCTATGGAACAGTCCATAATGTGGTCTCACCGTGTTGCGCTTCTCAACATATGCTTCAGAAACAGCTCCTATGGAATAGTCCATAAGTGTCCTAACGTGCTGTGTTTCCCAACAGGTGCCGCTTTGCTACTGGGTGACACACCAACATCATTCTTCCGTGACATTCTGTATCTTCTTCTTTCTGACATCTTCATGAAGGGGTATAATACAGGCAAGGGGTGTCCATACACTTACCATTCACCAGCACACACTCAGAGCAGCATCTTAACCAGCTTTCAGATATAGAGTCTCGAGGAGGGCCTTTCGCCCATGTTACGAGCCTAAAATACACCTTTATCACACTATACCATGACATGAATAAACCCATCACCATAATATATACATATGTGTCCCATCCAATTATGCATCCCGCTCCCAACCTCCTATAACTCCTCACTGTAGATACGGGTCGGGATTAGGCAGGCTTGCTCACAATGGCCTTTCCTACCGCACTTTTGGCATGTCAGTGGTATTGCAGGGCTCTGACTTGGCAGCAAAGTCTCTAACTTGTACAATTCGTCCCTCAACTTGCATAGCTAAATGGGAGACCCTTCTATATAAATATTGAGTCTAATAACACATATAAATCTGCAACAATGACAAAACCCACACAATTCCATCCCTGTGCCTGGATTTAAGAGACCATGCCCAGGGTATACCATGCACCTCTACCTATGGTTAGGTTCAAGGAACCCTCTAGTTCCATGACTAATGTTACAATCGGTATTCTTAAGGACAAGGAAACAAACTCGTCTATGTCCCAAATAATACCCAGGTGCTTCCTTCCCAGCAATGATCTCGCCATCCCGAACACAGAGTGAAATATCTTACCAACATTTTTCGTTCACCACCATGTATTGACCTGGCATACAAAGTTATGGTCATGCTTCCGACCGAGGGAAGTATCAACCTGCCTCCAGCTTCCATCTTCTCTGATCACATGTGGGTAACTTAGCCTCAAATGCAACAAGATATAATCCCTAGTCAGTAAGCCCATTGATGCCACCAAATATACAGACCGAGTCTGCACTTCTGTATATGGGATCATACAGCATAACACCTTTCACAATCCAAACTAGTACAGCCCATCCAGGCATTTGACCATCACTTTGGATTAGTGTAAGCAACATGTTTTGGCAAAGTCTTACTGAGTGGTGATGCTAAGTCATCAGGCCACTGCCCCTCATACAGAGACTGTACAATCAGCTTAATGCTGGTTGATAATTCCGCCTGCCGCTGCGTGCACGCCAGAGCCAATGACAGATTTCTGTCCTGTACCATCACATTCTCTAGCAACCTCTCAACACAGTTGAGAAAATCTGGAGCTACTTTACCCTGGGTATTTATGTGACTTTGTGGAATGTTATCAAGGATGCCACCAATCTCTCTGAGTAACAAAGCCCCACTTATTTTTGAAGCTATGGCTGCGAGTTTGTTCCTCAGGAGGCCGATGTCCACTCCATTAACAACACCCATCCCAGCTCCTATTCCCCCAATATAGTGCTGAACACATCCCTCCTCTTCCGGTTACTCCTCAGACATACGCGTCCTGCATGAACCTCATTCTGTGTCCGCACATCTCTAGGAGCAAGTCACTGGTACAATGACCGCACTTGATTCAGTGTATACTCAGCACATATAGGGTAATAGGTTTTTATCAACCACTGTGAGATGTTGCAGCGCCATGTGGTGAAGGCATATTGTACCCTGGTAGCCAGCGTTTGTTCCCTTTATCTAACGGAGCATGCTCCTGTGTGTATTCACTGGCACAACTTATCACCTGTGACACAGTGGGAGTTGTCTATATGTTGGAGTGCGATTGTGGGCTCCAATATATTGGACGCACTTCCAGACCCTTACATATTAGGTTAGCAGAACATGTTAACAACATTAAGAAGGGTCTTAAGACCCACAATGTGTCCAAGCATTTTAAATTGTTTCACCAGCAGAACCACAAAAGTTTAAAGTTTTGGGGTATTGAGAGGGTTACAAAACACTGGAGAGGGGGCAATTTTATACGACAGCTAAGCAAAAGAGAATCTTATTGGATACACGAAACCCGAGTTCTCTGTCCTGAGGGATTAAATGTTGAATTCGACATTAATTGCTTTATCACTGAATCTTTATAGTTATAGGCTGGAGCATGAGATGGTCGCGGATGACATATTTTAATATTTTATCTTATCTTTTATTTAAATTTATTTCTATATATTTCATCTACCATACTTTGATTATTGAGGTTTTTGAGCATGTTCACTTATCCATTTAAAATTTTTATTATATGCTGATTGCTAGCATATATCCACCTGCAGGGTTTCTTCTCCGTTCGTTGGCCTTTTTTAATCATTGGGGACACTTCCGGGATTATGTCCCTGTATAGTTATCCTCTGTTCGTCTTTGTTACGTTGCTTTATGCAGCGTCGGGTTGCTATGGCGACCGTTGTGTATATAGTGCGGGTGATCACGCCCCTTCCGGATCCGCTGATGAAGTCCCCGCCCACTGGAAAGCAATGCGTTCGGAAGGAAGGGAGCGCCGTGACGTCACCCGCGACCGTCTCATAGCTTATCTATCTATGCTCATACATCTGGCACTGGATGAGTGCCTTGTTTGTAAGTTTTTTATCTTTGCATTTATCTTATTAAAAATCTTTTATACGGAAAGCACTATGGTCTATCCCCTTTATATTGTCATGATATACACGATTGGGAATTGATTCTGCATATTGTGTATCCTGTACTGCTGCTGATCAAGTCGGATCCTCTGCATATCTGCTTTATTTGACCCGCAAGGGAAAGCCCATCTGACCCTCTATAACGAAAGGGTCCGGTCGTTGAGGTGAGAGGCCACTTCATATGTTGGTGGAGGGATCACTTTATATCCACAAAGTCTTTCAGCATGATGTCACAACACTTATGGGATCTTGAAGTTTATGGACTATTATGTTGATTTTATTTTTTATTATTTTCTCAGCGTTGCACCTCTTGCTATACTATTCACTGGCATTACCTGTGCAGGGTTTCAACCTCTCAGGTGAGACATCAACCAGGCGTATCCCCCCATACCAGGAAATTTTCACCCCATTGATGTGTCACCTGGCACCCTCTAGTCTGGCCAACCGACACCTTATTATGAATAAGTGTCAGCCAGCCCCCTGGGTACCTGCACCATATTAATTCCGTTACGTCAATACATGTCATACATTAAAAACCTTTCCTTCTTTCAATTAAAAAAAAAACATATTTTACATTTCATCTTCTGATGGATTGGATATGTTATATTCCTTCCCCAACCTCCAACCCATCGCACGTATATTAATAGCACATTTGCATTCATCAGGAGAGACTCCGGCAAAAATGTTTCACAAGTCTTGTTGATAGGCACAGTCCTTCAGATTCAGCATTAGCCCTAAATTGTCCATAAGCAAAAACAAGTATTAAACTGAATCTTTTCGTTTGTCCCTTCTCTCCTGATGTTTATCAGAACAAATTTGCGGTGTGGTATGGCACAGACAAACTGCCAATCAGATGAACATCTGTCATCCATGTTCCAGAGACCTCTCCAATCTCGCTCCACCAGGACTCTGGAAGTGAAACACAAGAGCAGAATCAAATTCTTATCCATAATATCTGCTCGCTTACTATGTTTACTTATAGTTCCTTCCTTGGAACCCAGGAACTTAGTATTCCTGGCTTCTGCAACTCTGACCAAACTATCAAAACAACCATGACCTATTTAGGCTGAACCCACTCTAAAATGGATCTCCATGGTATGATCAAAAATTTAAAAACAAAATGAACGTCAATGTTGACTCTCAAAAACACTAAAAAAAAAATGCATTTATTTATCTTTAAGATCTATACACTAACTCCCCTTTCAGGTGGACAAAGGCTAAACTCTAGAACTTTTGGAACTCTTTCCAACTGAATGAACATAAAAACAAATAACAAAAAAACGAACTTCAGTGGCTGGCTTCCTACCAGCTCTTGTCTTAAATAAACAAAATGTATCCAGCTGGAGGACATATTCCCATTACCATCTATTCAGCTGCTAACTGACGGAATAGCCAATTACTCCCCTTTCAGGTGGACTAAACAATAATTTTTCTACCTGAACAAAACAAAAATAAAATAGATGACTAAAGAAATACAAAAAAAAAATGAATAACAAAAAAAAATTAAAATTCTTGCCATTATCACACAACAACAACATGACAAGACAACCACCATAAAACAATAACAAACACTCAACTTTTAACTAAATACATCCATGGACTTTCTTCCTGAGAAGAGTAAGTGCTCATTTCCATCTGAAAGACAATTAGTTAATAGGAAAAACAAAAAAACAAAACATCTGTACCTCATCACAACTTTTGTAACGTCACTTGTAACTCTTGAATCCATTAATGCCTGACTATTGTTTATCTTATTTTTTTTCATTGTTTGCAAACAATTACTAATTAATGAGCTCATGGTACCATATGATAATTGATTATGCCTTTACAATAACCTAACCCCTGTTTTGCTACATTTGCCCCATGTTGTTCTCACTTTTTAGGGCCTGCAAACAAAACACAGACATTAGTATCCAAACCAGTTTTAACTTCTTCCAAGGTCTCTGAAATAGGAACACAAAGACAGTGATTACACACAATTATCATGACAATTGACTTTTTGAGTCCCCCAAGCCTTTTTCCATTAATTGCAAAGCTAGGGGAACAATTGCCATATTTTATTTAATCATGAAGCTCACATTTAAACCTTATTTATAGCAAGGAAACCTTGACCAGAAAATTCTTAGCATCCATGCAGCTCACTAAGTGCTGCTAACATTGTTTCCCCCAGTGCTACACTTGAATAACCATGCGGCTACCTCCATTTTGACTTTACGTAACTATTCTACATATTGATGATTTTCAGTTTGTAGTCTCTGCATTTGGGTCTTAAAAGGGAAATGGGTTTGATTACTATGGCCTCCATGCTTTGGGTTGCTGCCCCATCGGGCAGAATACACTTCATAATGCCTTGGGGTCATTTTGGGGTATTGCGATCTTCTTTCATCGTCTGAAGAGTCATCAGAAGTTTCCATTGTTTCAACTCCTGAATCAATTTCGAGCGCAGTTATCGCACTTTTATTTACATCTCCACAATTCATTTCTGTCATAGCAACATCACGTGCAGTAATAAGAGCGTCCGGTTTTTCTGCATGTTGTTTCACTTCTATCTTTGCTGAGCACTGCGCATGTGCAGAGGGTACCTCCACCATTGCACATTCGACTTTTGCATGTTTGGAGGATAACTCCATTATGGCTGCCTGTGCACCCCGTAATTCTGGGGTTTCCTGCTCCATGCTAGCAATGTTAAGGGCTTTACGAAATCTATGTCCATGTCTATTCCATTTAAAATGTCTGAACTCTCTCTGCCTTCCTGTACCTCTGCTTATTACAGATACACCTGCCTTTGACCCATATTCCCTATCACTGGACTCTTGACAGAAATCTTGCAGGATATTGACAAAATTTTGGTAGGATCTAGCATTCATCAGAGCCATTCTAGTGGGATAGCTTACATAACACTTATTGGCCCTTGAGTATATGAAACTTGTATCATCCTCCAATAAGTCAGGACAGTTGAACACTTTTGTATACAATGCAAAATACTCACTGCAGAACAAAACTGGGTCATCTCCTCTCCTAAATTTAATTCGTTGTAAATCACTCATACCATTATCACGACTGCCCACAATACGCTGCAACTCTTTCCTCTGCACCTCTGCATCTGCTAAGTTATCATTAACCTGTGCAGATAACTGGCCTGCCAAAGGTCCTGGTAGCCATGCTTTCAGAAGAGAACATGCATCCTCATTACTCAAATGAAATTTAAGGACTAAAGCCTCAAATTTATTGGACAGACTCACTGGTGATTCCAGGGCATTAAATTGACCCAGAATCTGGCACAAAGTAAGTCTCTCTTGGATTGTAATCAAACTGTTATTCTGCTTCAAAGCTATGGGTGCAATAGCAGACTGTGTTTCATCACAGCCCTTTTCCTCATTGACTGTGCAGATATTTGCCAATTGGTATGTTCCTCCATGCTCATTGAGCGATACTATACATTGCTTTTTAGTAAGAAGCTGGGAGTGTGCTTTTGCTAATTTTCTTTCTAAAGACATAACCAACTCTTCCATCTCTGACACCTTTATTCACAATGACTCTAAAAGTTTGCTCTTTATATCACAGTCCATGCTGCACCTCTGAAGCTGTTCTTGTAGCTCACTGTTTCTTTCTGACAAATTGCCTGCTGTAGCCCGCAATTCATCCATCTCACTACTGGAGGCTGTTGCAATCTTTAGAAGGTTTTCACTGATTTCCTCTATGTCCTCCCCGAGATGTCTCCTCTCTGCTTCCCACTTCCCCTCCATTTGCTCAAATATAAATTTAACTCTGAGCAACACTGCAATTTCATTTGCCAACCGTTCTTTTTTAACTTTATTTTTTAGCTGTTTACCCAATAATCTGCTGTCATGTTGCTGACACTGAGACAATAGTACCTTACACTGGCTTTTAAGAGGTCCATCTGCACATGAATGATAACTGGCAGAAGTGTACTTTTTAACATATGTATACACAAGTTCCATTTCACAACCATACAATCCACACAATACACAATTCTATTTGTACTAACATTCCAACACTACACTGAGTAATAAACCAAACTCAATTATCGTTAGCTCTTACAACTCACAAAAAAACAAAAAACAAATCGCTCTTCTAGCATTCATTATTCTTCATTCATTACCACTTTTACCTGATATCATTCAAAACAATTAAACTTTTGCATATCCATAGAAAAGACTCACCACACTCACTGTGGCATTATCGGCTGCCTTGTATCTGAGCACTTCTGTCCTGTAGGTTCTCTGCGGCTTTTAGGATTACCACATGCATTCTATGCTAATTTGCACCTTAGCCTACACTGAAGTTGTCTAACCTGTTTTTACAACAGTTGCTTACAATGCACACAGATAAAAAAAACGAACATATACAAAGCCTTTTAAAACTACCTTGTTACTTGTAGTTCTACAGCCTACAAGACACAAGGCACATTCTAATGCCGCGTACACACGGTCGGACTTTTCGTCTACAAAAGTCCAACGGACGCTGACGGACTAAAGCTGGCTGGTAATCCGATCGTGTGTGGGCTTCTCCGGACTTTCAACTGACTTTTTTAGCCTCAAATCCGACGGACTTTAGATTTGAAACATGCTTCAAATCTTTACGTCGTAAGTACGACGGACCCCGAAATCCGCTCGTCTGTGTGCTAGTCCGACGGACAAAAACCCATGCTAGGGCAGCTATTGGCTACTGGCTATGAACTTCCTTATTTTAGTCCGGTGTACGTCATCACGTACGAATCCGTCGGACTTTTGTGTGGTCGTGTGTAGGCAAGTCCGTTCGTAAGAAAGTCTGCCGCAAGTCCGCCGAAGGTACGTCGGAAGTATGTCGGACAGGCTGTCGGACTTTTGTAGACGAAAAGTCCGACCGTGTGTACGCGGCATAAGACACAAAGGCAGACTCTTAATCAATGCCTACTCATAGCCACCCCCATTTGCCTTCCATCCAATAGAAATCGCCAAGAGGTAATCCTTCAGATGTCTGCCCATTCTTCAGGAAACCTGCTGTATTGTCCACTAGGGTCAGCATCTCTATTAGCCCTGGGCCATCTTACCTAGCTCTTATTCTCTTTGAAGCCTGTAATCACACGTATCACAGCAGGTGGGCTAGAGACAAGCCTTTTTGCTATGCAGATTCTGTTTGGGGCCACATTCCTCTGTACTTTTTAAAACTGTGGGACTGCAAGTGTCAGCATGTCTGATCTCAGTTGTAAGAACAGATGTGTGGAAACTTTATACATATAACATTAGACCATGCTGACTTTCAACAACAGCAAATCTTAGATTACCTCTGCCCTCACGGAAACGTGGGCCAAAGTTCATTGGACCTTTTAAAATTAAGACGATGATCAACCCTGTGACATTTGAGCTGGCATTACCAGCCTCCTACAGGATACACCCAATTTTCCACGCATCCCTGCTAAAACCTGTGGTGGCCAGTCCTTTCCCTGGGAGAAAGGAACCTCCTCCTCCACCAGTTGAAGTGGATGGGGAAAACGAATTTGAAGTGGAGTCTATCTTGAGTTGCAGGAAGAGGGGCAAACAGCAAACAGGGATACCCTCCTGAGGACAATTCCTGGGAGCCCACTAGGAATCTCCATGCCCCACGTTTAATTCAAGCTTTTCATCGGGAACATCCGGAATTGATGTCCAGACTGGGCATCCGGAGTCCGCCCCTCGGGGGGGGCACTGTCAGAGAAGGGTCTTTTCCAGCCGCATCCGCCATGGTCCTGTGTGCGTACGTGGTGGATTTGCACTCAGGCGCACGCGCGTGGTCCGATGAAGTGGCGCACGCATATGTGCAATAGCACACGGGTGCATGCAGTGACCCGCGCACACCGTTGTGACGCTCTGGCGGGGCTATTTAAAAGGGCTCCAGTGCCCAGATGGGTTGCTGGTTTGTCGTCATCTCCTGTTGGTTTCTGCTTCCTGTTTAAACTTACCTGATTTCCTGTTGTGATCCGGACTGTTCCCACCACGCTGCTTCTCTCCTGGATTGACCCTTGGCCTGTTTAACGGACTTTGTCTTGCCTGCCTCCAGTGTTTGACCCTCGGCCTGTTTAACAGACTTTGCCTTGCCTGCCTCCAGTGTTTGACCCTCGGCCTGTTTAATGGACTTGCCCTGCCTGCCACCAGTGTTTAACCCTCGGCCTGCTTAAACGGACTTGCCTTGCCTGTCACCAGTGTTTGACCCTCTGCTTGTTTACAGATTTGCTTACTCCACGCAGCATCGGGTCCTCAGCCAGTTTCAAGACTCCTGCACCCCCAGATTCGGCTCTGCAGTCTTCCTCCTGGAAAACTATACCTTCTGGTGGCCCGTGCTCCTTAGTGCCACCCATTCCCTGTATCATCTCCAGGGGACGGGGTGCGCGTAGTTGCAAGGGCGGACCACTCTCTGCATCTCTGCCTCGGTAAGTACTCTCCTGACACAGTGTCACAAACAGTGCCCAGCATTGCCCACCAATGCCAGCATATAGTGCCCACCAGTGGTAGCAATCAGTGCCCACCACTGCCCACAAGTGCCACCAATCAGTGCCCATTAGCGATGCCAGTCAGTGCTGGCAATCAGTGCCGCCTATCAGTGCTGCCCATCAATGCACATCACTGCTGTTGTTCAATGCCCATCAGTGTAACCCATCAGTGCCATCCATCAATGCCCATCAGTGCCCATCTGTACCACCTATCCATGCCGCCTATCCATTCCTCCTATCTGTGTCCACCAGTGCCGCCTATCAGTGCCCACCAGTGCCGCCTATCAGTGCCCATCAGTGCCACCCCACAGTGCACATCAGCGCTGCCTATCAGTGCTCATCAATGCCACATATCAGTGCCAACTATCAGTGCCCATAAGTGCGGCATATTAGTGCCTCCTCATCAGTGCCACCTCATCAGTGGCCATAAGTGCCACCTCATCAATGCCCATAAGTGCCACCTTATTAATGCCCACCAGTTCAGCCTATCAGTGCCCATCAGTGCCGCCTCATCAGCGCACATCAGTGAAGGTGAAAAATTACTTAGTTACAAAATTTACTGACAGAAAAAAAGTAAAAAACATTTTGTTTTCAAAATGTTGGTCTTTTCTTTGGTAAAAAAAAAAAAAAAACCCAGCAGTGATTAAATACCACCAAAAGAAAAGCTTTATTTGTGTGAAGAAAATGATAAAAAAAATTGTTTGGGTACAGTGTAGCATGACCACGCAAGTGCAACATCGCTGAAAGCTGAAAAATGGCTTTGACAGGAAGGGGGTGTAAATGCCTGGTAGGCAAGTGGTTAAATTGATAAATAAAAAACAAATACATTAAAAAAAATAGATAAACTTTCCCAGCAGGTGAGTAAATACTGTAACTAACATATAATCGCTTAATCCATGGACAAGTAATTAAAATTCATACATCTTCAGATGGATATATAATTCACACATATATATTATATATAATATAAACAGCAATACAATTAATAATCACTGAGAAAGCAATTGATGTCTAGTTCAATGTTAAGTCCTACAGGATACAGGTTGCCTAGGCTGTATATACATTTTGTCTCCCTTTTGGAGAGGTCCCTAACCCTATTGGACCCCCTCCAAGAATGGAGCACCATATCTACACCCCAAAATGACAGACCAGAGGGATCCCTATTATGGCACTGTCCAAAATGTGGTGACACACTATGCTGCTTGCAGCCCAACAAAATACTTTGGATATGCTCTGCAATACGCTTCCTCAAGGGGTGCTTTGTGTGGCCAAAAAGGGCATTCCAAAACATAAAATGTACACCAAGTGGGTTGTATTGCATGTAACAAATTTCTCAATCTTATATTGCTTACTAGTAGCTGCCGAAACACATTTATCCCTCCTCTTTATATTCCCAATGCAAGTGGTACAAGCCCTGCGCCGATCACAGGATAAAAAAAAACCTGTCCTATTAGGAAATGAAACTGTTCTCTGAGGAGGATGCAATATCCTTTTGAACACTCTATCCCCAAAATTAGGGGCTTTCCTTTAGACAAAAATTGGTTGCGAAGGGAGATATATATAGTATTTAACACTTTATCCAATAAAAGTATGGGCCAGCGTTTGTGGAAAATCTCCTCTACATCTCTATATTGTACATAAAAATCTGAAATAAGGGCCCATTAATGTTCATCATCAGAAGGCGACGAATACTCATGATATATTCTATTCCTCAATATTACTTCCTTAGGTACATTTCATCGATTACTTTCTCAATACCCACAGCAGAATACCCTTTTCACACAAATTGTTGTGCCTTCGGACTTTAGTTACATAATGTAACCGCTGAGGATGGTGGCCACTGTTAATGGCCAAATAACCATTTCTGTCAGTGGCTTTAAAGACAATTTTAGTTGCCAACCTATTTCCTTCTCTAGAGATAGTTCAATCTAAATAATTGATTGAATTAGGACTAAAAACTGACTCGAAGTGAATATTATTCAATTTATTGTTAAGCCCAGACAAAAATTGCTGCAAAAAGGCCACAGATCCTGACCAAATGAAGAACAGGTCATCTATAAAAAATGTGTGTAATGGTCCTCTGCGCTACTACTTGTAAGTGAAATAAATACAAATAAAGTGGAATTGCAGCAAAACCTAATAGTCTTCACAACTACACAAATAAACAAAATTACCATCTTACAGTGATCTTGCGCATATCCTATAGTCTTCCATATACAAAGTGAATCATCAATAGAGACAAATTAATGCAATAATATAGAATAATATAATAAAATGATTTAATACATCCAATAAATAGTGACAAAAATAATTGAATATGTGCAGTAAAGTCCATAAATATAATAATACCTGCACTGCCTCGTCTTCTGGGGTCCTCTGGTGGCTCTCGCGGCTCTTATAACCTCCTAGGAGAAGCGCTCTGCTGGGAGGTTACCTTGCGGGCGCGCTCCCGAGGCCAGCATTTGCGTCCATAGACATTTTTGGCCCCGCCCCCCCAGCGCCCACATCATTGGATTTGATTGACAGCAGTGGAAGCCAATGGCTGTGCTGCTATCAATCTATCCAATGGAGAGCCGAGAACCCTGGGCAGAGGAAGAGCGCATCTCCGCCGGGTGAAATTCCAGGGCTCAGGTAAGTAAAACGAGGGGGCTGGGGGACCGGTCACTGCCAGGTGTTTTTTTCACCTTAATGCATAGCATGCACTAAGGTGAAAAAACACAAGGGTTTACAACCCCTTTAAGTGCTAACTCTACACAACCGATCTACACAACCTTCTCACCTTGTCCATCTAGACTGGTCACTAGAGCTTCTTCTACAGTCTGATCCATCACTTCCCTCCTCTGCTAGAGGCACTTTATTAAGATCTATAGAGGGACAACACCGGCTTGGTTTTCTACAGTGAGGTTTTACACTATTGGAGCTTCTCTTATCTTTACATGCCACACTCGCTATCTATGAGCTGGGGAGGTTATGATGGGATCTGAGGTTTAGCAGCACCATTTGGTGTCTTTGGATACTCCATTACCACCAACGATTCCAGAGTCTGGGTCCATTTCCTATGCTCCAGAGGGCTTCTTCCATGCAGGCTTCCCCTGATCCTCTGTAGTGGGGGATCATGAGGTTCTGGTAAGCAGCAAATCTCTATCATTGGTGGTGGATTGAGCACCAGATTTCTTCCTATTTTTGAAGACTACATCAATTCATTTTTTTGGATGGACTTTTTTCAATATTTTATTATCTCACAAAGTATTTATTTGTTCACGGGTGTTTGGCCATTCTAAGTTCTTTGGACATTTCACTATATACATTTTATTTTTATTTTTATCACTATTTATTGGCTTTTTATTTTTTGTTTTTAGTTTTGATGTCACGTCATTACTTGCCAATTAATTTATGATATATGGTACATGCACATGGTACATTGGTATTATTATGGATTAATGTACACATTATCAAGCCTATGTTTTCGCGCAATTCTATTATCTTTCTATATTTTACACTGTATTTTTGTTGTGCAGAAGAATCGCTGCTTTTATTACTTCATTTGGTATTTTAGATTTATTTATCACTAGCACGGTTTGTGTTTAGGCACATTATTCAAATTCTACTTAGCGCAGTTTTTCATCCTTTTTTTCTTTTATACAAGGTCATTTATAGCAGCCTTGTACCATGTGATAGCTGTGACCAATTACAGCTCTCACAGTATTTCTTTATGGCTGCAGGAATCCAGCAAGAGAGAGTGAGTAAAGATTGCTTTTACAAAAAAAAATCTTGCTTTTAAAATCCTGCTCATCCCTCACAAGTAGTACAGTGTCTTTATGGTGACTCTGTAGTGCTATAGTGATGGTATGTAAAAATAAATACATTTAAAATTAAAATGTAAAAAATTATATATTTTTTTTCTTTTTAACTCACTTTCACCAGTCTGTGTCCCTAATCAACGCCACCCACTCAAAGTGTCCCTAATCACCGCCATACTGGTAACAGTGTCCCTGATCACTGCCACACCAGTTATGGTGTCTGTGATCACTGCCACACCAGTTATGGTGCCTGTGATCACCGCTATGCCAATTGCACTATTCTAGCTCACTGCCACACCAGATACAGTGTCTGTGATCACTGCCACACCAGTTACAGTGTCTGTGATCACCACCACACCAGTTACAGTGCCTGTGATCACCGCCATGCCAGTTACAATATTCATGATCACCGCCATGCTATTTACAGTGTCTGTGATCACCACCATGCTAGTTACAGTGTTTGTGATCACAGACACACCAGTTACAGTGTCATGCGATCACTGCCACACCAATTACAATGTCCACAATCACTGTTTTGCCAGTTACAGCGTCTGTGATCATCACCACACCACTCATATTGTCCCCGATCACTGCCCTCCACTCACAGTCTCGCTAATCACCGCCACATCACTTGAAAAGATCCTAATCACTGCCAAACCAGTGATATTGTCCCTGATCACTGCCCTACCACTCATATTGTCCTTGACACTGCCACATCAGTTAACCATTTGCCTCCAAAGTCTATTCTGACGATTCTCATATACATGAAAAAAAAAAAAATTTTTTTTTACTAGATAATTACTTAGAAGCTCCAAACATTATATGTTTTCTGAAAGCAAAGGCCCCAGGGAAAAAAACATGTTGATTGTTGCAATTTTTTATGTCACACGACATTTGCACAGCAAAAATCACACTTTAATGAATGTTACTGCACACAAACACAATATAATATCCTATTGTTTGTTAAAATATAAAAGATGATGCTACGCCAAATAGACAATAGACACTTTAAAATTGTACGTGCCCGTGAAATGGGCATTAAAATCTCCATAGGTAAAACTTTAAAAGCCTTTACAGGTTACCAGTTTGGAGTTACACAGGAGGTCTGGTGCTAGAATTATTGTTCTCACTCAGACATTTGCAGCGATACCTCACATGTGTGGTGTGATCGTCGTTTACATATGCGTGCGGGACCAGTGTACGTGTTCGCATTTGCTTGTGAGCACAGGGGGATGGGAGTGCTTTAATTTTTTTTACTGTTATTATTAATTTATTTATTTTTTTTTTTTACACTGTCTCTTTATTTTCTTTTTTGATCAACTTGATTGCTATTACAAGGGATGAACAACATTCGTTGTGATGGCAATACGCATGACAAGTCTTCTTTATGGAGAGATCTGGGGTCTACTAGACCCAGGACTCTCCTCTGCTTTCCAAAACATCTGATTAAACCTAGATTGGTTTGATCAGATGCTTTCACGACTATGAATGGCTTGTAAACAGCAAAACAAAACCAGCAGTGACAAAATGCTTGTCACTTCTGGTTTCAAAGACCATGGAGACGATTGGGAAACTTCCACATACCAGTAGGCTAGGCTTGCTTGGCTTATAGGAACTGAGGCTTATATAGGTGACTCTACACTAAGGTTTTCTCCCTGGCCACTCGTATAGAGGCGACCATTACAGTACATTGAATTGGACACAATTGGTTGAGTCATGTGATCCACAAAATATAATGTCTGGTATATAATCAGACCAGACACTAAAAAAAGTTTCACACATCTGTTATCATAAGTATGCCTATGCTTTGTATGAAAACTATCTTATTAAATTTCCAATTTTGTGTAAAAAAAAATATTTTAATTTTCTTTCCACATTTTTCAAAAGCTTGTGGCAAAAAATGACATTTTCAAAATACTCTCTACGCCTTTCAGGAAAATACCTTGGAGTGGTTTCTTTCCAAAAATGTGGACATTTTGTGAGTGTTTCCATTATCCTGGTGATCCAGGGTCTCCAAAAATGTGGTAAGTAATAAGGAAATGTGATGTGTAATTTGTGTCCCTAGAATGCCTGAAGGTTCTCCTTGGATTGTGTACCCCTCTATGAATCTAAGTTGTGAAAAAGTCTCACACATGTGGTATCACCATACTCAGAAGGCATAGCAGAATGTGTTTTTGGAGTGTAATTATAAATATACCCCTACTGTCTGTGAGAAATAACATGTTATGACAACTGACAAATGACAAATTTATGAAAAAAACATTTCATTTAATTTCTTAATTTTCCAAAAAATTAGGACAAAAAATTACAACTTCAAAAAACTCACCATGTCTCTTAATAAATACTTTGGACTGTCTATTTTCCAAAAAAGGGTCATTTGGATATTTGTACTGTCTTGGAATTTTAGGGCCTTAAGAAATGAGTCAGTAAATCAGGATTGATCAATTTTCAAATGTAACCATTTGCTGATCGCAAAACATATATATACGTGGCAGCTTGCAAGTGGATTACTGGGGTTATGGTTGAAGCTCTCCGCTGTAAACCTAGTACTTTTTTTTCAGCCGGCAATTGGCTTACTCGTGAATTAGCCACTGGATTGCTTTTAGAAGCAATGGGAGAGGTCGCCTCCCCCCCTCCTCGCTGGTGTTTCTCCGGCTTACTGTTTTTACCGGCGCGCCCGAGAAATGATCCAATGGTTCGCACGGTTGGCCATAGAGGTTACTAGAGACCAGACCACCTGTGATCGCCTCTATGAATTTGGAGGACCAGAGTGACGTCCAGTCTAGGGCGGAAGTAAACACTTTTATTTTTTAAAGAAAAAGATCAAATTTTTTTATCTTTTGCTTATAAAGGTAGAGGAGGGTCTTATTGACCTCATATCTTATTGGTATTTGGGGTCTTATTGACCTCAGATCTCTCCATACAGAGGACCTGTTATCCCTTATTTTTATTAAAAAGTATAGGTATAGGTATAAAAGTGATAAAAAAGATAAAGTGACAGTGTAAAAGTAAAAATTCAAAAATAAAATAAATAAGAAAAAAAATTAAAGCGCTCCATCCCTCCATGCTTTCGCACAGAAGCGAATGCATTCCTAAGTTGGCACACATATGTAAATGGTGTTCGGACCACACATGTGAGGTATCGCTGCAAATGTTACAGTGAGAGAAATAATTCTAGCACTAGACCTCTTCTGTCATTCTAAAGAGGTAACCTGTAAAAAATTTTAAAGCGAGATGGAGATTTTTAATTATCGTAGTTTGTGATCATTCCACACGCAGTTTTAAAGCGTGACACGTTAGGTATCTATTTGCTAAGCATAGCATCATATTTTATAGCTTTCAAAAAAATTGGGTTATACATTGTATTTATTTGCATTAAAATTCATTAAAGTATATTTTTTCAACAAAAATTGCGTTTCAAAAACCACTAAGCAAATACCGTGTGACATAAAAAATTGCAAAAATTGCCATTTTATTCTCTATGGTCTCTGCTAAAATATTAATTATAATATTAAAAAATTAGATGAAATACTGATTTAACCACTTGACCACTGGGCACTTAAACCCCCTTAATAAGCAGACCAAATTTCAGCTTTCAGTGCTCTCACATTTTGAATGACAATTATTCAGTCATGCAACACTGTACCTGTATGAAGTTTTTGTCCTTTTTGTTCACACAAATAGAGCTTTCTTTTGGTGGTATTTAATCACTGCTGGGTTTTTTATTTTTTGCGTAATAAAAGAAAAGAGACTGAAAATTCGGTAAAAAATGAATTTTTCTTTGTTTCGGTTATAAAATTTAGCAAATTAGTAATTTTTCTTCATAAATTTTGGCCAAAATTTATACTGCTACATATCTTTGGTAAAAATAAGCACAAATTGGTGTATATTATTTGGTCTTTGTGAAAGTTATATGCCCTGTACCCACAGTCTGATTATCCGACAGAAAATGTGCGATCGGAGCTTGTTGTCGGAAATTCCGACCGTGTGTGCGCTCCGTTGGACTTTTTCCATTGGATTTTCTGATACACAAAGTTTGAGAGCAGGCTATAAAATTTTCCGACAACAAAATCCGATTGCGTCAATTCTGACCGTGTGTGGACAATTCCGACGCAAAAAGTGCCACGCATGCTCAGAATAATTTCCGAGATGGAACTGCTCGGTCTGGTAAAATTAGCGTTCGGGAATGGATATAGCACTTTCGTCAGGCTGCAATGTTTTAAATTGTTTAATGCAGCGCACTCTCTTCTTCTTTATAATGCTAGAAGAATGAAGTAGTTTTGCTGCTCATATTCACACAGAGTTCTCACAAACTTCTTTCTTTATTATTTATCGTGATTTCATCAATATAATATTTTTATTTGTCACCATCTACCGAAAAAATATTATTTTTTGGATGTTTTTAGATTAAATATTTTTTATGGGATTTTTTTAAAGCCTGATCTTGTGTTTTCTTTTTCTT
Source organism: Aquarana catesbeiana (assembly GCF_042186555.1). Taxonomy (NCBI): domain Eukaryota; kingdom Metazoa; phylum Chordata; class Amphibia; order Anura; family Ranidae; genus Aquarana; species Aquarana catesbeiana. The sequence continues at coordinate 389,380,308 of NC_133324.1, forward strand.
TTTTTTCTTTTTTTTACTCCAGAATAGTTTTGGGTGTGTTTTGTGTGTCAAGTTACCACAACACCATTATTATCTTGTATTATTGTATTATTTAATCTCAAGAAGGTTGTTTGATGTTGGTGTCTCTTGTTGTCTCTTGTTGTATTGTAGTTTTGAAATGTACCTGCCTCCTCACAAACAAACTGTCCTTTTTAAAGGAAAACACACATAGGTGAGTATAATAAATCAAACCAAAAATGTATTAAGGGCTCATAACCAAACAAAGAGGGATGCAACGCTGGAGAAACAGCAGAAATTGCCCAAGCCTTTGGCCCCCAGGGCACACATCAATAATTTTACTGCAAAATTGGTGGCCTGAGGAGTCCATATATTAGGGAGTACAATCTGGTCCAGAAGTCCAAGAGATCATGAACAGCAGCAGATGACATGTATGTCCCCAGGCTGTGGTCATACAAGAGCCTGCATCTTTTGCCAACCAGACCGAACCCAGGGCCATCACTCTCTGGTCTTCCTTAGACACTTCCTTCCCGGCTGTGGCTCTGGTGTTGGAGGTGTGGCAGGAGGAGGAGGACCTGTAGGAGGAGGAGGAGGACCATGGTTGAGCTCACAAATGTGGCTTTGGCATGTGAGTTGGCTCCTCAACCCCTTATTTAGTGCTTGTAAAATGATAAACTCTCATAAGAGGGGTTGGCCCTCCTCCATTTCCATCATTTTGCATGCTGTTATGTCTGCAAAGTCCTCTTCAACACTGTGGGGGGTTCTGAGGGCCACAGAAGCCTTCCAAAATAGGCCAATTGCTGCCTCCTCCAGGTTACTCCTCTTCCTGCCACTTTTTTTTTGAAGGCGGAGGGGAGGGACCTGGGTATCGGGCAGGCTACTGGGCCTGGCCACCTCCTGGCTGAGACTTTCCTGTGTATGAAAAAGGGACATCGTTTTAGTTTTTGATTCATCAATCACAATCAGAAATTAGGAATCCAAACTAACATAGATTTAACATCATTAATTTGACCAACAGAAATATTTAGAAGAATGCTATACCTGGCTCAAGCTGGGCTCCTCCACATGTTGCTGCCTGGAAGGCCCAGGTTGGACGTCAGAAGCCTCAGCTGGGGGGGGGAGGAAGCGTGGAAGGAAGACTGGAGAGTGCTGGCCTGGGTTCAGTCTGGCCTGCCAGAAAATGCAGTCTGTCAAAGTACCACAGCCTGGGGACATAAATGTCATCTGCTGCAGCTCCTGATCTCAGGGAATCCTGGACCTTCTTGTGCTCCCTTAGATAAGTGCTCCTCATGCCACCAATTAGGATCTTCAAATAGGTGATGTCTGCCGTGGGGATCACCGGCTTCACAAATTCCAGCAATTTTTCCAGCGCTGCCTTCCTCTTTGTTTGATTCCTATAATGTGGGTGGTTTACCTGCCACAGACAGGGCAGCTCCCTGAACATATCAATGAATATGGGGATAAAGTCCTGATCATTCAATATATCCATTTTCTTTGCAAAACACAACACAAGACAAACCCTAATGTCAGGGTAAACTCTCCTAATCTTGTCCCAATATAGGCCTCAATCTATAGGCAGTATAGGCCCAAGTTTAAATGTTACCTTCGTTATCATGATCGGTGCTTACTATACTCCTTCCTCCGCTCACAAATCATACGTACGAAGCACGCATTATCAGGCTCCTACTTACCAGACCGGCGAGTCCTGTCGGGCAGAGGGGAGGCTCCCTTACCCTCCGACTACCGCCCCCCTGGTAGAGTAAACAGAGGGCACGAAAGTACGGAGTGGTATGAGGGCCTGTATAGTAGTCCAGGTATTGCAGTCCAGAAGTTGCAGGGTTAACAGATGGGAAGGCTGGAGTAGGCTGGAGCACAGACACTGAGCTAAGCAGGCTTTGCAAGGGCTACAGGCAGGAAGTCTGCAGACAAGCAGATAGGATCCAAGGGAGCAGGCAGACGGATGGTCAGGAGACAGGCCGGGTTCGGTAACAGACAGTCAGCAAAGGTACAGTGGGACAGGCAATCGGATGGTCAAACAAGCAGAGGTCGTTGCAGGCAGAGTTCAGAGAGAGGTCGGGGGACAAGGCCGGGTCAGCAGGTATAGCAGGAACAGAAGAGGTACAAGATCAAGCTCTGGGACGACTAGCTGTTGATTAGGCAGCACTGGTCACAAGAGCACACCGGCTTAAATGGAGCTCTTGGCACCAAACGACGTGCACGCGCGCGCCCCGACACACACAGGCACGCGCGCCCGCCAACGCCCGCGCGCGCGCCCCCGCACACCGGCGTGCACAACGGAACGATCCTGAACACACGCACCAGCACCGCGAGGAACACACGCACGGCGAGGTCCGCAGGAACGCGCGCCGACGCGCCCTGACGCACACCACCGCGGGCACCCCGCCTGCCGAGGTAAGCCCCCTGACAGTGCCCCCTCCTCAAGGGCAGCCTCCGGATGCCCAGCTGGGCCAACCTGGGTGCATGGGAGTTCTTGAAGGTTCGTAACAGTTCGTTGGCATGAAGGTTACTCTCGGGTTCCCAAGAGTTATCCTCGGGTCCATACCCCTTCCATTTAATGAGGTACTGGAGCTGATTCTGCCTCTTCCTACAGTCCAGGATTGCCTCGACTTCAAACTCCTCCTCATTGTTGACCAAAACAGACTCCGGTGGCTTGGCCTTACGGTCAGGAAAGGGATCGGGGACAACTGGTTTCAATAATGACACGTGAAAGACCGGGTGAATTCTAAGGGACTCTGGTAGACAAAGTTCAAAGGCAACATCATTCACCTTTCTTTTCACCCGAAACGGGCCCAGGAACTTAGGTCCCAACTTCCTGGAGGGACAAGCCAACCTTAGGTTAGTTGTGGAGAGCCACACTTGGTTGCCAGGTTCAAGGACGAGTTCTCCTCGCCTTTTCTTGTCGAACATCCTCTTGAAGGAGGCCTGAGATTGGGCCATGGTTTCCTGCAGGATTTTACAGTTACTAGAGAAGAACTCCATTGTTTCCGTTACTGCGGGTAGGGTACATTCCGGGATAGAACTGGGAAGAAAAGAAGGATTGAATCCGTAATTTGCAAAGAAAGGAGTCTGGTTGATGGCAGAGTGTAGGGAGTTATTATACGAGAATTCAGCGACCGGTAACAAGGACACCCAGTCATCCTGCGTAAATACAGAAAAACAATGGAGGTATTGCTCCAGCGTCTGGTTAGTTCTTTCAGTCTGGCCGTTCGTCTGAGGGTGGTAGGCCGAGGAAAATGCTAATTCAATTTCTAGGGCGGCACACAGTGCTCTCCAAAACCGGGAGGTAAATTGGACACCCCGATCGGATACAATATTCGCAGGTACCCCATGTAATCTCACTATTTCTTTGATGAATATTTTCGCCGTTTCTACGGCTGTGGGAGTACCTTTCATAGGGAGGAAGTGTGCCATCTTGGATAGCCTATCGATCACCACAAAGATGGTTGAGAAACCTTCAGAAGGGGGTAACTCCACAATGAAGTCCATTGATAACATTCTCCAAGGTCTGTCAGGAATCGGTAGGGGTCTCAATAAACCCCAAGCCCTTGAGCGGTTGCATTTATTCCGGGCACAGGTGTGGCAAGAACCCACATACTTTTTACAGTCTTCCAGGAGACAAGGCCATCAAAAGGTGCGTAACACCAATTCCGAGGTTTTCCGGGCTCCGAAATGACCCGCCAGCTTGTGGTCGTGGCACAGTTCCAGTACCAGCACTCTAAGTTTTTCAGGTACAAAAATCTTGCCTTCATGCCAGAGCAACCCGTCATTTAAACTGGTTCCAGTAGGTAGGGGAATTTCAGAGGAAGCCTGTTTAATCCTGGAAATTAAATCTTCCTGGAGGAGTAAGAAATTTCCTGCTGGCAAAATAGTATCAGGAGGAGCACTTTCCTTGGAATCGAGAAACATTCATGATAGGGCATCAGGTTTTCCATTCTTGGATCCGGGTCTGTACGTAATATGAAAGGAGAAGCGGGAAAAAAAAAGTGCCCATCTAGCCTGTCGTGGTTTAAGTCGCTTGGCTGCCCTTAGGTATTCCAAGTTCTTATGGTCGGTAAAGATGAGAACTGGATGTACAGCACCCTCCAACAGATAGCGCCATTCCTCCAGAGCCGCTTTGATGGCCAACAGTTCCCGGTCTCCCACGTCACAATTCTTCTCAGACGATGAGAGTTTACGGGAAAAGAATGCTACGGGAAACAGGAGGGCTTTGGGGCCCTGGCGTTGAGAAAGTACCGCCCCCACTGCGATCTCTGAAGCATCCACTTCCAGCACAAACGGTAGCGCAGGGTCCGGGTGTTTGAGGATAGAAGCAGAAGTAAACAGTCCCTTTAATTTCTCGAAAGCTGCCTGTGCTCGGGGCGACCAACAGAATTGTGTTCCCTGTCTAGTAAGTTCCGTAATTGGTGAAATGATCTTAGAGAAGTCTTTAATGAATTTTCTGTAGAAGTTAGAGAATCCTACGAAACGTTGGACCCCTTTTTTGTCTGTAGGAGCTGGCCAGTCCAGGATGGCCGACACTTTTTGTGGATCCATCTTAATTCCATCTACAGAAATAATGAGTCCCAAGAACTGGATACTCTGACGTTCAAACTCACACTTGTCCAGTTTAGCGTATAGGCCGTGTTGCCTGAGCCGGGCAAGAACATTCCTGACGTGCCTGCGGTGATCAGTCAAAGAAGAGGAGAAGATGAGTATGTCGTCCAGATAGACAATGACGTAGAGGTCCAAGATTTCTCTAAAGATGTCGTTTACAAAGTGCTGAAACGTAGCTGGGGCATTACAAAGACCGAAGGGCATGACCTGGTACTCGAAATGCCCAAAACGAGTGCGAAACGCAGTCTTCCACTCGTCACCCTCTCGGATGCGGATTAAATTGTAAGCACCCCGAAGATCTAATTTAGTAAAGATTCTGGCAGTGCCCAGCCTTTGGAACAGTTCAGGTACCAGAGGAAGCGGATAACGATTTTTAATAGTTATCTTGTTCAATTCGCGGTAATCAATACATGGCCGCAGAGAATGGTCTTTCTTTTCCACAAAGAATAGGCCCGCACCGGCCGGGGAGGTGGACGGGCGGATAAATTTTTTCTTCAGATTTTCATCTAGATACTGCTTCAGGGTGCCCAGCTCCTGCTCAGTCAGGGGGAAGACCCGGCCAAAGGGTACCTCAGTACCAGGAAGTAATTCAATTGGGCAGTCGTAGGGCCTGTGTGGAGGTAGTACTTCTGCCCCCTTCTTGCTAAACACATCCGCAAAGTCTTGGTAAGGCTCAGGGATAGCTTGAGGCAGATCAACATCCAGATGTAGACAGAGGAGTTGGGTACCCTCACGGCCAATCCCCTGTAGACAGTGTTGGAGACAATATCCAGAGAGGAACTCGACATTACCAGAAGCCCAGTTGATCTGAGGGTTGTGCACCTGTAGCCAAGGCATTCCAAGAATGACTGGAAAAAGGGGGGACGAGATGGCGTCCAAACAAAGATATTCACGGTGTCGTTGGCCCATGATGGCTTCTAAAGGGATAGTTTCATGCGTGACCGGACCGGAGCAAAGAGCAGATCCGTCTGCAAGATGAACAGCAAGACTTTGAGTTTTGGATTGGAGCGGAATGGCATGTTGGGAGGCAAAAGTCCGGTCGATAAAACAGCTGCAAGCTCCGGAATCAATGATAGCTGGGACTTGGATGGCCTCTCCGGGAAGCTGCAAAGTGACAGAAATGGTTAGGTGCGTGCCAACAGTGGGTACAATAGTAGCACAGATACGATCAGCAGAGTGACACTTACGCGTCTTGTTGGGGCAACCGCTAGCGTAGTGCCCGGATTCCCCACAGTAGAGGCAGAGGTTGTGTGCCCATCTGCGTGTTTTCTCTTCAGGGGTCAGAGAAGGACGGAATAGACCGAGTTGCATAGGTTCTGGCGCTTCATAGGTTGTGGCAGGTGGAGGAGCGGGAGATCTGCTGGGAGGACAGGGTACTTGTGGAGTCATCCAGGTGGGGCGAAAGGTACTGGTGGTTCTTTCAGCACGTCGCTCCCGCAATCTACGGTCTATTTGGATGGACAGGTTGATAAGCTCTTCCAGGGTCTGTGGTACCCCTACCCGTGCCAATTCAACCTTGAGGGGATCTGACAACCCCATCCTGAACTGATGGCGCAACGCGGCGTCATTCCACGCCGTGTCTGAACTCCACCGTCTGAACTCGACGGCATAATCTTCTGCTGCTCGACGGCCCTGACGAAGGGCCTGTAAGGAGGCTTCTGCGGTGGCGGTAAGCTGGGGGTCTTCGTATAGTTGGGACATAGCACCAAAGAAGGCTTCCAGACTATCCAAGACGACTGATTTTTGCTCCAAAAGTCGGTGAGCCCATGTTTGTGGTTCACCAGAAAGTAAGGAAATGACAAAGCCCACTTTAGTGGCTTCAAGGGAGAACGTGCGTGGCTGTAGGGCGAAGTAGAGATTACAGGCATTCCGGAAGGCACGATACCTACTTCGGTCTCCGAGAAATCTTTCAGGTACTGGTACTTTTGGCTCAGGGGGTAACATGACCACGGAGGGTGCTGAGGTGGCTGCTGCGGACCCTTGCGGACCGGCAGGTGCGGACAAGGCCTGTACACGTTCTTCCAGACTGGAGTATCCCTCTTGTAGGCTCTTCACTGCCTGGGTTAAACCCGCCAAATGTCGGCAAAGTTCGTCCATGGGGGAAGCCCCCTGCCCGGACTCGGTCATGGCTGCCTAATACTATCAGGCTCCTACTTACCAGACCGGCGAGTCCTGTCGGGCAGAGGGGAGGCTCCTTTACCCTCCGACTACCGGCCCCCTGGTAGAGTAAACAGAGGGCACGAAAGTACGGAGTGGTATGAGGGCCTGTATAGTAGTCCAAGTATTGCAGTCCAGAAGTTGCAGGGTTAACAGATGGGAAGGCTGGAGTAGGCTGGAGCACAGACACTGAGCTAAGCAGGCTTTGCAAGGGCTACAGGCAGGAAGTCTGCAGACAAGCAGATAGGATCCAAGGGAGCAGGCAGACGGATGGTCAGGAGACAGGCCGGGTTCGGTAACAGACAGTCAGCAAAGGTACAGTGGGACAGGCAATCGGATGGTCAAACAAGCAGAGGTCGTTGCAGGCAGAGTTCAGAGAGAGGTCGGGGGACAAGGCCGGGTCAGCAGGTATAGCAGGAACAGAAGAGGTACAAGATCAAGCTCTGGGACGACTAGCTGTTGATTAGGCAGCACTGGTCACAAGAGCACACCGGCTTAAATGGAGCTCTTGGCGCCAAACGACGTGCACGCGCGCGCCCCACACACACAGGCGCGCGCCCCCGCACACCGGCGTGCACAACGGAACGATCCTGAACACACGCACCTGCGCCGCGAGGAACACGCACGGCGAGGTCCGCAGGAACGCGCGTGCCGACGCGCCCTGACGCACACCACCGCGGGCGCCCCGCCTGCCGAGGTAAGCCCCCTGACACGCATGTTACGCTTTATATACACTGCGCATGCGTGAAACTCGGCCCCTGACGTTCTTTCTAGTCTATTCCCCACCCCTTCTCATTCGGTGCAGTGGGGAAGAGCACATGGCAGAGACACAGCAGGTGCGTGCTAATTACAGCAATGAGGAGGAGGAAAGCCCGGAGCCAGAAACATCATGATTCCGGAGGAGAAGATTTAAGGCATCAAATATGGCCTTTGTCGAGATGGTCTTGAAGAGGGCCGACTATGATGGGAAGTATGGACCTCACCCTAACCCCAATGTCAGAAAGGCCAAGATCATGGCGAAAGTTGTGAAGAGTCTGCACAGAAATTTTGGGGTAGGTCGATCCAAGGATCAACTGAGGAAGCGGTGGTCGGACCTCAAATTAAGGGAGCACGATCAGTATAGAAGGATCAGGAGAGTGCTGCAAAAAAGTAAGTAGTTGTACTGTGTTCCTATTCTTTCTTTTTATTACGTTCGTGCTGCTCCATGTGCTTTTCTTTACTGTTGTACAGTTTAAAATGGCAACTTTCATGTTCATGGACACATTATTCGTTCGTAGGAAACATTGTTCGTTCGGCCAATAAAACACCATGTTTTGTCCAGATGCAGTTCAATACATTTTTTCTGGCCTACTTCTCTTAAAATAATGTTGGTGTCTAGATGGGCTTGTAACTAGAATGAAATGCAAACTAGATTCTGTATAAGGAGAGGACACTCAGCAGCTGTTTACACATCTGGACGCTGGAGCACTAGTGTGGGACACAAAAACAACCTTTTTATTAGGGGGCCCACACAGGTGCTCCAGTGTATACTATCGGGGTGTCTCAATCTGTGAAGCTTGTACAAAACAGGTAAGCATTCAAGCTTGACAAAGGACAAAAATATTTCTTCATCTTGGAACTCTGCCAAAAGAGACAATTGTACCCCACTTCCAAGCAATGTTTCATATTCCTATTTCTGCCATCAAATATCTGTGTGCTAAGTATACCAATTTTTTTTTTACATAGGGGAGAAAAGACTTGGAGGACACTACTCATCAGAGCAGACAACAGAATCCCCACCTCAGGAAGAAGTGGAAATCCCACAAACACAACAGGAGGAGGGAGACGTGGTGGAAATTGTCACCACAACAGGTGAGTGTCTGCGACCACAGGCTCAGGTAAGAGATGGATGCCTGCATATTTATAATACATTTTTTTTTATATATTTTTAGGTGATCGTGATGTTGTGGATGAAGGTCATTTCACCAGTGAAAGTTCCCAGATCCTGATCGGGGAGATCATGGGGTGTAATAGGGACTTGTAAAACATCAAGCAAAACATCAATGATGTTCAAAACAAAATGAAGAACAACATTGATGTTTTAGGGAGAGTTTAAAACCCCTCGAAATCCCTCACTTATTTATGTTTTTTTTGTCTGAAAATTTTTTGCACATTTTTTGACATATTCTAGAAAAGCCAAATTTTGAAGATGCACACTGGGGAGTTTATTTACTAAAGGCAAATCCACTTTGCACTTGGAAGTGCAGTCACTGTAGATCTGAGGGGGGACATGCAAGGAAAATAAAAAAACAGCATTTTTGCTTGTACATGATTGGATGATAAAATCAACAGGGCTTCCCCTCATTTCATATCTTCCCCTCAGATCTACAGCGACTGCACTTCCAAGTGCACTTGCAGTGAAAAGTGGATTTGCCTTTAGTAAATCAACCCGAAGTGTGTCAACATGTGCTATCTGCCATCATGGGAGATCAATGTACGTGTTTTGGGGGTGCAAGCCCTTCCTCAATGATAAAGTAGCTGAGAGGAAGGGGTTGCACCCACAAAACACGTCCCTTGATCCCCCATGATGGCAGCTAGCACATGTTGACATTCAGCAATTTGTGTACATCTTCAAAATTTGGCTTTTTCAGGGGTGACTTCACCCCATCTGCTGAACACAATATCAAACACAATTTATAAATACTCATGTCTGATATTGCCTTCACTTTCTACAAAAGTTGAACTTTGTAAGTTCTAGATTTGTGTATTTCTTGTTGGTTTTAAACATGCCTGTTTTACCTTAAAAAGACATTTCTACTTTTAATGTCACCTAAAAAATTGTTATACAACAAACATGTTGGTTTGTTTTAAAAACCTTTTATAAATGCACATGTGATTGTGCTTTGATTAAAAAGATTGAGAATCAACAATGTGTGGCTTCTTCTTTCAATGTTCAAAAGCATTTTTTTTGTAAAGTTGGTGTTTTCAGTGACAGTGGGGGTTATTTACTAAAGGCAAATCCACTTTGCACTACAAGTGCAGTTTCTGTGCAGTCTCAAGTGCACTTGTAGTGCAAAGTATCTTTGCCTTTAGTAAATAACACCCAACAGTGCTTTTTAGTTTTACACAATCACACCATTTTCAGGACTCCCCAAATTTCAGTCAGGGTCAGCTAAAAGAAAGACAAGCAGTAAATCTAAGCAAATATTTGTTCAGTTTAAAAAAAAATTATTTAAAAAATGTCTCAGACATTGTCTGGCATATTGATGGCCCCCCTACCCGCAAAGTATTCCATGTATCTTAGACGGACCTCACGGGTACTCTGGGGGGGGCAAGCCAGGATGGCCAGCTTCAAGGGCTGTCAGGGTTGGTTAATTGAGATTAATTCCGGCTTCAGGCCCAACTGAGCCAGCATAGTTCACAGAATTTCTCCTTAAAAAGTTGTGGAGAACACAGCCAGGATGATGTGATTGAGTTTATATTTCGCCATGCGTATCGGTGTAAGAAATAGGCGGAACCGGCTGGCCATTGTTCCAAACGTATTCTCCACCACTCTTCTAGCTCTGGCCAGCTGGTAATTAAAAACCCTCTGGTCCGGGGTGAGGGTCCTCATAGGGAATGGCAGCATAAGATGGTCCCCCAGCGCAAACGCTTCATCCGCAACAAAGACGAATGGACAAATTCCGCATTGTCTTCTGGAGGTGGCAAGTCCAAGCTGCCATTCTGGAGACACCTGTAGAACTCCGCGTGGGCGATGACTCCACCATCTGACATCCGGCCATTCTTCCCCATGTCCACATACAGGAACTCGTAAGTAGCCGACACCACCGCTGACATCACAATACTATTGAACCCCTTGTAGTTGTAATAGTATGACCCTGAGTTGGGTGGTGGGACGACGTGGACGTGTTTCCCATCAATTGCCCCTCCGCAGTTAGGAAAGTCCCACCGCTGGGCAAAGTGGGATGCCACAGTCTGCCATTCCTGTGGGTTGGAAGGAAACTGTGGAGTCTAACAAGAAAAAAAAATCATTTTGCACATAAACATGGAAAGCAGATTAGACACAAACATTCTTGGCCAACATCAGTATAACATGTATTTTAGGGAGTATTTAAAGAGTATTTAAAGACAAAGGTAAAAGGTCCACCTATCAGATCCCCCCCCTCTCATGGGCCATTTTATAAATTTTATGGGGGGGGGATGTTTTGGACAGGTAACCCTCTCCACTTCATTGAGATATAAAAGTTTTAAAAACGGCCGTTTTTTCGGGAGCAGTGATTTTAATGATGCTTAAAGTGAAAAAAAAGGTGAAATATTCCTTTAAATATCGTACCTGGGGGATGTCTATAGTATGCCTGTAAAGTGGCGCGTGTTTCCCATGCTTAGAACAGTCCCTGCACAAAATGACATTTTTAAAGTAATAAAAGTCATTTAAAACTGCTTACGGCTTTAATATAATGTATGGTCCCGCTAATATGGATGAAAATCAGTGAGACAAACGGCATGGGTACCCCCCCCAGTCCATTACCAGGCCCTTTGGGTCTTGTAGGATATTAAGGGGAACCCCGCACCCAAATTAAAAAAGGCGTGGGGCCCCAGGCCCTCTGAACAGCAGTATACAGGCGGTGCAAACAAGACAGGGACTGTAGGTTTGTTGTTAAGTAAAATCTGTTTGTGATTTTGAACTGGAACATTTTAAAGTGTAGCTCCAGCCAAAAAATCAATTTTTAAGCTTTTTGGAAAACATAGGGAAGGGTTATCACCCCTGTGACATTTGTTTGTGCACCTCTTCAGAAGATTTTACCTCACTTTCTGTCCCAATGACAAATGTTTTTTGACAATTTGGGGTCTTTAGTGAAACAAGGATTGGTGATAAAGCATCAGTGGAGAGGAGACACGTTTTTCTCATATTAACTCTTACAGGAGAGAATTTCCCTTCCTAGGGGTAGATTTCATCTCACTTCCTGTTTTCTCTCTCTGTTTGCAAGTAGAAGTCGTTTGTAAGTTGGATGTTTGAAAGTAGGGGCCTGCCCTATATACTCTGCAGAAATTGCGGCCTTAGGTGTTGGTGTTGCCACAACACTGTAAGCCCTCACAGTTACTCTTGGTGGGCGCAGGAATGGGCTCTGCTGTGAAATATTAGATGAAGAATTGTAATTACATGCCCATGTTGAACAGGGTCAGAAAAATTGGGCCTTTGGTGGTGGTGGTGGTGGTGCTGGTGCCACAACACTGTGAGTCCTCACAATTACTCTTGGTGGGCGCAGAAACGGGCCCTGCTGTGAAATATTAGATCAAGAATTGTAATTACATGCACCTGTTGAACAGGGGCAGAAAAATTGGGCCTTTGGTGGTGGTGGTGTTGCTACAACATGTAAGTCCTCACAGTTACTCTTAGTGGGAGCTGGAACGGGCCCTGCTGTGAAATATTAGATCAAGAATTGTAATTACATGCACCTGTTGAACAGGAGCAGAAAAATTGGGCCTTTGATGGTGGTGGTGCTGGTGCCACAAAACTGTAATGCCCCGTACACACGGTCGGATTTTCCGATGGACATTGTCCGATCGGAGCGTGTTGTCGGAAATTCCGACCGTGTGTGGGCTCCATCGGACATTTTCCATCGGATTTTCCGACATACAAAGTTGGACAGCAGGAGATAAAATTTTCCGACAACAAAATCCGATCGCGTCAATTCCGACCGTGTGTGGCATGTTCCGACGCACAAAGTGCCACGCATGCTCAGAAGAAATTCCGACACGGGACAGCTCGTTCTGGTAAACTTAGCGTTCGCAATGGATACAGCACTTTCGTCACGCTGCAATGTTCAAAATGGTTTAATACAGCGCACTCTCTTCTTCTTTATAATGTGACAAGAATGAAGTAGTTTTGATGCTCATATTCACACACACTTCTCACAAACTTCTTTCGTTACTATTTATCGGGATTCCCTCAATATATTTTGATTTCTCACATCTGACAACATAATTTTTTTTTTTTTTTTTACTTTAATGTAGAACCTTTTTTGTGTTTCTCTTTTTTAATTTTTTTTTTTGGTGATTTTGATTTGTACTCCCGAAAATGTTTGTGTGTTTTTTGTGACAAGTTCCCACAACACCATTGATATGTTGTTCTATTTAATCTGTAGGAGATTGTTTGGTGTTGTTGTCCCTTGTTAATTTAACATTGTACTTTAGAAATGTACCTGAATCGTCACCAACAAACTGTCCTTTTTGGATGAAAACACACACAGGAGAGTAGAATTTACCTAAAAAATGTTATTAAGGGGTCACAACTAAACAAAGAGGGAGGCAACGCTGGAGAAACTGCAGAAGTGGGTGAAGCCTTGGACCCCCAGGGCAGACATCAATTATTTAAAAGCAAAATTGGTGGCCTGAGGAGTCCATATCTAAGGGAGGGCAGTCTGGTCCAGAAGTCCCAGAGATCCGGAAAGCAGCAGATGACATCTGTGTCCCCAGGCTGTGGTCATACGAGAGACTGCATCTTCTGTCAGACCAGACTGAACCCAGGGTCATCACTCTTTGGTCTTCCTTCCACGCTTCCTTACAGGCTTTGGCTGTGGTGGTGGAGCTGTGGCAGCAGGAGGAGGAGGAGGAGGAGGAGGAGGATCGTCGATCTCAATGACATCCGTCTTGTGTGTCAGTTCCCCACTCTCCCCCTTACATAGGACTTTATAAATCAGGTCCTCAGAGATCTTGCGTTGGCCCTCCTGCATGCCCAGCAAAAAGGCTCTGAGGGATGCCGAAGCCTCCTGGATCAGCCTGTATGCTGAATCCTGCACAGGACTGGGAGTGGCCCTTTTGTATGGAAGGCGGAGGGGAGGAACCTGAGACTCAGTCAGGCTGCGACTTGTTCCAGGCTTCTCTTGGCTGCCACTTAGCCCCGCCTTCTCCTGGCTGCCACTAATCCCCGCCTCCTCCTGGCTGACACTAATAATCCCCGCCTCCTCCTGACTGCCACATTCCACAACCTCCTCCTGGCTGAGGTCTTCCTGTGTATGAAAAAGGGACATAGTTTTAGTTTTTTTTACATCAATCACACACAATTTTCAACTCCTGACTGCTGCAAATTCAATGTTAACAAATATAACAGACTATCCTTCTGAGCCCAGCATTTTGCATTCTTGTCCCAATTTTGGGTGCCCACTACTGTCTATTGATATGTAAAACACTTTTTTAATCAGCAATTAATGATCAATAATAACATCTAGTAAACATCATTTATTTATTGACCAGCAATCTGTAGAAGAATGCTATACCTGACTCCAGCTGGGCTCCTCCACTTCTTCCTGGCTGGAAGGCCCAGGTTGGATATCGGAAGCCTCAGCTGGGATGGAAGGGAGAGTGGAAGGAAGAGTAGAGAGGGATTCCCTGACTTCAGTGTGGTCTGACAGAAATCGCAGTCTCTCATAGTACCAGAGCCTGGGGACATAAACATCATCTGCTGCAGCTCCGGACCTCTGGGAATCTGTGACCTTCTTGCGCTCCCTCAGATATGTGCTCCTCAGGCCACCAATTTTAGCTTTTAAATAAGGGATGGTTGCTGTGGGGACCACCGGCTTCACCAACTCCAGCAGTTTCTCCAGCGCTGCCTGCCTCTTCTGTTTGTGATTAGAGTGGGGGTGTCTGACCTGCCACAGACAGGGCAGCTCCTTGTACTTGTCAATAAACAGGGGCAGGAAATTGTGGTCGTTGAACCGATCCATTTTCTCTGCAAGACACAACACAAGACAAACCCTAATGTCAGGCCAAACTCCCCTAATCTTGTTACAATATAGGCTTCCATTTCGAAGCAGTATAGGCCCAAGTTTAGATCCTACCTTCGTTAGCACGATCGGCGTCTCCGATGCTCCTTCCTCCGCTCACAGATCATACGTAAGACGCGCGCGTTACGATTTATACACACTGCGCATGCGTATAACTCCGCCCGCCCCTGACGTTCTTTCTATTCTATTCCCCGCCCCTTTTCGTTCGGCGCAGTGGAGGAAGAGCACATGGCGGATAGACAGCAGGATCGTGCTAAGTACAGCAACGAGGAGGAGGGGGAGGAAAGGCCGGAGCCTTAAACGTCCCAATCCAGAAGGAGATTAAAGGACTCAAATATGTCCTTTGGGGAGATGTTGGAGATGGTGGACATCCTGAAGAAGGCCGACTATGATGGAAAGTATGGGCCTTACCCCAACCCCAATGTCCGAAAGGCCAAGATCATGGCGAAAGTGGTCAGGAGTCTGCACCGGAAATTCAGGGTACGACGATCGAAAGATCAGCTCAGGAAGCGGTGGTCGGACCTGAAATTACGAGAACATGAGCAGTACAGAAAGATCCGGAGAGTGCTGCAAAAAAGTAAGTAGTTGTGCTGTGTTCCTATTCTTTTTGTGTTTATTACGTTCGTGCTGCTCCATGTGCTTTTAGGAACTGTTGTACAGTTTAAAATGGCAACTTTCATGTTCATGGGCACATTAGTCGTTCGGATCACACATTTTTATTTCGGACTATAAAATACCATTGTTTAGGCCATATGCATTTGGCCACCATTTTGAGGCCCTATACTTGTCTTCAAAGAATTTGGTTGTGTAGATGGCTTTGTTACTAGAATGAAATGCAAACTAGATTCTGTGTAAGGAGAGGACACTGAGCAGCTGTTTTCACATCTGGACACTGGAGCACTAGTGTGAGACACAAGAACACCATTTTTATTAGGGGGGCCACACAGCTGCTCCAGTGTATACTATAGGGGGGGGCTACATCTGTGAAGCTTGTACCAAACAGGTAAAGTATTGCAGGTTGACAAAGGACACTAAAAAAGCTACATCTTGGAACTCGGCTAAAATAGACAATTGTACCCCACTTCCAAGCAATGTTTCCTATTTCTAGTTCTGCCATCAAATATCTGTGTGCTAATTATACCATTTTTGTTTTACATAGGGGAGAAAAGACTCGAAGGACACCCCTCATACGAGGAGACCAGAGCCCCCCCCCTCTGGAAGAATGGGAAATCCACCCAACACAAGATGAGCAGGAGGAAGAAGACGTGGTAGAACTAGTCACCACAACAGGTGAGTGTCTGCGACCACAGGCTCAGATAAGAGATGGATGGCGGCATTTTTTTTAGACCTAATTTATTTTGGGTTTCCTCTCTTTTTAGGTGATCGTGAGGTTGTGGATGAAGATCCTTTCACATCAGAAAGTGCCCAGATCGTGATCGGGGAGATCATGGGGTGTAATTTACAATTGGAAAACATCAAGCAAAACATCAATGATGTTATTCCAAAATATAAAAACATCATTGATGTTTTGGGGCGAGTTTAAAACCCCTCCAAATCACTTTCTTCTTTTGTCTGCTACAATGTGCGAAATGTTTTTGTGATTTTTCCCAAAGCCAAATTTGGAGGATGCACACAATGTGTCAACATGTGCTATCTGCCATCACGGGAGATCAATGGACGCGTTTTGGGGGTGCAACCCCTTCCTCAATTATAAAGTAGCGGTGAGGAAGGGCTTTCTCCCCCAAAACACATCCCTTGATCCCCCGTGATGGCAGATAGCACATGTTGACATTGTGAAATTTGTGTGCATCTTCCAAATTTGGCTTTTCCAGGGGTGATTTCCCCCCATCTGAACGCAATATCAAACACAGTTCCTAAATACTCATGTCTGATATTGCCTTCAAGTTCTACCAAATGTGAACCTTGTAAGATCAAGATTTGTGTCTTTCTTGTGGGTTTTACACAGGCCTGTTTTTTATAAAATGCACATTTTGATTTTGGATAATGACACCACAAAAATTGGTATACAACAAACATGTTGGTTTGTCAGAAAAACCTTTGGTAAATGCACATGTGATTGTGCAGGTATTAAAAAGATTGTTCATCAAGAATGTGTGGATTATTGTCTCAACACTACAACACTTTTGGGGTGATGTAATTGTTGTTTTATGAGAAAATGGGGGTAATTTCCTAAGGGCAAATCCTCTTTGCACTACAAGTGCAGTTTCAGTGCAGTTGCAAGTGCACTTGTAGTGAAAAGTGTCTTTGCATTTAGTAAATAACAGCCAACAGTGCTTTGTATAAGGTTACACAATCACGATATTTTCTGCACTCCACACATTTCTGTCAGGGTCAGCTCAAACAAACACAAGCAGTAAATGTCCACAAAGAAGAGCCTGGGGGGAGATGCCTGTCGAGAACTTGAGGTCCTGCAGGCTTCTCCCTGTGGCCAAATACGGCAGGGTAGCAACCAACCTCTGCTCCGGAGTGATGTCTTGCCTCATGCAGGTATCCTGCCTGCTGATATAGGGGGTCAGCGAAGCCAACAAACGGTGAAACACGGGGTCCGTCATCCTGAGAAAGTTCCTGAAATCATCAGGATTATTCTCACGGATATCACAGAGCAAAGGCATATGACAGAACTGGTCACGCTGAAGCAACTAATTCTTGGTCCATGAACTCCTCCTCACCCTGTTCATGGACTGGAATTGTGTCAAGGTCAGGACCCCAACACCAAGCCCCCGCACAGCACGAACTCTACGAGGAGTACGCATACGAAACATGGCTAGAAAACGGTCGGCTGCTCAGAACGAAGTAACAGAACGCACTGAAGAACAGCAAGGCCTGTGAAGAGCGACCTGAAAACCAGTAACGAACGAACAAGAATACAATGACTACCTAAAGTCACGCGGAACTTTATGCATGCACTGAAGAGCAGATACAAACCCACAAGCACAAACTGAACGGCAGAAAACGATCTGAAAGCCACGAGTCTGAAAAAGCGCGAATCGTCTCTCACCAAACTTTTACTAACACGAGATTAGCAAAAGGAGCCCAAAGGGTGCCGCGCTTGGTTCTGAACCGGCCTTTTCTAGTCTCGTCGTACGTGGTGTACGTCACCGCGTTCTTGGCGATCGGAAATTCCGACAACTTTGTGCGACCGTGTGTAGGCAAAACAAGTTTGAGCCAACATCCATCGGAAAAAATCCTAGGATTTTGTTGTCGGAATGTCCGAACAAAGTCCGACCGTGTGTACGGGGCATAAGTCCTCACAGTTACTCTTGGTGGGTGCAGAAATGGGCCCTGCTGTGAAATATTAGATCAAGAATTGTAATTACATGTCCCTGTTGAACAGGGGCAGAAAAATTGGGCCTTAGGCACTGGTGCCACAACACTGCAACCCCTCACTGATACTCTAGTTGGAGCGCAGGAATGAGCCCTCCTGTAAAATATTGCATCAAAAATTGTATATTACACGCCCCTGTTGAACAGGGGCTGAAAAATTGGGCCTTAGGCACTGGTGCTGGTGCCACAACGCTGCAACCCCTCACAGATACTCTAGTTGGAGCGGAGGAACGAGCCCTGCTGCAAAGTATTGCATCAAAATTTGTAATTACACGCCCCTGTTAAACAGGGGCTGAAAAATTGGGCCTTAGGCACTGGTGCTGGTGCCACAACACAGCAACCCCTCACAAATACTCTAGTTGAGTGCAGCAACGAACCCTCCTTGCAAAATATTGCATCAAAAATTGTAATTACATGCCCCTGTTAAACAGGGGCTGAAAAATTGGGCGTAAGCCACTGGTGGCAGCGCCCAGAACCAAAAATATTCTTACAAGCTATCAGCATGATCATTGAAGAGGATAGTCACTCAGCATAACAGGATAGTCACTCAGCATCAGCATAGGCAGTTTTAAAGGCATCTGACATTTCAAAAAAAATTATTCGGTTACATCAGCATCAGGTGCTTGATAGCTGGTGGTGATCCAAGACTGATTCATTTTTATGAAGGTCAGTCGATCGACGGATTCGGTGGACAGGCACACCCTGTGATCGGTTACAAAACCTCCAGCAGCACTGAATGTGCATTCTGAAAGAACGCTGGATGTAGCACAGGCCAGTAGCTCAATTGCATACTGTGCAAGCTCTGGCCAGTGATCCATCCTCAAGACCCAGTAACCCAGAGGATTTTCGGTGGGAAAGGTGTCCAAGTCAGATCTTGCCCCTAGGTATTCTTGCACCATGTAAAACAGACGCTGGCGATGGTTGCTGGAACCGATCATACCTTGGGGCTGCGGACTAAAAAATTGTCTGAACGCATTGGTCAGACGGCCGCCTTCTCCACCGCTCCTTCTTTGACTGACCAAAGCCTTAGCAACACGTTGTCCAGGAACAGGAGTTTGTAACCTCCCAGTCTCTGGAAACGCGTTGCACAGACCATTCTGCAAGGCCTCCCGAAGATGTTTCATCCTCTGCTCCCTCTGCGACGGCAAGATAAGGTCCGCAACCTTACCCTTGTAATGTGGATCAAGGAGGGTTGCCATCCAGTATTGATCCCTCTCCTTGATACCACAAATACGAGGATCCTTCCGCAGGCTTTGCAGGATCAGGGAGGCCATGCAGCAGAGGTTTGCTGAGGCATTCAGTCCGGAGTCCTCTGGGTCACTAAGGACGACATGACTTGCAGCCACTTCCTCCCAGCCACGTACAAGTCCATGGGTTTCTTGGGACTGTAAATGATCCCTTAAAGACTGCTGCTGATGCTGAGTGCCAGGCTCCACCTCCATGACACAATCCTCCTCTTCCTCCTCCTCCTCGTCCTCTTCCTGTGTGATCAGCAGGCATGCAGGAACACTGTCTGGATAAAGGGGGCCTTGAGAGCTAAGGAAGTCCTCCTCTTCCTGCCTCTGTTCTGCCTCAAGTGCCCTGTCCATTATTCCACACAGCGTGTGCTCCAACAGGTGGACAAGGAGGACATTGTCACTGATGCATGCACTGTCACTGCTCACCAT
Organism: Aquarana catesbeiana; assembly: GCF_042186555.1. Lineage (NCBI taxonomy): Eukaryota > Metazoa > Chordata > Amphibia > Anura > Ranidae > Aquarana > Aquarana catesbeiana. The sequence continues at coordinate 389,399,851 of NC_133324.1, forward strand.
CCTTGTGGCCTCCTCAAATGGTGACAGGACAGTGCATGCATCCCTGATCAGGGCCCACTGGCAAAGGGGAAAAATAACAAGCTCCCCCGACCCTGTCCTGGTGCCATAGTCGCACAGGTACTCATTGATGGCCCTCTGCTGCATGTGCAGCCACTGCAGCATGGCCAACTTTGAGTGCCACCTGGTGGGCATGTCACAGATTAGGCGATTCTTGGGTAGGTTAAATTCCTTTTGGAGGTCAGCCAGCCAAGTGCTGGCATTATATGACCTGCGGAAATGCACACAGACTTTCCTGGCCTGCCTCAGGACATCCTGTAAGTCCGGGTACCTGCCCAAGAACTGCTGCACCACCAAGTTAAGGATGTGAGCCAAACAGGGCACATGGGTCAGTTGTCCCTGTCGGAGGGCGGAGAGGAGGTTGGTGCCATTGTCACAAACCACCATACCTGCCTTAAGCTGGCGTGGCATCAACCACCTCTGAACCTGCCCCTGCAGAGCTGACAGAATCTCTGCCCCAGTGTGGCTCCTGTCCCTCAAGCATGCCAGATCAAGCACCGCATGGCATCTTTTGGCCTGCGTACTTGCGTAGCCCCTTGAACGCCTACGGAGCACTGCTGGTTCCAAAGTCATATCAGCACAGGAAGAGGCCATGGAGGAAGAAGAAGAGGAGGGGGTGGAGGAGAGAGGTGTGGCAGAATCACCACTAGTAGTATTTTGGAGGCGTGGTGGCAGAACAACTTCCAACACTACTGCACCTTGTCCTGCATCCTTCCCAGCTGCCAGAAGATTCACTCAGTGTGCGGTGAAAGATAGGTAACGTCCCTGTCCATGCCTGCTGGACCATGAGTCAGTGGTAATATGCACCTTACTGCTGACCGCCCTGTCCAGCGAGGCCAAGACATTGCCTTCCACATGCCGGTAGAGAGCTGGAATCGCCTTCCGTGAGAAAAAGTGGCATTTTGGAAACTGCCACTGAGGAACCACATATTCCACAAACTCACGGAGGGGGGCAGAGTCTACCAACTGAAAAAGCAGCAGTTGAAGTGCTAGCAATTTAGCCAAGCTAGCATTCAACCGCTGGGCATGTAGATGGCTGGGAGCGAACTTCTTTCGGCGGTGCAGCAGCTGGGGCAGGGAAATTTGCATGGTACAATCTGACGTCGGTGTACCGATAGCAGATTGCCCCCAAGTACTTGGCTGTGATAAACCTAAGTCTCCACCTTTATTCCTCTCAGTGCAGGTCTCAAAGAGGACTGAGGGTATAGTGAGGTTGGAGATCCCAGCTGATGAGGAGCAAGGAGAGGTCCTCTTTGTTCTTTGGTGTGGGTCTTTTAGGTGCGCTTGCCAACAAACTGCATGGCAGGTCAACATATGTCAAGCATGTGGTGCCCAAGCGGGAGATGTTTTGGCCACGAGAGATACGCTTGAGACATATGTTGCAAATAGCAGCAGTGGGATCTGATGCACTCATCTCAAAAAAGGCCCACACCAAAGAACTTTTGGAATAACGCGCAGAGCCAGCAGAGCCCTGCACATGCGGAGCTCTGCGGTGTGATGCAGTCGGTGTGCTGCCCTTAGGCTGACCCCTAGAGGGCATCCTGCCTCATTGGTGATGTGCCTCCTCCTCCTCCTCTCTCCTATCAGGCACCCACGTGGAGTCAGTGACCTCATCATCCCCTCCCTCCTCATCACTGGAGCAAAGCTGGCAGTATGCTGCAGCTGGGGGAACATGACTGCCAGATTGCTGTCCTTCTTGGGCACCCCCTCTCTCTTGGCTCACGTTACTGCCTTCCTCTAGCTGGGTACCATCATCGGAGCCTTCAAAATGCTGGGCATCCTCCTGCAGCATGTACCCAACACTGTGGTAAAACAGTTCGGGGGACTCCTCAGGAGGACATGGTGGGGCTAGGGAAGGAGTGACTGATGCATTGAGCCGAGGGAAGAGGCCGCGTTGGAAGCTGCTTTGCCAGACAAAGTACCCTGAGCCTGGGTGAGAGAGGATGAGGAGGATGAGGACGGCTTGGTCATCCACTCTACCAAGTCTTCCGCATGTTGCAGGTCAACACAGCCAGCTGCCGAAAAAAAGGCCAAGCGTGTCCCACGGCCACGTGCTGATGAGGATGCACCGTCTCCACGACCAGCACTGTTGCCTCTAGACACAGAGCCTGCTTGCCCTCTTTTATTGGCTTATGACTGTCTGCCTCTCCTTGTTGGCCTTCCAGACATACTAATGGCCTGCAGTGAGATGTAGCTGCACAAAGCTGGGATGTAAATATATTGAGATACTGCAGCTAGCAGAATCAACTGCCTGCCTGTAATATTATTAGTATGAGAACACCAGCAATTGTCTTCAGTTAGCTTTAGGTGCACACTGTGCAGAGGACGCAATACACTAACTGTAAATACTGTAACTGCCTGCCTGCGGTATTAATAGGAGCAGAACAACAGCAATTGTCTTCAGGTAGCTTTAGGTGCACACTGTGCAGAGGACGCAGTACACTAACTATGAATACTGTAGCTGCCTGCCTGTGGTATTAATAGGATCAGAAGAACACCACCAATTTTATTCAGGTAGCTTTAGGTGCACACTGTGCAGAGGACACAGTACACTAACTGTAAATGCTGTAGCTGCCTGCCTGTGGTATTAATAGGAGCACAACAACAGCAATTTTCTTCAGGTAGCTTTAGATACACACTGTGCAGAGGATGCAGTACACTAACTGTAAATACTGTAGCTGCCTGTCTGTGCTATTAATAGGATCAGAAGAACACCACCAATTTTATTCAGGCAGCTTTAGGTGCACACTGTGCAGAGGACACAGTACACTAACTGTAAATACTGTAGCTGCCTGCCTGTGGTATTAATAGGAGCAGAACAACAGCAATTGTCTCCAGGTAGCTTTAGGTGCACACTGTGCAGAGGACGCATTACACTAACTGTAAATACTGTAGCTGCCTGCCTGTGGTATTACTAGGATCAGAAGAACACCACTAATTTTCTTCAGGTAGCTTTAGGTGTACACTGTGCAGAGGACACAGTGCACTAACTGTAAATACTGTAGCTGCCTGCGGTACTGTACAAATAGGATCAGAAGAACACCACTAATTTTGTTTAGGTAGCTTTAGGTGCACACTGTGCAGAGGACGCACTAAACTAATTTGTAAATACTGCAGCTGCCTGCAGTACTGTACTAATAGGATCAGAAGAACACTAATTTTCTTTAGGTAGCTTTAGGTGCACACTGTGCAGAGGATGCACTACACTAACTGCAAATACTGTAGCTAATAGGACTAATAGGATGAGAAGAACACCAGCAATTTTCTTCAGGTAGCTGAAAATACTGTAAAAACACCTGCCTGCCTGTCAGTAGTAGGAAGAGAATAACAGGAATGGATCTAGCTAAACTGAATATATATATATACAACACCTAGGATGTATATATATACACAATACACTGTAAGTGCAGCTAACTGACTCGCCTGCCTACTCTATCTAACTTAAATCAAATGACACTGTCTCTCTGTCTATCTATCTCTCTCTCAACACCGGAACACACTACACAGGGCCACCGTGCAGGCGGCCTTAGATAGTGTGGAGCGTGTACTAAACCTCCTGCGCCATAATTGGCCAAAGCCACCCTGGCTTTGGCCAATTATGGCTCTCTGTACAGACGGCGCTGTGATTGGCCAAGCATGCGGGTCATAGTGCATGCTTGGCCAATCATCAGCAAGCAATGCACTGCGAAGCCGCAGTGAATTATGGGCCGTGAGGCACCACTTAAATTTGGCGCGAACGACCCATATCGTTCGGAATTCGGTGAACGAGCACACAGGCAATGTTCGAGTCGAACATAAAGCCCACCCCTACTTGTGACAGTGCTGAAAGCTGAAAATTGGCCCGGATTGGAAGGGGGTGAAAATGTTCAGACTTGAAGTGCTGTCTTAAGAAAGTGAAACTAAGGGGGTTATTTACTAAAGGAAAATCCACTTTGCACTGAAAGTGCACTTGGAAGTGCACTTGGAAGTAGTCACTGTAGATCCGAGGGGGACATGCAAGGAAAATAAAAAACAGCATTTTAGCTTGCACATAATTGGATGGTAAATCCAATCATGTGCAGAGCTTCCACTCATTTCAGATCTACCCCTTAGATTTAGAGCGACTGCACTTCCAAGTGCACTTGCAGTGCAAAGTGGATTTGCCTTTCGCAAATAACCCCCTAAGTTCACTTAAGGTGAGATTGAAAAGCTTCATCCTTGAAAACACAAAAGCAATGCATATTTTAATTGACAACCTTTGCAACTTTGGGCCTCTGTTTTCACTTTAGAAAAAAAAATCTGCTTATAATGGCAGATGGCAGACTGCTATTTTTAATTTACAAGCCATATTAAATAAATGCCATATGCAGTGCAGGATTATTTAAAGTGCATTGCTTTCAGAAGTCACAACAATAAATGCACGAACAAAGGAACGAAAACAATTATTTTATGAAAAATCTTACCTATGTAAACTCCAAGCAAACCAGTATGTAGAATACCCATAATAAAATAGTTTTCCAGTATAGTGGCTTTACGCATCTTGCTAATAACATTTTCTTTCACTGTTTTTTTTCAGCTAGAATATACTTTTAAAAAGGAAATGAACTCTGGAAACTGTGTCAAAAGGCAGGAAGGGGGCAATGGATTAGTCACTGAGTATTTCCTGTGGTCTCCCTGCAGCTAATCTTTTCTCCAAAAAAGGACTTAGAATTTTTTTGTTGTACACTGTGTAACGGTGTGGAGATTGCCATCTTGGTAAAGGCTTAGGGCTTTGCTTCCTCATGTCACAGCCTCCAGCAAGGAGAGCAGTAAGGAAAACCATACTGAAATCACAAAATTTCACTCCAAACCTAATGAGACTAGTAGTCGGAGTCTTAGACCTCTCGTTGCAAGTAGGGATGAGCCGAACACCCCCCTGTTCGGTTCACACCAGAACATGCGAACAGGAAAAAAGTTCATTCGAACACGCAAACACCGTTAAAGTCATAGTGTAATCGTTCCAATTTTAGACTGACTGTCCTGGAAGTGATAGAGAAGTCCCCGTGCCTTACCTCCCAGGTACTTTACACCTGGCAAAAATGTGCTTCCGATTTTCATGCAAGGTCCCCTCCCCCAGTACAGGCAGCCTTGTCCAGGAGAGAGGGGACCTTGCATGAAAATCGGAAGCACATTTTTGCCAGGTGTAAAGTACCTGGGAGGTAAGGCACGGGGATTTCTCTATCACTTCCAGGACAGTCAGTCTAAAATTGGAACGATTACACTATGGGAGCCTTTCTTGCTTTTATTTCCGGAGCCATACAGCCTCAGCCACAGACCCAGATGCTGGTATAGGTTATTGGGAAACCTGTAATCTCCCATGTGCCTGGATAGACCTTTGTTGGTCTTTTGAGTCGGTAAGGAGCCTCATATCCACTTGGGTGTATTCACTTTTTGGGAGGTTGGATTTCCTTTATCACGGATTTTGGATTAGTTCTTCTTCTTTTTTACGTTTATGAACTTTATATATGAAATTTTTTTAATCGCACTATTTGTGATGGGACTTTTTATGTGCTCTTTTTGGTTTATTTGACACTATCAATTTTAGTATCTCATTATACACATATCCTACAGTGGTCATAAATTATTATGGTAATTTTTCACGTTATTAATTATGATATTATGTTTTAATAATTTTTAATAATTTTGGTATTTTCATTTATTGGTTGTCCTTAGCGCTGCATAATATTAATACTCATGTCTATAGTATGCCTGTAAAGGGGCGCATGTTTCCCGTGTTTAGGACAGTCTGACAGCAAAATGACATTTTGAAGGAAAAAACCCATTTAAAACTACTCGCGGCTACTGCATTGCTGACAATACACATAGAAGTTCATTGATAAAAACGGCATGGGAATTCCCCACAGGGGAACCCCGAACCAAAATTAAAAAAAAAAAATGAAGTGGGGTTCCCCCTAAATTCAATACCAGGCCCTTCAGGTCTGGTATGGATATTAAGGGGAACCCCGGCCAAATAAAAAAAAAAAAAATGACGTGGGGTTCCCCCTAAATTCAGAGGTCTGGTATGGATTTTAAGGGAAAACCCACGCCAAAAAACCCCAAAAAATGGCGTGGGGCCCCCCAAAAATCCATACCAGACCCTTATCCGAGCACGCAACCTGGCAGGCCGCAGGAAAAGAGGGGGGGACGAGAGTGTGGCCCCCCCTCCTGAACTGTACCAGGCCACATGCCCTCAACATTGGGAGGGTGCTTTGGGGTAGCCCCCCAAAACACCTTGTCCCCATGTTGATGAGGACAAGGGCCTCATCCCCACAACCCTGGCCGGTGGTTGTGGGGGTCTGCGGGCGGGGGGCTTATCGGAATCTGGAAGCCCCCTTTAACAAGGGGACCCCCAGATCCCGCCCCCCCCCGTGTGAAATGGTAAGGGGGTACTTACCCCTACCATTTCACTAAAAAACTGTCAAAAATATTAAAAATGACAAGAGACAGTTTTTGACAATTCCTTTATTTAAATGTTTCTTCTTTCTTCTATCTTCCTTCATCTTCTTCTTCTGGTTCTTCTGGTTCTTCCTCCGGCGTTCTCGTCCAGCATCTCCTCCGTGGCGTCTTCTATCTTCTTCTCCTCGGGCCGCTCCACACCGATGGCATGGGGGAAGGCTCCTGCTCTTCTCTTCATCTTCTTCTCTTCTTTATCTTCTTCTTCATCTTCTTCTCTGCTTCATCTTCTTCTCTTCTTCATTTTCTTCTCCGGGCCGCTCCGCATCCATGCTAGCATGGAGGGAGGCTCCAGCTGTGTGACGGCGTCTCCTCGTCTGATGGTTCTTAAATAACGGGGGGCGGGGCCTCCCGGTGACCCCGCCCCCTCTGACGCACGGTGACTTGACGGGACTTCCCTGTGACATCACGGGGAATGCCACAGGGAAGTCCCATCATGTCCCGTGCGTGGCCCCGCCCCCGTTATTTAAGAACCGTCAGAAGAGGAGACGCCGTCACACAGCGGGGGCCTCCCTCCATGCCAGCATGGATGCGGAGCGGCCCGGAGAAGAAGATGAAGAAGAGAAGAAGAGAAGAAAAGAAGAAGAAAAGAAGAAGATGAAGAAGAAGATGAAGAAGAGAAGAAGATGAAGAGAAGAGCGGGAGCCTCCCCCCATGCCATGGGTGTGGAGCGGCCCGAGGAGAAGAAGATAGAAGACGCCACGGAGGAGATGCTGGACGAGAATGCCAGAGGAAGAACCAGAAGAGCCAAAAGAACCAGAAGAAGAAGATGATGAAGGAAGATAGAAGAAAGACGAAAGAATAAGCATTTAAATAAAGGAATTGTCAAAAACTGTCTCTTGTCATTTTTAACATTTTTGACAGTTATTTGTGAAATGGTAGGGGTACTTTTGTACCCCCTTACCATTTCACACAGGGGGGGGGCCGGGATCTGGGGGTCCCCTTGTTAAAGGGGGCTTCCAAATTCCGATAAGCCCCCCGCCCGTAGACCCCCACAACCACCGGCCAGGGTTGTGGGGATGAGGCCCTTGTCCTAATCAACATGGGGACAAGGTGTTTTGGGGGGCTACCCAAAAGGCCCCTCCCAATGTTGAGGGTATGTGGCCTGGTACGATTCAGGAGGGGGGGCGCTCTCTCGTCCCCCCCTCTTTTCCTGTGGCCTGCCAGGTTGCGTGCTCGGATAAGGGTCTGGTATGGATTTTTGGGGGGACCCCACGCCGTTTTTTTTTTTTGTCACAGGGTTCCCCTTAAAATCCATACCTTCAGGTCTGGTATGGAATTTAGGGGGACCCCCACGTCATTTTTTTTTTTAATTTCAGTTCGGGGTTCCCCTGTGGGGAATTCCCAAGCTTTTTTTATCAATGAACTTCTATGTGTATTGTCGGAACGGCAATGCAATAGCCGCGAGTAGTTTTGAATGGCTTTTTTCCTTTGAAATGTCATTTTGCTGTCAAACTGTTCTAAACACAGGAAACATGCGCCCCTTTACAGGCATACTATAGACACCCCCCAGCTACGAAATTTAAAGGGATATTACACTTTTATTGTTTGACTTTAAGCATTATTAAAATCACTGCTCCTGAAAAAACGGACGTTTTTCAAACTTTTTTTTGCATTGATCCATGTCCCCTGGGGCAGGACCCAGGTCCCCAAACACTTTTTATGACAATAACTTGCATATAAGCCTTTAAAATTAGCACTTTTGATTTCTCCCATTGACTTGTAAAGGGTGTTCCGCGGCATTCGAATTTGCTGCGAACACCCCAAATTGTTCGCTGTTCGGCGAACTTGCGAACCACCAATGTTCGAGTCGAACATGAGTTCGACTCGAACTCGAAGCTCATCCCTACCAACTATGAACATATAGGATCCAGAGAATTTAACGCTTAAAGTACAAATATAGTGATAATAATTCTCTCCATGTATGAATTGCCTCTGAATTCGAAGCTCTTCCCTAGCAGCAGCTATCAAGCACCTGATGCTGATGTAACTGATTGATTTTTCTATGGATGTGGGATCCCTTGAAGACTGCCTATGCTGAGTTACTATCTTATTCCTCCTCAATCTTGATGATGCTAACTTCCAACAATATTTTTGGTTTAGGGTACCACCACCACTGCCTAAGGCCCAATTTTTCTGCCCCTGTTTAACAGGGGCATGTAATTACAATTTTTGATCAAATATTTCACAGCAGGGCCCGTTTCTGCACCCAACAAGAGTATCTGTGGGGGGTTACAGTGTTGTGGCACCACCACCACTGCCTAAGGCCCAATTTTTCTGCCCCTGTATAACAGGGGCATGTAATTACAATTTTTGATCAAATATTTCACAGCAGGGCCCGTTCCTGCTGGCAGCTCTCATACGTCTATTTCCCAAAGACAACCTCTGGATATGATGCTGAGCATGTGCACTCAACTTCTTTGGTCGACCATGGCAAGGCTTGTTCTGAGTGGCGTATGTCCTGTTAAACCGCAGTATGGTCTTGGTCACCGTGCTGCATCTCAGTTTCAGGGTCTTGGCAATCTTCTTATAGCCTAGGCCAAGGATATGCAATTAGTGGACCTCCAGCTGTTGCAGAACTACAAACCCCATGAAGCATTGCAAGACTCTGACAGCCATAGGAATGACACCCAGAGGCATGATGGGACTTGTAGTTTTGTAACAGCTGGAGGTCCACTAATTGCATATCCCTGGCCTAGGCCATCTTTATGTAGAGAGTTCTTTGCCATGAGGTGCCATGTTGAAGTTTCAGTGATCAGTATGAGAAAGTGAGAGCGATAACACCAAATTTAACACACCTGCTCCCCATTCACACCTGAGTCCTTGTAACACTAACGAGTCACATGATACCAGGGAGGGAAAATGGCTAATTGGGCCCAATTTGGACATTTTCACTTAGGGGTGTACTCACTTTTGTTGCCAGTGGTTTTGACATTAATGGCTGTGTGTTTATTTATTTTTTAGGGGACAGCAAATTTACACAGTTATACAAGCTGTACACTCACTACTTTACATTGAAGCAAAGTGTCATTTCTTCAGTGTAGCATATATATATATATATATATATATATATATATATATATATATATATATATATATATATATATATATATGTATATGCATATACATATATATATAGCAAAAGTAATCACCCCCTTGACATTTTTCGTGTTTTGTTGCCTCACAACCTGAAATTAACATGAATTGTTTGAGGATTTGCATCATTTTATTTACAGAACATGCCCACAACTTTGAAGATGTTTTTTTTTTTATTGTGGAGCAAACAACAAATAGGACAAAATAACAGAAAAAGTCAATGTGCATAGCTATTCACTCCCTAAAGTCAATACTTTGTAGAGCCACTGTTTGCGGCTATTGCAGCTCCAAGTCGCTTTGGATAAGTCTCTATGAGCTTGCCACATCTTACCACTGGGATTTTTGCCCACTCCTCCTTGCAAAACTGCTCCAGCTCCTTCAAGTTGGATGGTTTGCACTTGTGAACAGCAATCTTTAAGTCTGACCACAGATTTTCTATTGGATTGATGTCTGGGCTTTGACTAGGCCATTCCAACACATTTACATGTTTCCCCTTAAACCACTCAAGTGTTGCTTTAGCAGTGTGTTTGGGGTCATTGTCCTGCTGAAAGGTGAACCTCTGTCCTAGCCTCAAATTACACACAGAGTGGTACAGGTTTTGCTCAAGAATATTCCTGTATTTAGCACCATCCATCTTTCCTTCAACTCTGACCAGTTTCCCAGTCCCGACTGCTGAAAAACATCCCTACAGCAGGATGCTGCTACCACCATATTTCACTGTGGGGATGGTGTTCTTTGGGTGATGTGAAGGGTTGGGTTTGCGCCAGACATAGCGTTTTCTTTGATGGCCAAAAAGTTCAATTTTAGTCTCATCAGACCAGAGCACCTTCCTCCATACATTTTGGGAGTCTCCCACATGCCTTTTTTGCAAACTCAAAATGTGCCATTTTGTTTTTTGCTGAAAGTAATGGCTTTCTTCTGGCCACTCTGCCATAAAGCCTAACTCTATGGAGCGTACGGCTTATTGTCGTCCTATGTACAGATACTCCAGTCTCTGCTGTGGAATGCTGCAGCTCCTCCAGGGATACCTTAGGTCTCTGTGCTGCCTCTCTGAATAATGCCCTCCTTGCCCGGTCCATGAGTTTTGGTGTGCAGCCGTCTCTTTGCAGGCTTGCTGTTGTGCCATGTTCTTTCCATTTGGTTATGATAGATTTGATGGTGCTCCTAGGGATCACCAAGATTTGCATATTTTTTTATAACCTAACCCTGACTTGTACTTCTCAACAACATTGTCCCTTACTTGTTTGGAGAGTTCTTTGGTCTTCATGGCAGTGTTTGGTTAGTGGTGCCTCTTGCTTAGGTGTTGCAGCCTCTGGGGCTTTTCTAAAAGGTGTGTATATGTAATGAAAGATCATGTGGCACTTAGATTGCACACAGGTGGAAATCATTTCACTAATTATGTGACTTCTGAAGGTAATCGGTTGCACCAGAGCTTTTTATGGGCTTCATAACAAAGGGGGTGAATACATACGCACATGCCAATTATCATTTTTTTATTTCTGAAAAATAGTTTTATGTATATATATTTCTAATTTAAATGAGAAAATATGAATAATTGCCTCACATCCAATATGAGTATTGGCACCACATCCCTAAGGTATACAATATACAAAACATAAAAGGAACTGGGATTTTAAAGGTGCAAAAGGGTGACACAAAATTTATGTAAAAATGTCACATTTTATTTAGAAATGGGGGATAACCCCCAGAGGAAGGCACGAAACCCCTGTGCCGAATACGCGTCGGGGAGGGGTAGGACGGAGCTGTCAGCAGAGGAGGAGGATTGCACATGCCATACCGCACGCCATACGATCAGCTGCTTATTATTTTACCTGTACAGTCTGGTGCACTCTAGCACCCATCCAATGTGAGTACCCTCTTGGAGGGCTTATTCTTTAATAAATGTCCTGGCTATATTGCACTATGGAGTCCCTCTGTTTGTTTTTTCTATGATTTTGGATCTTGGTTTTACCTGAGAGGAGTGTTTTTGCACCATTGTAACCTGAGTGAGCCTAGCAGTTTCACCTGGGAGGAGTGTCTTTGCATCATTGTATCCTGAGTGAGCCTAGGAGTGGCCCCAATGCTTATTTTGACACCGTTTAATTACTGTGTCACAGGACTGAAGGTGAGCGCAAGCACATGTGGGGTGTCACGGGAGAGCACAGTTTTCACGTGTTGTGATTTATACACCCATCAGAAGAAGCATGATGTTTATTCATTTTATGGACACTATTTATTCACGTTTTTTGTGATTTGTATTTATTAATTGGGATATACACTCATTTGTCACTGGAAAGTGTTTTGATATTTATATTTTAGCACGTTGCACTTTTATTAGTTACTACCACGATTGCACCTTTATATGCACTTGGTGGTTTATCATTTATAGTTATTTGCATTATATTTTACCTGTATGGTTTTATTTATCACATTACATGTGTTTTATATGTGAAAATATTTTTTATATATTTTATATGTGACACTATACTAGCGCGGGCACATTTATTATATATTTGGTATTATTTTTTGCTTTGTATTTATATTGATTTTTTGATTGTCTCTTTAATGTGGATTTTGTAATTTACTGTATTGTTTTTTTAGTGCCTGATAGATACTACTCTCCTGAAGAAGCCACGGCATGTGGTGAAACATGCTGAGAAATGAATCCTTCGGTTGCACTATTTAAAGATTGTTTCAGTTTATTGAATGAAAACTCTTTTTGCAAATATGTTTTTTAACTTTTCTAAATAAAATGTGAAATTTTTACATAAATTTGGTGTCACCATTTTGCACCTTTAAAATCCCAGTTCCTTTTATGTTTTGTATATTATATTTCTAATTTTACTTCACCAACTTAGACTATTGTGTTCTGATCCATCACGTATAATTCAGATTAAAAAAAAACATTGAACTAAAGGCTGTAATGTAACAAAATAGGTAAAAAGCCAAGGGGGTGAATACTTTTGCAAGGCACTGTATATACAGTTCATTCGGTGGTGTACATTCTATAATACACTTCAGGCGGTGTATTCATATATATATATGCAGTCTAGTATATACACTGAGCAAAATTATAAACGCAACACTTTTGTGTTTGCCCCTATTTATCACGAGCTGAATGCAAAGATCTACGACTTTTTCTATGTACACAAAAGGCCTATTTCTCAAATATTGTTCACAAATCTGTCTAAATCTGTGTTAGTGAGTACTTCTCCTTTGCCGAGATAATCCATCCACTTCACAGGTGTGGCATTTTAAGATTCTGATTACACAGCATAAGTATTGCACAGGTATGCCTTAGGCTGGCCACAATAAAATACCACTCTAAAATGTGCAGTTTTACTGTATTGGGGGTCTGAAAACCAGTCAGTATCTGGTGTGACTACCATTTGCCTCACATAGTGCAGCACATCTCCTTCGATCAGGTTGTTGATTGTGGCCTGTGGAATGTTGGTCCATTCCTCTTCAATGGCTGTGCAAAGTTGCTGGATATTGTCAGGAACTGGAACGCTCTGTCGAATACGGCAATCCAGAGCATCCCAAATATGCTCAATGGGTGACATTTCCGGTGAGTATGCTGGCCATGTAAGAACTGGGATGTGTTCAGCTTCCAGGAATTGCGTACAGATCCTTGCAACATGGGGCCATGCATTATCATGCTGCAACATGAGGTTATGATCGTGGATGAATGGCACAACAATGGGCCTCAGGATCTCGTCACGGTATCTCTGTGCATTCAAAATGCCATCAATAAAATGCACCTGTGTTCATTGTCCATAAATACGCCTGCCCATACCATAACCCCACCTCCATCATGGGCCACTCGATCCACAAGGTTGACATCAGCAAACCACTCACCCACACAACGTCATACACACTGTCTGCCACCTGCCCTGTACAGTGAAAACCGGGATTCATCCGTGAAGAGAACACCTCTCCAAAGTGCTAGATGCCATCGAATGTGAGCAAATCGATTACGATGACGAACTACAGTCAGGCCGAGGCCCCGAGATGAGGACGCCGAGCATACAGATGACCTTCCCTTAGACAGTTTCTGACAGTTTGTGCAGAAATTCTTTGGTTACGCAAACGGATTGTTGAAGCAGCTGTACGGGTGGCTGGTCTCAGATGATCTTGGAGGTGAAGATGCTGGATGTGGAGGTCCTGGGCTGGTGTGGTAACTGAATGTACTGCCAAATTCTCTGAAATGCCTTTGGAGACGGCTTATGGTAAAGAAATGAACATTCAATTCAAGTGCAACAGCCAGGGCCATCTTTAATATTGATTGGACCCTGGGCAAACATTTTCTTGAGCCCTCCCCCTCCATGCAATTTTGCTCTCCACCTGCCTGCACACCATGGACTTAGGTGGTGAGGGGACCCATCAATAGACATAAAACTCCTAGGGATCCTAGAACTCCTGGGATCAGTAGCAGTGCTGGGGGGGAGGGGAGGGTGTGATCAATGGCAATGCTGATTTTTTTTACCAACTACCAATATAAAGACGAGTTTCGACACTGGCCACCAACGTACAGTTCTGTAAAAAAGTATTTGCCCCCTTTCTGATTTTTTATTTTTGTGCATATTTGTCACACATGAGGTCATGAACGGATGGCCGGACGTTCTCCTTTAAGATTTTCTGGTAGAGCTCGGAATTCATGGTTCCATCAATTATGGTAAGTCGTGCAAAGCAGCCCCAGACCATCACGTTACCACCACCATGTCTGACTGTTGGTATGATGTTCTTATTATGAAATGCTTCATTCGTTTTATGCCAGATGTTATGGTACACACACCTTCAAAAAAGTTACATTTTTGTTTCGTCAGTCCACAGAAGATTTGCCTAAAAGTCTTGGGGATAATCAAGATGTTTTTTGGTAAATGTGAGATGAGCCTTTGTGTTCTTTTTGGTCAGCAGTGGCTTTGGCCTTGGAACTCTTCCATTGATGACATTTTTGTCCAGTCTCTTTCTTATTGTTGAATCATGAACACTGATCTTACCTGAGGCAAGTGAGGCCTGCAGTTCTTCAGATGTTGTTCTGGGTTCTTTTATGACCTCCTGGATGGGTCATTGTCATGCTCTTGGAGTAATTTTTGTAGGCCGGCCACTCCTGGCAAGGTTCACCACTGTTCCAAGTTATCTCCAATTGTGGATAATGGCTCTCTCCGTTGTTCACTAGAACATCTGTGACCTGCAGAGGTTCCCATTTCCTGGTGCTGGACAACATGTTTCTGAGGCTTCATTTGGTCAGAGGAAGAGCAGTGGAGAAGGTGGCTGGCTGACTGATGCCTTTAAAAAAAATTTCAGTCCTCAGTGCCAAGGTCTGATAGGTTCCAGCAACCATCGGCAGAGTCTGCATTATATGGTGCAGGAATATCTAGGGGCAAGAGCAGACTTGAAGACCTTTCCAACAGAGCATTCACTGGGTCCTGGGTCTTGAGGTTGGACCACTGGCCAGAACTTGCTCAATATGCAATTGAGCTACTGGCCTGTCTTGCATCCAGCATGCTTTCTGAACACACATTCAGTGCTGCTGGAGGGTTTGATAGGCTCACATTTATAAAAATGAATCAGTCCTGGATCAGCAGCTATCAAGCACCTGATGCTGATGTAACTGATTGAATTTGCTATGAATCTGGGATCCCCTGAAGACTTCCTATGCTGCCTATCCTATTCTTGCTCAATCATGATGATGCTAGCTTCCAACAATATTTTTGGTTTAGGGCACCACCACCACCCAAGGCCCAATTCTTCTGCCCCGGCATGTAATTACACATTTTGAAATAATATTTAACAGCAGGGCCTGTTTCTGCACCCAACAAGAGTAACTGTGAGGGGTTACAGTGTTGTGGCACCACCACCACCCAAAGCCCAATTTTTAACAGGGGCATGTAATTACAATTTTGAAATAATATTTAACAGCAGGGACGGTTCCAGTGCCCAACAAGAGTAACTGTGAGGGGTTACTATGTTTTGCTACCACCAAAACCCAAGGCCCAATTTTTCAGCACAGTATATAGGGCAGTCCATATAATATATACTGCAGTTCAGAATATATAGTGCGGTCAGTGTAGTATATATAATACAGTGCAGGGTATATAAAGCAGTGTACGCTATGTAATATAGTGTATTGAAGTGGTTAAGGGGAGCCCTATGACAGAATTAGGAAAAAAAAATGTCATGGATTCCCCTGTCTGTACCAGGCCCTTTGGGTCTGGTATGGATTTTGGGGGGGACCCCTACACCATTTTTTAAAATAAATTGGGCATGGAGTTCCCCTCAATATCCATACCAGACCCAAAGGGCCGTGATCAATTTTGAATGACATTTTTTCCTTTAGAAATGTCATTTTGCTGCGGTACTGTTCTAAACATGGGAAAGATGCGCTACTTTACAGGCAGACTAAGAGGAGTCCCCAGGCACGATATTTAAAGGAATATTAAATTTTTATTGTTTCACTTTAAGCCTTCTTAAATTCACTGTTCCTGAAAAAATGGCTGTTTTAAAAACTTTTTTTGCATTAATACATGTCCCCTGGGGCAGGACCGGGTCCCCAAACACTTTTTATGGCAATAACTTGCATACAAGCCTTTAAAAGGAGCACTTTTGATTTTTCACATTCGTGTCCCATAGACTTTAACGGTGTTCGCATGTTCGCACTAATCTTTTGTCTGTTCGCAAGTCCTGGTGCGAACCGAACCGGGGGGTGTTCAGCACATCCCTACTCTTCACTATGGGGTGCTACTCCCACTGAATTTACAGATTTTGTAGTTTTATTCCACTGTTTTCTTTTGCAAGTTTGATCACTCTTATGCCCCGTACACACGGTCGGATTTTCCGATGGAAAATGTCCGATCGGAGCGTGTTGTCGGAAATTCCGACCGTGTGTGGGCTCCATCGGACATTTTCCATCGGATTTTCCGACACACAAAGTTGGAGAGTGTCGCGGACACTGGCTGCAAGGACCTTTTTCTGTCCACATTCACCCTGTTATTTGGTATTTCTATATTAATCTTTTATTTTTTTTGAACTTGCCCAATACATGATTTTTGAAAGAGCTGATCACATTAACCTGCAGAGACGAACTGTCTGGTCACCAGGTCTGCCTTAAGTGTTGTGTTAATTAACATGTTAATTATATTATTGTCTTTTAAGTTTTTGCTAGAGGGGAGGGGGGAGTGTCCATGAGTCAGCCCTACCTCGTTATCTAACCCCTTGTGTTAAATGTGTATAAAAAAGGCTGTGTTCTGTCCAATAAAGCAGTCAAGATTCTACAAGCTATTATCGACTAGACTTGTATTTACTGCAGCTATAATATTATATCTGTCTGATGGTCATACTGGAGTAAGCGGTGTTATTGACGGAGGCACTCAGTGGAGTGTGGGATAGGATCCGTCACAATTGGTGGCAAGCTCTGGGATGCTCCTCTTGCCTAGGCACACCCAAATCACCACCGGGACCCCCTGCTCCTAACAGCAGATGGAACATCACTACGCCAGACTCAAGCGCAGCACCTTGAAGGATCTCTTGGAAGCCCGTGGAAAAGTCTCCAGCAACAAATCCAAAGCGACTCTCATCACCGAACTAATGGAGATTGACCAGGCCAGTAACCCACCAGCAGATACCTCAGAGGCGGCAAAGTTCCAGCGTGACGTCCAGTGGCGACTGGCCTTGTATGGTACTCACCCCCCGCAGGAGGTTATCAGTCAAGTGTTAACAGAGGTGTCCCAGCTGCGAATGGCTGAACTCCAGCGGGACCAAGGAGCGTCAGTTATGTTCAACCGGGAAGCTCCAGCGGCCCGCAAAAAGCTACCCTATGCCGCCTTCCGCATGTTTCAAGATGGTGAAGATGAGATGGATGTTTACCTGCAAATGTTTGAGCGTCAATGCGGTCTCCAAGGTGTCAATAAAGCAGATTGGGTCACGCTCCTGGTCAGCCGTCTCACAGGAAGGGCTGCAGAGGCGTACAATAATGTCCCTGATGAGATCAGCCAGGACTATGACCGGGTAAAAGAAAGACTATTGGCTCGCTTCGGCATTACTCCAGAGGCACACCGTTTGAGGTTTCGCAACCTCCGCCGAAAGGAGAGAGAGCCTTACACAGAATGGGCTCATCAAATGACCCGAGCAGCGGAGAGTTGGATGACCGGGCGCCAAGCTGTTACCATGGCAGATGCGCTCCAGCTAATCCTCCTGGAACAATTCTATGATCATACCCCACATGAAGTTAGAGACTGGGTAAAGGATCGGCGGCCAGTCACAGTAGATGAAGCTGCCACCCTAGCTGACTAATACGTGGATTCAAGGCGGACTGTACAACCAGAGCCTAAGACCCCAGCTCGGCCTGTCCCCAACATTCCACGGAGCGTTGCCCCTCCACACCAGCCGTCAATCCCCGGCCCCACTCAGCTACCATCTTCACGAGGAAAAGGGGACCTCTGCTACAGATGCAACCAATCAGGGCATGTTAGGAGGTATTGTCCGCAGAATGTTTCCCAGGACGCGCGGAACAACAGGCCCCTTGGACCTGCCCGGGCTGCTGCACACTGTCTGGAGAGAGATGATGTGACTTACCCAAGCAAGGAGAATATTGGAATTCTACATGAGGCAGACCCTGTGCAAGCTGCCACTACAGATAATCGTTTGCACCATCGACAAGCCGTGTGGATTAATGGTCGGGCTGCCCAGGGACTGCGGGACACGGGAGCTACTATTACCCTGATACAGTCCCGAATGATAAACCCGGCAGAGCAGACGGGACGGTCTGTGGCTGTGCGGGTGGCCGGGGGAAATGTTATGTGGGTCCCCACTGCCAGGGTTCACCTTGATTGGGGTTCGGGGGCCAAAGAAGTGGAAGTGGGAATAATGCAGAACTTACCTGCAGAGGTTTTGTTGGGCAACGATTTGGGACGTTTAAATTCAGCCTTCTCCCTGGATGTATCCCCGGAAGCCTATCCTGTTACCACCCGCCAGCAAGCCCGGATGGAGGTGCGCTCCCTCGAGGATGGGACCCAGGTAAGACCTGTCACCCCTGACCTAGACTGTACTACCCCAACTAACCCTATCCCGACTTGGGCTTCTCCCCAAGAATTTGCTCAGGCAACTCTTAGCGACCCTTCCTTAGCTAGCTATAGGGAAAGAGCAGGATTGGACCCTGGGGGGTTGGAGAGGGAGCGAATAGAGTGGGTCCAGGGATTACTCTATCGGGTTACTGAGGGAAAGACAGCCTCCCATCCACCCAAGCGGCAGCTGGTTGTGCCGCAGAAATATCGTCATGACCTGCTGCGCATTGGGCATGACATACCCTTAGCCGGACACCTGGGGATGTCCCGGACCCTCCACCGTCTGACTCAGTCGTTTTTTTGGCCGGGGATTACAGGGGATGTCCGACAGTATTGCCGGACCTGTGACACATGCCAGCGGGTGGGTAAGCATGGGGGCCCGCTGAAAGCTCCCCTACACCCTTTACCGATCATTGATGAACCCTTTAGCCGTGTTGCCGTAGACCTGGTTGGACCATTGCCCAGACCTAGTCCTTCTGGGAAGAGATATATCCTTACTGTGGTGGATTATGCCACCCGGTACCCGGAGGCCATTCCCCTGGCAAATATCCATGCAGAAACTGTGGCTGATGCTTTGCTCCGGATCTTTGCCAGGGTGGGTTTCCCTCGGGAAATCATCTCTGACCAGGGGACCCAGTTCACTGCTGAGCTCACTCAGCAGTTATGGAGGCTGTGTGGGATAAAGCCCCTACAGAGCTCTCCCTATCACCCCCAGACCAACGGACTGTGTGAGAGGTTCAATGGAACACTGAAACAGTTGCTTAGGACATTTGCAACCTCTCACAGGGATTGGGAGAGATATCTGCCACACCTTCTCTTCGCTTATCGGGAGGTGCCGCAGGAATCTACCGGGTTCTCCCCATTTGAGTTACTGTATGGGAGGCGGGTGAGGGGGCCCCTAGATCTAGTCAGAGCCCACTGGGAAGGGGGAATTGATCCCCAAGGGTCCTCTATCGTAGCATACATTCTTGAGTTTAGGGACAGACTGAAGGAGCTCACGGACACTGTCCAGGAGAACCTTCGGGCTGCCCAAAGGCGGCAGAAACGATGGTACGATCGTACTGCTCGGAACCGCACTCTGGAGGTTGGGCAGAAGGTTCTTGCCCTCAGACCAACCAAGCAGGACAAGTTACAGGCCACTTGGCAGGGACCTTACCGGGTTGTGGCAAAGCTCTGTGACACAACCTACCTAGTGGTTAAATGTTCGGATGAAAGAGTCCGACGGACCTTTCATGTGAACATGTTGAAAGCATACTGGGAAAGATCAGGAGAGGTAGCCGCTATATGTGCTCCAGCTGTGGAAGATTCTGAGAATCTTCCCCTGCTGGTGCTCCCGGAGCTAAATAGAATTACTGCAGGGATAGAGATGATAAAGCTTGACGACCAGCTAGGGCCGACGCAGAGAGAACAAGCTAGACAGGTCCTTAGTCAGAGAAGGGAAATGTTCTCCACAGTCCCTGGGTACACTACTATGGCAGTGCACCGTGTGGAGACCCCGGGACAACCGCCACTAAGACAGGCAGCTTACCGGATACCTGACGCAGTGAGAGAGGGGATGCGTCATGAGATTAAGGAGATGCTTGAATTGGGAGTCATTGAGCCATCCAGCAGCCCCTGGGCTTCCCCGGTGGTCCTTGTACCGAAGCGGGATGGCACAACTCGCTTCTGTGTAGACTACCGCAGATTAAATGAGTGCACCACCACTGATGCTTACCCTATGCCCCGGGTCGATGATCTGTTAGATCGCATTGCTCGGGGAAAATTCCTGACAACCCTTGACCTATGCAAAGGATACTGGCAAATTCCTCTGGATGCGGAATCTATTCCGAAATCGGCGTTCATTACCCCATTTGGCTTATACCAGTCTAAAGTAATGCCATTTGGGATGAAGAATGCACCGGCGACTTTCCAGAGGATGGTAGACCAACTCCTCGATGGCCTCCAGGACTATGCTTGTGCATATCTGGACGACATTGCGATCTACAGTGATACCTGGGAGGACCATCTGGTTCATCTGGGTGTCGTGCTAGACCGCATCAAGGCTGCAGGACTAACCCTTAAGCCACAGAAATGCAGCATAGGGATGTCCGAGGTACAATACCTTGGACATCGAGTAGGCAGTGGACAACAACGACCTGAGCCTGCTAAGATTGAGGCCGTTGCCAAGTGGCCAACCCCCCGTACTAAAACCCAGGTCCTGGCGTTCCTCGGCACAGCTGGGTACTATAGGAAATTTGTCCCGCAATATAGTTCCATCGCTAAGCCCCTGACAGACCTGACTAAGAAGCACCTTCCCCGACAGGTACTGTGGTCCCCTGAGTGTGAAGCTGCCTTCCAACAATTAAAGAATGCACTAACTTCAGCTCCTGTTCTAGCTGCCCCTGACCCAACCAAACGTTTTTGTGTCCACACAGATGCCTCTACATTCGGTCTGGGGGCAGTACTGAGCCAAGTAGGACCTGATGGCGGTGAGCACCCAGTGGCCTACATCAGTCGGAAGCTGCTACCCAGGGAAGTCGGTTATGCAGCCGTGGAGAAGGAGTGTTTGGCGCTGGTGTGGGCTCTCAAGAAATTCCAACCTTATCTCTACGGACGATCTTTTACGGTGCTCACCGACCACAATCCATTAATCTGGCTTAATCGGGTCTCCGGGGATAATGGACGTTTGTTACGATGGAGCACTGCAGCCCTACAATTTTACCATACAGTATCGGCCAGGAAAGCAGAATGGGAATGCTGATGGACTTTCCCGGCAAACAGAACTATAAAACTCTCCCGGACAGCCCCAAGCTGACCCGTGGTGGATCTAGTTGGGTCTGCCGGACTATGGGACAGGGGGGGGCACTGTCGCGGACACTGGCTGCAAGGACCTTTTTCTGTCCACATTCACCCTGTTATTTGGTATTTCTATATTAATCTTTTATTTTTTTTTAACTTGCCCAATACATGATTTTTGAAAGAGCTGATCACATTAACCTGCAGAGACGAACTGTCTGGTCACCAGGTCTGCCTTAAGTGTTGTGTTAATTAACATGTTAATTATATTATTGTCTTTTAAGTTTTTGCTAGAGGGGAGGGGGGAGTGTCCATGAGTCAGCCCTACCTCGTTATCTAACCCCTTGTGTTAAATGTGTATAAAAAAGGCTGTGTTCTGTCCAATAAAGCAGTCAAGATTCTACAAGCTATTATCGACTAGACTTGTATTTACTGCAGCTATAATATTATATCTGTCTGATGGTCATACTGGAGTAAGCGGTGTTATTGACGGAGGCACTCAGTGGAGTGTGGGATAGGATCCGTCACAGAGAGCAGGAGATAAAATTTTCCGACAACAAAATCCGTTGTCGGAAATTCAGATCGTGTGTACACAAATCCGATGGACAAAGTGCCACGCATGCTCAGAATAAATAAAGAGATGAAAGCTATTGGCCATTGCCCCGTTTATAGTCCCGACATATGTGTTTTACGTCACCGCGTTCAGAACGATCGGATTTTCCGACAACTTTGTGTGACCGTGTGTATGCAAGACAAGTTTGAGCCAACATCCGTTGGAAAAAATCCTAGGATTTTGTTGTCGGAATGTCCGAACAAAGTCCGACCGCGTGTACGCCCTATTAAGCATGTGGTGACCCAGCAGCTTTTCGTGCACAGAAGTGGGATTCTCAACCAACACCACATTCTCTGCACATGTAAACTTGATTTTGTTGTCCATCATCTGATCATTTCCTCTTCTTGTTAGGAGTAGTGGAGATTTGTTTTACACTGATGTCACTGGAGTTTTCCTTATGCGTCGCGGTTTTCGTGGGTCTTGAGAGAGCTGACTTCATGCAACCGTTACGTAAATTTGGTCTGCAGCCTCATTATCCACTTCTGTACTGCTACTGCTGTTCCTTTTTTGAGTAGTGGCCCTTTGTGACTCTTCTTCTTCATCACTTGTCAAGATAATCTTGTAAAAGACAGATATGTTGAGAGATTTACATGACATTAATAACATATTTACTTGTTTGGTTTAGACTAACCTCTTTTTTTGTTTCTTCCAGATGAGCGAGACTTGGTGGGCTACCTGGCTATTTCAGGATTGCTTGCTTCTGGGACAACGTTGTCTTAGGGGCACTATGAAAAACACAAGGATACTTTTAAGTTTCTGAGTATTTCACTTTACATGTGACGTGTAAAAAGACCCCCTTTTATTTACCATAAGCTTGGCTGGTTTTAACATTTTTTTTTGTTTTCAAACAGTTTTATTAAGCGTAACAAAGTTCACATACAGATGAAAAAAAAAATCACATCCTTCAAAACTATAGGTATTACATCAAGTTACTGATAGGTGGTGTACATCAATATCAAAAGTTTATATCATACTTAGTCAAAAAGCATCATGTACGACTCTTGATAAGAGAACTTATTCTAATGATATGCCATAACCTTGAAGGATATTTATAGTAGCTAAAAAAAAAAAAAAATGGAGAGGAAAATAAGAAAAAGAAATTGTAACATCTAAACTAAAAACGGTCAGTCTTGAAGCCTGAACAGGAACCACGGATTCCATTTGGCATCGAATACAGGGATAGAATCGTGTAGGGTATGAAATATTTTCTCTGCTATCATCATATAGTCTATACGTAAAATAACTTGTGCGTATGGGACCGAAGATGATTTCCAGTGTAATGCAATGGCCCAAAGCATGGCTATACAAATTGAGTGGATTAATCTCATCAGGGGTTTGGGAATATCAGGGAGGACCTGAAATAGGATACAGTGCTGGTAAGTGAGGGTAATGGAAGTCCCAGCTAAACTGTCAATCAATTTTAAAATCTCCTTCCAGGTAGGTTGCAAATTTTTCACAGTCCCAAAATAGGTGCAAATAGGTGCCCAAATGGGTGCAGCCTCTAAAGCACCTGGGAGAAGCTTGCGGATAAATTTTACTCAGGCGCACGGGGGTATAATACCACCTTGTCATGAGCTTAATGGCAGTCTCCCTGATTGTTAAGGACTTCATACATTTACGTATGTTTTGCTATCCTTTTTCCCAGTCCAGGTCCTCGTGATCTAGAACTAATTCCTTTTCCCATTGGGATCTATATTTCAGGGTAGGTTTTTCCTCTACTAATTCTAAGGACTTGTAAATTCCTGAAATAAGACCCTTTTGATGAGGGGAGAAAATTAGGCCCCAAGGATAGTGCGGACACAGAGAGAGTGCAAATTAGGACACACAAAAATAGTATATAAAAATATATATGTTCACTTTATTGGTACAAAGTAGAAAAATATGACAATGAGAATGTACAAATATAATAAAAATATTACGGGGGGCGTGGCCTGACCTGGCATGGAGAAGGAAGCCTAAACCCCGAGCTCCTGCCACCACAGGGATACCCTGCCTAACTTTGGAGGATTGCTAACTCCGTTCCTTTCACAAACGATGGGGCTGCCTCCCGAAACTCCTCTACCTCCAGATCCCGCTCTCCCCGGGAACTAAACGGGGGGTTAAACCGCAATATTCCGGAGATGTTCCGCTCCCAGAGAGGGAACATGGCGGCTTCCCGCCACGGACCGACCCACACACAGCCTCTGCCTTCATCGCCTACGGAGCAAACGAGGTCCCCTCAGTCTCAGCCACGCACAACCGGAGCAGACATCGAGCTCACCCCACACCCTCCTATCAATATGCAAGATTTACGGGCGATTGCAGACGACATAAAGGACACCCTTTCTGCCGCCATCTCAGAACTCAAACTGGACATACGCGCTCTGAATGACCGAGTGCACATCACTGAAAAAACAGTAGATCGCCACGAGGCTACACTATGCGAAGCTGCCACTCGGATTGACTCTCATACCCTTCAGATGAGGGACATGCAGCGTCATTTAGAGGACCTCGATAACAGAGGCCGAAGACACAATCTCCGAATAAGGGGTCTGCCAGAATCGTTCGAGGGAGACAACATGCCCGCTGCAGTGACCAGCCTCTTTAACAATCTGCTAGGCAGACCGCCGCAAACAACGGTCGCTATGGAGAGAATCCATAGGGCCTTGAGACCCAAGGGGAGAGATACAGACCCGCCACGCGATATCGTATGCTGCATTGTCAACTATGCAATTAAGGAAGAGATTCTCCGACAGGCAAGGGGTAGAACGCAGATTCTTCATGAAGGGCATACATTGCAGATATTTCAAGATCTTTCAGGTATCACCCTGCGACACCGTCGAGACCTGAAACCTCTCCTGGATACCCTCCGCTCTAAAGGCATCCCGTACAAATGAAAATATCCATTCTGCCTATCAGCCACCACGATGGGCCGCACAGCCCTCTTGAAAGTGCCTGAGGATCTGCCGCACTTCTGCGGTGCCATGGGAATACCGCTCATAGACGTACCGAACTGGTACGCCGAATTCCGCCACAAGGTCGCTTAAAAGGCTGCCCCTTTGGAGGAACCGATGGAAGCACAAGGAACGAGGTATCGCAGGAGGCGATCCCCTTCCGCCACCAGGCATCCTACCGGCCCTCGTTCGGGGTACCCTGCTAACAGTCCCACTGAGTCACCGCGGTCTAGGAGGGCTCGCAGGGTCCGTTAATCAGCTCCAGGGCCTTTCAGAACTTGTTATACCGGTTTTCGTTGACGTTTTCTGACATTGATCAGTCTTTTTACCTCCCAGTTACCAGATTTTTGTTTCTAAAACTGTTTTTACTTTATTCTCATTGTTTTGGCCGTCTAGCCTGTGTTATTTCTGACACAAGTCATATCCACCGTTTATGGCAGCCCGCCTTACCGCCCACTTCCTCCTCTGCCCAGCAACATCTATCTACTTCAGATACTACAACTCCCACAACGCACCTCGACAAGATGACCGCCTCCTTCGGGACGCACTACCAGCTCCTTCCTGTCACTCCCCATACCACGGATACACTCCAGTGCGACTCGCACACCGCGGACTTCCGGGTGTCTCAGTCTACAAGTGACACTGACCTCCGCTCGCAGATCGCTTTCCCCGCTCCCACCGCCAGATGTGATGGAACCATCAAGAGTCTTGAATCAGGACTGACACCGACAGGCTTCCCAATTGCAGCACATCTCAACCGTTTTGCTTCGATCCTTGTATCTGACTCCAGGCAAGACCATCAATCATCTGTCACTGATCGCTGAACGGACGCAACCATCCATCCTCAATGTGATCAGAAGGTCGCCACTTCCTCTCTCCTCTTACCGCAGATCAGCTGAGAAGATTCCTGGACTCTTCACTCTTAAGCCTACAACCTTCGCAATCCGCAAGTATTGTTGTACTGTAATTCTTACCCTAGAGGGCTGCATCCTATGATACAACATCATCTCTAACTAAAGTCTGTTTTTTTTTTTTTTTTCTTGTGGGTCATGCACCCTTTTGACCTGGGACTCACACTCTGCTGTCCAGCCGCCTCTTCATACATAGTTGGGACCGGTTAAGCTGGCCGTCATCATATTGACCTAGCCAGAGGATGAAGTGTCAGTCTCAGCTCCATCATTTAATATACCAGCACGAGGGCATTGTTGCACCTATGTTTTATGTACTCTAAACATTTATATACCAATTAATTGTTTATCCCAAGTGTTCATTGTTTCTTCTTGATTGCCAACCTCTTATTGCTTAGTCCGAGCAGTTAGACTTGTTTTGTTAAAACAATTGTTTACACACCTCCTAGACTTGATAGCATACCCTGCTATATGTTTCGAGTACAACAGGTCCCTACCTCCTCCCATGACCTTACTCACATGACCTTAGGCTTCCACATGCCCCGCCCTAATCCTAACTCATTGCTCCACCAAGATATTCCCCTGTTAGGACAGTTTTTGGTCCCCTCCGGACAATACATAACTAACACCTCCTACTTAACCTTGACGCGCCTCCCTGTGGTCACGGCTCACTTCCCGTCCACTGCTTATCACCCCTAGTTTTTTCCCTCTCAGCCAGGGCTTTTGGTTAACCCCCACGCGGGTTCGAGCAGTGGCGTAGTCACCCCTGTTGGGGCTCCCTCACTGCTCGCATCCCGTCCCACGCCGACTAAAGACACCAGAGGTCGTCAGACACATAGTCCCACATCTCGTCAGCCTTTCCCCCAGATACAAACACCCTTTCACCTCATCCTTCTCCGACTTACCGGACTCCACCTCCCCTCTGCCCCGTGTCCCCCTTTGGCCTTTCCCCCCAAATGCCAATGACAGGCCCGCAGAATTCCAGTGTCCCCATGGATTTGTCCCAGACGCAACTACACTCTCTCAAACTACTTTCAATAAACATACGAGGACTCAACGTGCCCGAAAAAAGGTCCCAACTCCTTTATTCTCTACAACGAGCCAAAACACATATTGCGCTTATACAGGAGACCCATTTCAGGACAGATTCTATCCCCAAACTGAAAAACCACTTCTTCCCTACAGCCTTTCACTCCTCCAACCCGGAGGCAAAATCAAAAGGCGTTTCCATACTCATTTCTAAACATTGTCCAATCCAAATTTCTGACGTACAAACTGACCCGCTAGGTCGATTTCTCTTCATCAAGGGCACCTTGCACCAATTACATATCACAATTGCCAACATCTATGCTCCCAACACTGGCCAAGTCACCTTTTTCCGAAACACCCTCCAACAACTTTCTAGCTTCCAATCGGGGACCCTCATTCTGGGCGGTGACTTCAACATACCCTTAACCCCCTCCTTAGACACGTCCAACGGGGCCTCCTCTCTGTCCTACCGGGCACTAAAGTCGATCAAGCAACAGTTACATAATCTACTTCTTCATGACACCTGGCGTACATTACATCCCAAAGAAAAAGACTTTACCTTCTTCTCCATTCCACACAATAAGTACTCTAGACTTGACCACTTCTTCCTCTCACAAACTGACCTCTCATGCCTCTCTACAGCCACCATAGACCCGGCCATACTCTCAGACCACAACCCCATCTCCATGACCTTACGTTGGGGCTCACCCAACATAAAGACACGCATTTGGCGACTAGACAGCTCTTTACTAACGGACGAGATGTACATTCAAAGACTGACCACATGCCTCTCCAACTTCTTTCAAGAAAACGCTACTCCTGCCATAACACCTACAATCACTTGGGCGGCTCACAAATGTGTCATTCACGGAGAACTAATGGCCATAGCGGCACACCGAAAAAAACTTACAAACACCCGCATTGAGGAGCTAACGGCCCATATCCGCGCCCTAGAACAGACACATAAGGCCTCCCTCTCTATCGCGTTGATAGATGACCTCTCCCAGGCTAGAGAAGAACTCTTAGAAACACTGACGGCAACGGTTAAACGCAAGTTCGCACTGTCTCAAAAACTTTATTACGAATTCGGCAATAAAGCCGGTAAACTTCTGGCGGGGGCTCTTCAAACCAAGAAAGCCTCTCGTACAGTTCACAAGCTTATCAACCCCAATGGAGAGGCAGTGGTCACCGATGAAGGTATTTCGGCGCAATTCGTCCAATATTTCACGAACTTGTATAACCTTTCACCTACTCAGACGACAGGCACAGCGGAAGATCGCACGAAAACACTTACTGACTTCTTAACACAATTTGGCCCTACCCCGCTCTCCCCTGAGGACTCACATACACTCGACCTCCCAATATCTACAAACGAAATCCTCGAGGCCTTAAAACAAATGAAGACAGGCAAAAGCCCAGGACCGGATGGCCTCACGACAGCCTACTACAAAACATTCCCGACTATTCTTGTACCACACTTAACAAATGCACTTAATGACCTTACAACACCTTCCACCGCTCACAAAGATTTACTGGAAGCCCATATCACACTTATTCCAAAACAGGGCAAAGACCCCACATTAGTCCCCAGTTACCGCCCCATATCCCTTCTCAACGTGGATTTAAAGCTATACGCTAAAGTTCTTGCCAACCGCATTCTCCCCTTTATTCCATCCCTTATCTCTCTTGACCAAGTGGGTTTTGGCCCTGGCCGAGAGGCCAGAGACAACACCACAAAGGCACTCAACATTCACCACTGGCTTACTAAAACCACTACAAAAGGATTCTTTCTCTCCCTGGACGCAGAGAAGGCGTTCGACCAGGTCGCGTGGGACTACATGGAAGCCACCCTGCGGGCAGTTGGCCTTCCCCCACGTATGTTACAAATGATCCTGGCACTATACGCCTCGCCGACCGCTAGAATACGGATTAATGGCGGCTTGTCGAGCGCCTTCTCTGTGTCCAATGGGACCCACCAGGGATGCCCCCTATCACCCCTAATTTTCATCATGACGATAGAACCCTTACTCCGCAAACTGAGAAATAACCCTGCTATCAGAGGAATTGACATCCGACAAAAGCAATATAAACTAGCGGCCTACGCCGACGATATCTTACTCTTTCTGACGGACCCTATAATGACTATCCCTAACCTCCTGGCAGACTTTGCTCTTTTCAAAAACTTATCCAATCTTCAAATAAATTTTGAAAAATCCAAAGCCTTAAATATCACCTTACCGAAGGAAACGGTAGACCTGTGCCGGAATAACTTTCCTTTCATCTGGGAAAGATCCGAAATCACATACCTGGGAATAAAAATTACCACCCATCTAACAGACCTGTACACAAGAAACTTCCCCCCGCTGCTTAGATCCATCCATGATGACCTAAAGAAATGGAATCTAGGCTCATTTTCTTGGATGGGCAGAATCGCAATATTAAAGATGAATATTCTTCCAAGACTTCTATACCTCCTCCAAGCTATCCCGATTGCACTACCACCTGCCCTCTTTGCCTCCTACAGACTTCTCTGCAGGACCTTTGTGTGGGCCTCCAAACATCCACGCCTTAGCTGGGATAGGTTAATTCTTCCCAAACAAAGGGGGGGTCTGGGTCTCCCAGATCTCCAAAAATACTATTGGGCCTGCCACCTGACCAGACTGGTGGATTGGCATGTCCACCGTCCCTCAAAGGTTTGGATCACCCTGGAAGCTTCGTTCGCGGACCTCCCCACTTGCAACGCACCTTGGATAACCCACGCTAATGTTCCCAGAGAACTCACCTCACACCCTCTCATCGGTACCACTCTCTCTCTTTTCAAAAGAACTTGCAAATTACTCGCCCTTTCGACCTCGCCAGGCCCCATGACCCCTTTGGACAATAACCCAGACTTCCCCCCTGGACTCACCTTAAAAGACCCAACATTGGATTCTCTCACCTCGCAAGCTAGGGCGCAGAATTTCTATCACGATGGGATTCTCCTCCCTTTCCACACCCTTTCTGTCAAAATGCCCAACCATGACATACCCTTTTACAAATATTTACAAGTGAGACATTTCCTTCAATCATCCAGGCAATCCTCCCTCTGGCACAGAGATCTCACCCAGTTTGAATCTCTCTGCACTTCTACAGAACCTCAGGGTCACCTAATATCTGTAAACTACTCCCTTCTATTCTCGGGTCATAGGGTCAAAGAAGACAAAATTATACAACAGTGGGAAAAAGACCTGACACTAGACCTCACCCCCACGGAATGGGAGCACATATTCACCCTCATGCATAAGGGCTCCGTCAACATCACGACACAGGAGAATAGATACAAATTATTTTCAAAATGGTATCGGACCCCCGACAAGATACACCACTTCCACCCTTCAGTCCCTCCGACATGCTAGAGGTGTAATGCCTCTCGTGGTACCCTGCTCCACATATGGTGGGAATGCCCCCTCATACAACCATTCTGGTCAGAAATCCATCAGCTAATCTCTCAAATCACCACTTACACCCCAGACTTCTCCCCTGCCCCCTACTTATTGCACCACACCCCAGGATCCCCCGGCTCCTGCAAAAAATCTCTAACTTTACATCTGATCAACGCAGCCAACCTGTGTATCCCCACACATTGGAGACATCCCGCCCCTCCCACGTTAGAGGAATGGATCCGCAGGGTCGACAGGATAGCGAATATGGAACAACTCATTGCCCAAGCCAAAGACACACCCACTAACTTTCAGACCACCTGGGCATGTTGGCTCCACTACAGACAGCCCCAAACACGCTCGACCTCATCATCTTCATCCCCTCCTCACCCCCTGAGAGCTCTCTGCGGCCTGGCTCCTACCGACCCCCCCCTAACACCCACTCTATCCCCTATTACCCCGTTCTCCCCCCCCGAACGACATTGACCTGACATACTCAGGCGCACAAGATCTGATCATAACATTTTCTTACACACTCACTACCCTTCCTTTTTCGTCACTAATAGATCTCCCCCACACGACCGACACTCCTTAGGCTTGGCTTGAGCTTCAGATGTATTTAACCCCTTTTGGCACACCCACCCGTCACTCCCCAGACCGTTATAATTAAACATATCTCATGTCTCTCCCTGTTCCTCCCTTTTCGTTCACAGCGAAGGTCCCATTTAGGGGTGAACGAAATCGGAGGTGCTCACAAAACGTTCTGAACCTCCCCCTGCACACTACATCCGATCTCATCGAGCCAACACCCATAGTTTGTACATATATCAATATTTACTTCATTAACTACCAGGGCCATACGCCCGTATCCACTCTCTATCAACTGCTCTTGTATTACCTGTTTTTACCTATCAAAGCCTATTGAAAGAATGTGACCTGCTTCACTGAACTGTATGTCAAACTCTACCTGTTATTCTGTTATTCTGTGAAAATTTTCAATAAAATCTTTTGAAAAAAAAAAAAAATATATTACATCTCAATTGGAGATAGAACAAGCTGCTAAACTTGAATCACCGACATGTTTCGGAAGCCAAAAAGAAATATTTTTGACATGTATATATCCTTCTTCAAGGTTAATAGAAAAGCAGACTATTCCATATTCTATCGAGAACAAAAAGGAAAAGGGAGGGAATATTGTATCAGTATTGTGAGTAAGTAATTTACAAACAATTGGTTGCAGCATAATAGTATTATAGCACATGTGAAGTTTAAACAGACAATGTCTATTCGTACTTACAGATGTATGTTCAAATCTTAGAGACATGCACATCAGTAGATGAAACGTCAGGCCAGAGGTATTCATTCAGCTGTGCCTCAGAGCTCAATTTATATGATTAAAATGGACTAAGAGATAAATTCCATGTGTGGTAAGTAGATCCCATATGTGAGGTATGAGCTGGGGTGGACTATAGCCGAGCTCAGAAGGGGCAGGTATATTGCTTGTCCCGAAGCAGTCCACCAATGCTCATGAGGATACCCCAAAAAAGAGGGGGAGGCAGGTATCTAAAAGTATAATAGGATGTAGGTATCAGATCAGCAAGCATAATGGAGTATAAAGAGACCAAAAAGTTGCCAAGAAGCATGTCAGTAGTAAAACATTTATGCCATGTTTGTATTACCTGGGATGCAGTGATCCAAGCTTGCTTACAAGAGTCTCTGGCATTTCCTGGCTGTGCAGCAAAAGTGCTGTTCTCAGCCAGAATATATACGCCCAGAGAGCAGGTGAATACAATGACGGCAATTTGTAATATGTATGACTCAATTGGGGAAAGGGAGAGGGGGGTGGAGACAGGTGCTGTGGAGCGTCAGCTGACCACTCCCCAGAACACCCATCACTTCGTCCCGATCTTTGCATCTGTCTCCCATCGGCATCCCCCAGCCGATGCGGCATCCGGCGTCACCGCGTCTGGCGCAGTGACGTCAGACGTCGACACGTTCGCTGACACGAAGGCGGGCGGATAAACTGGGCGAAGGAGGTGCCCAGTGCGCATGTGCGGAAAATACTGTCCGCACTGAAATCTCCTCCAATGCGACCCTAGATAGGGAGCTGCCCCAAGGGTGGCAGAGATTGCCACTGAA
Source organism: Aquarana catesbeiana (assembly GCF_042186555.1). Lineage (NCBI taxonomy): Eukaryota > Metazoa > Chordata > Amphibia > Anura > Ranidae > Aquarana > Aquarana catesbeiana. Next base: position 389,432,353 of record NC_133324.1, read on the forward strand.
GGGGCCCCACATGTCGGGGAGCCTCGGTGGACCACCAAGAACAGTCAAACCTGCCTGAATTACCTAAAGAGTAACACAAATATAGGCACAGCTTAGATTTTAACCCAGGCCATCGGTTATCATCCGTACAAATCGGTTTGTTGTTATTACAGTATCTGTAACATACAAAAATAGTATATAATTAGTGGAGCATAGCATTTTAATAATAAAAAGCAAAGACAAATTCATGTGCTCATTGATCAACAAACATATACTATCAAAATTAGCAGGGGGGGGTGAACCAAAAAACAAAAACCAAAGAGGGAACAAGCAAAAACGAAAGAAAAAAGAAAAAAGTGGAAAAAAAAATTAAAAAATGGAGTTACATATCTTTATCAAACGAGCCTGAAGTAAAGCCTGGTAAGAAAGACCTAAAGCTAAGGGTCTCGTTAAGGCCAGGGGACGAGGTGGCATTAAGATGGAATATCCACCTGAGCTCCCGTTGTAGGAGGAGTTTGTCGAGGTCCCCTTCACGGGTGCCCGGGTGTACTCTATCCAGTACTAATACTCTAATGGTGGGGCAGATGCCATTATGGATTTGTGACACATGCCTTCCTAGAGGTACATCAGGGTTGCTGGTTTGCATAGCCCTGATGTGGCGATATAATCTTTGCCACAACTTCTGTATAGTCTTGCCCACGTAGAAACAATTGCAACTGCCCATCAAAAGATAGACAACCGTGGTTGTTTGGCAGTTGGAAAAGTGTCTGGGCATGTAGCGCATTTCATTAGGTAAATATATATTCCTTCTAGAGTCCATATATTTACAATATGCACATGAACCGCAAGGGAAAGTTCCCTGCATCTTACAAGGGTCTCCTCTCCCCGAACCTTGAAACTCGCTTTTAACTAACAGGTCACCCAAGGAGGTGGTACGTCTGTATGTTAGGTTGGGAGCAGGAGGTACGTAAGGTCCCACAATGGGATTCGACGTAAGAAGATGCCAGTATTTCCTGCAAATTTGTCTGATAGATGAATGGTCATTGGAATAAGTGGTAATGATACGGCTGTGAGTTTCAGGTGTTTTATTTTTGGCACTTAATAACTCATGTCTATTGATATTGTCTGCCCGCTTAAAGGCCTGCTTAAGGTTTTTATGGCTGTATCCTCTATCTAAGAGGTGCCTTTTAAGATTGTTAGCTTCCTATTTGAAATCTGAGTAGATGTAAATTGGATCGTATAAAAGGTCTGGGATGGAAACTGGATGAATGAAGAATGGTGTTGCCTGCGGTGGTTTTCCTGTAAAGTTTACATGACAACATGTTTGTATCACTCTTGAATATTTCTACATCCAAAAAAGTGATCCTTGAGGGATCAGCAATCACGGTGAACTTGAGATTAAATTCATTTTGGTTTAAGGCTAGCAGGCAATAATCTAATAATTTTGGTGGTCCATCCCAGACCACGAAGATGTCATCTATGTACCTGTGCCACATAACAATGTGGCACAGGTACATAGAGAGATCCCCGTCGCAAAAGATGGTTCGCTCCCATTCCCCCAGGTACAGATTGGCGTAGCCAGGGGCACATCAGGTGCCCCTGGCTATGCCCTGCACCTGGAGGAAGAGTAGACCATCGAAAGAAAAAACATTGTGTTTGAGAATGAAATCTAGAGATAGCAGAATGAAGTCATTAAAGGAACTTTCATGGTGGCTAGTCTGTTGCATACACGCAAGCCCCTTGGAATGGGGTATTGAGCTATAAAGAGCTTCCACATTGATACTGGCCAAAATACATCCTTCTGATATTTGTACACCTTCAATAATTTGAAACAGGTGAATGGTGTCACGTATGTAGGAAGGTATTGAGAGAACAAAGGGTCTGATGTGCTCATCCACAAGGCGTGACAAGTTTTCCGTAATGGCACCATTGCCCGAGATAATGGGTCTCCCTGGAGGGTCACTAGTGTGTTTGTGGATCTTAGGGAGAGAATAGAAGGTTGGCAACCTAGGGTGGGAAATACGAATGAAGTCAAGGGTTTGTTTGGAGATGGCTTTGTTCTGAAATGCCTCATCCACAAATGTATAAAACTTGTTTTTAAAGGCCTCAGCGACATCTGGGCCAACCGGGCGGTACCAATCCCGGTTACTCAAAATCTTCATGCACATATGACTATACTTGTCATTGTCCATCAAGACTATGTTCCCCCTTTTGTCCGATGCCTTTATAGTGATTTCATGATTGCTAAGCAGGTTTTGAAGGGCAGCTTTTTCATTTTTAGTGAGGTTATCAAAAATGGAGTGTGTGGGTTTCAGTTTTTTAATTTCCTGACAAGTCATCTTTAAGAAAGTGGAGACCCCTTGGTTGGAGCTAGGTGCAGGATATAGTGAAGATGTTTTTTTGAGGGAGGATTTTTTTTGGGGGGGGCAACTGCTTTCGAGGTTGTAGCACCCATAAGGAGGGCTTCTAGGTCAATGGTATCAATGAGGTCTTTGGGTTCATTTTCCTCGAGCAACGAGTTAAGCTTATCTAGAGCGCGCCTTTCACTCAGGGTTCGAAAACCCTCCGTATCGAGTCTAGTCTTATCAAACATACTCTTTAAGAGAAGTTTGCGTGTATATAAGTGAAGGTCTTTGATTACTTCAAATGTATCCATTTTATTTGTTGGGACAAAGGTAAGGCCCTTAGACAGGACTGAAATTTCATCCTGTGTGTGAGAGTGAGAGGAAAGATTAACAACATTGAGATTGGTGGGGTGATGGGGTGCTAAAGTGATAACCAAAGTGTGGGATTGGGGAAGTTTCCCTGATTCTTGGGGAAAAACATAGTGGGAATTTGGGGAGTGGTAGAAGTGCCTGCGTCCAGTCCGGTAGCCATTTCTGCTCCCATGCCACCATCTACCACCTCTTGTGGCACTGTGTAAATTACTTACTCACAATACTGATACAATATTCCCTCCCTTTTCCTTTTTGTTCTCTATACAATATGGAATAGTCTGCTTTTCTATTAACCTTGAAGAAGGATATATACATGTCAAAAATATTTCTTTTTGGCTTCTGAAACATGTTGGTGATTCAAGTTTAGCAGCTTGTTCTATCTCCAGTTGAGATGTAATATTGTTTTTATATTTGTACATTCTCATTGTCATATTTTTCTACTTTGTACCAATAAAGTGAACATATATATTTTTTATATAGTATTTTGGTGTACCCTAATTTGCACTCTCTCTGTGTCCGCACTATCCTTGGGGCCTAATTTTCTCCTATTCATATTTTTGGGATGTGACACAGAGTGTGGGGTTCCCCTATTCCTGGTTGGTTTTCATCTTTCTTCTTTTCATTCCCTTTTGACGAGGGGAGGTATGGCATACATCCTCAAAAAGTGTTTTAGTGTCTGAAGGAGGGCTGGCATAGTGCTGTTGAAAGAAATGACGGATTTGTAGGAAACGGTAGAATTCACTATCTGGTTTATGATAGAGAGACTGTAAAACTGAGAATGTAATGAAATTTAAACCAACCAGAAAGTCTCCCAACGTGGTCAGGTTGCGTTCAGTCCAAGCTAGGAAAGACTCCGGGTGATCATAACCTGGGGGGAATCTGGGGTCACCAAGATATGAGGCTCCCAGGGGTGTTTGAGATATGAGGTTGTATTTTATCTTATACTGATTCCAAAGTTTCAAACCTACTTGGTTTTTAACGGGCAATGCTGGGAAAGAGGGGTTAGAGGTCCACATCAACCCAGGGCGATAAAGGGGAGTGATGGAATCCTGTTCGAATTTGACCCAGGGGACCTTGGAATTTCTAATGTTCCATTGGGCCTGTTGCGTATATCTACTGGCTAAGTAGTAGAACCATATTTGAGGGACTCCCAAGCCTCCTCTTTTCGAGGAGCGATATAAAACCTCTTTGGCAAATCTCGGGGGGTTTGTCATGCCAAATAAATTTATTAAAATGGGCCTGAACGTTAAGCAGATAAGATTTAGACAGTCTGATTGGAAGAGAACGGAACAGGTAAAGTAACCTGGGGAGGATCATCATTTTAAGGGCTGTAATTCTGCCTAAGAAAGGGATATGTAGATGGGACCAGAGTTTAAGGGTTCTTTTCAGTTTGGTTATCATCGGAGAATAGTTGGCTTCAAAAAGTTTGCAAAAGTCTCCCATCAGATCAATGCCTAAATATGAGAGATGAGTTTCAGCCCATGTGAACGGGTAAACTTGTCTAAGTTGATGAAGTTCCACTGGGGTAAGCCCCACTGGAAGGGCCACTGATTTCAAGACATTCATCGAGAGACCCGAGACTTGCAAAGTTCGATAGGATCTGTAGTAAGTTAGGCAAAGAAATTAAGGGGTTAGTAAGAAACATTAGAAGATCGTCTGCGTACATGCAAAATTTGTATGTTGAGGGACCTTTGGGGTAACTATATATGTCTGGGTTATTGAGTATTGCAGTGGCTAGGGATTCTAGAGCGAGGGCGAAAATTAAGGGGGAGAGTGGACACCCCTGCCTGGCACCCCATCCTATGGAAAAGAATTCAGAACTACAGCCTGGGATCTTAATACGAGTCTTAGGATTTAAATAAAGGGCTTGAAAGGCTTGCAAAAATTCACCTCAGAAACCCATGCGTTGTAGGAGAGTGGATATATAACTCCAGGAGACGCTGTCGAACGCCTTTTGAATATCAAGGCTGAGCATGAGAAGTTTACGGGAGGATAAATTGGCATCCTGGATGATGTCTGTAGCTAGACATATGTTATCTGTGATGAATCTGTGGGGAATAAAGCCGGATTGGTAGGGAGATATAAGGGAGGAGATTATGCTTGCCAATCTGTCTGCTAAGATTGTGCTAAAAATTTTTAAATCATTGTTCATGACGGAGATTGGCCTATAATTTTGGGGGAGTGTGTGATTTTTATTGGGTTTTGGGATCAGGGACATATTTGCCAATAACATCTTGTCAGGGAAGCTACCACCTTGCAACACCCAGTTAAAGAGCTGAACCAGTCTCAGGGATAGAGAAGTGGAAAATGTCTTGTAGTATATGGAAGAAAAGCCATCGGGGCCCAGGGCTGAGCCCATCTTCAGGGCTTTAATTACATTAAGTACCTCCAAAAGTGTGATTAAGTTTCTCCAATTGTGTGGGAAAAAGAGTAGGTATAGGGATATCTTGGAGCCAGATTTCATCATCCGGTGTTGGTTTCGTTTGGTCTGGTGCTAATAGGGACGAATAAAATTGTTCCAATATTCGTAACACCTCTTTGGGATGAGAGGTGGTTAGGCCCGTCTTCGTGGCTAATTTATAGATATGAGGGGGACGAGTAGACTGATTTAACTTTCTTGCAAATAGGGTCGAAGAGGTGTTATTGTGAAGCAAAAATTTGGCTTTGGACTATCTATGGGCTTTTTCAATCTTAGAGGACAAGAGCGAGTCTAATTCTAGACGTTTTTGGTCAATAGACACTCTGGTGGATTCTAGATTCAGCGTGTTGGTATTTTTATATAGGTGGTCCAGATCCTTTGTGAGGTCCAATATTTTTTGTCTATTAATTTTATTACAGGACGAAACTATGATAATCAATGTGCCCCTTAAAACTGCTTTGTGGGCAGTCCAGACCGTGGAGGGTGGAGTTTCAGGAAGAGCATTTAAAGAAAAATATTCCTCAATGGTCTTTGCTATCTCTCCAAGAGGAGTGCCTCATTTAGCCTCCATGAATGTGAAGTGGGAGCTAGTCTGATAAATTCTGTTGTGAAAGTGGTCACATGGTGATCAGACCATACACAGGGGTGGATTGTTGCTTTAGTGGAATTGGCTAAAATAATGGGGGAAGTGTAAATGTAATCCAATCTAGCGTAGCTATTATGGGGGTGTGAGTAAAAGGTAAATTCCTTGAGCCCTATGTTATGCATTCTCCAGGTGTCTACCAGTTGATGTTCAAGTAGACCATGGGTTAGAGACCTGGGGAAGGCTTTGGTCGTGGCTGCAAAGGAGGATCTACCAAGCGTATGGTTAGCCACCAAATTGAAGTCACCTCCTATGATCATATGAGGTGAATGAAAAGAGGAAAGTTTATCAAAGAAAGATTTAAAAAAGGATGCAGGGGCTTCATTTGGGGCGTATAAACTGGCAATTGTCATTTCCCTATTGTGTATACCCCTTTAATAATGATGTATCTGCTTTCCTTATCTCTATATATTTGTTTAACTTCCATAGGGAGGGAAGCATGCAGGCGTATGGCAGTGTCCCTGCTTTTGGTTGAATGGAGAGAGTAAAAAGTTTGGGGAAAATTTCTGTGGAAAAATTTAGGGTGTGAAGTATGAGAAAAATGAGTCTCCTGAATCAGGAGAATCTTGGCGCCTATATGATTATATAATTCAAAAGCTTTGTGCCTCTTTATGGGGGAGTTAAATCCCTTCACATTATGTGAAATACATGTAATCGCCATGAGAAGTGCAATAATGTACTATCAACTGGAAGAAGAACAAATGTGAGATTAGAGAGAGGATAACTAGGGGGTGCAATCCTAATCTCTCCAGACCAATCAGGGGAGCCGCCAACAACCCGCATGTAGCGGTATTAATTCTATGCAGACCTATTTTATAAGAAAATTCGTATGGATATATCATACACATTTCATTAAAAGGTTTCTGGGAAGGGAGATATTTCAGACTGTAAACCGGCTGACCTAAAAAAAAAGCATGAAAGAAAAACATAGCCAAGAAAAGAAAAAGGTCTGGTGACTTTGAAAAAGTCATGATACCCAACATTAATACTGGATCAGGTAGAGAGAAAAAGAAAAAGAAAACTTTACCTGATAAAAAAAAGAAACTTTCCAGCGAGACAACTAGGTCTCGTACCCAGCCAAAATGCAAACACCAGTTTGTGGAGTTGCAAGGGGTGAAACTTGTAGGGCTAACAAAGAAAAAAAAATTAATCCACAGCCCTAAAGTTTCTGGGAAAAGTGTTTGCCGGGTGGGGAGGACATGCAGCGGCTCTGAGGGACAGATGCCCGAATAGGCATGTCAGGATAGTAGGTGCAAACCGCCATGAGGATATTCCGAGGCATAGGTAGCAAGTCGATCAGCGAGGGTGCTCATCATTTCTATCACCGATGTCATAGCGGATCCTCCTTCTATCTCTCCTAGGTGGTGGAGTCTGCCAAATTAGAGCTGGTCTGGGTGTAGATGGTGGTCAGCGAACCGCAGCGGCATCAAGGAGGCCTAGCTTCACCAGGATTTCCTGGCCTTCTTGCAGGGATGAGGCCAAGAAGGTGGTGCCGTTGTGGGGGACCAACAATTTAAAGGGAAAACCCCACCTCTAGCGGATATGGGCAGATTGGAGGGCCGTAGTAATTTATTTCAATCCTCTTCTTCTGTCCAGGGTGGCTGGAGAGATATCTGGATATATCTGGAGAGGATGATTATCCAGGGTGATCCGTTGCTTGTTCCGGGCCGCTCTTAGAATTTCCTCCTTAGTGAGGAAGTCCTTCATGCAGAGTTCCACATCTCTGGGAGGTTTATTATCCGTTGGTTTTGGTCGGAAGGCCCTGTGTATATGATCACATTTGAATGCAGCGGAATCATAATCCGGGAGAAGGGACTTAAATAATCAAATCACCGTAGGGATTAATTCTGTCTCCGACTCTGGGATACTTCGTAGACGTAAATTATTGCGTCTATTTCTGTTGTCGAGGTCCTCGAAGAAGGCTGATGCTAATGACTCATGCTTCCTACTGAGGTCATTATATGCCAGAGCAAGCTCATCATGTTTTGTTTCAAGTCTCTCGGTTCTTGTGCCTATGGCTGCAATCTCCTGTGATAGCGTGTGGGAAGTTTTATGAAGTTCCGTCTGAAATTTAGTAGCCAATCTGGCATACATGGATTCTAGGCTTGCTTCAAGGTCCGCCTTAGAGACAGCGGTAGGGTACTCACTATTGTGGCTTGGTATGGGAGAAGGAGCCGGCTGTGATGGAGGAATCGGAGCAGGAGAATCACCTCTCTCCTCAGTGCCATCTTGGGACATATTGTACCTTTCCTGCGTGCGGAGGAGATAGTGTGTCAGGGTGTTCTGAGCAGAGCCTCTGGATTTCTGCTTCCTCGACAGCATGCACCAAGGCTATGCGGCTTGAGGGGTGTTAGGATCGCTGTGGATAAAGTAGTATAGCCCTTAGGAAGCCGTTAGAGTCCCGGGTGGAGCGGAGCTACAGCTTCAGACGTCCATTACTTCCAGCACCGCACATGCGCCCTGGTTTTATCATTTTTTTTGTGAATGCATCCTTCAACTACAAAACATATAATCAAAGAAAAAAAGGGGAAATAAAAAAGGGGGGATCTCAACTACTCCTTATTACCTATCTGGTATATCCCTATGCGAGATAATGGCCTTGGGTTGGCCTAACCATTAGGGGATTTGACCGGTTTCACTGTCCAGATCGGGGTATCCCAGGTGGTTTTATAGATACCAAAGATACCGGGATTTGGTTGTCCTCTGAGTTAAAAATCAATCTAGAAAAAATTTGTGACAGTCACAAAGCAACTCTTCTATGAGGACAAACCAGTGATGAAAGTATTGATTTTTATTGAAACTAACCAAAAATATAATTCAAAATACAAATGACAAATATGAAAAATTATTAAACTAGACATCCCTATTCCCAATACATGCTAAAAAGACATTTAGTCTAAAGAGGACATAGGTGGCCACCATTTTCCAATTTCATCATGCAGATCTCTCTCTCACACACACACATACACATACAGATCTCAATCGATCAATCAAATCGACTGGGATTTGTAAATGAATTTCTCAGATGACCAGGGAAAATGTCATTAGGGATAATGGCTGATGTAGTCTGATGATGGTATTAGCTCTTGGTCACCGTTGTTTCCAATGATGAAATTCGTGTTTCTATATCTGAATCACTGCGTCCCTCTAATTTGAACATAAAGTCCCTTAAAATGCCCCCACTCTCGAAACACAAACAGATCCAGTCATTTCTGGAGCAGGTCCAAAGGGACCTTTCCATGTTAAACTGGAGGTATCGGGGAACTGACAACCTGAGTCCAGCAGAAAGAAAGGCACTTAGGGAACTTAAGGAAGCCAAGGAAGTTATCATAAAAAGCAGTGACAAAGGGGGAAATACTGTATTGCTATCGCAGGAACTGTATGAGAAGGAAACCATGCGTCTCCTAAAGGATGAAACTACATATAAAAAAATAACATATAATCCCTTCCCCGAGACTATAGATAATTTGAATTTCAAACTTAAGATGACTCGTGAAAGCAACTTGCTCTCCAATAAAGAGACTAAATATCTGTGCGTCAGCGAATTTAATACCCCTACTTTTTACACTATACCTAAGCTTCATAAATCGATCACTAACCCTCCGGGAAGACCCATAGTGTCCGCTGTCAAAGGACCCCTTGAGAGAGTGGGTAAATTCATTGACGCAATGATAAAAGAATTGGTAACTGAACTCCCCTCCTATGTGCAGGATACACGTGATGTACTCATGAAAATTGATGGAATCCAGGTACCCACAGATACCCTGCTAATGGGGATTGATGTGGAATCGTTGTATACGTCAATCCCACAAGAATGTGGCTTAAAAGCAATACAGCACTTTCTAAATTCCAAATTTCCACTACTGGCTGCTCAGAATGAGTTTATTGTGGATTTACTACAATTTATGTTGGATAATAACTGCTTCCAGTTCCTCAACCAATACTATAGACAGATAAGAGGTACATCCATGGGGGCCCCTTGGGCCCCATCCTATGCATGTCTACATCTTGGGCTGTGGGCATTGGAGTGCGTTTATCCCTCGTCTCTGTACCTCAGCCACTGTAAAATGTGGCTGAGGTACATTGATGATGTGATAATGCTCTGGGAAGGTACACCCTCAGAACTACAGTCCTTCATTGACGAACTGAACCTGAACAATAAGAATTTAAAACTTACCTTTTCTTATGACTCTGCATCTTTACCATTCCTTGATCTCACTATTCAGATTAAGGATGGTCAAATCTTTACAAAAACATTTAGGAAAGACACGGCAGCTAATACCCTACTATTGGCCACCAGTCACCACCCAAAATCACTCATTCACGGAATTCCTGTAGGACAGTTTCTACGTACCAGACGAAACTGTTCAGATGACAATGAATTCCTAATGGAATCTCAAGAACTATACGAGCATTTCCGTGAACGGGGATATTCCCATGGGTGTATCAGGAAAGCCAAAAAGAGAGGCTGCCTCACTGAACGTTCGTCCCTACTTTCCAAAAGCAAAATAGTACAACTACCAAACAGGACTACCCCTGCCCCAATAAGGATTATTACCAAATTTGGGGCACAATGGGGTCAAGTCCGTAAAATACTGGACCGCCATTGGCACATTTTAGCCGAATCCCCTATACTTGGGGGGATAGTAGGGAACAGACCTTTAATTACTGCTAGAAGGGCCACTAATCTCAGAGATAAACTGGTCCACTCGGAATATACAAGATCAACGAGATGTGATTGGCTTACCAGCCTCCCCCCTTTGAAAGGCATGTTTCAATGTGGCAGATGTCATGTCTACAAATTTGTGGACAAAATGGACATGTTCACCAACTCTGACGGCACAAAGCAATTTAAAATTTATCACTTTATAAACTGCCGGTCAACACGCGTTATATACATGCTAACATGCCCATGTGGCCTAATCTACGTGGGCAAGACCAAAAGACAGCTTAAGATCAGAGTTGGCGAACATGTCCAAAGTATACTCAACAAAGATGATGATAGACCTCTATCACTACACTTTTTGGAGAAACATGATGGAAATCCAAGTGGCCTGAAATGCAAAGGCATTTACAAATTAAACCTGCCTCAACGCAGGGGTGATTTCGACAAAGTGCTTTACCAGAAGGAAAAGATGTGGATATTTATGTTAAAATGCATGTAGCCACGAGGCCTAAACAACGAATGTAACTTGTCAGTCTTTTTGGAACAATAAGTAAGGATCTCCCCCTGAATCGATTTTTTTTCATGATGTTGCGTGGAGATCTGAATAGGGGAGTCTACATATGGGGTTACTGAAAAATGCCCTCCTATTATGGATAAATATGGTGGCTACACTGTTAGCATTATTGATATCCAAATATTTCTCCTATAGGGTATACTGCCAATACCTGCCAATACTAACATAAATTTTGATATTCTTTACTTTGACTGTTATATTCAGTTTCCCCATTCACATATATGTGTTACTTGTTGTGCTCTGAATACTGGTATTCCGTATACATTCAAATACGTGATGATTTTCCATACATATATGTGCATTTTGTGCTAATCTATGGTCTAATTCTCATCAACCGCTGTTTGGTGTCTGTAGCCAATCACCCCAAGACTCTTTCTGCGTGGAATAGGGGATTCTATGTTTACTGAAATTGAGATAATTTTCCTCTATCCCCCTCCTGCCTTAGCTGATCCCTCCCCATTCTTACCTATGCTGAGTCTGTCACTCATCTTTATATTAATAGTATCTGAACTAGAGACCTTTATTCTGCCTATAGTATGGGATAAGCTGTGCTATGTATAGGGTTAAATTCTGATTGCTCCTCTGTTTGACGTGTGTCTGTGCACGGGTGAATGATACCATTAAAGAATTAAGCGCTGCTGTTTTCTGAATTCATGTAATCAATTAACTACTGATTGAATGGGTGATTTAAACCTGGCCGACACAACACAGCGCATGCTCTGAAGAAGCTATCATATTAGCGAAACATGTAAGCATCAGGAGGATATGGTATCCGTGAGGAGGACTTCTGGTTGGCCACAATTCAATCCACTAAGTCGCCCCTTTTTTACCTCTCAATATGCCAATGGCTCGCTAGCCAAACGCCAGAGCTTGACTGTTTACAGCCTCTACATTGGAGGTCTCCTATATTACACCAGCGATGATTAATAGATCTGCCTAACAGCTGACACAGACATACACCAGGAACGAAGGAAGCAGCCTCGCTGTCAGTGAGTAGAACTTTCTCCCTCAATGCCTATGATGGTAACCCATGGATCGCGATGATCCCTTCTGAAATGCCGGTATCTGCAGGAAATAGCTCTGCTGTCAGTGAGTGATAGCCTTCTCCTCCAGTGCATGTGATGGTGACATATGGATCGTGAAGATCCCGTCTGGATGCCGGTAATAGTAGGCTCTCCTTCACTATCTGACAGGATATGCTGACACATGTACTGCTTCGGCTGCTGGTATAGTCAGTTTCTCTCTATCTGTATCGCCTAAATGTTACATTGCAACTGTTATGTAGCTTAATCACTGGTGATTTCTAAATATGCTCACATCCAAGCATTGAAGCTGTTATCATCATTAGTTTGTGCTACTGGGACTATAAGGAATTTTCTCACCACTGCTGTACTTTATATAACTTTTATTTTCAATTCTGGCCAAACAACTGGTGACATCAGTCATTATTCCTAATGACATTTTCCCTGGTCATCTGAGAAATTCATTTACAAATCCCAGTCGATTTGATTGATCGATTGAGATCTGTATGTGTATGTGTGTGTGTGAGAGAGAGATCTGCATGATGAAATTGGAAAATGGTGGCCACCTATGTCCTCTTTAGACTAAATGTCTTTTTAGCATGTATTGGGAATAGGGATGTCTAGTTTAATAATTTTTCATATTTGTCATTTGTATTTTGAATTATATTTTTGGTTAGTTTCAATAAAAATCAATACTTTCATCACTGGTTTGTCCTCATAGAAGAGTTGCTTTGTGACTGTCACAAATTTTTTCTACATCCTTCAACTACAATAGAATCACAAAGGTGTGCACAGTTAGATGGAGAAATGTAAAGTATGTTTGCTTAGACAGGAGTAAATACCTACACAAGGATACAGTATGACACCTACTGGCATTTAGTATTTTCTGGGATTAACATTTTGGGTGGCTATAAAGAAAAGAAAATGAATGCACTTATTTCAACATGAAATTCTTTTAAACAATGCATATTTGCAGCAAACTATTAACATTGTATGTGTGAGAGCATTTAAAGACATGCGATTTAGGATTGGAAGGAAGCTATCATGACTGACCTCCAGAACATTCTTTCTTGTTCCCCCCTCTTGCTCTTGGCTCAATTTGGGATGTAGCATCTATTGGACACAAAAAAAAGACATACAAGTGCCAAAACTTGAACATATGCATATGTACTGTAAGTGTGATTAATAAATACATACTTACATTTGAACATGGATGCTTTAAGGATGCATCAGGGGACTTGTGCTCACAGGCAGGAAAAACAAAATGCCAGATGCCCCTTGGAGCAGCTGTAAAAATGTTCAGTGTACATGGGGCCTTACACTGGACATTTTTGAGCAAACAAGTCTGAAACATGTGTGCAGCAAGCAGTGAGGAACACGGCAGAAATTAGTCATATACACTATATTACCAATCGTATTGGGATGCCTGCTATTACACGCACATGAACTTTAATGGCATTCCAGTCTTAGTGCATAGAGTTCAGTATTAAGTTGGCCCACCCTTTGCAGCTATAACAGCTTCAACTCTTCTGGGAAGGCTGTCCACAAGTTTTAGGAGTGTGTCTATGGGAATTTCTGAGCATTCTTCCAGAAGCGCATTTGTGAGGTTAGGCACTGATGTGGACAAGAACCCTGGCTTGCAGTCTGTGCTCTAATTCATCCCAAAGGTGTTCTATTGGGTTGAGGTCAGGACTTTATGCAGGCCAGTCAAGTTCCTCCACCCCAAACTCACTCATCCATGTCTTTATGGACCTTGCTTTGTGCACTGGTGCGCAGTCATTTTGGAACAGGAAGGGGCCATCCCCAAACTGTTCCCACAAAGCTGACGCCTTAAGAGTTCCCTTCACTGGAACTTAGGGGCCAAGGCCAACCTCTGAAAAACAACCCCACATCATAACCCCCCACCAAATGATTTGGACCAGTGCACAAAGCAAGGTCCATAAAGTCATGGATGAGCGAGTTTGGGGTGGAGGAACTTGACTGGCCTAACCTCAACCCAATAGAACACCTTTGGGATGAATTAGAGCGGAGCCTTCTCGTCCACATCAGTGCCTGACCTGACAAATGTGCTTCTGGAAGAATGGTTAAACATTCCCATATACACACTCCTAAACCCTGTTGACAGCCTTCCCAAAAGAGTTGAAGCTGTTATAGCTGCAAAGGGTGAGCCAACTCAATATTGAACCCTATGGACTAAGATTGAAATGGCATTAAAGTTCATGTGCGCATAAAGACAGGCGTCCCAATACTTTTTAGAAATGTACAGCACAGCACAGCTCTGAAGAAGGGGATGCGCCTCTAAAACACGTTAGCGTGCTTATGTGAGGTCGCAGAAACACTTGGATTTTCTACCTCATGTTATCCTTCCACGTACATGCTGTAACTCGTGCACCTTTGTGACTATGCATTTTATCGGGTGCTTTTTATATGAATAAATTCAGCTTTTACTTGAATAATGCACTAGGGGTTTGTGCTTTCCCCTTCTTTGTTTTTTGTAGTTCCACATGGGATATACCCATTTGAGGAGGGCTGCATCTGCCGGGCATTGGACCGTGTATGTGATGTGATATTGGTTGGCTTTCCCTCTGGTGAAGAACACTGAGCGCTAGGAGTGTTTGGCTTTTCTTGATGTCCCATTACTTTTGGTAATATAGTGTGTGTGTCCCAGAACACAGAACAGTCATGTGCCACAAACAATGTGTTGCAAAAGTAAGGAGAACCATGTGCCACAAACAAAACATGAAAGTGCATAACTACTAACACAAATAAGGCTGTTAAAAGGATTAAATGTGCTTTATCACATGCTCCACCAGATTCAGGATGTTCTGCTTCTCTTCTAATGAGCTCTCCTCAGTTATGGCTCACGTCTGCCAAGGCCCTGAGAAGTATGTGTGCACCAGAAAACAAGTGCCGACGATATGATAATTTCACACCTTAAATACCGCAAAACACAACAAAATAACACATGAAGTATTTTAGAAGCGTCTTTTTTCATGAATTGCAAAAAAGTTTTTAAAAATGCTGAGCTGTTTTTTACCATATTTCTTAAAGTGATAAATACTGCGTAGTGAACCACAAACTTTTTGCACAGAATCTTCAGGGGGATCCCATTGTGGATGTTAACATATGATGAGGATGCCTGCTATATCCACTTCGGCTCTCACACCTGTTCACCCCTTATGGACCAGAGCAGTTTTAAAATTTCTGCTGTGAGCCTGTTCATTCTGCGATAATTTTTTCATTACTTAAGATAGCAAATTAATACATATATTGTTTTTTTTAAGGACAAACAAGACTTTTTTTGTGAACATTGTCCTGCAACGATGATTTTTTTGCAGTTCTTAGACAAATAAACATAATAAAACTAAACAAAAGGCACTTTAACTTGTTTAAGCTGTGTTAGTTTAAAAATAAATAATGTTACTGCACTTAAAAAGTATATTCTGTAATTTGTCCTGTTTAAAACAACACAAAAATTATGATTTTGGTACAAAGCATTGCAAAGTTATTTACAAATTAATAAAAAAGGGGATGTATGGCTGTTTTAGGTGGTACCATATCCTTTGTAATTTGTGCAAAAAGAAACAGCCTAACAAGATGGGAAATTACTGGTACCAGGAAGGAAAAATTACACAATGTATATGTATAAAAAGTTATCTTTTATTTCAAACATTTATAAAAGAATGATAGATAAAAACATTTACAGTATCCTGTGCCATTGGCCATATAACTATGCCAGCCAAAAAAGCACAATGGTGAAGCACCAACAGTATACAGTACTTTGCAGGCGTGACATAAGAGTCGATGGGTTTCGCTCATAGCTTTGTCAGGACCTTGTCATCTTGACTGCAAAGGTATTTACAAATGAAGTAAAGTCATTTTTTTTCAATTTTGTGCTTTTTTCAGAGTGATACATGTAAATATATGTAAAAGGTGTAAAATATTAATAAACAAAGCAAACAAAAACATAAAAAATTAAATGTTAATTAATAAAAGAGAAAAAAAATCACCAGGAAAATTATAAATGAATGGAGAAGGAGAATAAGGAGTTAATTAGGGAAAATTAGAGTAAACTAAGGGTTAATAAAGGGTTCAACAGAAGAACATTTAATAAAAAAAAAAATCTAACTTTTTTTACTTGTCTTAACTGACTTCATCTGCAGATCGAAGTTCATCCCTTTAAACTGTAGATGAAAAACACAGAAAGTTACAAAATGAAACAATGTTTCATTGTAGCTTTCTGTATTCATGGCTGAGCAATGTTGTTGATAAACATTACCAGACTGTTTTTTTTGGCAACTCCTGCAGCCTGGACCTTCTCTTTGTGCTTGACACTGCAGTTGTGATTAATCAGAGCAGAATCGATGTGTACTGGGATAAGGTGAATCCCGGCAGCGGGGCAGAAGGACTGGATGTACTAGGCACGCCCTGTGTGATGACATTTTTGGGCGTGTCTAGTGCACTCAGAGTCTACAACTGGATATACTGTATAGGATGTGTAGTATTACTTACACGTTTACCTTAAAGATGAACTTCAGGCAGATGTAAATGACAGAGTAAAGGGAAAAAAGTCAAAATATTGGCAAAAAATTAAACAAATATTAAAAATAAAAATGATATAAATGTCCAATGAGCAGCAGCTTTTTGTGAGATATGCACAAAGAAGGATATTTGGAATAGAAGCTGCGCTGCTTGAAGATAAAGTTCAAACAATTGCTTGTAGATACAGGTAAAAATGACAGTTCAATTCTGATTGAAAACAAACACCAACGTGAGCTTGATCAAATAAAACGTGCCACCACCTTAAGAAAAACCTGCTTACCAGCTGGCAAGCAAAACCAGTCGGATAGCTTATATCCAGCTTGTGCAGAAGATCTTCTAGTAAGCTGGATTCTGAATGGCTGCATGGATATTCCAAAACCCTCCTGACACCATACGACTCAGATTTAGAGGCCCAATACCCCAGCCATGCATTAGGAAAAGAAACCATCCATAGCTTAATATTGCCTCAAACAATGTTTAATATAATAAAGTATTGCACTTACATATAAAAAGTTAAAAATCACGCATAAATAGCAGAGCCGGCCGGCTGCAAACAAGAACCCGTCCTCCTAGCAAGACTGCATGGTGACTTCAGCATGTATCCTCCTCCAGACGTGTTTCGTCATACATGATGTTGTCAATGGCAAACGGGTAGCATGCTCATCCACCACCTAATAAACAAACCACCAGACCTTGTTCTGAGTCCCGTAGGCAGAGTCCCAAAATGCCATATTAGTTGTGGGCAACCCATCCTCACTACAAGTGATGTGTTGGAAAACCAAACGGAAAATAAAAAATAAAAAACGGGAAAAAAAAGGAGAAAAAAACTTGCATCAAAGTAGTAACAATTCTGCCCAAGTGCAAGCATTAATGATGATACAAGAAAATCAGCTGGAAACCTACTTTTACCAATATAAATCATTGTGATAAAGGGTATATTTATTTTTCACCCGGGACGCAAAGATAATATTCAAGATAACCAAGAATGTGTTGCATTTCACAATAATTCAAAAATAGTGAATTAAATAGTGAATGTGAAACAACCATAATATATAATAAACCATACACATGTATTATTATTCTTTAGTCATATGATTAAGTCACACGACCAATAGTGAAAAAAACAAAAAAAATTGAAAAAACAAAATAAATTTGCTATATATAATATATTGAAAAAAAACATTATACATAAAAAATTAATATAAAAAATCCTTTAAATATATATATATATATATATATATATATATATATATATATATATATATATATATATATATACACACATATATATATATATATATATATATATATATATATATATATATATATATATATATATATATATATATATATATATATATATATATATAGTGAAAAAATATAATATGTGAAAAAATGATGATGAATATAACTAAGTGAGCCTGCTCATACCAAACAAGATGAACAAATAGTGTACCTATCTGTGTAAGTACCTAAACGCAAACCGCGTATAATTACATCAATGCAAGCTAGCATGGCACTAACTAATTTTATAAATGGGATAAATTAAATAAATAAAATAAAAAACTAACCCATTTGATGAATAATAAAAAATTAAATCGTAAATAAAAATTAATCTATTCAGATTTAAAAACATCCTTCTAGGATAGCTGCTTTCTTTACTGGTAGATTTTTCAGAGTCAGGGGTCCCTTTTGTGACCACATATTCACTTCAACATAAGAGTATCAAACAGATTATTTCTAGACACTGGCATATTGTCATTAATGATAGAATTCTGAAAGGTGTTCTACCAGAAAAACCTCAGATAGTTTTTAAGGGAGCATCTTCACTTAGAAATAGAGTGGCTCCTAACATCTTTGATGCCCCTACCAACAAATTGACCTTTTTTGATCAATTGACTGAATTCCATCAATGTAGACGATGCCGCGTGTGCTCTTTTAGTAGCTGTTTACATAGAAGAACCACTAAGTTTGAGTCCACAAGTACACAGGTACAACATGCTATCACTCCCTTTATCACCTGTTCCACAAGGGGCGTGGTCTATTTATTGCAGTGCCCTTGTGGGCTGCAATATATAGGAAGAACTAAACGCCCCTTGCAGGTTCGGCTCAACGAGCACATTACAAATATTAAGGCCGGATTTAAAAACCATTCGGTATCAAAGCACTACCGTTTAGTACACAATAGGGATGCCTCCAATACGCTCTTTTTGGGGATTGATAAATTCAGCCCTAATTGGAGGGGGAGTTCACTAGTACGAGAAATCTCTAAACTTGAAATGTTGTGGATACACAAGGTAAGGACATATGTACCTTATGGGTTAAACATCGATGTCGATGTCAGTGCCTTTATAGACAATTCCTAGTTGTTTTCTGTTGACTTAGACTTGATCTGAGTCACGCTTTCGAGTTTTCTGTTGATGTAAACTTGATCTGAGTCATGCTGGTGGGTCTTTATTAATTATTAATACTAGGGGTTTGTTTTCTAACAGTATGTGCTGGGCATACATGTTTATTACTTTTAATCCTAGAAGGATTTTATTAAATCTGAATAGATTTATTTTTATTTACGATGACATTTTTTATTATCCATCAAATGGGTTAGTTTTTTATTTTATTTATTTAATTTATCCCATTTATAAAATTAGTTAGGGCCATGCTAGCTTGCATTGATGTTTGCGTTTAGGTGCTTACACAGATAGATACACTATTTGTTCATTTTGTTTGGTATGAGCAGGCTCACTTAGTTATAATCATCATAATTTTTTCACTATATATATATATATATATATATATATATATATATATATATATATATATATATATATATATATATTTTTTTTTTTTTTTTTTTCACTATATAATATATATTTAAAATATTTTTTTATATAAATTTTTTATGTATAATGTTTTTTTCAATATATTATATCTTGAATATTATCTTCGTGTCCCGGGTAAAAAATAAATAATACATGCACTTGGGCAGAATTGTTACTACTTTGATGCAAGTTTTTTTCTCCTTTTTTTCCCGTGTTTTATTTTTTATTTTCCGTTTGGTGTTCCAACCCATCGCTTGTAGTGAGGATGGGTTGCCCACACCTAAGATGGCATTTTGGGACTCTGCCTATGGGACTCAGAACGAGGTCTGGTGGTTTGTTTATTAGGTGGTGGATCAGCACGCTACCCGTTCCCCATTGACAATGGCATGAATGACGAAACACGTCTGGAGGAGGATACGTGCTGAAGTCACCACGCAGTCTTGCTAGGAGGATGGGTTCTTGTTTTCAGCCGGCCGGCTCTGCTGTTTATGCGTGATTTTTAACTTTTTATATGTAAATGCATTACTTTATTATACAGTGGGGACGGAAAGTATTCAGACCCACTTAAATTTTTCATTCTTTGTTATATTGCAGCCATTTGCTAAAATCATTTAAGTTCATTTTTTTCCTCATTAATGTACACACAGCACTCCATATTGACAGAAAAACACAGAATTGTTGACATTTTTGCAGATTTATTTAAAAAGAAAAACGGAAATATCACATGGTCCTAAGTATTCAGACCCTTTTCTCAGTATTTAGTAGAAGCACCCTTTTGATCTAATACAGCCATGAGTCTTTTTGGGAAAGATGCAACAAGTTTTTCACACCTGGATTTGGGGATCCTCTGCCATTCCTCCTTGCAGATCCTCTCCAGTTCTGTCAGGTTGGATGGTAAACATTGGTTGACATCCATTTTTAGGTCTCTCCAGAGATGCTCAATTGGGTTTAAGTCAGGACTCTGACTGGGCCATTCAAGAACAGTCACAGAGTTGTTGTGAAGCCAGTCCTTCGTTATTTTAGCTGTGTGCTTAGGGTCATTGTCTTGTTGGAAGGTAAACCTTCGGCCCACTCTGAGGTCCTGAGCACTCTGGAGAAGGTTTTCGTCCAGGATAACCCTGTACTTGACCACATTCATCTTTCCCTCGATTGCAACCAGTCATCCTGTCCCTGCAGCTGAAAAACACCCCCACAGCATGATGCTGCCACCACCATGCTTCACTGTTGGGACTGTATTGGACAGGTGATGAGCAGTACCTGGTTTTCTCCACACATACCGCTTAGAATTAAGGCCAAAAAGTTCTATCTTGGTCTCATCAGACCAAAGAATCTTATTTCTCACCATCTTGGAGTCCTTCAGGTGTTTTTTAGCAAACTCCATGCAGACTTTCATGTGTTTTGCACTGAGGAGAGGCTTCTGTAGGGCCACTCTGCCATAAAGCCCTGACTGGTGGAGGGCTGCAGTGATGGTTGACTTTCTACAACTTTCTCCCATCTCCCGACTTCATCTCTGGAGCTCAGCCACAGTGATCTTTGGGTTCTTCTTAATCTCTCTCACCAAGGCTTTTCTCCCCCGATAGCTCAGTTTGGCCAGATGGCCAGCTCTAGGAAGGGTTCTGGTCATCCCAAACATCTTTCATTTAAGGATCATGGAGGCCACTGTGCTCTTAGGGACCTTAAGTGCAGCAGAAATTTTTTTGTAACCTTGGCCAGATCTGTGCCTTGCCACAATTCTGTCTCTGAGCTCTTCAGGCAGTTCCTTTGACCTCATGATTCTCATGTGCTCTGACGTGCATTGTGAGCTGTAAGGTCTTATATAGACAGGTGTGTGGCTTTCCTAATCAAGTCCAATCAGTATAATCAAGCAAAGCTGGACTCAAATGAAGGTGTAGCACTATCACAAGGATGATCAGAAGAAATGGACAGCACCTGAGTTAAATATATGAGTGTCACAGCAAAGGGTCTGAATACTTAGGACCACGTGATATTTCAGTTTTTCTTTTTTAATAAATCTGCAAAAATGTCAACAATTCTGTGATTTTCTGTCAACATGGGGTGCTGTGTGTACAGTAATGAGGAAAAAAATTAACTTAAATGATTTTAGCAAATGGCTGCAATATAACAAAGAGTGAAAAATTTAAGGTGGTCTGAATACTTTCCGTCCCCACTGTATTAAACATTGAGGCAATATTACGCTGTGGATGGTTTCTTTTCCTTATGCATGGCTGGAGTATTGGGCCTCTAAATCTGAGTCGTATGGTGTCAGGAGCATTTTGGAATATCCATGCAGCCATTCAGAATCCAGCTTACTAGAAGATCTTCTGCACAAACAAAGGCCCTGGCTGGGTATAAGCCATCCGCCCGGTTTTGCTTGCCAGCTGGTAAGCAGGTTTTTCTTAAGGTGGTGGCATGTTTTATTTGATCAAGCTCACTTTGGTGTTTGTTTTCAATCAGAATTGAACTGTCATTTTTACCTGTATCTACAAGCAATTGTTTGAACTTTATCTGCAAGCAGCGCAGCTTCTATTCCCTAGATATAAATGACACAAATTCAGCTCTATATTCATTATAGTGGTTTTAAACCTTTGAAATAAAAAAGGAACAAAACAAATCCTTCTATAGTGTATACTTGCCCCAATTCAAAGCACCTAGTGTGATTTCTGTTAGCTCTCTTTTCCCTCTGCTATCTGCATGAGTCACTTCTGATGACTGCCAACACCAAGCAATCCTGGGAGATGGCCCCGCCTCCTCCCCCCAGCACACAGCAGATGAGTAACAGCCTCAGCTGTGCATATTTCCCTATGAGACTGTGTAGAGGGGTGTGTGTCCATTCCTTGCCCTCAGGGTTCAGATTACACTCAGCTCCCTTCTCTATGCTGTGCAGTGTGTGACATCAGATTCACACCCCCTCCCTTCTGTAAGCTTAGAAGTGCTGTGCACTTTGAACAGCTCTGGAGAAGAAAGGATTGCAGATAAAGATACAGATACAGATACAGATATAACTTATGAAGGACGCTTTGTTTCATTACAGTTTATCACCCGAGGCCAGTCATTTTAGTGGGTATATGTAAGGGTTTACAAGGTTAAGGGTTTAAAGCCACAGTTACTGTACTGTGTACCCTGCACAGTTGCACCTACAGTATAGCTACCTGAAGCCAAGTGCTTGTGTAGGCTCTTGACATATTTGCAGTTACTGTACTGTGTACCCTGCACAGTTGCACCTACAGTATAGCTACCTGAAGCCAAGTGCTTGTGTAGGCTCTTGACATATTTGCAGTTACTGTACTGTGTACCCTGCACAATTGCACCTACAGTATAGCTACCTGAAGACAAGTGCAGGTGTACTCATACTAATAATACTACAGGCAGGCAGTTGATTCTGCTAGCTGCAGTATAATCGGTATATATATATACATCCCAGTTTTGTGCAGCTACATCTCACTGCAGGCCATTAGTATGTCTGGAAGGCCAACAAGGAGAGGCAGACAGTCACAAGCCTGGTCGTGGACACGGTGCAACCTCATCAGCAGGTGGCCGTGGGACACGCTTGGCCTTTTTTTCGGCAGCTGGCCATGTTGAGCCGCAACATGCGGAAGACTTGGTCGAGTGGATGACCAAGCCGTCCTCATCCTCTCTCACCCAGGCTCAGGGTACTTGTCTGGCAAAGCAGCTGCCAACGTGGCCTCTTCCCTCGGCTCAATGGCATCAGTCACTCCTTCCCTAGCCCCACCATGTCCTCCTGAGGATTCCCCCGAACTGTTTGACCACAGTGTTGGGTACATACTCCAGGAGAATGTGTTTTGAAGACTTAGATGATGGTACTCAGCTAGAGGAAGGCAGTAATGTGAGCCCAAACAGAAGGGGTGCCCAAAAAGGACAGCAATCTGGCAGTCATGTTCCCCCAGCTGCAGCATACTGCCAGGTTTGCTCCAGTGATGAGGAGAGAGGGGATGATGAGGTCACTGACTCCACGTGGGTGCCTTATAAGAGAGGGGAGGAGGAGGAGGCACATCACTAATGAGGCAGGATGCCCTCCAGGGGCCAGCCTAAGGGCAGCACACTGACTGCATCACACCGCAGAACTCTGCATGTGCAGGGCACTGCTGTCTCTGTGCGTTATTCCAAAAGTTCTTTGGTGTGGGCCTTTTTTGAGACGAGTGCATCAGATCGCACCACTGCTATTTGCAACATATGTCTGAAGCGTATCTTGCGTGGCCAAAACATCTCCTGCTTGGGCACCACATGCTTGACCAGACATATGTTGACCTGCCATGCAGTTTGTTGGCAAGCATTCCTAAAAGACCCACACCAAAGCACAAAGAGGACCTCTCCTTGCTCCTCATCAGCTGGGATCTCCAACCCAACTATACCTTCAGTCTTTTCTGAGACCTGCACTGAAAGGAATGAAGGTGTAGAATTAGGTGTGTCACAGCCAAGTACTTGCAGGCAATCTGCTATTGGTACATCGACGTCAGATTGTACCAGGCATATTTCCCTGCCCCAGCTGCTGCACCACAGAAAGAAGTTTGCTCCCAGCCATCCACCTTGCCCAGCGGTTGAATGCTAGCTTGGCAAAATTGCTAGCACTTCAACTACTACCTTTTCAGTTGGTAGACTCTGCCCCCTTCCGTGAGTTTGTGGAATGTGCGGTTCCTCAGTGGCAGGTTCCCAAACGCCACTTTTTCTCATGGAAGGCGATTCTGGCTCTCTACCGGCATGTGGAATTCAATGTCTTGGCCTCGCTGGACAGGGCGGTCAGTGGTAAGGTGCATATTACCACTGACTCACGGTCCAGCAGGCATGGACAGGGATGTTACCTAAGTTTCACGGTGCATTGGGTGACTCTGCTGGCAGCTGGGAAGGATGCAGGACAAGGTGCAGTAGTGTTGGAGGTTGTTCCGCCGCCACGCCTCCAAAATGCCACTACTGGTGATTCTGACACACCTCTCTCCTCCACCCTCTCCTCTTCTTCTTCCTCCATTGCCTCTTCCTGTGTTTTGTCCTCGGAGCCAGCAGTGCTCCGTAGGCATTCAAGGGGCTATGCAAGTACGCAGGCCAAAAGATGCCATACGGTGCTTGAGCTGTTGTGCTTGGGGGACAGGAGCCACACTGGGGCAGAGATTCTGTCGGCTCTGCAGGGGCAGGTTCAGAGGTGGTTGATGCCACGCCAACTTAAGGCAGGAATGGTGGTTTGCGACAATGGCACCAACCTCCTCTCTGCCCTCCGACAGGGACAACTGACCCTTGTGCACTTAATAAAGGATAACGCTGCGCTAAAGTGTGCTAGATGTGCCCCTAGTGTGACACAAAAAGTGTTGTGCGTATATAAAACACATATAAGATGTATAGGAGTGTATACCACACTAAAATATTGTGAAATAAACTAAATAAACATAATCACATAAAACTGATTAAATATATATGTATAAGCAAACAGTACAAGTTGCACATGTACTATCAATCTAATAAAACCACATAGCGCTGATGAGTTTATATCAGAAGTGCAAACAGATAACAAAAGTGCCAAGTGCCAAACAAACTGCAAAATGCTTAGTGTCACAAAATTCATAGAAATAATAGTCCTTATCGAACTACATAAACATAATAAGCATAATAAATGAAAAGTACTGCACACAAATAATGAAAGTGTTTTTGTGTGATCTTCAATGGTTGTATATTCAAACATACTTATATCTCTCCACGTGCCACAGGTAATGTGATGTTCAATACAGGTGATCCCCCAAGGTAATGCGCTCACCTCAGAGCGTATGACTAAGTCGCTAAACAAAGTAAAAAAACGCTTTTGAGCCACCCACAGACTCCAATACAGGAAAGATCAATGGATAAGAATAAAGAACCATATAGTGTAATAACGTTTTTAAATTTTATTCCAAAATCAGATAAAACACTCCCCCAAAAGGGGTACTCACATTCTAGGTGCGCCAGTGCACCAAATCTAGCGTATAGACAAGTTTTTCAGTGAGGATATGGCATCCGTCCGAGCAACTAACAGCTACCGCTGCCTTGTACTCCATCCTGGCCCCTCCCCTATGCGTGTTCGACACAGGGCATACGTGTCATCATCAGGGGAATGTAATTGGACGGCAGCTCTATCATTCAAATACAGTACCAGCGGCCATCTTGCCATGGTCCGCGGGCACTCTAGTGATGGGTTACAGGTTAAAACATTACATAATATTCTGAGATAGCTTCTAGCTGACCAAAACAATGTTAGCCAATAAACAAAATATACCTCAGTCTCCAGCTCTTAAACTACAATGAACACTGGAGATAAAGTGAAGTGATGATGTGGTATATATAAAGATGCATAAACCCAGTAACAATTATCCAGGTCGGAGGTTAATGGACACCACACCATATCCACCACTTACATGCTACATAATAATTCAATTACGTGTATATATCGAAGGAATACAAATTATTATATCAAAATTGTTAACAACATAATAATCCAGCTTTCTAAGTAAGTACTCATAAATGAATCCCTCTCTCCACACATCATGTCCACCGATGTCATAATGTGTATGGGGGAGGCTAAATAAATCGCTCAATCTTTATTAAATAAAAATATAAAAAATATATATATAAAAATATTATATAAAAAATTA
Organism: Aquarana catesbeiana; assembly: GCF_042186555.1. Lineage (NCBI taxonomy): Eukaryota > Metazoa > Chordata > Amphibia > Anura > Ranidae > Aquarana > Aquarana catesbeiana. The sequence continues at coordinate 389,458,363 of NC_133324.1, forward strand.
TATAAAAATATATATTAAAAAAAAAAAAAATATATATATATATATATATATATATATATATATATATACTTATCTTAATAAAAATAAAAACATATATATATATATATATATATATATATATATATATATATATATACTTATCTTAATAAAAATAAAAACATATATATATATATATAAAAAAATAAATAAATAAGAGGATAAATTTATATGTATATAATAAATATAAAATAATCTAAATAAACTACAAAAAATATTTCAAAATACAAAGTGCCTCAATGGACCAGCAGGATAATAACTACAACCCCTATGAGATGGTGCGGGTCCACATCCCAATTCACCTACAATATAGAATGAATATGAGAATAAGTATGCGACCCCCACCCATCCATAAATATATATATATATATATATATGAGTGAGTCATATTACCCAAATGCACAAAACCAAACATGCATTAACACAATGTGCATATCTAGCTGAAAATCAAATGTGATAAATCTAAAAGCATAGACATACCAACCCAATTCGAAATCTGTATAACTATAATGGAAACATATTAGCCCCAAATGATAGATGTTAAAAATCTAAATATCAGAAATATCAAAATTAGGAGCTCTAATACCTCTAATATTAATAATTACTCAGAAAACAACCCAGGTTGAACTCTTTATTCAACCCACCCGGAAACAAAGAGCTCAGCTGTTGTATCCACCAAGATTCTCGCTGGCTAATTTCTCTAGTGTAATTACAGCCCCTCCAAGGGCGCTTGGGTGCCTCTATACCCCAAAACTGCATCCCCTTCATACTCTGATTATGAACATCTCTAAAATGTATGGACAGGTAATGCTTATCAAATCCCTTGTGTATGTTTCTAACATGCTCTTCCATACAATCCTTAAGGGCTCTAATGGTGCTGCCAACATACAATAAATTACAGGGGCATTTAACCGCATATACACTCCTTACAGTATCACAAGAAATGAAATCCTTAATGATGTATGTTTGATCAGTTAGGGGGTTATTGAATACTTTCCTTATGTTGGTTGGAACTCTCATACAACTGTAACACCTCCCACAGCCGTAGAAACCCTTTGAGTCCCAAAACAACTTTGGTTCTGAAAGGGGTGGTTCTACAACATTATGCACCAACCTATCTCGTAAATTGGGTGCTCGTTTATAGACAATCCTTAGTTTTTCTGGTAAACAATCTTTGAGGTGGACATCTTGTTTCAACACATTCCAGTATTTGTGTATAATCTTTTCCACCTCTCTATTTTGTATATTGTAATCTAATACTATACCGATACCCATATCGTCACCAACATCCCCGTTAATGACTTTTTCCTCCAGCAAATATTCCCTGTTCAAATTCCTGTTGGTTGTAGTACGGTTTCCTTACTGGATGCCAATTTGGCGCTACGGATGGTCCATCCGAGTGATGATTTGGCGGATACATTTTGTTCGGTTTCTTATTATCCTGTTGCTGATATTGTTGTTGCCTTTGGGGTTGTGGGGTTTTAACACCACCCAATTGATCTGTTGTTTATAAGCATATAAATAACACACAAATAATGAAAGTGCTTATGCGTGATCTTCAATGGTGGTATATTAAAACATGCTTATATCTCTCCACGTTCACTCGGATGGACCATCCGTAGCACCAAATTGGCATCCAGTAAGGAAACCGTACTACAACCAACAGGAAAATAGAGGATATAACCAATATGATGATCGTTCCTCATATTATGGTCCACTGCAAAATCATAACAATTGGGGTCATGAGGCAGCATACAATCAAGGTAATGGAAATAGAGGCCAACAAGGTGGCTACCCATACTGGAGAGGGAATCAACATAGTAATGTTTCATACCAGAGGGGAAGACAGCGGAATGGCCAATATCCACCTAACCATCAACAGAACTATGGACATCAATATACGGCACCCCAAGGGGGGGTCCTTATCAATCCCAAAGGGGTCCTTCACACGCTGAATATCAACAACATCAGGAGCCCTCCCACCGTAAGGATGGAGCTCAAGGGGATGGAGCTTGTTATTCCCCTAAACCTCAGCGAGTGAGATATGATAGGCTACCAAAGGATCAGTTGGAAGTACCGGTTTATAACAGCTACCAACCCTTACAAGATAGCACAGATCATTATCAAGATGCTTCTTCTTTTTTAGAGAGGAACCGGGTGGATTCCACCCAGGAGGAAGAAACCCAGAAAAAGGGGAGGAAGAGCTGAACGAAGGCTACAACAAAAAAAAGAAGAAGGGAAGATTAGGGGAGGGTATCTACAACCTAAGGGGTATTAAGTTGTCAAAGGAAGAATTAATAACCCTTGATAAGGGTATCAAGTTTGCACCCAAAAGGGACTCAATAAATTTGAAACCTATATAGGAGTACAGAAGTACATCAGAAAATTAAACATGAAAAAATACTATGCTCTCAACCCAGTCGAGAGAACAGCTATGGACAATAAGTTTACGTGTCTAAAGAATAATTTGGTGTTCAATCCCCACATAGCTAACAATAAGCATGTGGACCTCTTTAAGAAACTGGTGACTACAGAATTGGAACAGTTACCAATAAAGAAGGTATATGAGCAAAGGGATTTAAAGAAAGGCCTTGAGGTACTGAAGAATAGGACCGACATAGTGATCCATCCAGCTGATAAAGGGGGGGTATTGTGGTGCTTTCCTTGGATCAGTATAAGGGGGAAATTAATAGATTATTAGAAGATAGGGACACGTATAAACTGCTAAACTCCAATCCCTCTAAAAGCATTAGAGAAGGACTTGAACAGGTTGTCCAATATGGCATCGATAATAAACTGCTCAACATGAATGAAGCCGAATATCTAGTTCCCACGGTCAGCAAAATTCTGGTAATTTACTATTTGCCAAAAATTCACAAGAACAACACCAATCCCCCCTGAAGACCAATAGTAAGTGGGATTGAGTCACTAATATCCAGGTTGGGGGAATACATTGATCTTCATCTACAACCCTTATGCCCTGTACACACGGTCGGATTTTCTGATGAAAAATGTCCGATCGGAGCGTGTTGTCGGAAATTCTGACCGTGTGTGGGCTCCATCGAACATTTTCCATCGGATTTTCCGACACACAAAGTTGGAGAGCAGGAGATAAAATTTTCCGACAACAAAACCCGATCGCGTCAATTCCGACCGTGTGTGGCCTGTTCCGACGCACAAAGTGCCACGCATGCTCAGAAGAAATTCCGACACGGAACAGCTCGGTCTGGTAAACTTAGCGTTCGCAATGGATACATCTGACAACATTATTTTTTTTAATTTTTTTTTGGTTTTTAAGTCCGATTATTTTTTTTTTTTTGGTTTGTCTTTTTTTCAAGGCTTATTTTTTGTTTTTGGGATTTTTATTTGTACTCCTGAAAATTTTTGTGTGTGTTTTTTGTGTCAAGTTACCACAACACCATTGATATGTTGTTCTATTCAATCTGTAGAAGATTGTTTGGTGGTGTTGTCCCTTGTTAATTTCACATTTTATGTTAGAAATGTACCTGAATCGTCACCAACAAACTGTCCTTTTTGGATGAAAACACACATAGGAGAGGATAATTTTTCCAAAAAATAACTTTTATTAAGGGCTCATAACTAAACAAAGAAGGAGGCAACGCTGGAGAAACTGCAGAAATGGGTGAAGCCTTGGACCCCCAGAGCACACATCAATTATTTTCAAGGAAAATTGGTGGCCTGAGGAGTCCATATCTAAGGGAGGGCAGTCTGGTCCAGAAGTCCCAGAGATCCGGAAAGCAGCAGATGACATCTGTGTCCCCAGGCTGTGGTCATACGAGAGACTGCAGCTTTTGTCAGACCAGACTGAACCCAGGGTCATCACTCTCTGGTCTTCCTTCCACGCTTCCTTCCACGCGGTGTCTCTGGTGGTGGAGTTGTGGCAGCAGGAGGAGGAGGAGGATGGTCCAACTTAATCACGTCGGTCTTGGGTGTTAGTTCCCCACTCACCCCCTTACTTAGGACTTTATAAAGAAGGTCCTCACACAGCTTACATTGACGCTCCTGCATGCCCTGCAGTTTTGTGGCAGCCATGCAGGCAAAGGCCTCTTCAGGAGTGGGTAAGGCTCGGAGGGACGCAGAAGCCTCCTGAATGAGCCTGAGCGCTGAATCCTGCATGGGAGTCGTATTCCTCGCTCTTTTATATGGAAAGCGGAGGGGAGGAACCTACGATTCAGTCAGGCTGCGACTGGTCCCAGGCTTCTCTTGGCTGACACTTAGCCCCGCCTCCTCCTGGCTGCCACTAATCCCAGCCTCCTCCTGACTGCCACATTCCACAACCTCCTCCTGGCTGAGGTCTTCCTGTGTATGAAAAAGGGACATAGTTTTAGTTTTTTATTCATCAATCACACACAATTTTCACCTCCTGACTGTTGCAAATTGAATGTTAACAAATATAACAGACTATCCTTCTGAGCCCAGCAGTTTTCTTTCTTGTCCCAATTTTGGGTGCCCACTACTGTCTATTGATATGTAAAACACTTTTTTCAATCAGCAATTAGTGATCAATAATAACATCTAGTAAACATCATTTAGTTATTGACCAGAAATCTGTAGAAGAATGCTATACCTGACTCCAGCTGGGCTCCTCCACTTCTTCCTGGCTGGAAGGCCCAGGTTGGACCCCGGAAGCCTCAGCTGGGGTGGAAGGAAGAGTGGAAGGAAGCGTAGAGAGGGATTCCCTGACTTCAGTGTGGTCTGACAGAAAACGAAGTCTCTCATAGTACCACAGCCTGGGGACATAAATGTCATCTGCTGCAGCTCCGGACCTCTGGGAATCTGTGACCTTCTTGCGCTCCCTAAGATAAGTACTCCTCAGGCCACCAATTTTGGTTTTTAAATAGGGGATGGTTGCTGTGGGGACCACCGGCTTCACCAACTCCAGCAGTGTCTCCAGCGCTGCCTGCCTCTTTTGTTTATTATTTTAATGGGGGTGTCTCACCTGCCACAGACAGGGCAGCTCCCTGTATTTGTCTATGAACAGGGGGAGGAAATTGTGGTCATTGAAGCCATCCATTTTCTCTGCAAGACACAACACAAGACAAACCCTAAAGTCAGGCCAAACTCTCCTAATCTTGTTACAATATAGGCTTCAATTTCGAAGCAGTATAGGCCCAAGTTTAGATCTTACCTTCGTTATCACGATCGGCGCTTTCGATGCTCCTTCCTCCGCTCACAGATCGTACGTAATACGCACGCGTGTTACGCTTTATACACACTGCGCATGTGTGTAACTCTGCCCGCCAATGACGTTCTTTCTAGTCTATTCCCCGCCCCTTTTCATTCGGCGCAGTGGGGGAAGAGCACATGGCAGTGCTAATTATAGCACCGCCATGGTGCGTGCTCATTATAGCAACGAGGAGGAGGAGGAGGAAAGCCCGGAGCCTGAAAAGTCTGGATCCAGAAGGAGATTTAAGGCCTCAAATATGTCCTTTGGGGAGATGTTGGAGATGGTCGACATCCTGAAGAGGGCCGACTATGAGGGGAATTATGGACCTTACCCGAACCCCAATGGTCGAAAGGCCAAGATCATGGCGAAAGTGGTGAAGAGTCTGCACCAGCATTTTGGTGTACGACGATCGAAAGATCAGCTTAGGAAGCGGTGGTCGGACCTGAAATTAAGAGAACATGAGAAGTACAGAAAGATCCGGAGAGTGCTGCAAAAAAGTAAGTAATTGTCCTGTGTTCCTATTCTTTATGTTTATTACGTTCGTGCTGCTCCATGTGCTTTTCTTACAAGTCTTAAACAAGTAAAAAAGGCGCAGTGCCGGTATACCTCAGATAACTGTTCCTAAATAGTCCAATGGCAAGATGGGTATATATATAAAAATATATATAAGGAGGAGTCAGTCAGGGCTGCCACCAAAAAAGACCAGAAGCAAGGTCCAATAGCTAGGAGAAATAAACAAGGAAAAGGGGCGCCTCTGAGTATATATCAGCAATCATTTATTCAACAAACAATATCCACTCACATGGAAGACTGTAATGTTGCATTCCAGTACGTCTCTGGGTAGAGGAGAAGATGGAGGACTACAAGTCACAGCAAGTCCATACAGTGCTGACCCCACATCGGATCCTGGCGAGGATGGGGTGGGATTCTGGGTTCATGGGTACATTATTCGTTCGTATCAAACATTTTTCTTTCGGCCTATAAAACACCATTGATTAGGCTATATGCATTTGGCCACAACTTTTACGCCCTACTTGTGATAAACTATTTTGGTTGTGTAGATGGCTTTGTTACTAGAATGAAATGCAAAATAGATTCTGTGTAAGGAGAGGACACTCAGCAGCTGTTTTCACATCTGGACACTGGAGCACTAGTGTGGGACACAAGAACACCATTTTTATTAGGGGGCCCACACAGGTGCTCCAGTGTATACTATAGGGGGGGCTACATCTGTGAAGCTTGTACGAAACAGGTAAAGTATTGAAGCTTGACAAAGGACACTGAAAATGCCACATTTTTGACATAGGGGAGAAAAGACTCGGAGGACACCCCTCATCCGAGGAGAACACAGACCCCCCCACCTCTGGAAGAAGGAGAAATCCCACCAACACAAGAAGGGCAGGAGGAAGAAGATGTGGTGGAACTAGTCACCACAACAGGTGAGTGTCTGCGACCACAGGCTCAGGTAAGAGATGTATGACGGCAATTTTTTTATACCTTTTTTTTGGGTTTCTCTCTTTTTAGGTGATCGTGATGTTGTGGATCCAGATCCTTTCACATCAGAAAGTGCCCAGATCCTGATCCGGGAGATCATGGGGTGTAATTTAGAATTGGAAAAACTCAATAAAAACATCAATGATGTTATTCAAAAAAATAAAAACATCATTGATGTTTTGGGGCGAATTTAAAACCCCTCCAAATCACTTTGTTTTTTTGTGTGCTTGAAAGATTTGTCAAAAAGCCTAATTTGGAGGATGCACACAGTGTGTCAACATGTGCTATCTGCCATCACGGGAGATCAATGGACGCGTTTTGGGGGTGCAACCCCTTCCTCAATAATAAAGTAGCTGAGAGGAAGGGGTTGCTCCCCCAAAACACGTCCCTTGATCCCCCGTGATGGCAGCTAGCACATGTTGACATTGGGAAATTTGTGTGCATCTTCCAAATTTGGCTTTTCCTGGGGTGACTTCACCCCATCTGAACGCAATATCAAACACAGTTCCTAAATACTCATGTCTGATATTGCCTTCAAGTTCTACCAAATGTGAACTTTGTAAGTTCAAGATTTGTGTCTTTCTTGTTGGTTTTACACATGCCTGTTTTAGCTTAAATGGACATTTATCTGTTTGATAATGCCACCCCAAAAATTGTTATACCACAAACATGTTGTTTTGTTAGAAAAAACTTTTCTAATTGCACATGTGATTGTGCAGGTATTAAAGAGATTGTTAATGAAGAATGTGTGGATTATTGTGTCAATGCTAAAACACTTTGTTGGTGATGTCATTGCTGTTTTCTGTGAAAATGGGGGTTATTTCCTAAGGGCAAATCCTCTTTGCACTACAAGTGCAGTTTCAGTGCACTTGTAGTGCAAAGTGTCTTTGCCTTTAGTAAATATCACCCAACAGTGCTTTGTATAAAAGGTTACACAATCACGCCATTTTCTGGACTCAACACATTTCTGTCATGGTCAGCTAAAACAAACACAAGCAGTAAATGTCCACAAAGATTTTCTTTTTTTTGCTTTTTTATTTGATAAAGGCTTCACAAATTTGCTGGCATGTTGATGGCCCCCCCTACCCGCAAAGAACTCCAGGTATCGTAACTGGACATCACGGGCACTCAGGGAGGGCAAGCCAGGATGGCCACTTTCAAGAGCCGTCAGTGTTGTTTCATGGATCATTCCAGCCTCAGGCCCAACTGAGCCAGCATAGTTGGCGGAATGTTTGCGTAAAAAGTTATGGAGAATACAGCACGCCAGGATTATATGATTAAGTTTATACTCCGCTATATGGATGGGTGTCAGAAATAGGCAGAACCAGCAGGCCAGGATTCCAAATGTGTTCTCCACCACTCTTCTGGCTCTGGCCAGCCGGTAATTAAAAACCCTCTGTTCCGGGGTGAGGGTCCTCATAGGGAATGGCCGCATAAGATGGTCCCCCAGCGCAAACGCTTCATCAGCAATGAATACGAATGGGAGTCCTTCCACATTGTCCTCTGGAGGTGGCAAGTTCAAGCTGCCATTCTGGAGATGCCTGTAGAACTCCGTCTGGGCGATGACCCCACCATCGGACATCCGGCCATTCTTCCCCACGTCCACATATAAGAAGTCGTAATTAGCCGACACCACCGCCAACATCACAATACTATTGAACCCCTTATAGTTGAAATAGTATGACCTCGAGTTGGGTGGTGGGACAATGTGGATGTGTTTCCCATCAATTGCCCCTCCGCAGTTAGGAAAGTCCCACCGCTCAGCAAAGTGGGAGGCCACAGTCTGCCATTCCTGTGGTGTGGAAGGAAATTGTTGAGGAAAACAAAAATAAATTAATATTTTTGCACATAAACCAGACAAGCAGATTAGACACAAACATTCTTGGCCAACCTCCAGATAGCATTTATGAAGGGGAATTTAACAACACCAAAGTATAAGGTACACCTATCATATTCCCCCTCCCCCCCCTCTCATGGGCCATTTCTAACATTATGGGGGGTGTGGAAATCTTGGACAGGTAACCCTCTCCACTTCATTGAGAGATGAATGCCTAAATACAGGGTATTACTTGGAACAGCCCCTCCTCAGTTACACTATTGGCAGCCCACTGGACAGGTAAGAAGTGTCATAATACAAAGATATAAATACACATTGTACACATTTGAGCACATTTGGACATTCTGCTATTACCTATCAAGATAATAATAGGATATAAAAACTTTAAACAGTACCATTTGAAAGTATACAGGCAGACCCTTGCACTGCATGCTTTGGGGAATTCATCCATAAATCTGACCACAAAAGAGATGGGCGTAGTGTGTATGGGTTTGGCAAAGTCAGCAGATAGATGATTGAGGATAGATAGAGAATTGGTATCAGCTGACTTAGCAGTTGGGGGAGGGAGGGTTACTAAAAATGATTTGGGGACACCACAAAAAAAAAGCCTCTGGCACTCTGTCTGAATTTTAAGGAAAAAACACATTTCTAAACATTTTAGGGGGTGTTTGGGGTAAAGCACTACTATGGAGCTGACAAAATACATTGTTAAGTGACTACATGAGGTGAATATAGGGCAGGAGAGCATGCTGGGGAGGTTATTGATGGCCAATCTGTATGAAGGACCTAAAAAATTAATTACATAAAAATCCAGCATGAATGAGGACAAAGGGGACAGTCACAGCATATTACAATCATGGTAATTAGGGAATGAGGAAAGAAATACAATATATTATCAATCATTCAATACAATAAAATGTGATATTAAAGGATAAAAATCTTACCTTCATATACTCCTTCTGCAGGACCTGTATGATGGCAGAAGAGGTCTCTGGGATAATGATCCCCAGAGCCTGGGGGGAGATGCCTGTCGAGAACTTGAGGTCCTGCAGGGTTCTCCCCGTCGCCAAGTACCGCAGGGTAGCGACCAGCCTCTGCTCCGCAGTGATGGCTTGCCTCATGCAGGTATCCTGTCTGCTGATATAGGGGGTGAGCGAAGCCAGCAGACAGTGAAATATGGGGTCCGTCATCCTGAGAAAGTTCCTGAAATCATCAGGATTATTCTCACGGATCTCACGGAGCAAAGGCATATGACAGAACTGGTCACGCTGAAGCAGCCAATTCTTGGTCCATGAACTCCTCCCCACCCTGTTCATGAACTGGACTTGTGTCAAGGTCAGGACCCCAACACCAAGCCCCCGCACAGCACGAACTCTACGAGGAGTACGCATACGCAACATGGCTAGAAAACGGTCGGCTGCTCAGAACTAAGTAACAGAACGCACTGAAGAACAGCAAGGTCTGTGAAGAGCGACCTGAAAAACAGTAATGAACGCACAAGAACACAATGAGTACTTAAAGTCACGCGGAACTTGCTTGCACGCACTGAAGAGCAGATACAAACCCACAAGCACAAACTGAACGGCAGAAAACGATCTGAAAACCACGAGTCTGAAAAAGTGCAAATCGTCTCTCACCAAACTTTTACTAACACGAGATTAGCAAAAGGAGCCCACAGGGTGCCGCGCTTGGTTCTGAACTGGCCTTTTCTAGTCTCGTCGTATGTGGTGTACGTGACCGCGTGGTTGGCGATCGGAAATTCCGATAACTTTGTGCGACCGTGTGTACGCAAAACAAGTTTGAGCCAACATCCGTCGGAAAAAATCCATGGATTTTGTTGTTGGAATGTCCGAACAAAGTCCGACAGTGTGTACAGGGCATTAGTGAGAAATACGCAAGCTTTTCTCAGAGACACCAAGCATATGCTACAATTATTAAGGGAATGTGAAATAAGTAATTAATTCATTTGCTTGTCATCTCTCGCCTCGACTACTGCAACTCCCTTCTCATTGGCTTGCCTCTACATAGTCTATCACCTCTTCAATCTATCATGAATGCCGCTGCCAGACTCATCCACCTTACCAATCGCTCTGTGTCTGCCACTCCTCTCTGTCAATCCTTCCACTGGCTTCCGCTCGGCCAAAGAATTAAATTCAAAATTCTAACAACTACGTACAAAGCCATCCACAATTTCACCCCCAGCTACATCACTAGCTTAGTCTCTAAATACCAACCTACTCGTTCTCTTCGTTCCTCTCAAGACCTCCTGCTCTCTAGCTCCCTCGTCACCTCCTCCCATGCTCACCTCCAGGACTTTTCCAAAGCCTCTCCAATCCTATGGAATGCCCTACCCCAATCTGTCCGCTTATCTCCTACTTTATTAGCTTTTAGACGATCCCTAAAACCCTCGTCTTCAGAGAAGCCTATCCTACCCACACCTAACAACTGTATTTTCATGTTTTCCATCAGCTTATCCCCCACAGTTATTAGCTTTTGTTTCCACTTGACCCTCCCTTCTAGATTGTAAGATCTAACGAGCAGGGCCCTCTGATCCCTCCTGTATGGATTTGTATTGTAAGTGTACTGTCTGCCCTCATGTTGTAAAGCGCTGCGCAAACTGTTGGCGCTATATAAATCCTGTATAATAATATAATAATAATAATAATAATAATAATAATAATAATAATAATAAGTAAAGATACAATTATGGCCACAGGTGATGTGGCGAGTCTGTACACCAATATTGACCATAAAGGGGCCATGGATGCCGTTAGATGGGCCCTAGAAAATGGGGATAATAGGACGGAAGAAGATCTATGCATATTTATTTTAAAGTGTTTGGAATTGGAAAGCACAACTTTTTTTGGTATGGCAATAAATTTTATTTGCAAGTCAAAGGTGTCGATATGGGCGCTAAATTCCCCCCTAGTGTAGCAAACATTTATATGGCTAAGTGGGAGGCAGAGGAGGTTCTAGATGGAATCCATACGGGGATTGTGTTATATAGGAGATTCATAGATGATTTATTGATCATCTGGAATAGCAATATGGAATCCCTTATGGAATTTTTGACATCTATGAACAACAACAATCGCAACATAGCTCTCACTTGGGATATTAGTAAAGACAAAATACATTTCCTTGACTTGGAAATGTGCAACACCACACAAGGCATTGTTACCAGAATGTTTTTTAAAGCGACTGACCGAAATTCATACATTCCCACCAATAGTTGCTACTTCAGACCATGGCTAAACAACATACCTCGAGGTCAGTTTATGTGAATAAGGAAAAATTGCACATTGGATGAAGACTTTGAGGATCAATCTAATAAGCTAAGTGAAATGTTCAGGAATAAAGGATACCATAGAGAATTTTTGGACGAGGAAAGAACTAAGATCAGGGATTTGAACAGGGGATATTTGCTGGAGGAAAAAGTCATTAACGGGGATGTTGGTGACGATATGGATATCTGTATAGTATTAGATTACAATATACAAACTAGAGAGGTGGAAAAGATTATGCACAAATACTGGAATGTGTTGAAACAAGATGTCCACCTCAAAGATTGTTTACCAGAAAAACCAAGGATTGTCTATAAACGAGCACCCAATTTATGAGATAGGTTGGTGCATAATGTTGTAGAACCACCCCCTTCGGAACCAAAAATGTTTTGGGACTCAAAGGGTTGTTACAGTTGTATGAGAGTTCCAACCAACATAAGGAAAGTTAAGGAATTCAATAACCCCCTAACTGATCAAACATACATCATTAAGGATTTCATTTCTTGTGATACTGTAAGGGTTGTAAATGTGGTTAAATTCCCCTGTAATTTATTGTATGTTGGCCGCACCATTAGAGCCCTTAAGGATTGTATGGAAGAGCATGTTAGAAACATACACAAGTGATTTGATAAGCATTACCTGTCCATACATTTTAGAGATATTCATAATCAGAGTACGAAGGGGATGCAGTTTTGGGGTATAGTGCCACTCAAGCGCCATTGAAGGGGCTGTAATTACACTAGAGAAATTAGCCAGCGAGAATCTTGGTGGATTCACCAGCTGGGCTCTTTGTTTCTGGGTGGGTTGAATAAAGAGTTCGACCTGGGTTGTTTTCTGAGTAATTATTAATATAAGAGGTACTAGAGCTCCTAATTTTGATATTTCCAATATTTAGATTTTTAACATCTATCATTTGGGGATAATATGTTTCCATTATGGTTATACAGATGTCGAATTGGGTTGGTATGTCTAAGGACTTTGATAAGGTACACATGGGAGGGAGGAGCCGGATGTGGGCGTCTAGTTGGTTCCGACGCTAGTCCTGGGATGCCTGGCGTCTCTCCCTCCATGATCTGGCTCTGGCTGCAGGCTAGATGCGGACCGTCCCCCCCCAGGTTTCCTGCAGGCACCCTGACCCGGTGCCTTCGGCCCCCACCCCTCGGACATCCCTGACTAAAGCGCTGTGTCTCCTGGGCAGGCTCGGAGTGAGTGAGGAGAGCATCTTTCTAAAACTCCCTGCAGACACGCCGAAGCAAGCCCTTGATAGGTGCACGGCACTCTCTTGAGGCTGATGTTGAGATCTGCAATTACCCAGTGCTGGATACCGATACGGAGCGCACGATCCTGCCACCCCGTCACTTGCTACTCATTACATTAGGCATCAGGGATGTTACTGGGGAGGCAGTGGAGGACCGCAAAGCTGAAATCATACCCCCAGACGAGCGAGAGTCTGGTAAGAACGAATCCGGCAGAGGGGGTAAGTGTGCCACTCTAACTGCATATTGTAGGGACCCCTCTCACAGGGTGGTCTCGAGAAGATACAGGAAGATGGACAGGTAGCTTTGCCCTTCTTATCTCATCCTTATTTCGTCCTAATCAGATTAAAAGAACTCTGATTTTTTTTTTTGTTTGTGATGTGGCAGTACATTACGCACATTACGCACATTACGCACATTACGCACATCTTGAAGTTTGCCCACAAGAGCCAAGATAACCTAGGACAGCTTATAGGCTGATGTTGATGCACCTAATGAGAGTCTGCTAGATTACGTGACTTGAGTTCATTTTACACTGTATGTTTATATCTGCTCCCAGACTACTTTGATACTAAACATACAGAGACTTTGTGTTCCCTCCCCCACTAGATACCTCCACAAATATTTACACCTTATAGGGGTAAAAACACACCTATATTATATGTGCAAACCGAAACCCGATGTGCTTGCCTTATACGGGTACAGGAACTGAGTTCAAGAAGCCCCCGGTATAGAGTAGATAAACTCTTAGCCGGCTGTCCATAATTTCACTGTGGCAAGTTGCTCTTGGAGTCTGCTGCGTGGCCTCAAAATTAATTGCCTCAAAATTAATTGCATAGGCAGAATGGACAGTGGGATCGCAGCTTTTGATTCGTGAAGAGACCTGGATGGCCCATTGAGTAATTTGGGTGTAAACTGTATAAACAAGATCGGTATCCAAGAGTTCAAATGGCATATTAAAGAGGGATCTTATTGGGACTTCCTGGATATTTTTCACAGTCTATTAATGGTGTACAATTTATACAACTTACACAACCAACGATACTTGCATAGCCTTTCTAGAGGCTAATAAGCATGACTCCTTATCTTAACTGGTGATCCCTCTGATGGTTTGGTTACACAGTATATCTGCCCTACATGCAGTACACTCAGTAAGCTCTTTTAGAGCAGGGTTTAATAGGGGAGATTACACCCCTGATGGTATTGGAAGGAGGGGGGGTGGAAGGGAGTAAATAGTGGGGGTGCACAACCGTGGGCAACCTTGAACAACCCTGTGAATTTAGGTCCCTACCCAAAGTCCAGTAGGCAAGAGAGAAGGGAAGAAGAAGGAGAGGGGGAAGGAGAAGGAAAAAAGGAAGAGAAAAAGAAAAAGAAAGAAAAGAGAAAATGAAGGGAAAGTCAGGAAAGGGGGCCACAGCTAACACTACCAGAACAAGTGTCAGCCCTGGCGCCATTAAGAAATACATGGTTCATGAAAGTACTAAAGAAAGCCCGGAAAGGGTAACTGGGTTTAAAAGTAAAACCCCTGAGTGCCTACCCAAAATTAGTACGAGAAGACAGCTAGCTGAGATGGATACCCACATTGCAAGCACTGAAATAATAGAAGAAGCACCAATGGACTCCCAGCAAAACAACTGCCACCAAAGAGTGAGATGGCAGAAATGTTCGCAAGGCTGGAAACATCGATCAAAGGAGAAATTGAGACAGTACGTGATGATATGAGCCACATCTTAAAAAGAGTAGAAGGGGTTGAAACAACGATAGATAGGCAAGGAACAGAGATAAAAAAATATCAGATGGAAGAGATCCAGCGAGAACAGAGAAATCTATGGTACAGACTGGAAGACCAGGAGAACCGTAATAGGAGGGAAAATCTATGCATTAGAGGCCTCCCAGAGACACAGGGTGAAAAAGAGAACCTACAAGAAAAAATTGACCACATTTTTGGAGGCCTGTTAAATCCACTAGATAACAGCTCTAAAATTGAACTGGATAGAGTTCATAGGATAAGAAAACCTGCTGAGATTAGTGAGGATGCCCCACAGGATGTAATTGTAAGATTCTATAATTATCAGGATAAGGAGCAGATTAAGTCCAGTATGAAAAATAATCTACCAGTGAAGTACGGAGAGATAAACCTGCAGATTTTTCCAAACCTAGCAGCAGAGAGGTTATCCAGGAGAAGAGTCCTTAAACCACTACTGGCTCAACTTAAAACCTATGATGTTCAATATTCTTGGGGTTTTCCAGCTTGTCTAATTGGGCGTAAAGAAGGTCGCTCAGCAATATTGAGATTCCCAGAAGAGACGCAGAAATTCTGCCATCGCCTAGATGTGCCACTACTGGAAATTCCAGGATGGTGGGAAAGAATAGTAAATCAAGACAACATAGAGGAACCACCAGCCTGGAAACCAGTCTTTGAAATGAGAGGCTCATAAACAAAGGAAAACTAGTCAAAATGTGACTTATAAAAATATAAATACTGGGCTATGTAATGCAGGGAGCATAGGGGTGGGGGGATGGGTATGGGTGCTGGGCGGGGGGGCTGGGGGGATGGGGGGGTCGGTGGGTGGTCGGGCAGGGTTATATCCCAATCCCAGGGGAAGCTACAGGATCCAAGGATTGCTCCTCTGAGCTCAACCTCTAGGGGGCTAACCGAGGGGCCGGGTGGTGTTAGTGGGGCCACGGTTAACTGAGCCATGGGGTGGCCTGTTACCCCCAAGTGGGTGGGAGGGGGGTGGGGAGTATGGGGAAGGGGTAGGGTAAGGGGGAGGGAGAGACGTAGGTGGGAGGGGGGGTAAGGGGAAGGAGAGACCTGTATATACCCCAATGTTTCCCGCTTCTTAGTTCCGTAAGGGTATGCAAAGCTTTCCCCATGGTACAAATAACCAAATGTCCGGGATAAACTTAATCACTAGGGATGAGCCGAACACCCCCCTGTTCGGTTCGCACCAGAACATGCGAACAGGAAAAAAGTTTGTTCGAACACGCGAAGACCGTTAAAGTCTATGGGACACGAACATGAATAATCAAAAGTGCTAATTTTAAAGGCTAATATGCAAGTTATTGTCATAAAAAGTGTTTGGGGACCTGGGTCCTGCCCCAGGGGACATGGATCAATGCAAAAAAAAGTTTTAAAAATGGCCGTTTTTTCAGGAGCAGTGATTTTAATAATGCTTAAAGTCAAACAATAAAAGTGTAATATCCCTTTAAATTTCGTACCTGGGGGGTGTCTATAGTATGCCTGTAAAGGGGCGCATGTTTCCTGTGTTTAGAACAGTCTGACAGCAAAATGACATTTTGAAGGAAAAAACTCATTTAAAACTACCCGCGGCTATTGCATTGCAGACAATACACATAGAAGTTCATTGATAAAAACGGCATGGGAATTCCCCAAAGGGGAACCCCGAACCAAAATTTAAAAAAAAAAATGACGTGGGAGTCCCCCTAAATTCCATACCAGGCCCTTCAGGTCTGGTATGGATATTAAGGGGAACCCCGGCCAAAATTAAAAAAAAAAAATGACGTGGGGTTCCCCCTAAATTCCATACCAGACCCTTCAGGTCTGGTATGGATTTTAAGGGGAACCCCGCGCCAAAAAAAAAAAAAAAAAAACGGCGTGGGGTCCCCCCAAAAATCCATACCAGACCCTTATCCGAGCACGCAACCTGGCAGGCCGCAGGAAAAGAGGGGGGGACGAGAGTGCGCCCCCCCCTCCTGAACCGTACCAGGCCACATGCCCTCAACATTGGGAGGGTGCTTTGGGGTAGCCCCCCAAAACACCTTGTCCCCATGTTGATGAGGACAAGGGCCTCATCCCCACAACCCTGGCCAGTGGTTGTGGGGGTCTGCGGGCGGGGGGCTTATCGGAATCTGGAAGCCCCCTTTAACAAGGGGACCCCCAGATCCCGGCCCCCCCCTGTGTGAAATGGTAAAGGGGTACTTAGTACCCCTACCATTTCACTAAAAAACTGTCAAAAATGTTAAAAATGACAAGAGACAGTTTTTGACAATTCCTTTATTTAAATACTTCTTCTTTCTTCTATCTTCCTTCATCTTCTGGTTCTTCTGGTTCTTCTGGCTCTTCTGGTTCTTCCTCCGGCGTTCTCGTCCAGCATCTCCTCCGCGGCGTCTTCTATTTTCTTCTCCTCGGGCTGCTCCGCACCCATGGCATGGGGGGAGGCTCCTGCTCTTCTCTTCTTCTTCATCTTCTTCTCTTCTTCTCTTCTTCTCTTCTTCTCTTCTTCATTTTCTTCTCCGGGCCGCTCCGCATCCATGCTGGCATGGAGGGAGGCTCCCGCTGTGTGACGGCGCTCCTCGTCTGACAGTTCTTAAATAACGGGGGGCGGGGCCACCCGGTGACCCCACCCCCCTCTGACGCACGGGACATGACGGGACTTCCCTGTGGCATTCCCCGTGACGTCACAGGGAAGTCCCGTCAAGTCACCGTGCGTCAGAGGGGGCGGGGTCACCGGGTGCCCCCCCCCTTATTTAAGAACTGTCAGACGAGGAGCGCCGTCACACAGCGGGAGCCTCCCTCCATGTTAACATGTGTGAGGAGCGGCCCGGAGAAGAAAATGAAGAAGAGAAGAAAAGAAGAAGAGAAGAAGAGAAGAGCGGGAGCCTCCCCCCCATGCCATGGGTGCGGAGCGGCCCGAGGAGAAGAAGATAGAAGACGCCGCGGAGGAGATGCTGGACGAGAACGCCGGAGGAAGAACCAGAAGAGCCAGAAGAACCAGAAGAACCAGAAGATGAAGGAAGATAGAAGAAAGAAGAAGTATTTAAATAAAGGAATTGTCAAAAACTGTCTCTTGTCATTTTTAACATTTTTGACAGTTTTTTAGTGAAATGGTAGGGGTACTTTTGTACCCCCTTACCATTTCACACAGGGGGGGGCCGGGATCTGGGGGTCCCCTTGTTAAAGGGGGCTTCCAGATTCTGATAAGCCCCCCGCCCGCAGACCCCCACAACCACCGGCCAGGGTTGTGGGGATGAGGCCCTTGTCCTCATCAACATGGGGACAAGGTGTTTTGGGGGGCTACCCCAAAGCACCCTCCCAATGTTGAGGGCATGTGGCCTGGTACGGTTCAGGAAGGGGGGGGGGCCGCACTCTCGTCCCCCCCTCTTTTCCTGCGGCCTGCCAGGTTGCGTGCTCGGATAAGGGTCTGGTATGGATTTTTGGGGGGACCCCACACCGTTTTTTTTTTTTTTTTTTTTGGCGCGGGGTTCCCCTTAAAATCCATACCAGACCTGAAGGGTCTGGTATGGAATTTAGGGGGAACCTCACGTCATTTTTTTTTTTTAAATTTTGGCCGGGGTTCCCCTTAATATCCATACCAGACCTGAAGGGCCTGGTATGGAATTTAGGGGGACTCCCACGTCATTTTTTTTTTTAAATTTTGGTTCGGGGTTCCCCTTTGGGGAATTCCCATGCCGTTTTTATCAATGAACTTCTATGTGTATTGTCGGCAATGCAATAGCCGCGGGTAGTTTTAAATGAGTTTTTTCCTTCAAAATGTCATTTTGCTGTCAGACTGTTCTAAACACAGGAAACATGCGCCCCTTTACAGGCATACTATAGACACCCCCCAGGTACGAAATTTAAAGGGATATTACACTTTCATTGTTTGACTTTAAGCATTATTAAAATCACTGCTCCTGAAAAAACGGCCGTTTTTAAAACTTTTTTTTGCATTGATCCATGTCCCCTGGGGCAGGACCCAGGTCCCCAAACACTTTTTATGACAATAACTTGCATATTAGCCTTTAAAATTAGCACTTTTGATTTCTCCCATAGACTTTTAAAGGGTGTTCCGCGGCATTCGAATTTGCCGCGAACACCCCAAATTGTTTGCTGTTCGGCGAACTTGCGAACAGCCAATGTTCGAGTCGAACATGAGTTCGACTCGAACTCGAAGCTCATCCCTATTAATCACATATAATGTAAGAGGGCTCAACTCTCCTATAAAATGTGCGAACATAATGGGTGAATTAAAATTCCTTAAAGCAGAGGTGGTCTATTTACAGGAGATGCACCTTTATCTTGGTAAGAGCCAAAGAATAATCTCTAGAGACTTCCCGATGTGGGTTTATGGAGACTCCCCGACTAGGGGAGCAAAAGGAGTTGCGATCGGTTTCGCAAAAGATGTTAGGTTTACGTTGGAAGAGAAATGACTGATCCAGAGGGACATTTTTTGTTCCTAAAAGGTAAACTTAATGGGGTTGAATGCTCATTAGCTAACGTGTATGGCCCAAACATCAACCCAGGAAGGTACTTACTGGGAATCCTCTCAAAGTTCAAGGGCTTTAAGAAAGGGAGGGCCATTATAGCAGGAGATTTTAATAATGCCTTGAGCCAGGTAAAGACAGTACGTCGCGTGCCCGGGGGACTGGAAGGACATGGATGAATAAACTAAAAAAAAAGTTGCGCCAATGCCAATTGGTGGATGTATGGAGGATGCAACATTTCAATGTAAGAGACTATTCCTTCTACTCCTCCGTACACGTGACATACTCTAGACTAGATTTCTTTCTTGTAGAGCATTGGTACATCGAGGAGGTGGAGAGTACAAATATAGGATCAATAACGTTCTCCGACCAGGCACCCGTGAGCCTACAGATGAAATTAGGTAAACGCAAACATTTTCGTAACAACTGGAGATTAAATGAGGATCTTCTTCATGATAGAGAAATCGATAAGTGCATCCAAGAAGAATTAGAATTTTACTTTAAAACTAACACCTCGGGCGAGACATCAGAAGCTGTAGTCTGGGAGGCACACAAAACGTATATCGGAAGAATTATAATGAAGTTGGGATCGGAGAAGAAAAGAAGGCAGGTCAGAGATAAACTTGCTCTACAGGAGGAAATCTATGATCTAGAACAACAGCATAAGCTATCAGGGGATGGAGAGATACTGGCGGGCCTATATAGGAGTAGAGAGGCTATGCGGGAGCTAATTGAACAAGAAAACCGAAAGGTATACAACCTCGTAAAAAAAAAAAGATACATAGGGAGTAATAGACCCGGTAGACTCCTGGCAAAAGTTTTAAGCAAAAAGAAAAATAACAAATATATCGACAAAATAAAAACTAAAACAGGTGAGATAGCCTACAAAGATATAGATATTGCAACAACTTTCCAGGAATTCTACGGGGGGCTATATGCGATAAACAAAAACAATACCATTGAAGAGGGAACAAAAACGAGTGAAAATTAAAAATTATTCAAAAGATTCTGGAATGGCTAAAATAACCGGAAAGGAACTAACCTCCTTAGAGGCCCCTATCACTGAAGCTGAAGTGAGAAAGGCGCTTAAAGAGACGCAAGTAGGTAAGAGCCCAGGCCCAGATGGGCTGACTGTTCTGTACTATAAAAAATATCCGGACTTCCTAATACCAAAAATGTGCTCTTATATGAATGACATTGGGGATAAAGGGGAAATGAGGAGAGAAGCATTGGCAGCCAATATAGCTATTATCCCTAAAGAAGATAAAGATTGTACACTATGCTCCAGCTACAGGCCTATCTCCCTCTTAAATGTGGACACGAAATTATTTGCAAAAGTGATCGCGGGAAGATTGAAACAGATAATAAATAGGCTCATACACCTAGACCAGGTCGGGCTTGTATCGGGATGGCAGGGTCGCGATAACAGTATCAAAACCCTTCTAGTAGTACAGGAAATCAAGAAGAGTGGAGTCCCAGGTCTACTTCTGTCAATAGATGCTGAAAAAGCGTTCGACAGAGTAGACTGGGACTTCATGATGGGCACACTGGAGGAGACTGGCCTTGGGGTCAGGATTCGCAAATGGATAGGGGCACTATACTCCAGACCTACAGCGAGAGTGAGGATAAATGGAGTCCTGTCGGAATCGTTTGACATGTACAATGGCACAAGACAGGGGTGTCCACTTTCCCCTATGCTGTTCATGTTATCCCTTGAACCCCTCCTCTCCAAGATTAGGCAGAATCCGGATATCAGTGGGGTAAAAATAGGTAAAGATGAATACAAACTAGCTGCTTTTGCGGATGATATCTTGCTTTATATAACATGCCCGAGGATTTCCCTTCCGAATATTATGGCCACTCTATTAGAATATGGGAAGTTATCCAACTTTAAAGTCAATCCGACTAAATCAGAAACATTAGATATCAACACTAGCAAAACTAGAGACCACTCATACCAAAAGCATTTCCCTTTCTTGTGGGGGAAAAAATAATTAAATTATCTAGGGGTCAAAATTACCACATCATTAGAGACGCTCTTTCAAGCAAATTACATACCGCTCCTCAATGAGGTAAAGCAAGAACTAAATAGAATCTCACATTGACAGTTATCCTGGGCGGGGAGAATAAATATCTATAAAATGGTTTTATTGCCAAAAATTACATATAGAATGCAAATGCTTCCAATAATGCTACCACAAACATATCTTAGAAAATTGCACTCAATGTTCTTAAGATTTATTTGGAGAGGAAAAGTACCTCGATTAAAATTCTCACAACTGACAAAAGCTAAAGGCAAAGGGGGATGGGGAGCACCAGATATCCGTAAATATCACGAAGCTATTGCCCTTGCTAGGGTAATAGACTGGGTCAAAAACAATGCAGAAAAACACTGGGTAAAAATGGAAAATAAAATTAGTGACACTAAATTGAATAAAATAATATGGATTCCACCTCACTTAAGAAAATATAGCACTGAAACACATGATATCACCAGACACGCACTTAATATATGGGATACCCTGCACAAAAGGGAACATTGGGGGTTCAACTCACCTCTAATTCCACTCATAGACTCAGATTAATTTGCACCAGGGAAAGAGGAGTGGTTTGGTAAGTGGTTATTGGAAGAAAACATACAATTAAAAGATGCAATGTGCCAAGATAAAATATGTACATTCCAAGAGCTCAAAAATAGGAAAAATGTGTTAGTCATCAATATATGGAGGTACAATCAACTGAGCCACTTTATAGACTCTCTACCGCAACCAATTAGATCAGCTGATAACCTACTCCCACTAGAGAAAATGTGTATCGATAAAGATAGAAGGGGGGGTTTCTCTTGGATATATAAAGTGTTAATAGAACTGGGGAGTACAGTAGCCCCGGCTTTTATCAGGAAATGGGAGAAGGAACTAGAAAGAAAACTCACAGTTCCAGAAGTGTCACTGATACTGAGGAGAGCTTCTGTGACCTCAGTTAACTGTAAAATGTTAGAGCTAAATTTTAAGTTTCTGACTAGAATGTATCTGACCCCGGATTGTGTACATAAATTTCAAAATTAAACCTCACAATATTGTTGGAGGGGTTGTAAAGAACTCGGGTCAATGGCCCACATCTGGTGGTTTTGCCCGGAAATAAAGATATTCTGGAGGGAAGTGAGGGGATTTATTAAAGATATCACTAGAGTCGACATACCCGATGACCCTTGGGTCTGCCTATTCCATATGAGTGAAATGCCCACTAAAACCTATCTGAGAATGCTTTTGCCACATCTCATCGATGCAGCCAAAAGCCTTATACCTAAGTACTGGCAAAAGAAAGTAAGACCTATGATGAGGGACTGGTTTAACAAAATTAATGAGATCTATAGTTTAGAATATTTAAGGTTTAGTGAAGGGATGAAAATGGTGGCCTTTGAAGTGCAGAGTATGGGTAGAATTTGAGGAATCCCTAAGAGCCGTCGAGATATGGACTACCTAGATCAGAGAACTGGTCGTAGTCTCGTGGAAAGGACTTTAGGGAAGCCAAAATGGATGCAGATGAGAGGAGTCGGGAGGGGAAGAAGAGGGGGGGGGAATGGATGGGGTTCGGTCTCGGGAATGGGGGGGCTGGGTGAGGGGAGGGGGGGCGTATCAGGTGGGATTTAACTGGAAATATGTATAACAAATACCGCTTGGATAACCCCTGTTTTGTCAATTTATGGACCTAAATTGCCACTATGATGTGAAGAAATGATGGGAAGAATTGGAATTTTAAATAAATGAAAAATTATTCCATGGGAAAATATCTCGCTGATGTGGCAAAAAAAAAAAAAAGAATTGGGTTGGTATGTCTATGCTTTTAGGTTTATCACATTTGATTTTCAGCTAGATATGCACATTGTGTTAATGTATGTTTGGTTTTGTGCATTCGGCTAATATGACTCACTCATATATATATATCTATGGATGGGTGGGGGTTGCATACTTATTCTCATATCCATTCTATATCATAGGTGAATTGGGATGTGGACCCTCACCATCTCATAGGGGATGTATTTATTATCCTGCTGGTCAATTGAGGCACTTTGTATTTTGAAATATTTGTTGTAGTTTATTTAGATTATTTTATATTTATTATATACATATAAATGTATACTCTACTTTATTTATTATATATATATATATATATATATATATATATATATATATATATATATATATATATATATATATATATATATATATATATATATATATATATATATATCTATATGTTTTTATTTTTATTAACATATGTATATATATATATAATTTTTATATATATTTTTATATTTTTTTTATAATTTTTATATATATTTTTTATATTTTTATTTAATAAAGATTGAGCGATTTATTTAGCCTCCCCCATACACATTATGACATTGGTGGACATGATGTGTGGATAGAGGGATTAATTTATGAGTATTTACTTAGAAAGCTGGATTATTATGTTTTTAGCAATTTTGATTTAATAATTTGTATTCCTTTGATATATACACGTAATTGAATTATTATATAGCATGTAAAAGTGGTGGATATGGTGTGGCGTCTATCAACCTCTGACCTGGATAATCGCTACTGGGTTTATGCATCTTTATATATACCACATCATCATTTCATTGTAGTTTAAGAGCTGGAGACTGAGGTATATTTTGTTTATTGGCTAACATTGTTTTGGTCAGCTACGGTAGAAGTTATCTCAGAATATTATGTAATGTTTTAACCTGTAGCCCATCACTAGAGTGTCCGCGGACCATGGCAAGATGGATGCTGGTACTGTATTTAAATGATAGAGCTGCCGTCCAATTACATTCCCCCTGATGATGACACGTATGCCCTGTGTCGAACACGCGCAGGGGTAGGGCCAGGACGGAGCGAAAGGCAGCGGTAGCTGTTAGTTGCTGGGACGGACGCCATATCCTCACCGAAAAACTTGTCTATAAGCTAAATTTAGAGTGGTGCACTGGCACACCTTGAGAATGTGAGTACCCCGTTTGGGGGAGTGTTTTATCTGATTTTGGAATACAATTTTAAAATGTTATTACACTATATGGTTCTTTCTTCTTATCCATTGATCTTTCCCGTATTGGAGCCTGTGATCCTGCAATCCGCACAGAGCCCGGGGTGGCTCAAAAGCGTTTTTTTACTTTTTTTAGCGACTTAGTCATACGCTCTGAGGGGAGCGCATTACCTTGGGGGGGTCACCTATATTGCATGACCTGTGGCACATGGAGAGATATAAGCATGTTTGAATATACCACCATTGAAGATCACGCATAAGCACTTTTATTATTTGTGTGCAGGACTTTTAATTTATATGCTTATTATGTTTAAGTAGTTCGATAAGGACTATTATTTACATGAATTGTGTGACACTAAGCACTTTGCAGTTTGTTTGGCACATGGCTCTTTTTGTTATCTGTTTGCACTTATGATATAAACTCATCAGCACTATGTGGTTTTATTAGATTGATAGTACATGTGCAACTTGTACTGTTTGCTTATACATATATATTTAATCAGTTTTATGTGATTATGTTTATTTAGTTTATTTCACAATATTTTAGTGTGGTATACACTCCTATACATCTTATATGTGTTTTATATACGCACAACACTTTTTGTGTCACACTAGGGGGACATTTAGCACACTTTAGTGCAGCTTTATCCTTTATTATTTTCACTATCTACACGCAATACGAGACGTGTTTCACGCATGCAGCTGGGTAGTGCTTACACCTAGCATCAGGTTCAGTGTGGCTCGTAGGATTTTTCTTTTACTTTGACCCATGTGCCCTGTTTGGCTCACGTCTTTAATTTGGTGCTTGGGCAGATACCCGGGCTTACAGGATGTCCTGAGGCAGGCCAGGAAAGTCTGTCTGTGTGCATTTCCACTGGTCATATAATGCCAGTGCTCGGCTGGCAGAGCTCCAAAAGGAATTTAACCTGCCCAAGAACCGCATAATCTGTGACATGCCCACCAGGTAGAACTCAACGTTGGCCATGCTGCAGTTGCTGCACACGCAGCAGAGGGCCATCAATGAGTACCTGTGCGACTATAGCACCAGGACAGGGTCAGGGGAGCTTGTTTTTTTTCCCCACGCCAGTGGGCCATGATCAGGAATGCATGCACTGTCCTGTCACCATTTGAGGAGGCCACGAGGATGGTGAGCAGTGACAGTGCATGCATCAGTGACACTTTCCCCCTTGTCCACCTGTTGGAGCACACGCTGCGTGGAATAATGGACAGGGCACTTGAGGCAGAACAGAGGCAGGAAGAGGAGGTCTTCCTTACCTCTCAAGGCCCCCTTTATCCAGACAGTGTTCCTGCGTGCCTGCCGATCACACAGGAAGAGGAGGTGGAGGATTGTGTCAGCATGGAGGTGGAACCTGGCACTCAGCATCAGCAGCAGTCTTTAAGGGATCATTTACAGTCCCAAGAAACCCATGGACTTGTACATGGCTGGGAGAAGATGGCTGCGGATCATGTCGTCCTTAGTGACCCAGAGGACTCCGGACTGAATGCCTAAGCAAACCTACGCTGCATGGCCTCCATGATCCTGCAAAGCCTGCAGAAGGATCCTCGTATTTGTGGTATCAAGGAGAGAGAACGTTACTAGCTGGCAACCCTCCTTAAGCCATGTTACAAGAGTAAGGTTGCAGACCTTATCTTGCTGTCGCAGAGGGAGCAGAGGATGAAACATCTTCGGGAGGCCTTACAGAAAGGTCTGTGCAATGCATTCCCAGAGACTGGGAGGTTATAAACTCCTGGTCCTGGACAACGTGTTGCCGAGGCTTCGGTCAGTCAAAGAAGGAGCAGTGGAGAAGGCCGTCTGACTGATGCGTTCAGACAATTTTTTAGTCCGCAGTCCCAAGGTATGATTGGTTCTAACAACCATCGCCAGCGTCTGTTTTACATGGTGCAGGAATACCTAGGGGCAAGATTTGACTTGGACACCTTTCCCACCGAAAATCCTCTGGGTTACTGGGTCTTGTGGATGGATCACTGGCCAGAGCTTGCACAGTATGCAATTGAGCTACTGGCCTGTCCTGCATCCAGCGTTCTTTCGGAACGCACATTCAGTGCTGCTGGAGGCTTTGTAACTGATCACAGGGTGCGCCTGCCCACCGACTTGGTCGATCAACTGACCTTCATAAAAATGAATCAGTCTTGGATCACCAATACCAAGCACCTGATGCTGATGTAGCCGAATACATTTTTTTGAAATGTCAGATCCCTTCAAGACTGCCTATGCTGATGCTGAGTGACTATCCTGTTATGCTGAGTGACTATCCTCTTCCTCCTCAATGATCATGCTGATAGCTTGTAAGAATATTTTTGTTTCTGGGCACCGCCACCAGTGGCTAAGGCCCAATTTTTCATCCCCTGTTTAACAGGGGCGTGTAATTACAATTTTCGATGCAATTCTTTGCAGCAGGCCTCACTCCTGCGCTCCAACTAGAGTATCTGTGAGAGGTTGCAGTGTTGTGGCACCAGCACCAGTGCCTAAGGCCCAATTTTTCAGCCCCTGTTTAACAGGGGCGTGTAGTTACAGTTTTTGATGCAATTCTTTGCAGCAGTGCTCGTTCCTGTGCTTCAACTAGAGTATCTGTGAGGGGTTGCAGTGTTGTGGCACCAGCACCAGTGCCTAAGGCCCAATTTTTCAGACCCAGTTTAACAGGGGCGTGTAATTACAATTTTTGGTGCAATTCTTTGCAGCAGGGCTCGTTCCTGTGCTCCAACTAGAGTATCTGTGAGGGGTTGCAGTGTTGTGGCACCAGCACCAGTGCTTAAGGCCCAATTTTTCAGCCCCTGTTCAACAGGGACATGTAATTACAATTCTTGATCTAATATTTCACAGCAGGGCCCATTCCAGCGCCCACCAAGAGTAACTGTGAGGACTTATAGTGTTGTGGCACCAGTACCTCCACCACCACCACCACCAAAGGCCCAATTTTTCTGCCCCTGTTCAACAGGTGCATGTAATTACAATTCTTGATCTAATATTTCACAGCAGGGCCCGTTCCAGCACCCACCAAGAGTAACTGTGAGGACTTACGGTGTTGTGGCACCAGCACCACCACCATCACCAAAGGCCCAATTTTTCTGCGCCTGTTTAACAAGGGCATGTAATTACAATTCTTGATCTAATATTTCACAGCAGGGCCCTGTGAGGGCTTACAGTGTTGTGGCAACACAAACACCTAAGGCCACAATTTCTGCAGAGTATATAGGGCAGGCCCCTACTTTCAAACATCCAACCTACAAACGACTCCTACTTGCAAACGGAAGGAGACAACAGGAAGTGAGATGAAATCTACCCCTAGGAAGGGAAATTCTCTCTTATACGAGTTAATATGGGAAAAACGTTTCTCCTTTCCACTGATGCTTTATCACCAATCCTTGTTTCACTAAAACCCCCAAATTTTCTAAAAACATTTGTCATTGTGACAGAAAATGAGGTAAAATCTTCTGAAGAGGTGCACAGACAGCAAAACAAAGGTTACAGGGGTGATAACCCTTCCCTATGTTTTCCAAAAAGCTTAAAAATAGATTTTTTGGCTGGAGCTACACTTTAAAAATGTACCAGTTCAAAATTACAAACAGATTCTACTTAACAACAAACCTACAATCCCTGTCTTGTTTGCACTGCCTGTATACTGCTGTTCAGAGAATATAGGGCCTGGGGGCCCCACGCCTATCCTTTTTTTTTATTTGGGTGCGGGGTTCCCCTTAATATCCATACAAGACCCAAAGGGCCTGGTAATGGACTGGATGGGGTACCCATGCTGTTTGTCTCACTGATTTTCATCCATATTGTCGGGACCCGACATTACATTAAAGCCATAAGCAGTTTTAAATGACTTTTATTCCTTTAAAAATGTCATTTTGTGCAGGAACTGTTCTAAGCATGGGAAACACGCGCCACTTTACAGGCATACTATAGACACCCCCCAGGTACGATATTTAAAGGAATATTTTACTCTTTTTTTTCACTTTAAGCATCATTAAAATCACTGCTCCTGAAAAAACAACCGTTTTTAAAACTTTTTTTTGCATTGATACATGTCCCCTGGGGCAGGACCCGGGTCCCCAAACCCTTTTTAGGACAATACCATGAAAATTAGCCTTTAAAATTAGATTAGCACTTTTGATTTTGAACGGTCAAGTCCCATAGACTTCAATAGGGTTCTAACGTTCGTGCAAATTTTCGGTCCGTTTGCAGGTTCTGGTGCGAACCAAAGTTGGGGGTGTTCGGCTCATCCCTAGTGGGGATGGTGTGTTCAGGGTGATGTATAGTGTTAGTTTTCTGCCACACATAGCATTTTGCTTTTAGGCCAAAAAGTTAAATTTTGGTCTCATCTGACCAGAGCACCTTCTTCCACTTGTTTGCTGTGACACCTACATGGCTTCTCACAAACTGCAAATGGAACTTCTTATGGCTTTCTTTCAACAATGGCTTTCTTCTTGCCACTCTTCCACAAAGGAGAGAGCTGTGGAGTGCACGGCTAATAGCTTTCCCGTGGACAGATTCTCCCACCTGAGCTGTGGATCTTTGTGGCTTCTCCAGAGTTGCCAAGGGCCTCTTGGCTGCTTCCCTGATTAATGCTGTCCTTGCCCAGCCTGTCAGTTTAGGTGGACGGCCATGTCTTGGTAGGTCTGTGCCATACTCTTTCCATTTTCAGATGGTGTATTGAACAGTGCTCCATGAAATGTTCAAAGCTTGGCATGTATTTTTATAACCTAACCCTGCTTTAAACTTCTCCACATCTTTATCCCTGACCTTTTTGGTGTGTTCCTTGGCTTTCATGATACTGTTTGTTCACTAAAACAGCTGTATTTATATTGAGATAAAATTACACACAGGTGGACTCTATTTACTAATTAGGAGACTTCTCAAGGCAATTGGTTCCACTAGATTTTAGTTAGAGGTATCAAAGTAAAGGGGGCTGAATACAAATACATGCCACACTTTTGAGATATTTATTTGTAAAAAATTTTGAAAATCATTTATCATTTTCCTTCCACTTCACAATTATATGCCACTTTGTGTTGGTCTATCACATAAAATCTCAATAAAATACATTTACGTTTTTGGTTGTAACATGACAAAATGTGGAAAATTTCAAGCGGTATTAATACTTTTTCAAGGCATTGTAGGTAAGGGCAGGGCCACATGGCAATGTCACCTGGTGGCCCCGTCCACTTGTAATGACACCTGATCATCATGCAGTGGTCCGCCTTAAACCATTCCTCTTAAAATGCATGCCAGACCCGAAGGGCATGGTATAGACGGGGTGGACCCAACAACGTTTTCTTTCTTTCTTTTTTCAATAGCCAGGTGTCGGCAATTGCAACCGCAAGTCATTTTAAATGGGATTTGACTCATTATTTTGTTTGGAAATGTCATTTTTTTGCAGCATGTTCTGTATATGCTACAGATGCACCACTTTACAGGCAGTCTAAGGGGACCCCCAGGCACTATATTTAAATACATTTTTCATTTTTATTGTTGCACTTTAAGCATAATTAAAATCACTGCTCCTGAAATAATGATTGTTTTTAAAAAATGGTTTGCATTGATGCATGTCCCCCAGGGCAGTATCCAGAACCCCATTCCCTTTTGTGGCCAATTACTTGCATATAAGCCTTCAAAATTCACTTTTGATTTTTCCTGTTCGGCTCCCATAAACTTCAATGGGGGGAACAGGGGGGTGTTTGGCCCATGTCCATATTTTAACTGTTTACCTGTAGTTCAGCTTTAACAAACTGAATAATGTAATATTTTACTACTAGGTGTCTAGTGACTAGTCCACTGTGGTGCATTCAAATACAGCGTGTTAATGTGGTAACACGTGCTAAGGTGGTCTCTTAATTTTAATAGACTGCTTAATGCACTATAAAAGTCCAAAAATTGTGCATGCAACAATTTTTGCAACACAGCACAACTCATGTTGGTGCATGACCATGAGTTGCACCTCAAAGCAGGTGGTCTGGGAAGGTACACTGGGATGCAATTCAGAATGGATGAAACTGCACTGCTCAAACATATGTAACCAAACTGCAATGATGTGGACTCTTATTTTGTAAGCAATGGCTTGGGGAGCCAGTCTGTATGAAGAGGCCACAATGTAGTGCACTGGGAACAAGATTATAATTTTTTTGGATAAATTCTGGTGTCTCTACCACAGACTTTGGATAGAAGTAACAGCTGCGGAAAAATTTGTCTTTGGATGTTGTGTCGCCTTCACACCGTAACCCTATAGAGATACTCTTGATGAAAGCAAGCCTTGGCCTTGCTGTCAAAAATTGCAATGATATGCACCCATTAAACTTGCAGTAACACAATGAAATATATGCCATTAAACTTGCACTAACGCAATGAAATATACAGCGTTAAACTTGCAGTAACGCAATGAAATATATGATGTTAAACTTGCAGTAACACACAGAACTATATGGTGTTAAACTCGCAGTAACGCAATTAAATATATGGCATTAAACTTGCAGTAACGCAACGAAATATACAGTGTTAAACTTGCAGTAAGGCACATTAAGGCACAGAACTATATGGCGTTAAACTTGCAGTAACGTACAGAATCATATGTTGTTAAACTTGCAGTAATGCAATGAAATTTACGGCGTTAAACTTGCGGTAACACACAGAACTGTACAGCGTTAAACTTGCAGTAACATGACTGAAAAATACTGCGTTAATCTGCACTAACACACAGAAATGTACTGCGTTAAAGGCACATAACGCACTGAAATATACGGCGTTAAACTTGTAGTAACGCAATAAAATATACTGTGTTAAAACAGTCACTACACTCACACTGACTCAACTATTCCTACATTCACACTAATGTAAAGATAAATGGTGGTCACACTACATTCACACTGACTGAACTATACCTACATTCACACTAATGTAAAGATGAATGGTCGCACTACACTCACACTGAACTATCCCTTGATGCACACTAAACTGATATTCTACACTAACAATAGAATCAGAATAGCATGCTATAGCACACTCACTATCTAATAGCACTGAACAGAGCCCTGTTCTATCTCTCTCCACATCGCTATCACACTACAAATGGCTGCTATGGAAAGAATACTTTTATAGTGTGAGGCAGGATTAAGAGCAATGAGCCATGATTGGATACAGTCATAATGACAGCGTCCCATCATGGCTCTGACAGTGCTCTGTGCCCTGGTTGGGTGAAGTTTTCATTGCTTGAGCCATTCAGGGCTTTCAATGCACTGTGCGGTGGTGGTCATTTGGCGGGCCGATTAAATAGTCTAATGAACAGATAAATTGATTGTTCGGCGAAAGGCTGAACAGCCAAAGTTCAGTGCAAACTCGTGCTCGTCCTGAACTGTGCACCTGTCCCTAATGCAGATATAGCAACTTAATAATAATTGAGTGAGCAATACTTGATTCCCTATCTATAAGCTCAGAGCTAGGCTTGTATTTTTTTTCATCTACTGAATCCTCGGACAGTATTTTTATTAAAGCACTGTCTCAAATATATAAATAGTCTTTACGCCAGTAATGGGTGTCAGAGAGTAGATAAAGAATCATGATTATTTTGTGTGTGAAAACTTTCATAGAAAACTGATCAATCACCCAGAGCAGAATTTGAACAGGAACATTGATAACAGCAAATGCTGTCAGCAGATAAACGAAGCTAGTTTAGATTCACAGGTTGGGACATGGGACTTCAGCACCAGGCTGAAGAACACCTGGGATTTTCCAGGCATGTATCCAGCAAAAATTGATTAGTCTGCTGCAGCTGGACAGACAGAATGTCTGGATAAAACAGGCAACCCTCTACTTCTGAAAGGATAATTATTAACTCGAAATAGAACTCAGCTGAATTATGTAATGTGCAACATGTGCTTCACATGCACACAAAGTGCATTTAGCATTAGGATTGTCTAAACAAAAGAAAACACAAAAAAGCAAAAAACAAAAAAAAAGCAATGTATCATCAGTGGAATAAATATTTCAGCGTATGCCTGGTTAGATTACAGTTTGATCATTTTATACACTTCACATCTGTGAATGGCGGAGTGTTTACCGCTCACTTTTAAATCAGTTATAGGTACAATAATAGATATGGTTCTTCAGAGCAGATAATACTTAAAAGCAAATATTTCTGTAATGACAACAAAGTAATTTTTCATCTGGGGACTCTTTATAGACAATTCAATACTATAAAACAATACACAATGGAATTATGGATGCAAGTTATTTAAACAATGCTATCTAGCAGTATGACATATTTTTTCATGCAGAGTAATTTTTTAATGGAATGAATCATTGTCTCTGTGTTCTTGAGTGTGCTAATTCTAGAGGCACTAACTCATTTCCAAACAGAATCATTATGAGTCAAGATAAATAGTCATTTGGTGGTATAGCACAGAGAAACCATGAGATTCCTTTTTAAAGCACTCATTAATTCAGTTTTCAGGGCTGCAGCTACTGCAGCATGTGAAGTATTTTATCCTTTCATCTCATTAATCACTTTAATGTTGCTGAGAAGTAGTCTATTAATACCTGGTCAGGAGACCAGGCCATCCTGATCCATAACAACTTTAGTAACAGCACAGCCAGCTGGAGGTTAATATGCTGCAATTTAATAAACCCCAAATTACTTTCTAATGTAGCACCTAATAATAGAAAGATTTAGGAAGACTATACATTTGGAATGTACAGTTTATTTTAAATTGTTCACTCTGTAGCTTTAAAAAATAGAATGCGCATTTAAATGTATCTTACAAATAATTAGTATCATTCACAACAAAAATCATCTGTATATTTGTTTTAAGAAATTTGTAGAAAAAAAAAAGAGTTTTGAGAAAGGATTAAAAGCTAACCCTACCCAAATGTGATATTTTACAGTAAATGTTGTTGATGATTTTCCACTATAGGAATGTATGTAAGCATCCACAGAAACCAACTTAAAACATTTTTCTTCCCTCGCTCTTCTATAATTGTATAAAAAAGCATAGCACTAAAGCAAAATATTTATAACCATCCAATATAAAAATATACAGTGAAGTGAGCAATACAACGCATCAATAATAAATACAAAGAAATCACATATGGACAAAAAACTTAATTTTTGTATCTGCCACCACCTGGATAACACTACCTCCTCACCTCGAGGAGTAGACTTCTCAACTTAGGAGAAGGTCAAACTGTGTGTGCTCATGATCGGAAAAAAGTCTCTCATGTGACATGTCCTGACCAATCATCTTTCCTCTTGAAACAGCAGAGTTACATGTACTTCTCTTCCCATGGCTCAATTCTTATCAAATCATGTAACAACAAGAGACATTCACAATAGTGCAATATAGTTTAGTTAAATAACAGGATAAACTAAAGTCACTCATTTATAAACAGTGCATACTACATTCGCAAAATTGTGCTTACAACTTCTTCAGGGAATGCAACTTTAGACATATTTAATATGCACTTGGCAGAGCAAATCTTGCATTCATCTTAAAGATCCTCTTTCTATAGATCACCCAAATTGACTGCAAATCCAGACAAAAAAAATAACCAATTCACTTGTCACTATTTTAAAAATGATTTAAAATAAAAGTAAGGGCACCATTGCTTTAGGAATGGAACCACTGGTTTTGGTACTAGGTTTTTTTTTTTACACTCTTGGTGTTCAAGAATGAGTGCTGGCAAGAAAAAAGGGCCAGGCTTATGTTTTTTTTTGTTTTTTAGAAAAGGAAAGTTAACCAGGCAATTTTTTTGATGCCTAAGAACTTTGGCTGAATTTTGTGCACATGTCAATCAAATGGATACCACGTAAAAAAACTGCGCTTTAGGATAGGCCTATGGGGCAAGAGAACAGGTTGCTGCCTCCCTTACGCAGAGTACTCACAGGGGGTACTCTGCTAACCATACGTGAATTATCAGAAAAATGGGTTAATTGGTGCTACCTGAAAAACCTACTTGCTAAGCATATATAGGAAAAAAACCTTAGAGATGGTTTTATATTGTTACAGTCTTACACACCAATGTGCATATCATCTCAATCAGTATATAAAAGGGGGGGGGGATGTCCCAGTAGCTGGTAGCTAGTGGGAATGGGTAGGAGGCGTCCTAAGATCCCTACACAGTAGGTTTTGTTGTTGTATATATGAGGATAAAATATAAAAATGTTTTTTATATAAAATGTAGGCAGAGTAATATAAATGTAAATTGCCTGAGTTGGTGCAATATTGACAGAGAGGTTTAACTGTATGTATATAGATATGCACTGTAATAACTGTATGCACCAATAGCAAGCAATCAACCAGTTAAGTACACTCTAAATTTTACCAGCCACTTAGATGCAACTCAAATAATACAATAGGGCTGAAACATAGCATGTGCTACAGTAAGTGTATCAAAGTGATGTATATTGATCCCATAGATTTATATCTGCATCAACCACATCCATAAATGTACATACATCAAGCTTGGAGTGTGAACCATATGGGTGCATTGCAGTTCATATAGTGAGACCTGGATACAGCATATACTGAAGCAATTGAATCAAAATGAAGTGCCATACTATAGTACCATAAGCTTATATCTGCATCTGGTCAGGAACTCCCAGGGGTGACTTTAGTGCATAAAATGTTGCCAGGTGACTTTTGTGCTCCCCCTTCTGATTTCCTACTCACCGACTCCTGGTACCCCTGCAGGGGTAATGGGCCTGTAATGCTTTAAATGGAACTCACTGCTCCCTGTTGCTTGCGATGGATGCCTCGGATATATCCTGGTTGGTGGAGGTGCTGCAATGCCCTCAGGTATCAAAAATATAAAAAAGGGCTTCCATAGTGTAGTACCGTAAAAAAAAAAAAAATTTATTTATAAAACATATAGTAAAACAAAATGTCCCAGAAAGGTGTGTATTCCCACCCAGTTATGCACTGGGCTGGGATAACATCGATTCCCGACAGGAAAACAGATTAAAAGTCACTGTACCCAGAGCATGTACCGAGATGGGGGATGTGACAGCTGTGCACTGCATCTGTGTTCCACCAACTCGTAAGCCCGGAACTGACGTGGTGTGCGTGGTTCCGTCGTGCGCGCTTCATCATTTGACGTCCTCAGCGATGGCCCAGTGCATAACTGGGTGGGAATACACACCTTTTTGGGACATTTTGTTTTACTATATGTTTTATAAGTAAAACGTTTTTTTTTTTTTACGGTACTACACTATGGAAGCCCTTTTTTTATATTTTTGATACATGAGGGCATTTTTGATACATGCAAAATACATTCAGTCCATTGTGTCTGGTGGGTCTGGGTCTGGGGAATTGAATCGACCCCTTTTTGATGAACTTTGTCTGCTTCTGTCAGTTCCAGACTTAGTTGCACTTTGTGGAGAATTAGATGTTGTACGTCGACGAGGGCTAGTAGAGGGCCCATTGTCTAGATGAAGGTTTTGCAAAGTGTTCTGTAATTGTTCGAAGGATCAGCTTGAATATTTGGTGCCTTGAAATGTAAAACGAATAGAAAATGGGAATCCCCATTGATAAGGGATATGGTGGTTTTGGAGATTTTGGAGCAAAAGGTTTCATTGCGTGCCATTTAGCAACTTTTATTGGTGATAGGTCAGCAAAAATCTGGTATAAATGACCTTGAAAAGTAAGAGATTCTTTGTTCCTGGCAGCTGTCATAAGTTGCTCTTTTGTGCGAAAAAAGTGGAACTTTACAATTATGTCACAAGGGGGACCTTCAGCTTTGCGTGGTGCCAAAGCTCTATGGATTCTGTCCATTTCCAATCTTTCAATTGGGATTGATGGTGTTAATTCCTGAAAAAGAGCAGTCATAGTCGATTGAAGGTCAATGATTGACTCAGGCATACCTCGTATGCGGAGGTTTGAACGACGTGCCCTATTCTCAAAATCTTCTAAACGCGCTTGCAACATTAAAGTTTCATCTTTAAGAGACTCCAATTCATTGTCATGTGATAGTACATTAGTTTCAATGTCATCCATTCTGTTTTCCAATTCAGCTGTGCGTTGGCCTAAATCACGTATTTCTTTTGTCAGTTTCTCTGTAATTTGGTCAGAGGTCTGCTTTAAAGCTTTCTGTAGCATTTTCCCTATTTGTTTTAATATATTTGGGTGTAATGTATCTGCTTGTTGTGGCTGGGAGCTGGCACTGTATTCACTATCTGTGTCATATAGTTCCTGAGGTAAATGCAGCTGTTTCTTGTCAGCGCGTGCCTTAGCTGTGTGAGGAGAATTTGACTGAGCCATATTACAGGAGCCTCTGAGCGTTTTTTCCTTGTCGCTTTTCACTTTTGTTTTGCCTCGGCAGCTCCCCAAACCATTCTATTTGGTTCGCAGGGTACTAAGGAGGATATTAGTATGCTTTTTGTTTAGTTACCCTGCCATTCTGGCGTCTGTGGTAGCTGCGAAGTCCCGGGAATAACAGAGCCTCAGCGGGACATGTCCATCGCTGTCTGCATCCCCCATGAAATTCTTTTTTATACTTGTATCTGCATCTAATCTGATCAACATATTCTTTTATATTTCATAGTGGAGGAGACAAAGCTGAATGCCACTAGAATGCCACAAGAAAGGAAGCATGCTTCCTTTCTTGTGTGAATAAGACACATAGTGGCATTCAACAGGCCCCAGGATGACGTCAGGTGTGACAAAACGCGTAGGGAGGAGTGATGTGCTGATGTCACCGCGTTCATGCAGGTCCCGGAGTGACGGGCTGCTATTGAGAGCTGGCTGGCACGTTTATACTGCAATTTCTTATTGTTTTAACTGTCAGTGCAATACTTTCTTATTTAAATAACATAACCTAGGATTTTACACTATTGTTGCCTTATGAGGAGTTTATGAGTAATCTCCATTAGCCACTGAGAAAAAAAAAAAAAAAAAAAATATATATATATATATATATATATATATATATATATATATATATATATACGGTATATAGTTTAGAATAAGAAATAAGATTAGTGTGTATGAAATATTGCTGTTGGTAAGGGGTTAACCTATCTAGATGTAGATATATGACAGGCTTTGGGCTTGAGTATCTAATTCATTTAACAGTTCCTTTTGACTTGCAGGAATGTTAGGTGTGTGTGTGTTATGGGAGATGCTCTGCTATTTACCTGTCGTAAATTTAAATGCAAGGAAGAAATGCCATCTGAGTTGAATACTGTAGTGGAGACTTGACAGGCCGAATTCATTAGCTAGATAAAGGCTTTGTAGTCCCCTGTGTTAACCAGTCCCTAATCTGCAGAATTGTATTGCACTTGTGGAAGAAAGGAGAAACAGGATACATCTTATTTTCCACTCATGTACTTTATTCTGATTCATGAACGAAGAGGCTCTCATTATGTGTGGTGAAAACTATTGTGAGAACAGTTTGATAAACTTTTAAGGGCAATTGAACACCTAATCACGTTAAAGGGTAAAAAAAACTGTATTTTTGCTTGCAGAAGATTGGATGATTGAAGTCATCAGATCTTCACCTCATTCACTAAGCTATGGGAAAACTCTCTTGCATTGTGAAC
Organism: Aquarana catesbeiana; assembly: GCF_042186555.1. Taxonomy (NCBI): domain Eukaryota; kingdom Metazoa; phylum Chordata; class Amphibia; order Anura; family Ranidae; genus Aquarana; species Aquarana catesbeiana. The sequence continues at coordinate 389,496,276 of NC_133324.1, forward strand.
AGTCTATTCTTCTTTAGTACATCAGCCCCTGTATGTCTATTTAGTATGATTACCCAGACAAGCAACATTTTTAGAGAAAAGTAAAAAGAGAACAATAAAGGCAACTTAAGCACCCTCAGTACTATTCAACTTCTTCTGTCATGTATTAAGGTTTAGGTTTATTGTTACAGTATAACTAAAAACAAAACTTTTTTTTAGTTTTTGGTGGGAGAGGGGTTAGAACACTTGTCAGTTTTTATAGCTGTGTGTAGCCCATTAGGTAGATTCACCCTTTCTATTTCACCTGTAGGGATGAGCCGAACACCCCCCTGTTCGGTTTGCACCAGAACTTGCGAACAGGCAAAAAATTTGTTCGAACACGCGAACACCGTTAAAGTCTATGGGACACGAACATGAATAATTAAAAGTGCTCATTTTAAAGGCTTATATGCAACTTATTGTCATAAAAAGTGTTTGGGGACCTGGATCCTGCCTCAGGGAACAAGGATCAATGCAAAAAAAAGTTTTAAAAACGGACGTTTTTTCGGGAGCAGTGATTTTAATAATGCTTAAAGTGAAACAATAAAAGTGTAATATCCCTTTAAATTTCGTACCTGGGGGGTGTCTATAGTATGCCTGTAAAGGGGCGCATGTTTCCCGTGTTTAGAACAGTCTGACAGCAAAATGACATTTCAAAGGAAAAAAAGTCATTTAAAACTACTCGCGGCTATTAATGAATTGCCGGTCCGACAATACACATAAAAGTTAATTGATAAAAACGGCATGGGAATTCCCCATAGGAAAACCCCGAACCAAAATTAAAAAAAAAATTATGTGGGGAGTCCCCCTAAATTCCATACCAGGCCCTTCAGGTCTGGTATGGATATTAAGGGGAACCCCAGCCAAAATTTAAAAAAAAAATGGCGTGGGTTCTCCCTCAAAATCTATACCAGACCCTTCAGGTCTGGTATGGATTTTAAGGGGAACCCCGCGCCAAAATTTTTTACAAAATGGCATTGGGTCCCCCCAAAAATCCATACCAAACCCTTATTAAAGCACGCAACCTGGCAGGCTGCAGGAAAAGAGGGGAGACGAGAGAGCGCCCCCCTCCTGAACCGTACCAGGCCACATGCCTTCAACATTGGGAGGGTGCTTTGGGGTAGCCCCCCAAAACACTTTGTCCCCATGTTGATGAGGACAAGGGCCTCATCCTCACAACCCTGGCCGGTGGTTGTGGGGGTCTGTGGATGGGGGGCTTATTGGAATCTGGAAGCCCCCTTTAACAAGGGGATCCTGGCCCTCCCCCTGTGTGAACTGGTAAGGGGGTACTTGTACCCCTACCATTTCACTAAAAAAGTGTCAAAAATGTTAAAAATGACAAGAGACAGTTTTTGACAATTCCTTTATTTAAATGCTTCTTCTTTCTTCTTTCTTCTATCTTCCTTCGGTCCCCAAACACTTTTTATGACAATACCATGAATATAAGCCTTTAAAATTAGCACTTTTGATTTCTCCCATAGACTTTTAAAGGGTGTTCCACGGCATTCGAATTTGCCGCGAACACCCCAAATTGTTCGCTGTTCGGCGAACTTGCGAACAGCCGATGTTCAAGTCGAACATGAGTTCGACTCGAACTCGAAGCTCATCCCTATTCACCTGTTTACCAATATCATTGAAATTAAAAGTTAAAAAAGCCCCACATTCTGGGTTGTCCCCAGGAAAGTAATAGACGGAATTTTTCCAATTGGGGTCCCCAAGAGATTTCCTTAATTTGCAGAGATTTTCTCTAGCTAACTTTTTGGGTATGGGACAGGAAGTTAAGGGAAATCTCCCAAATGGGATAAAGATGGCAAAAATAAACCCTCCCTTACTCTAGCCAAAATGAAAAACACAGGCATCTAAACTGATAACCTGTGTTGCTCTGCTTATAAAATAAATATCTATATTACCACTTTTTCAACACTTTATAATAGTCAAAATATCATACATTTGTAATCATAAGCATTCAAAATCTGGCAACTCTGTTATGCCAGGTAAAAAAGTACCTATGCAAGAGCTGTCATTAATATGATAACATAACTAGAAAATGCATTTCCTGGGGAAAATGCGTGGGAATGCTGAATAGCTGAATTGCTAAAATGGCCCCTATCAAAACTGCCCCCATCAAAACTGCCCCCATCATACTGCCATCAAAACTGCCCCATCAAAATTGCCCCATCAAAATTGTCCCCATCAAAATTGTCCCCATCAAAACTGCCCCATCGTATTGCCACCATCAAAACTGCCCCATCAGAATTGCCCCATCAAAACTGCCCCATCATATTGCCACCATCAAAACTGCCCCCATCATATTGCCATCAAAACTGCCCCATCCAAAATTGTCCCCATCAAAACTGCCCCATCAGAATTGCTCCATCAAAACTGCCCCATCATATTGCCACCATCAATACTGCCCCATCAAAACTGCCCCATCATATTGCCACCATCAAAACTACTCCCATCAAAACTGCCCCCATCAAAACTGCCCCCATCATATTGCCACCTTTAAAATTGCTCCATTAAAATTGTCCCCATCAAAACTGCCCAATCATATTGCCACCATCAAAACTGCCCCATCAGAATTGCCCCATCAAAACTGCCCCATCATATTGCCACCATCAAAACTGCCCCATCAGAATTGCCCCATCAAAACTGCCCCATCATATTCCTCTATTATAAATCAGTACATGGTGTGTCTGTCCCCTCCTTCGGGCCCTGTAATCAGAGCTGAGATGCTCCAGCCACCTCCCCCCCGTGTATAACAGAAGCTTTGGTAACCATGGCAACAAAAGCAACACAGTACACTCTATTTAATAGCTAAAATTTCCTGAAATAACCACTAAACAAAAAGCTTTTTCACAAAAACTGTAAAAGATATCAAACTGAAAAGATAGCCAGATAGCTGAATATTTTGTGAACTTTTTGAAGTTTGTTTGGTGTCTGTAGGTGAAAGTATGAAGGAGCTGAAACTTTTGGGAGCGGAAGAAGATTTTAAGGATCTGAAGCATGCTCCCATTGACTTCAATGTTAAAAAAAAGTGTTAAAAAGCTTAATACTTTAAAAAGTATAAATAGTAGAAAAAAAGTTGAAAAAGTCCCATCATCAGCTGAAAGAGACGAACATTTTAATAGCTGCATGGTTTTAATAGCTGAAAGCATGCAGAAGTTACACAGAGCCAAAAAACGTACTGAATAATAAACTAGAAAATGCATTTCCTGGGTAAAATGCGTGGGAATGCTAAATAGCTGAATTGCTAAAATGGCCCCCAGCAAAACTGCCCCATCATATTGCCATCAAAAATGCCCCATCATAATTGCCCCATCAAAATTGCCCCATCAAAACTGCCCCATCATATTGCCACCATCAAAACTGCCCCATCAAAACTGCCCCATCATATTGCCACCATCAAAACTGCCCCATCAAATTGCCACCATCAAAACTGCCCCATAATATTGCCACCATCAAAACTGCCCCATCATATTGCCACCATCAAAACTGCCCCCATCATATTGCCACCATCAAAACTGCCCCCATCAGAATTGCCCCATCAAAATTGTCCCCATCAAAACTGCCCCATCATATTGCCACCATCAAAACTGCCCCATCAGAATTGGCCCATCAAAACTGCCCCATCATATTGCCACCATCAAAACTGCCCCATCATATTGCCACCATCAAAACTGCTCCATCAGAATTGTCCCCATCAAAACTGCTCCATCAATATTGTCCCCATCAAAACTGCCCCATCATATTCCTCTATTATAAATCAGTACATGGTGTGTCTGTCCCCTCCCCCGGGCTCTGTAATCAGAGCTGAGATGCTCCAGCCACCTCCCCCCCGTGTATAACAGAAGCTTGGTAACCATGGCAACAAAAGCAACACAGTACACTCTATCTAATGGCAAAAATTTCCTGAAATGACCACTAAACAAAAAGCTTTTTCAAAAAACTGTAAAAGATATCAAACTGAAAAGATATAGCCAGATAGCTGAATATTTCGTGAACATTTTAAAGTTTGTTTGGTGTCTGTAGATGAAAGTATGAAGGAGCTGAAACCTTTGGGAGCGGAAGAAGATTTTAAGGATCTGAAGCATGCTCCCATTGACTTCAATGTTAAAAAAAAGCGTTAAAAAGCTTAATATTTTAAAAAGTATAAATAGTAGAAAAAAAGTTGAAAAAGTCCCATCATCAACTGAAAGAGATGAACATTTTAATAGTTGAATGGTTTTAATAGCTGAAAGCATGCAGAAGTTACGCAGAGCCAAAAAACGTACGGAATAAAATTAAAGGATAAAAATAAACTAGAAAATGCATTTCCTGGGGAAAATGTGTGGGAATGCTGAATAGCTGAATTGGTAAAACGGCAGCCATCAAAACTGCCCCCATCAGAATTGCCCCATCAAAATTGTCCCCATCAAAACTGCCCCATCATATTGCCACCATCAAAACTGCCCCATCAGAATTGCCCCATCAAAATTGTCCCCATCAAAACTGCCCCATCATATTGCCACCATCAAAACTGCTCTATCAGAATTGCCCCATCAAAACTGCCCCTTCATATTGACACCATCAAAACTGCCCCATCAGAATTGCCCCATCAAAACTGCCCCATTAGAATTGCCCCATCAAAACTGCCCCATCATATTGCCACCATCAAAACTGCCCCATCATGTTGCCACCATCAAAACTGCCCCATCATATTGCCACCATCAAAACTGCCCCATCAGAATTGTCCCATCAAAACTGCCCCATCATATTGCCACCATCAAAACTGCCTCATCAAAACTGCCCCATCATTTTCCTCTATTATAAATCAGTACATGGTGTGTCTGTCCCCTCCCCCGGGCTCTGTAATCAGAGCTGAGATGCTCCAGCCACCTCCCCCCCCCTGTGTATAACAGAAGCTTTAGTAACCATGGCAACAAATGCAACACAGTACACTCTGATTAATGGCTAAAATTTCCTGAAATTATCTCTAAACAAAAAGCTTTTTCACAAAAACTGTAAAAGATATCAAACTGAAAAGATATAGCCAGATAGCTGAATATTTTGTGAACATTTTAAAGTTTGTTTGGCGTCTGTAGGTGAAAGTATGAAGGAGCTGAAACTTTTGGGAGCGGAAGAAGATTTTAAGGATCTGAAGCATGCTCCCATTGACTTCAATGTTAAAAAAAAGTGATAAAAAGCTTGATATTTTAAAAAGTATAAATGGTAGAAAAAAACGTTGAAAAAGTCCCATCATCAGCTGAAAGAGACGAACATTTTAATAGTTGAATGGTTTTAATAGCTAAAAGTATGCAGAAGTTACGTAGAGCCAAAAAACGTACGGAAATAGAAAATGCATTTCCTGGGGAAAATGCGTGGGAATGCTGAATTGCTAAAACGGCCCCCATCAAAACTGCCCCATCATATTGCCATCAAAACTGCCCCCATCATTTTGCCATCAAAACTGCCCCATCAGAATTGCCCCATCAAAACTGCCCCATCATATTGACACCATGAAAACTGCCCCATCAGAATTGCCCCATCAAAACTGCCCCATCAGAATTGCCCCATCAAAACTGCCCCGTCATATTGCCACCATCAAAACTACCCCATCAGAATTGCCCCATCAAAACTGCCCCATCATATTGCCCCCATCAAAACTGCCCCCATCAAAACTGCCCCATCATATTGCCACCTTTAAAACTGCTCCATAAAAATTGTCCCCATCAAAACTGCCCCATCATATTGCCACCATCAAAACTGCCCCATCAGAATTACCCCATCAAAACTGCCCCATCATATTCCTCTATTATAAATCAGTACATGGTGTGTCTGTCCCTCCCCCGGGCTCTGTAATCAGAGCTGGGATGCTCCAGCCACCTCCCCCTTGTGTATAACAGAAGCTTTGGTAACCATGGCAACAAAACCAACACAGTACACTGTGTTTAATGGCTAAAATTTCCTGAAATGACCACTAAACAAACAGCTTTTTCACAAAAACTGTAAAAGATATCAAACTGAAAAGATATAGCCAGATAGCTGAATATTTTGTGAACATTTTAAAGTTTTTTTGGTGTCTCTAGGTGAAAGTATGAAGGAGCTGAAACTTTTGGGAGCGGAAGAAGATTTTAAGGATTTCAAGCATGCTCCCATTGACTTCAATGTTAAAAAAAGTGTTAAAAAGCTTAATATTTTAAAAAGTATAAATAGTAGAAAAAAAGTTGAAAAAGTCCCATCATCAGCTGAAAGAGACAAACATTTTAATAGTTGAATGGTTTTAATAGCCGAAAGTATGCAGAAGTTACGCAGAGCCAAAAAAACGTACGGAATAAAATTACAATTAAAATTAAAAATAAATAAAATCGAATAACAATAGTGGGACTGCTAAAGCATTCCCACTAACTAGAAAATGCATTTCCTGGGGAAAATGCGTGGGAATGCTGAATAGCTGAATTGGTAAAACGGCAGCCATCAAAACTGCCCCCATCAGAATTGCCCCATCAAAATTGTCCCCATCAAAACTGCCCCATCATATTGCCACCATCAAAACTGCCCCATCAGAATTGCCCCATCAAAATTGTCCCCATCAAACCTGCCCCATCATATTGCCACCATCAAAACTGCTCCATCAGAATTGCCCCATCAAAACTGCCCCTTCATATTGGCACCATCAAAACTGCCCCATCAGAATTGCCCCATCAAAACTGCCCCATTAGAATTGCCCCATCAAAACTGCCCCATCATATTGCCACCATCAAAACTGCCCCATCATGTTGCCACCATCAAAACTGCCCCATCATATTGCCACCATCAAAACTGTCCCATCAGAATTGTCCCATCAAAACTGCCCCATCATATTGCCACCATCAAAACTGCCTCATCAAAACTGCCCCTTCATATTGACACCATCAAAACTGCCCCATCAGAATTGCCTCATCAAAACTGCCCCATCATATTGCCACCATCAAAACTGCCCCATCATGTTGCCACCATCAAAACTGCCTCCATCATATTGCCATCAAAACTGCCCCATCAGAATTGCCCCATCAAAATTGTCCCCATCAAAACTGCCCCATCCGAATTGCCCCATCAAAACTGCCCCATCATATTGCCACCATCAAAACTGCCCCATCAGAATTGCCCCATAATATTGCCACCATCAAAACTGCCCCATCAGAATTGTCCCATCAAAACTGCCCCATCATATTGCCACCATCAAAACTGCCTCATCAAAACTGCCCCATCATTTTCCTCTATTATAAATCAGTACATGTTGTGTCTGTCCCCTCCCCCGGGCTCTGTAATCAGAGCTGAGATGCTCCAGCCACCTTCCCCCCTGTGTATAACAGAAGCTTTGGTAACCATGGCAGCAAATGCAACACAGTACACTCTGATTAATGGCTAAAATTTCCTGAAATGACCTCTAAACAAAAAGCTTTTTCACAAAAACTGTAAAAGATATCAAACTGAAAAGATATAGCCAGATAGCTGAATATTTTGTGAACATTTTAAAGTTTGTTTGGTGTCTGTAGGTGAAAGTATGAAGGAGCTGAAACCTTTGGGAGCGGAAGAAGATTTTAAGGATCTGAAGCATGCTCCCATTGACTTCAATGTTAAAAAAAAGTGATAAAAAGCTTAATATTTTAAAAAGTATAAATGGTAGAAAAAAAGTTGAAAAAGTCCCATCATCAGCTGAAAGAGACGAACATTTTAATAGTTGAATGGTTTTAATAGCTAAAAGTATGCAGAAGTTACGCAGAGCCAAAAAACGTATGGAATAATAAAAATAAATAAAATTGAATAACAATAGTGGGACTGCTAAAGCAGTCCCACTAATAAAATCGAATAACAATAGTGGGACTGCTAAAGCAGTCCCACTAATAATGAAAACTAGAAAATGCATTTCCTGGGGAAAATGCGTGGGAATGCTAAATAGCTGAATTGCTAAAATGGCCCCCAGCAAAACTGCCCCATCATATTGCCATCAAAACTGCCCCATCAGAATTGCCCCATAAAAATTGTCCCCATCAAAACTGCCCCATCATATTGCCACCATCAAAACTGCCCCATCAGAATTGCCCCATCAAAACTGCCCCATCATATTGCCCCCATCAAAACTGCCCCCATCAAAACTGCCCCATAATTATGCCACCTTTAAAACTGCCCCATCAGAATTGCCCCATCAAAACTGCCCCATCATATTGTCACCATCAAAACTGCCCCATCAAAACTGCCCCATCATATTGCCACCATCAAAACTGCCCCCTTCAAAACTGCCCCATCAGAATTGCCCCATCAAAACTGCCCCATCAGAATTGCCCTATCAAAACTGCCCCATCATATTGCCACCATCAAAACTGCCCCATCAGAATTGTCCCATCAAAACTGCCCCATCATATTGCCACCATCAAAACTGCCCCATCAGAATTGCCCCATCAAAACTGCCCCATCATATTCCTCTATTATAAATCAGTACATGGTGTGCCTGTCCCCTCCCCCAGGCTCTGTAATCAGAGCTGAGATGCTCCAGCCACCTCCCCCCCTGTGTATAACAGAAGCTTTGGTAACCATGGCAACAAAAGCAACACAGTACACTCTGATTAATGGCTAAAATTTCCTGAAATTACCTCTAAACAAAAAGCTTTTTTACAAAAACTGTAAAAGATATCAAACTGAAAAGATATAGCCAGATAGCTGAATATTTTGTGAACATTTTAAAGTTTGTTTGGCGTCTGTAGGTGAAAGTATTAAGGAGCTGAAACTTTTGGGAGCGGAAGAAGGTTTTAAGGATCTGAAGCATGCTCACATTGACTTCAATGTTAAAAAAAGTGTTAAAAAGCTTAATATTTTAAAAAGTATAAATAGTAGAAAAAAAGTTGAAAAAGTCCCATCATCAGCTGAAAGAGACGAACATTTTAATAGTTGAATGGTTTTAACAGCTGAAAGTATGCAGAAGTTACGCAGAGCCAAAAAACATACGGAATAAAGAAATAATAAAAATAAATAAAACCGAATAACAATAGTGGGACTGCTAAAGCAGTCCCACTAATAAATAAAATCGAATAACAATAGTGGGACTGCTAAAGCAGTCCCACTAAATATTAATTAGGAGACTTTGGGGATTATTTACTAATACTAGAGAGTGCAACATCTGGTGCAACACTGCATAGGAACCAATCAGCTTCCAGGTTTAATTACCAAACTTAATTGAACAAGCTGACGTTAGAAGCTGATTGGCTACCATGCACTGCTGCACCAGATTTTGACTGCACCAGTTTTAGTAAATCAATCCCTTTGAGTCTGCAAGTATGTGCAGGTATATAAGCCCTAGAGGAGGTTACAAGCAAACACTGCCAATTTGCATGCATATATCTAAGTCTTGATTTGTAATGCACATACAGTATATGCACGTTTGAGATTTTTTAATCATTTGCTTTTGGCAGGCATTATGTTGTTACATCTGCAGTAAAGTTTACTGTCAGCTTGACTGAAATGAAGGGCACATGCTCAGGGCAATTTCAGGGGCAGTTTTCTTTCCTGAAATCAGCAAACATTAAAGTCAATTAAATCAATTAAATCCATACAAAAAAAATGAGTATTTGATTCATAAGTTGTTCACTATATCATTGAAAAAACAATACATTATTTAAAATATAGTAAACAGAAGTAAGTATTTAATCAATGGTATAGTTTTATTTGATATTCTACTAATGATATCAACATCTTCATATTTAACATTAACAAAATGTTTGTGCTGAAAACTATTCAGAATGAACTATTATTAACTTAATTTGCTAACTGAGCACCCATATAAACCACATCCCAGAGATATTCCACTGAGCACAACTGTGCTCACTCAAGCGAGCACATGTACGCAGGAATGCACAAGCAAGCAACCATCATTTTGCCAGCAAAGAAGAGTGAATACTGCTTGCTGCAAGCGTCATCTCTGATAAATCTTTCTCAATCTGTAAACATAAAAGTAATTATTTTAATCATATAACATTTATAGTCTAAACTGGCAGCTATAGCGTTACTACTTGTCCTGTAATTTGTACTGTACACATTATCAAATTAATTACATTTTGCAGTCATAAAAAAACAGTTTTTGTGAAATTTAGAAACAATCCATGTTGAGAGTGTGAGGCTTGAAAAACATTGTCATTCCCTTGGTAAATGGAAATAATATAGACCCCGCTGTCAATAGATGTTAAAAGAGTCTTTCTCCCTTAACATTTTTGCTTTAATTTACAATTTAGGTTTTTTTTGGAAACTTTGTTTTGTCACCTTGTTATTTACCTGTATACTTATGTATTGAAATTACATGCTGGTCAAACAGCAGGCATTTTATTTTACTTTGTTTTATTATGTCATCAGTAATCCATTATCGTTGAAGCAAACCATTAACCATTGAAGGTGATCGTTTCTTTAATTCAGTATATTTGCAAATTAGTGAAATACATTTTAAAGGAAATGTATGCAGAAATTAAATAGCAAATACATAAAGGTTACATTCCATAAGAAACCCCCTCAATTCTGTAAAAGAATTAAGCTGAACCAACAAATTACATGTTTTGAGGAACGTAAAAATTAATATTCTGTGTTGTTTGTGGATAAATATTTATATAGTACATATTGCTCTAAGGTGAACCTGCCACCCTCCCCAGTTGTACCTTATGCTTGCTTCTCTGCCATTCAGTTAGGTCACAAGAGGTAAGGTAAAGAAGACCTCTGATAAGTGACTTTTGGTTTTGTGCTCCACTGCTCCCCTAATGTGATTTCTTCTGCTGGCTTAAATGTCATTACAGGGTATACCAGCCAATGGGAGGAAGCACAGCATGTGGCAGAGGAGCAGGTTTTCAACATACCTGAAAATGCTAGATACCTGTTTTTTTTTCTTTCAAAATTACAGCTTCCTACGTAGCAATATACCATTATTAATACTTGTATGCTACGGAAAATAAAAAGCTTTCTCTATATTCTTGGGTAGGCTTTACCTCCAGTGTCTCCTATAGAAAACTCCTCCATTACTTCCTGGTATTCGCCCTTTGGAATGAGAAAATCATTAGAAGTAAGTAGTTCCGCAGCTTTTCATTAACACACACCCTAAACCTGCCCCCCCGCTTCCAGGAGATTGAACCCACCCACCTCTGTAGTTTCATGCTTTTCCATTGCAGGCAATGTCAGTGAGCCAGGAGTGAGCAAGCAACATCATCAGGGCCTGGCCATTCAAACAGCCGAGGCCTGAAAACCCAGAAAGAAGACATGGTGAAGATGGAAGCCTCTGCAGTGGTGATTGCGCAACACTGGAGGGCTTCATTTCTAGGGTGAGTCTTTCATAATGTTCTAGTATGTACCGCCTACTAGCATATTATGGCATAAACCTAAATGGGGTCCAGAATTTATTTTGCAAGTTTACTACCGCTTTAACCATTAAGAGAAAACAATAAAAAAAGTCAAACTATAAATATTATAATAACACATGCAAAGTAATATTTTTGAAATTTAGAAATAATTCTTAAAAATATTGAGGGCTCTGGATTATATTTACACTTTTATCTGAATGGTAAACAGTTAGTCAGCTTTTTATAATGTCATTTAGAATCTCAAACTTCTGAAAATTGCATTAAATAAATTCTTTCTGCACAAACTGCATAACCCTGGCTACATTTTATTTTATTGTTCCATTAACAATGTACTGAAACAGATTTTTTTCCTGCATTGTAATGAACTTTTAAAAGAGAGAAAAAAAAGCTTTCCTGAACTGAAAGCTAAACTCCCTGGAGTCCTTGGAATTCCTAATTGTAAAATTGATCCATCAGGTACCTTTAAGCTTTGCTAATTCGGGTAGGTGGCAAGGGGTGGCACTGCTTGCAAGACAGAAAGAGAGGTCAGCACCCAAATGTAAAGGAATATATTGAACATATGAATATTAAAGACATACCCTCAACATGTATCACCACTTCAAACCTTATCCATTCATCATTTACGAACCATTAGGGTGCTGACAACTTCTCCCTGCTCCACCATAAAAATATAAAAAAGATGAGACTCACATTTCATTGTAAAATCCTCATGTTGTTTATTCCATATAGTGTGAAATAACTACATACATATTGTCTTCATCCAACACACTATGTACCCCAGACGCATACGTACCTATGCTATCCCTGTGAGCAAGGCTGTTTGGGTGAAACACATCTGGAAACATGATATGTTGGATGGAGACAGTATGTATGCAGCCATTTCACTCTATAAGCAATAAAGCAACAAGAAGATTTTAAAACAGAGTGTGACTCTCCTCTTGTTTATATTGAACTATATTGTCCTAGTTGGCCAGCTTTAATGTGTATTGCAATATATGTAATATTCTATATTCGCACACATTCCTGGATGAAGCTTCAAAAAGATTTTGGTGCTGCAGCAACGGCCAGCTGGAGACTGGTTCAAAAGTCACAAAGTATATATTTGTCAGCACACTATGGATCAACAAAATAGCGCCCCAAACAGATTTTTTATTGCATGATCACATCACAAAGTGGTGCAACGTTTCAGAGCCACACGGGCCCCTTCATCAGACATGTAATAAGTGTGCAGTAACAGTGTACAATATTTAAAAGAACCATCAACCAAAACAGAGAGAAAAGCAGAGAACCACCCACCCCATGACAGGTATGACATCAATGGTCCCTGCAAAAAGAAAGTAAACATCAGCAGAGATATAGAACATATATGTAAAGATAAGGACAAGAATTGCTGGATTGCATCATGATATGATTACTGACCTTTGTGCTCATTCTGGTAAGATCCCTCTTGAAAGGCATATGGTGGACAAAATATCCATCTGTCACAGGCACATCTGCCAGTGGCTCCCGATCAGCTTGAGTTTGGTGATCCAGGATTGCCCAGCAACCGAACAGATCCAATCATGGTACAGACCGACGGCCGTGCATGCGCAGCCTGATCGGCGATCGTATTGCAACAGGGAACACATCCAGGCCGGGGCAGTGGATGCCATGGAAACACATGGCGTCAGGTCGTCCCGCCTCCTGGGTGAGCCGCTACCAATCACAGCCAGGGGGAATGGAGAACACTAGTGGAAGTGAAAGAGGTAAGTGTATAGAGGGAAAGAAAAGCCACCAAAGTGGGAGTACATACAGAGAAAGGAGACAGAAGAGAATAAGGAGGTGAAAAAAAAAGCAAGTTATATTGTACTCAAAAAGAACCCCGTACATAGTATCAAAAATGCACTAAACTCCCTGATCGACATCGACAGACTGAACAGCTGGATATCTGACAACACTGCCGAATTCAAATGTAACGAATGTCCCCACTGTCCTATTATTTATGGTTTACCCCAGATCCACAAAGGTACTAATCTTGTAAAATTCAGACCCATTGTGTCTGGCACAGGGTCGATCACTCAGCCGTTGGCTTAGTTCCTTGACTATTTCTTACAATCCTTGGTTAGGAAGTTACCAGCCTATATCAGGGACACAAATGACATTTTGGAGAAGCTTAAGGCATTCATGGTCTTTGTTGAGGGGTGTAAACTATTAGCATTGGTTCCCTGTACACATGCATACCATATGAAGCTGGACTGCAGGCCGTCAGACATTTCTGAATCTACACAAGTACCAAATTTCTTGACTTTGTACTCTCTAACAATTATTATACACTTGAGGGGATTAAATATGTACAGATCAGAGGCACTGCCATGGGGAGCTCGGCGGCTCCATTCTTTGCAAATCTTTTTGTAGGTTTCTTTGAGGAATACTACATTTATCTCTCTGAGGCTTTTACTAAACACATCAAATGTTGGTTAAGATATATAGATGACATTTTCCTCATCTGGATAGGTGACGAGACTCAATTCTTTGACTGATTTTCTGAACAGCATCTTCATAGAGGTTGTACTTATGGCAGAAATTTCACCGTGCAATATTTCCTTTCTGGATGTAATGATTACCAAGTCCCAAGGCTCCCTTGCCACATCCCTCTTTATGAAACCCGCTGACAGAAACACACTCTTGCATTACCAAAGTGCACACCCCAAACATCTTCTCAAAAGCCTGCCAATTTCTCAGCTTATGAGAATTTTGCGTATATGTTCCAATAAAGATGATAAGCAACAACAGATCAATAAGATGTATGACAAATTCTGGAAAGGGGTACCCTGCAAAGGTACTTGATTGTGAATTGGCCAGATCTATGATCACTCGCACCAGACCAATGTTCATCCACACGTTTAACTGGCAGTCTGATCACATCAGACAAGCGGTAACACAAAATCTACACATCCTACAGGCTGACAGTACACTGACGTCTAACCCCAAAATGGTGCCACTAATTGCAAATAGACGGAATAAGACACTTCGTGATTTTCTTGTTCAAGTCGACCCCATAGACTAAAATATGACAAAAATCCGCCCAGGATTTCCCAGAAAACTGGGTGTTACAAATGCCACAATTGCAATGTTTGTAATGCTCTTATATGTGGCGAGCACTTCACGCACCCACACAAGGGGAATTCAGGCCTATCTGAACTGTAACATTGATTATTGTGTATACATCCTAAAATGTCCATATACACTTGCCTATGTGGGCAAAACAATTGGTCCTTTCAAAAGGAGGTTCCAAAAACGCAGGAGCAACATTAGGATCGCCCTGTCCAATATGCAATAAGGCACACAGTGGCAGTTCACTTTGTCAATGATAAGCATCAACTACATGAACTGAGGGGTATAGTCACTGAACATGTCCAACAGCCCATCAGAGGCGGTTGACCTTAAACTGCTACAACACACAGCTTACTGGTTTTATACTCTTGGTACGGTCAATCCCAGAGGACTCAACAGCAATCTATCATTTGTATGTTTCTTAGATGATAGATAATTAATTTGCATACTTGGCTGATGTTATGATTGAACTTGTTGATCAAGACCTTGGATTTCTCTATTTTTTTCTCCTTACTTGGGGGACTTATGGAGGACATATCTACTACAATGAATGAAGGGGTCATTATGGAACTACTATGATTGTTTTATTCCCCTGCATATATTACACAAGTATCATTACTAAGCTAAACATAAATATAGTGGGTTTTTTTGTACTCAGGTTTTGTCCCCTCTCCCTCCCCCCTCACCCTCCCCCTTTTTTTCTCCTGCTCTTCCCCCCTTTTTTTCTTTACCTATTTCTGTTTTTGCCCTCTCAACCTCCCCCCCCTCTCCCCCCACCTCTAACCTTTCTTTTCTTTTTTTCCCCTTTTTGACCCCCCTTTTTGAACCTCCAGTATTGCTTTTTCTCCCTCTTTGTTTCTTTTTCTATTTTTTCATTTTTTTTTTCATTTTGTTTCAGTTCCAGTTTTTAACATTTATCTTTTTATTTTTCATATTAATTCTCATTTTCTATCTATTTTTTTATTCTACATATCTACTTTTTCTTTTTTTCATTCCTTTCATTTTTTTTTCATTTTTACTAATACATTTTTTACCTTCACATTTTTTACTTTTATTTATTTTCTCCTTATTTATATTTTTTATTCATACTTACTTTCATATTGTCTCCGATATCTTACACTTTAGCAATTTCTCCTATATAATTCAGTTTTCTTCATTCCTTTCCTTTTTCTTTTCCCTTTTTTTCCACTATTTTTCCTCAATTTCTCATTTTTTCTGTCTTTTTCTATATCTTTATATGTTTGCTGCACCTATACTTTAATTAATTTCTTTGTCTTCTCTCCTTTTTCCCATTAATATATTTCCACACATCTGTTACTTTCTCTTCTTTTCACCACTTTGCCATATTTGTGTCTTCCATTCCGCCTTGGTCCTTTTTTTTCCTCCTTATTCCTTTTGTCTCCTTCCTTTTTATGTACTCCCATGCTGGCGACTTTGCTTTCCCTCCATACACTTATCTCTTTCACTTCCACTAGTGCCTGATGAAGGGGCCCTGTGTGGCTCTGAATTGTTGCACCACTTTGTGATGTGATCATGCAATAAAAAATCTGTTTGGATGCTATTTTGTTAATCCATTGTGTGCTGGCAAATATCTGCATTGCAATATATGGACACAAATGCTTTTTCTTTTTGCTTAACATAAGTGTGTATAGTGTCAAATAAGTGTGTATAGGTCAAAAAAGAATCTTAAAGTGACCCGTGCCAATCCTCTTTTACACCATCTATCTGTTCATAGAGGCTGCTGTAAACTCCATATTGCTCCTTGTCTCATGTGACAATTCTCTAGCAACCCCTAGATAGCAGCTATAAAATTCCTGTATTAAAAACTAAATAGCTTACTAAAATCAAATTTTTAGTGTGTGCCCGTGTTTTTAGCCTGAAAATAGGTAAAATAGATGTTCAAAAAATGTAGTCAAGAGTTTGTTAGAGTGCTAAGGCCTAGGAAGTAATTAAATGCTTACAACAGCTTTTTTGCACAGGTACTTTTAGATGGGTTAGAGAGAGGAATGACATGGGTCACTAAGTGTTAACATGTGGTTACATCCCTCTAACACTTAAATGCTGTTTGGATTTGACAACACACTTTTATTTAGTTCTAAATATTTGTCATCTGTCTATACTTTTTATAAACATTAGAGAATAACATGAGAGTATATAGTTGGTTCACTTAAATAGTACTTAGGTGATAAGGAACAGAAACTAAGACTGATTTATTTTAGGCATTCATAGAAGAAAATAATACTACACTGGGAACTCTCATCCAGGGCAGCATGCTGTTTATGTTTTTTTTATTTTTTATTTCGGTATTCTGTGTACTTTATTTCTAAGGAATTGTATGCATTTCATGGATATCGAAAAATTTCATCTTTTTCCCAGACAGAGGGGTTATATTGCTTTTTTTCTTTCTTTCTTTCTTTCTTTCTTTCTTTCTTTCTTTCTTTCTTTCTTTCTTTCTTTCTTTCTTTCTTTCTTTCTTTCTTTCTTTCTTTCTTTCTTTCTTTCTTTCTTTCCCACATATTAAAACCATGATGGTTTTGTAAAAGTAATGTGACACGAAAGATAAGCAAAACTAAACTTTCAAAAGTCAAACACTTGTACAGTTAATGCTATTGACTAAAAACATTGCCCATTTGTTTTTAAACAAATTAGTAAATAATGGGTTCATAAACCTCATATATTTTGCCAAATTTCTCTTTTGTGATGTGTTCTAAATACAAACTTCATGAATATAATTGCACTGTTTACATATTTTTAAGAACAGATTTAAAAGGTGCTATAAACACTTCTGTAATTTTCTCAAATAGTCTGTGTGTCAACATATAATTACATGTAGAAAGATGGAAACAAAACTTTTTTCTCAGGATTTGCCTAATTTAAGCAAGTTTCTTGTGAGTCTACATTCATTGTTCAGTGATGCGGGCAATTGATTGCATTGATGTTGTATTGAATTCACCAACAGAGCTTGGATACAATAGTGTGCAGGTGGTCTGGAGTGAACTGGCACATTGTTTGTACACAAGTGATGTCCTGCTTCCTCTTTTTGTTGTCCCAAAGAAATGGGAGATACATTTAAATGTAATTGTCTGCTGAGGCTTTGTGGTTAGCGCTCCTGCTACTCCAAATTACACTGTTTACAAAGCTTGCTTCGCAAGTTGGCACAGATCCATTTATATTGGATACATCCAGCAACTTTATGATCTTTTTCATAGATAAAAGAGAGACATGAATGGAAATATGAACACAGTCAATCAAAAGACAGATAATGCAGAAGGAGAATGACAAGTTAAAGAAATAACAGAAACGAACTATAGAAAGTCACAGTTTGGATTCTCCATTAGAGCAATCTTTAAATGATTCTCCTAACACTCACGGCGTAGAGAGAAATGTAAAACTTGCTTCACTTTTGCATTATTTCTTTATTCTGTTGGTGACATTTATGCTGTCTGCTGAACTATATTATCTGTAGTGTGTCAGTTCACACAGAGGTTCATTTTATCAAAATGATTAATGCCATTAAGTGGGAAAATTACAGAATGTTTGGCTAAATCTGACAACATTTAATTTTTTCAGTAACTCGATGTTTGGCAAAATACCTACAAATATTTTTAAAATGATTACTTAAATTGATCAATATATATGTACATTAAGTGATTTTATCATTTTAAAAATGTAGTTGGGTGTCCGGCATTCACTTTTATTCTAAAACTGTAGAAATATATAATATTCATCTTTTTTTAATAAATCTTTCTATTTGATTTCTTAATAGACAAACAGACTAAAACAAAACACAACAAAACATCATACACATTGAACCCAAAATATATTAATACATTGTCAAGATCCAATCACATTGCATAGCAACTATCAATTCAAAAGTAGTTTTACCAGGATGATGCCTGCACCTACAGGCATCATCCTGGTATTGAATTTTTCAGAAGGCAATTCTGTTTTTAGCAGAAGTGATTTGAGTGGCTAAATAGCCACTCGATCACCAATGCCTTTCCCAGGCTTTGCCGTCTGATCGCGGAGCCCGGAAGCGATGCGACTGGCGGTGATGGCTGCAGGGAACAGAGAGAGAGATAGGAACTGATGTTGTTCCTCTCTCTCTGTGCCCCCAGAAACCAGGAGTGATGAGTATGTAGTCAGTTCTGGTTCTGCCTCTATGTTTACCTGGCCATTAGTGGCCAGGAAAGCAGCCGATCAGACTAATCTGTGTCTGATCTACTGAATTGGAGGCCAGAGGTACTTGAATACCATTTGGTGGTGAGAGTGGCTGCTTGTCCCCTAAAGAAATCCGAGCTCGAGATGCCCACACTGGATGTAATCTATGACACAAGGACTCATCCATTCATCCCCACGTTAGCTACATACTATATGGCAGAACGATTATTAAATATTTTTTCTGGCACTGGTGTTTTCTATCACTATCCTATCTAGTGTTTTTCAACTTATTACATTATAAGAGTATTTTTATCTTTTATGGTCACATCACATACATTCTGAGGAGATGACATTATCTGTCTGCAATTGCACAATGTGTGTTAGCTGTTCTCTTAAGTGAGACACCTGCATTTGGTGAGTTGCCACTTCTGATCAGCACGGAGCAGAGATCAGTGACATGTCACACACAGCCACGCCCCCCACAGTTAGAAACACGCCCCCAGGACACACTTAACCCCTACACTGCCACCTAGTGGTTAACCCCTTCACTGCCAGTGTCATTTACACAGGAATCAGTGCATTTGTATAGCACTGATTGCTGTATAAATGACAATGGTCCCAAAAAGTGTCAAAATTGTCCAATGTTTCCGACATAATATCGAAGTCATGATAAAAATTGCTGATCACCACCATTACTAGTAAAAAAAAATAATTATTAATAAAAATGCCATAAAACTAGCCCCTATTTTGTAAATGCTATAACTTTTGCGCAAACCAATCAATAATCGCTTATTGCGATATTTTTACCAAAAATATGTAGAAGAATACATATCAGCCTAAACTGAGGAAAAAAAATGTTTTTTTTATAGATTTTTTGGGGATATTTATTATAGCAAAATGTAAAAAATAATGCGTTTTTTTCAAAATTTTCGCTCTATTTTTGTTTGTAGTGCAAAAAATAAAAAACACAGGGGTGATCAAATACCACCAAAAGAAAGCTCTATTTGTGGGAAAAAAGGACGTCAATTTTGTTTGGGAGCCACGTCGCACGACCGTGCAATTGTCAGTTAAAGTGATGCAGTGCCGAATCACAAAAAGTGCTCTGATCTTTGGCCAGCAAAATGGTCCGGGCCTGAAGTGGTTAAAAGTGAACACAGCTTCACTTTCTCAAGTGAACATCCATTTCGCAAGTGAGCATTCCTTGCTTTTATGTTTTTTTTTTTTTCTCTATATGAGTTCACTGATCATAATATTAGATATGATAAGCATATAGAAATAATTAAAGAGGTTGAAAACCCTTACATATCAGGGAGATGGGCGGAGCCTAGCGGAGCAGACATGCATTGTTAGAGCTCCGCACCGCTGAGGAGAGAAGAGAAGGACAAAACGGAGCCTGCAGGCTCAAAAGGTATCCATTTGAACCTTTTTGCCCTAGGGAACAAACTGTGAAAGTTTGGGCAGGAAATATGGTACTGGGAGGAAACCATGGCAGAAATAAAAATCACCTCACAAAGAGCTCACAGGCACTCACTGCAACTAAAGCAGCTCCAGTCACCTCACAAGATACAGCATCAGGGCGCTCTCACAGACAGAAAATGTCACAGCAAGACTCTCCATTTGAGTCAGATACAGAACAAATCCTCTCACAAACTTCTCCACAAGCCTCCTCAGCATCCCCAGTAATATTATTACAATTTGAAAAGATGCTTCATAAGGCTTTAAAACAAACCTCAGACCAAATAACAAAAAGCCTAACCAAAGAAATGAGAGAGCTGGGAAACCGCACCGCAGCCCTAGAAATAAAAATGGATGAAATTGAAATTACAACCCAAGTAAATATAACAGAATTGGAACAATTAAAGAAGAGAATTTAATACTTCAAACTAAGCTCGAAGATTACGAAAATAGAGCCAGACGTTCAAACTTGCGCATAAGGGGAATACCTGAAACTGTGACAGACCTGCAATCTACTATTACTGCTTTATTACAAGAACTAAAGCCAAATATCCCTATTGAACGTTTAGAACTAGACAGAGTACACAGAGCCCTCACAGCCAAAAAGAAAGATGGACCCCCACGTGATATAATCACAAAATTTCATTATTACAGAACGAAAGAACAAATACTAATTGCTGCAAGAGAAAAAAGGAACTTAATTTTCAAGGACACAATTATCAAATTTTTGCTGACCTATCCCAACTTACTATTACTAAAAGACGATCCATGAAACCCCAACTAATGGAACTGCAACGCCACAACATTATGTATCAATGGGGCTTCCCCTTTTCAGTCAGATTTAACTACCAAGGTACAATTTACAGAAGCAGATCAGCAGATGAACTACAACAAACCCTTTTAAAATTAAATCTGACAGAACCCACAAGCAGCAACTCTCCCACACGCAGAAGAATGGCATCATCTTCACCTTCAGGCAGCACTCAGAAAATTTCAGAACAAAATGGGAATCATCATTCTCACAAAAGAGGCCGTTATGCCACATCATCCATGGACCAAGAAGATTCAATGGACTGACATCCTAATTCCTGATATCTCTTCATTTATTATACTAAGAGATGGTTCTCTATAAAAAACCTGTATTTATAACTGAATGTAACTGCATTCTGATAGTCACACACTGTGTGGGATCATGTTACATTCCAGTTATATTTCTTATTACTTCTGATTCATATAGCCTTAGAATATATAAGTGAAATAAGGAAATTCTTGTTCAGTTATATATTATCAGGTAATAACAATAGATTTATTACTTTTTAGGACAAATATGTTCAATAATCCAGAAGTAATGGAAGCTTTTTCTTTCTTTTCTTAAAACAAATATATTATTACCTAACTAGTTCCTAGAATTATGTTTTTGTTTATTCTAATCTGAAGCAATACAACCTCAATTTTATTTTTTTTATATTATATTTTTATTGCATTATATTTTTATTGCAGCCTACATATCATTTCAAGATAATCCATCTCAGAGTACAAAATCTCATCTGGAAAAATCTAGATTGGAATACGATCTATTTCTCACTGAGTCAGTTGATAAACACAATTTCTACATGAATACAAACAAACCAGGTATATATTTGGCTCGGGCATTAAATTCAACTAACAAATCTTTCAAACCAATACGTTTGAAATTATCAAAAAATGTTTACACTTGTAATCCAGTTAAAATAGTCCATAAATTTCACTCACATCTCGCAACTTTATACAAGACAAACAATGAATTTAATCCTACAGAGGCTGAATCCTTCTTCTCAAAAATAACCTTACCTGAGTTATCTCAGAATCAAAAAAGCAGTTTGGATGAGCCTATAACTATAGATGAAGTTGCTAACGCCATAAAAGACCTAAAACTTAACAAAAGACCAGGCCCAGACGGCTACTCGGCTTTATACTATAAAACATTCTCAGAAATACTCTCACATTCTCACTGAAACTTTTAACAAACTTCTAGATGGACATTCTTTTCAGCAAGAAACACTAATGGCAATTGTTTGTATGATCCCAAAACCCCTTTCTGATGATACTTCCTGTGTGAATTATCGGCCTATCTCTCTGTTAAACCTCAATATTAACCGCTTAACAACCGGCCCATAGCCAAATGACGGCTACACGTCCTCCCAGAATTCTGCTCTCGCACGCCCCCTGGGGCGCGCACTCGAGAGCATCCGTGATCCCGGTAAATGGCCGCTGATCGCGGCCGTTTACCATGTGATTGCTCCGTCAAATGACGGAGCGATCACATGTAAACAAACCGCCGTCATCTGATGACGCCGGTTCCTCTCCTCCCCTCTGTGTACCGATCGGTACACTGTGAGCGGAGAGGGGGATGGATGGATGGCTGCAGCGTTGTGGGCTGCATGTGTAGTGCCCACAGCGCTGCACAGAGACATCCAGCCATCCATCCATCCATGCTCAGCCATCCCCACTACTATGCATGCCCTGCAATGCCCTCTGCAATGCCCCACAGTACTCTGGTATGCCCCACAATACCCCTGCAATACTCTGCCATACCCTGCAATACCCCTGCAATACTCTGCCATACCCTGCAATACCCCGCAATACTCTGCCATACCCCGCCATACTCCGCAATACCCCGCCATACTCCGCAATACTCTGCCATACCCTGCAATACCCCGCCATACTCCGCAATACCCCGCCATACTCCGCAATACTCTGCCATACCCTGGAATACCCCGCAATACTCTGCCATACCCTGGAATACCCCGCAATACTCTGCCATACCCTGGAATACCCCGCAATACTCTGCCATACCCTGGAATACCCCGCAATACTCTGCCATACCCTGGAATACCCCGCAATACTCTGCCATACCCTGCAATACCCCACAATATCCCGCAATACTCTGCCATACCCCACGATACCCAGCCATACTCAGTGATACCCAGCCATACTCTGCAATACTCAGTGATACCCAGCCATACTCTGCAATACTCAGTGATACCCAGCCATACTCTGCAACACTCAGTGATACCCAGCCATACTCTGCAAAACTCAGTGATACCCAGCCATACTCTGCAATACTCAGTGATACCCAGCCATACTCTGCAATACTCAGTGATACCCAGCCATACTCTTCCATACCCAGCCATGCTCTGCAATACCCCGCAAAAATCTGCAATACTCTGCCATAACCTGCAATACTCTGCAATACCCCGCAATACCCAGCCATACTCTGCAATACTCGGTGATACCCAGTCATACTCTGCCATACCCAGTCATACTCGGCGATACCCAGTCATACTCGGCGATACTCTGCAATACCCAGCCATGCTCAGCCATACTCGGCCATGCTCAGCCATACCCGGCCATGCTCAGCCATGCTCAGCCATACTCTGCCATACCCAGTCATACTCGGTGATACTCTGCAATACCCAGCCATGCTCAGCCATACTCGGCCATGCTCAGCCATACTCGGCCATGCTCAGCCATACCCAGCCATGCTCAGCCATACCCAGCCATGCTCAGCCATACTCTGCCTCTGTATGTGGCCAGGCTGTGGAAGTCTCACACATGTGGTATCGCCGTGCTCAGGAGGAGTAGGAGAATCTATTTCGGGGTGTCATTTTTGCTATGTACATGCTATGTGTTATAAATATTGTATAAATGGACAACTTTGTGTTAAAAAAAAAAAAAAGCATTTTAACCACTTCCGGCCTTCCGTCATACGACGTCCTTGACTTTGTGCGGGGAAATCTGAATGATGGGTGCAGCTAAAGGTATCATTCAAATATCATCTTTTTCAGCCGGCGATTCCCTACACCATAAGAACAATCATAGCGGCTGTTACACTGCTTGATCGTTCTTACAGGAGGCGAGAGGGGACGTCCCCCCCTCCCGCCACCCTCCGGTGCTTCTACCGACTCACCGCTACGATCGAAGCCAGGATCTTTTTTTTTTTTTTTTTTAATTTCAGGCACAGCCTAGAGGTGAGATTTGGGGTCTTATTGACCCCATATCTCACTGTAAAGAGGACCTGTCATGCCATATTCCTATTATAAGGGATGTTTACATTTCTTGTAATAGGAATAAAAGTGATCAAAATAATTTTTTGGGGGAAAAAAGTGTCAAACTAAAATAAATAAAGTAAAATGAACAATAAAAAAAAAAAAAATTTTTTTTAAAGCGCCCCTGTCCGTGTGCTCGCATGCAGAAGCGAACGCATACGTAAGTCCCGCCCACATATGAAAACGGTGTTCAAACCACACATGTGAGGTATCGCTGCGATCGGTAGAGCGAGAGCAATAATTTTGGCCCTAGACCTCCTCTGTAACTCAAAATTTGTAACCAGTAAAAAATTTTAAATTTGGGGATTTTTAAGTGGCGAAGTTTGGCGCCATTCCACAAGTGTGTGCAATTTTGAAAGGTGACATGTTAGGTATCTATTTACTCGGCGTAACTTCATCTTTCATATTATGCAAAAACATTGGGGTAACCTTACTGTTTTGTTTTTTTTTAAAGCAAAAAACTTTTTTTTTTCCAAAAAAAACGCGTTCAAAAAATTGCTGCGCAAATATCGTGCGAGATAAAAAGTTGCAATGACCGCTATTGTATTCTCTAGGGTCTTTGCTAAAAAAACATATATAATGTTTTGGGGTTCTATGTAATTTTCTAGCAAATAAATGATGATTTTTACATGTAGGAGAGAAATGTCAGAATTGGCATGGGTGCTCCAGAATGCCTGAAGGTGCTCCCCTGCATGTTGGGCCTCTGTATGTGGCCACGCTGTGTAAAAGTCTCACACATGTGGTATCGCCATACTCAGGAGTAATAGCAGAATGTGTTTTGGGGTGTAATTTGTGGTATGCATATGCTGTGTGTGAGAAATAACCTGCTAATATGACAATTTTGTGAAAAAAAAAAAGAAAAAAAAAATACTTGATTTTGCAAAGAATTGTGGGAAAAAATGACAACTTCAAAAAACTCACCATGCATCTTTCTAAATACCTTGGAATGTCTTCTTTCCAAAAAGGGGTCATTTGGGGGGTATTTGTACTTTTCTGGCATGTTAGGGTCTCAAGAAATGAGATAGGCCGTCAGTACTTCAGGTGTGATCAATTTTCAGATATTGGCACCATAGCTTGTGGACGCTATAACTTTCACAAAGACCAAATAATATACACTAATTTGGGTTATTTTTACCAAAGATATGTAGCGGTATAAATTTTGGCCAAAATATATGAAGAAAAATTACTAATTTTCAAAATTTTATAACAGAAACGAAGAAAAATTAATTTTTTTACAGATTTTTCGGTCTTTTTTCTTTTATAGCGCAAAAAATAAAGAACCCAGCGGTGATTAAATACCACCAAAAGAAAGCTCTGTTTGTGTGAAAAAAAGGACAAAAAATTCATATAGATACAGTGTTGCATGACTGAGTAATTGTCATTCAAAATGTGAGAGCACCAAAAGCTGAAAATTGGTCTGGTTATTAAGGGGGTTTAAGTGCCCAGTGGTCAAGTGGTTAAATTATTAGCAAAAATAATAGCAAAACGCCTCAATAGCATTATAGGAAAACTAATACATAGAGATCAAGTAGGCTTCATGCCAAATAGACAGGCAGGCGATAATATACGCAGGGCAGTGTTATTGGCACATATTGCTAAAAAACGGAAAATCCCTTTATGTTTTCTATCTCTCGATATTAAGAGGGCATTTGACACAGTATCCTGGCAATATATGCAATATTCATTACAAAAATGGGGTTTTGGACCCCACTTTTTAACATGGATCAAAGCATTATATAATAAACCCAAAGCCTATATAAAATATGCTGGATACAAATCTGAAGCCTTTAATATCGAAAGAGGTACCCGACAGGGTTGCCCATTATCTCCCTTATTATTTGCCCTTATACTCGAACCCATGGCCCAATACATCAGAACAAACCAAACTATAACTGGCATTGAAGTAGGAGGTATTACACACAAATTATGTATATTTGCAGACGATATATTACTTTTTCTATCATCACCACAGGTCTCTGGTCCTAACTTAATACCAGCTCTTGATGGATTTGCAGCCCTATCGGCCTTCTGATTAATCCTAAGAAATGCCTAGTGCTTAATATTTCACTCACAAACATGGAATTGATCCCGGCTAGGGCTGCTCTCCCATTCACATGGGCAGAAAAATCAATCCCATATCTTGGAATTCATTTAACAGCATCTCATTCTGACTTATTCTCAACCAATTATCCTCCTGTATTAAGACAGATCACAAATCTAATAAAACAATGGTCGCAACTTCCTTTATCCTGGATAGAGAAGATTAATGCAATCAAAATGACTATTCTACCCAAATTGCTTTATCTATTCAGAGTCCTCCCTATTCCAATTCCTTCCTATTTTTTAGAATAGTACAAAAAAGAGCAACTTCGTTTATATGGGGCTCTTCTAAACCATGTATACCTATACACACACTACATCTTCCCAAAAATAAAGGAGGCCTGGGATACCCTAATTTTACTAACTACTACAGAGCAGCACATTTGGCCAGTCTGTCCAAATACCATGCAAAACAGGAAATCCCATTATGGGTATTTATAGAGGCTTCAGAAAATGACCCTCTATTAATATCAAATTTATTATGGCTTGATCCTAAAGACCGCTTTAAAATTCATAATCCCATAACTAAACACTTCTTATCTCTCTGGGATAAACTAAAAACCAAATATCAGTTACAATCTCCACACAATCCTCTCCTTTCTTTTATCAGAAATCCGGCCTTTTATCCGGCAGGGATCTACCCAAATTCTTTTAAAGCTTGGACAACATCAGGCATTCAGACACTAAATGACTTCATAGCATCTAAATCATTCCTTTCATTCCCATCGCTTAGAGAAAAATATGATCTTCCAAACTCTGAGATATTTAGATATCTCCAAATCAAAAATTTCTATACACCATTCCTAAAGGGGGATACACCATTATCCCAATTATCCATTTTTGAATCAATCTGTACAAAAGATCCATTTGCTAAAGGTACAATTTTATCACTTTATAATCAATTATATGGAGTAGCAAATCTTAATAGACCCTCTTACGTTCAGAGGTGGGAGGAGGACCTGGGACGAACTTTAGAAGACACGGAGTGGTCTAACATATGGCTCACATCTAAGTCATCTTCACCCAACATCTTAGCACTGGAGACAAATTATAAAGTCCTAACTCGCTGGTACCTTGTACCCGCTAGAGTGGCAAAATATTCACCTAATACCTCAGCTCTTTGTTTTCGAGGATGCCCAGAAATAGGCACATATTTACACATATGGTGGACGTGCCCAGTAATCCAAACCTTCTGGAAGGAAGTCTTCGTGATTGCATCTAAAATATTTAAAAAAATAATACAACCAGATCCATATTTAACTTTACTTAATCTAAAACCGGAATGGTTAACACTCTCTCAATTCAAACTTATGATCCAACTAATAATGGCTGCAAAACAAACAGTGGCCAAGGCATGGAAATCTCCTACACTGGTACTAGCAGAAACAATTCACAGAATGAATAATACAATGTCCCATGCTAAGATGGTAGCCATCGATCAAAATCAAATTCCAAAATTTGAAAAACTTTGGCATCCTTGGATAAAACAACAGTTCCTGTCAAACTTCAATGACTCTGTCCTGTTGCCATGGTAACAGATTAAATGACTTACAGAGACACCCATTCTAAGGCTTCAAAGAGAACTAAAAAGAATAATAAACTGACGAGCGGGACAACCTTGTGGACCATACCGCTACCTTTCAACCCTTTTTCTTCTTTCTCTTTCCTTTTCTCCACCTTACGATTAAAGCTCATTATCAGAATTTATTTGACTTATATACACTCTACTTGTAAACAATATGTATAGTAGGTATAAATCATTTAAATACCTACAAAAGTAACTAAGGAAATGATATATATCTTTAATTTAGGTTTACGTGAACCCAATGTTTAATATTTGAAATTTCATGATATTTACCTATATAAACCCTACTGTAAAACAATGAGCTTACTTTATAGATCCTTGTAAACTTACTTTATGTATCTTTATAACATTGTATACTCAATAAACTTCTTTTGACAAGGAAAACCCTTACATATACCCAGTGAAGTGACTAACATTAGGCGATACAAAAAGATTAAACAAATCCTCATATATAAATTGCACCTGTGTATCTGCAGTGTTTTCTTCTGTAGATCGTTCTAAAAACACAGAAATGAAAGGATTTGTTCTCAGCTCTAGCAGAAGGTGGCAGGGATCTGAAGTCTCACAATATATATCTCAGTGAGGACAGCTCTGAGCCCTGACTGGATGGTAGTGACACACCCCCCTTTACATAGAGCATGTATGGAGAACAAGCACAGCTATGGATATCAGTCTCAGACTGTGTGCTGGAGCTCTCCTGCTCTATCACCATTTTAACTCTTGGTGTCAGGAAAAGCTGCTACAAGTAACTTAGGCTGATAACAGAGGAACCAGGCAGCAGAGAGAAATCACACTCAGTGCTTTGGAGAGAGGCAAGAACACATGCCTAGAATTATGTGCTTTTTTCATATTTCATGCCTGAGGTTTACAACCACTTTAAAGTGGTTGTAAACTCACAGGAAGAAAAAAACCTGCAAGACAAAGGCATAATGAGCTAGTATGCACAGCATACTAGCTCATTATGATATACTTACCTTAGATAGAAGCCCCCGCAGCAGTCCCGGCACACCACTTTGGCTGGCGACATGTCTCCTGGAGTTACTTCAGGGCTCCGGCGATGTGATTGGCCAGAGCCGCGATGACTTCACACATTACAAATTTGGGTTTTCTTTAATAAAAATAACAACCATGCCTATACTTAACTGCTCTGTGCAATAGTTTTGCACAGAAGTCCCCCAATGCTATTCTTCTGGGGTCCTCCGCCAGCACTCCAAGACCCTCCTCTTCATCGGGTGCCCCCACGGAAATCTGCTTTCCATTGACACAGAGAGCGGGACTCAGCCCCACCCCTGCTCCTGTGTCACAGGATTTGATTTGCAGCAGTGGGAGCCAATGGCTCCTGCTGCTATCAATCTGTCCAATGAGGAGAGAGACAGTGGCTGGAGCCGCTGCACTTGTGCACATCACTGGATCTGATGGGTTCAGGTAAGGAAAAGGGAGGTCTGGGGGGCAGCTGCAGCACAAAAGGTTTTTCATCTTATTGCATAGGATGCATTAAGGTGAAGAACATTAAGGCTTTAGAACAACTTTAACCAGTTCCGGACCGACTCGCGTACATTTACTGCGGCACAATGGCACCGCTGCGTGAAACCCCATATATATACGGGGTTTCCTTCAAGATCCACCAGAGGGCACGCACATGCCCGCTGCATGGCGGGGGACCCGATGCACAAATCCCCGTGCACAAATGCCAGCATGGGGATTTGTGTGTGTAAACACACAAATCCCTGTGCTGTCAGAGGAGAGGAGACATGTTGTTTCTTCCTAGTAAGTAGGAACAGGGAGATGTCTCCTCTCCTACTCAGTCCTATCTCCATACAGTTAGAACACAGTGAGGGAACATAGATTTAACCCCTTGACCTCCCCCTAGTGTTAACCCCTTCCCTGCCAGTGTCATTTACACAGTAACCAGTGCATTTTATAGCACTGATCGCTGTATAAGTGTCAATGGTCCCAAAAATGTGTCAAAAGTGTCCGATCTGTCTGCCGCAATGTCGCAATACCACTAAAAATCACAGATAACCACCATTACTAGTAAAAAAAATGCCATAAAAATGCCATAAATATTTCCCATAGTTTGTAGACACTATAACTTTTGTGCAAACCAATCTATATACGCTTATTGTGATTTTTTTTCCAGCCAATCTTGGCTTAAATGGGATAGAATGTTGACGTTTTGGAACTTCAAATAGTTTTTTTTTGCTGTCTTTGCTCCCCATTGTTGAAGTTCCCCCCTCCAATTTGTCTTGCTTATAATTTTTATTGGAATATTTTTATTTTTTATTTTATTTTTATTTACAATTTCACAGACAGAATAGAGGGGAAATCTTCCTAAACTGACACCGGTTGCAGTGACAACTATCTAAAGCTGGCTATACACTATGCAATATGATTCTGAATCTCCTTTAACCACTTCCCCACTGGGCACTTAAACCCCCTTAATAACCAGACCAATTTTCAACTTTTGGTGCTCTCACATTTTGAATGACAATTACACATGCAACACTGTATCTATATGAAATTTTTGTCCTTTTTTTCACACAAATAGAGCTTTCTTTTGGTGGTATTTAATCACCGTTGGGTTCTTTATTTTTTGTGCTATAAAAGAAAAAATGCATTTTTCTTCGATTTTGTTATACAATTTTGCAAATTACTAATTTTTCTTCAAATATTTTGGCCAAAATTTATGCCACTACATATCTGTGGTAAAAAATAACCCAAATCGGTGGATATTATTTGGTCTTTGTGAAAGTTATAGAGTCCAAAAGCTATGATGGCAATATCTGAAAATTGATCACACCTGAATTACTGATGGTCTATCTAATTTCTTGAGACCCTAACATGCCAGAAATGTACAAATACCCCCCAAATGACCCCTTTTTGGAAAGAAGACATTCCACGGTATTTAGAAAGATGCATGGTGAGTTTTTTGAAATTATAATTTTTTCCCACAAATCTTTGCAAAATCAAGTTTCTTTTTCGTTTTTTTTTCACAAAATTGTCATATTAGCAGGTTATTTCTCACACACAGCATACCACAAATTGCACCCCAAAACACATTCTGCTATTACTCCTGAGTATGGTGATACCACATGTGTGAGACTTTTACACAGCGTAGCCACATACAGAGACCCAACATGCAGGGAGCACCTTCAGGCGTTCTGGAGCACCCAGGCCAATTCTGACATTTCAATCCTACATGTAAAAATCATCATTTATTTGCTAGAAAATTACATAGAACCCCAAAACATTATATATGTTTTTTTAGCAAAGACCCTAGAGAATACAATGGCGGTCATTGCAACTTTTTGTCTTGCATGTTATTTGTGCAGCAATTTTTCGAATGCGTTTTTAAAAAAAAAAAAAAACAGTTTTGTGCTTTAAAAAAAAACAAAACAATAAAGTTAGCCCAATGTTTTTGCATAATGTGAAAGATTAAGTTACGCCAAGTAAATAGATACCCAATATGGCACACGCTTGTGAAATGGCGCCAAACTTCGCTACTTAAAAATCCCCATAGGCGACGCTTTAACATTTTTTACTGGTTACATGTTTTGAGTTACAGAGGAGGTCTATGGCCAAAATTATTGCTCTCGCTCTACCAATCGCATCAATACCTCACATGTGTGGTTTGAACACCGTTTTCATATGTGAGCACGACTTACGTATGCGTTCGCTTCTGCATGCAAGCACACAGGGACAGGGGAGCTTTAATTTTTCTTTTTTTATTGTTCATTTTACTTTATTTATTTTAGTTTGATGCTTTCCCCCCCCCCCCCAAATTTTTTTTGATCACTTTTATTCCTATTACAAGGAATGTAAACATCCCTTGTAATAGGAATATGGCATGACAGGTCCTCTTTACAGTGAGATATGGGGTCAATAAGACCCCCACATCTCACCTCTAGGCTGGGAAGCCTGAAATAAAAAAAAAGATCCTGGCTTTGATCGTAGCGGTGAGTCGGTAGAAGCACCAGAGGGCGGCGGGAGGGGGGACATCCCCTCTCGCCTCCTGTAAGAATGATCAAGCAGTGGAATAGCCACTATGATCATTCTTATGGTGTAGGAAATCGCTGGCTGAAAAATATGATATCTGAATGATGCCTGTAGCTGCAGGCATCATTCAGATATCCCCGCACAAAGTCAAGGACGTTGTATGATGGTGGGCGGGAAGTGGTTAAAACTTATTTTTTTTTAACACAAAGTTGTCCATTTATACAACATTTCTAACACATAGCATGTACATACCACAAATGACACCCCAAAATAGATTCTCCTACTCCTTCTGAGTACCACATGTGTGAGACTTCCACAGCCTGGCCACATACAGAGGCCGAGTAGAGCAGAGTATGGCAGAGTATGGCCGAGTATGGCTCAGCATGGCAGGGTATCGCCGAGTATGACTGGGTATGGCTGGGTATGGCAGAGTATGGCTGGGTATGGCTGGGTATTGCAGAGTATGGCAGGGTATCACCGAGTATCGCCGAGTATGACTGGGTATGGCTGGGTATGGCAGAGTATGGCTGGGTATATCTGGGTATTGCAGAGTATGGCTGGGTATGGCATGGCAGGGTATAGCAGAGTATTGTGGGATATGGCAGAGTATTGCAGAGTTTTGCGGGGTATTGCAGAGTATGGCGGGGTATTGCAGAGTATGGCTGGGTACGGCAGGGTATTGCCAAGTATGGCTGAGCATGGCTGGGTATGGCTGGATATGGCAGAGTATGGCTGGGTATCCCCGAGTATTGCAGAGTATGGCTGGGTATGGCTGGGTATGGCAGGGTATGGCAGAGTATTGCTGGGTATGGCAGAGTATTGCAGGGTATTGCAGAGTATTGCGGGGTATTGCAGAGTATTGCAGAGTATTACGGGGTATTGCAGAGTTTTGCGGGGTATTGCAGAGTATTGCAGAGTATTGTGTGGTATTACAGAGTATTGCAGGGTATTGCAGAGTATTGCGGGGTATTGCAGAGTATTGCAGAGTATTGCGGGGTATTGCAGAGTATTGTGGGGTATTGCAGAGTATTGCACAATATTGTGGGGTATTGCAGAATATTGCAGAGTATTGTGGGGTATTGCAGAGTATTGCACAGTGTTGTGGGGTATTGCAGAGTATTGCACAGTATTGTGGGGTATTGCAGGGTATTGTGGGGTATTGTAGAGTATTGCACAGCATTGCAGAGTAGTGCAGGGTATTGCAGAGCATTGAGGGATGGCTGAGCATGGATGGATGGATGGCAGTTGTCACAGAGCAGCGCTGTGGGCACTACACATCCAGCCCACAGCGCTGCTGCCATCCGATCCCTCCCCCTCTCCGCTCACAGTGTACCGATCGGTACACAGAGGGGAGGAGAGGAACCGGCGTCATGAGATGATGCCGGTTTGTTTACATGTGATCGCTCCGGCATTTGACGGAGCGATCACATGGTAAACGGCCGCGATTAGCGGCCATTTACCAGGATCCATGATGCACCGAGTCTACGGATGTTCTCGGGTGCGCGCCCCAGGGGGTGCGCGAGATCGGAATTCTGGGAGGTCCTCACTGTATGCCCTCCCAGAGATAAGCAACCACCCTGTAGCCTTCATTTGGCTATGGGCCAGTTGTTAAACTTACCAAAATTATGTGATGTGAGGCTAATCCTAAGATATCTATTTATTTTTATCGAATCGCACAGGTCTTTGCACTACATAGTTAAAGAAAAATCTAAAGAAATTTGTACAATCAGTTTTTATAGTGTCTGGCCAACTTGAGAGGGGATTTTCCTTCACTTTGGAGAGATTTCTTCTCACCTCTTGTTTTGTCTTTGGAACAAGAAGTAATCTAAAAATGGCTTTTAGATACTTCTGATTCTGTTATCTGGAACAAGCATGTACATATTAAGTATGCCAGCAGATGTTTGTTCTGGATCATAGACTGGCCGTGTAAAAGGGTAGGATATGGATGGCAGCTCTAGATTTTGCACCTTAAAATACAAGTCAGCAATGGCAACTTACATATTTCTATCTAGACAGGTTTTAGGTACATATAACATATTGCCTGTATTCCTATTTACTGTAAAAAGATTTAATCCACAGTACTGTATCCCTACTGTTATGTACAAAATAAAAAGTGTACACTTAAATGTAGTAGTTTATACGATTCTTGGAATCCAGTCTTAGAAAATTCATAGCAAACAAAACATAACCATAAGACTTATTCTAAAAGGACAGATTATATCTAAAATAGTTTCCAACACTATTCTTGCAAGGTTGTGTGAATACATTGATAAAAGTGCTCATTAATCACCGTATCACAATCTCATTTATAACAAAAGTTTTCAGAAGCAATGTCAAGACATACAGCAAGTGTAATTTAATTCAACTATTTTGTGATTGTGATGTGATTCTTTCAAACATTGCAATAAATCCAGGCAGCTATTTAGCAATTCAAATCCTAATATTACTTCTTAGAGCAGATTAGAGACTGATTGCAGAGGAAACAGTTAGACTGTTTTACAAAGATGGCACTGGACACTGAGAAGGAAAAGTTAAATGATAATTCAAAAGAATAATTAAGAGTGATTTGCGTGTCAAATTTGTCTATATGGAATTTTACCTAGAGACGGGCAGCTATATCCTTGTGCCAGATCGCCGCAATTACTAGTAAAAAAAAATAATAAAAATGCCATAAATCTAGCCCCTATTTTGTAGGCGCTATAACTTTTGCGCAAACCAATCATTATACGCTTATTGCAATTTTTTTACCAAAAATATATAGAAGAATACATATTGGCCTAAACTGATGAAGATTTAATTTAATAATGAAACATAGTGCTGCGCTGTCGGAATGGTAATATGCTGTGAATAATATGTGGTAAATTACCTAATATATTCACATGTACAATGGACAATGACTAATAATTAATCAATATGTGCCACACGTATACCATATATAGATGAATGAATAATGAGTTAATGTTCTATACTTGTAAACAATTAGTAAACAGCAAAAAAGTGAAAAAAAAATAAAATCAAAATAATGACAAAGTCCTCTGAAATGTGATTCACAGTCCTCTAAAAAGTGATTCACAATCTTCCAAAAAAGTACTAGATAATAAAGTGCTCCATGAAGTAAACAAAAGATAAAAGATAAAGTGACTTCCTTTCTTCTGTGCAAACACCATATAAAGTGCAGTGTGCTTTTCTTTACTGGTGACACCCTTCTGTGCTGTGCACTGTGATGATGGATGGATGGCCTCTTACCTCAAGGCTGTGGGATAACAGCATGTGTATTTTAATCAGAGATGGTTCTTGGTAGTGGTCAAAGTTCCTATGCTTGTATATTTCTAATATTGGAATGGCAGTCTGCTCCTTTTCAATCTAGTGACACTTATCTTTTTACACATAAATGTGTAACTCCCGCAATACAGGTAAATTTAAGATGGCAAAGGGAAGAAGAGAGGGATTCCAGGATAGTGTAGTATGTTTTAACCACTTGCTGACTGCGCTATAGCCAAATGGTGGCTGCAGTGCGGTCGGATAACTCTGGGAGGGTGTACTCTGATGTCCTCCCAGAATCCCACTCTCTCGCGCCCCCTGGGGTATGCACCCCAGAACATCCGTGACCGCCGGGTCCGCATCATGGATCACTGTAAATGGCTGCTGATAGCGGCCGTTTACCACGTGATCGCTCCGTCAAAAGACAGAGCGATCACCAGTAAACAAACCGGCGTCAGGTCCGGTTCCTCTCTCCCCTCCCCGTACAGATCTGTACAGTGTGAGGGGAGAGGGGACATATCAGTGGCAGCAGCGCTGTGGGCTAGATGTGTAGTGCCCACAGCCCTATGTGCCCATTGCAGCCAGCCATCCATCCATACCCAGCCATCCATGCTCAGCATACCCATCCATACTCACTCACCCATCCATACTCAGCATACTCATCCATCCATCCATGCTCAGCCAACCATACTCAGCATACTCATCCATCCATACTCAGCATACTCATCCATCCATCCATGCTCATCCATCCATACTCTGCATACTCATCCATCCATACTCAGCATACTCATCCATCCAACCATACTCTGCATACTCATCCATCCATCCATGCTCACCCATCCATACTCAGCATACTCATTCATCCAACCATACTCAGCATACTCCTCCATCCATTCATGCTCACCCATCTATACTCAGCATACTCATCCATCAATCCATGCTCACCCATCCATACTCAGCATACTCATCCATCCATACTCAGCATACTCATCCATCCAACCATACTCAGAATACTCATCCATCCATCCATGCTCACCCATCCATACTCAGCATACTCATCCATCCAACCATACTCAGCATACTCCTCCATCCATTCATGCTCACCCATCCATACTCAGCATACTCATCCATCCATCCATGCTCATCCATCCATACTCAGCATACTCAGCATACTCATCCATCCATCCATGCTCACCCATCCATGCTCAGCATACTCATCCATCCATGCTCAGCCATCCATACTCAGCATACTCATCCATCCATACTCAGCATACTCATCCATCCATCTATACTCATCCATCCATAAACAGCATACTCATCCATCCATTCATGCTCAGACATCCATACTCAGCATACTCATCCATTCATCCATACTCAGCATACTCATCCATCCATCCATGCTCACCCATCCATACTCAGCATACTCATCCATCCATGCTCACCCATCCATACTCAGCATACTCATCCATCCATGCTCACACATCCATACTCAGCATACTCATCCATCCATCCATGCTCAGTCATCCATACTCAGCATACTCAGCCATCCATACTCAGCATACCCATCCATACTCAGCATACTCATTCATCAGAGATGGTTTTTGGTAGTGGTCAAAGTTCCTATGCTTGTATATTTCTAATATTGGAATGGCAGTCTACTCCTTTTCAATCTAGTGACACTTATCTTTTTACACATAAATGTGTAACTCCCGCAATACAGGTAAATTTAAGATGGCAAAGGGAAGAAGAGAGGGATTCCAGGATAGTGTAGTATGTTTTAACCACTTGCTGACTGCGCTATAGCCAAATGGTGGCTGCAGTGCGGTCGGATAACTCTGGGAGGGTGTACTCTGATGTCCTCCCAGAATCCCGCTCTCTCGCGCCCCCTGGGGTATGCACCCCAGAACATCCGTGACCGCCGGGTCCGCATCATGGATCACTGTAAATGGCTGCTGATAGCGGCCATTTACCACGTGATCGCTCCGTCAAAAGACAGAGCGATCACCAGTAAACAAACCGGCGTCAGGTCCGGTTCCTCTCTCCCCTCCCCGTACAGATCTGTACAGTGTGAGGGGAGAGGGGACATATCAGTGGCAGCAGCGCTGTGGGCTAGATGTGTAGTGCCCACAGCCCTATGTGCCCATTGCAGCCAGCCATCCATCCATACCCAGCCATCCATGCTCAGCATACCCATCCATACTCACTCACCCATCCATACTCAGCATACTCATCCATCCATCCATGCTCAGCCAACCATACTCAGCATACTCATCCATCCATACTCAGCATACTCATCCATCCATCCATGCTCACCCATCCATACTCTGCATACTCATCCATCCATACTCAGCATACTCATCCATCCAACCATACTCTGCATACTCATCCATCCATCCATGCTCACCCATCCATACTCAGCATACTCATTCATCCAACCATACTCAGCATACTCCTCCATCCATTCATGCTCACCCATCTATACTCAGCATACTCATCCATCAATCCATGCTCACCCATCCATACTCAGCATACTCATCCATCCATACTCAGCATACTCATCCATCCAACCATACTCAGAATACTCATCCATCCATCCATGCTCACCCATCCATACTCAGCATACTCATCCATCCAACCATACTCAGCATACTCCTCCATCCATTCATGCTCACCCATCCATACTCAGCATACTCATCCATCCATCCATGCTCATCCATCCATACTCAGCATACTCAGCATACTCATCCATCCATCCATGCTCACCCATCCATGCTCAGCATACTCATCCATCCATGCTCAGCCATCCATACTCAGCATACTCATCCATCCATACTCAGCATACTCATCCATCCATCTATACTCATCCATCCATAAACAGCATACTCATCCATCCATTCATGCTCAGACATCCATACTCAGCATACTCATCCATTCATCCATACTCAGCATACTCATCCATCCATCCATGCTCACCCATCCATACTCAGCATACTCATCCATCCATGCTCACCCATCCATACTCAGCATACTCATCCATCCATGCTCACACATCCATACTCAGCATACTCATCCATCCATCCATGCTCAGTCATCCATACTCAGCATACTCAGCCATCCATACTCAGCATACCCATCCATACTCAGCATACTCATTCATCAGAGATGGTTCTTGGTAGTGGTCAAAGTTCCTATGCTTGTATATTTCTAATATTGGAATGGCAGTCTACTCCTTTTCAATCTAGTGACACTTATCTTTTTACACATAAATGTGTAACTCCCGCAATACAGGTAAATTTAAGATGGCAAAGGGAAGAAGAGAGGGATTCCAGGATAGTGTAGTATGTTTTAACCACTTGCTGACTGCGCTATAGCCAAATGGCGGCTGCAGTGCGGTCGGATAACTCTGGGAGGGTGTACTCTGATGTCCTCCCAGAATCCCGCTCTCTCGCACCCCCTGGGACGTGCACCCCAGAACATCCGTGACCGCCAGATCCGCATCATGGATCACAGTAAATGGCTGCTTATAGCGGCCGTTTACCATGTGATCGCTCCGTCAAAAGACAGAGCGATCACCAGTAAACAAATCGGCGTCAGGTCCGGTTCCTCTCTCCCCTCCCCGTACAGATCTGTACAGTGTGAGGGGAGAGGGGACAGATCGGTGGCAGCAGCGCCGTGGGCTGGATGTGTAGTGCCCACAGCCCTATGTGCCCATTGCAGCCAGCCATCCATCCATACCCAGCCATCCATGCTCAGCATACCCATCCATACTCACTCACCCATCCATACTCAGCATACTCATCCATCCATCCATGCTCAGCCAACCATACTCAGCATACTCATCCATCCATACTCAGCATACTCATCCATCCATCCATGCTCACCCATCCATACTATGCATACTCATCCATCCATACTCAGCATACTCATCCATCCAACCATACTCAGCATACTCATCCATCCATCCATGCTCACCCATCCATACTCAGCATACTCATTCATCCAACCATACTCAGCATACTCCTCCATCCATTCATGCTCACCCATCTATACTCAGCATACTCATCCATCAATCCATGCTCACCCATCCATACTCAGCATACTCATCCATCCATACTCAGCATACTCATCCATCCAACCATACTCAGAATACTCATCCATCCATCCATGCTCACCCATCCATACTCAGCATACTCATCCATCCAACCATACTCAGCATACTCCTCCATCCATTCATGCTCACCCATCCATACTCAGCATACTCATCCATCCATCCATGCTCATCCATCCATACTCAGCATACTCAGCATACTCATCCATCCATGCTCACCCATCCATGCTCAGCATACTCATCCATCCATGCTCAGCCATCCATACTCAGCATACTCATCCATCCATACTCAGCATACTCATCCATCCATCTATACTCATCCATCCATAAACAGCATACTCATCCATCCATTCATGCTCAGACATCCATACTCAGCATACTCATCCATTCATCCATACTCAGCATACTCATCCATCCATCCATGCTCACCCATCCATACTCAGCATACTCATCCATCCATGCTCACCCATCCATACTCAGCATACTCATCCATCCATGCTCACACATCCATACTCAGCATACTCATCCATCCATCCATGCTCAGTCATCCATACTCAGCATACTCAGCCATCCATACTCAGCATACCCATCCATACCCAGCATACTCATTCATCAGAGATGGTTCTTGGTAGTGGTCAAAGTTCCTATGCTTGTATATTTCTAATATTGGAATGGCAGTCTACTCCTTTTCAATCTAGTGACACTTATCTTTTTACACATAAATGTGTAACTCCCGCAATACAGGTAAATTTAAGATGGCAAAGGGAAGAAGAGAGGGATTCCAGGATAGTGTAGTATGTTTTAACCACTTGCTGACTGCGCTATAGCCAAATGGCGGCTGCAGTGCGGTCGGATAACTCTGGGAGGGTGTACTCTGATGTCCTCCCAGAATCCCGCTCTCTCGCACCCCCTGGGACGTGCACCCCAGAACATCCGTGACCGCCAGATCCGCATCATGGATCACAGTAAATGGCTGCTGATAGCGGCCGTTTACCACGTGATCGCTCCGTCAAAAGACAGAGCGATCACCAGTAAACAAATCGGTGTCAGGTCCGGTTCCTCTCTCCGTACAGATCTGTACAGTGTGAGGGGAGAGGGGACATATCAGTGGCAGCAGCGCCGTGGGCTGGATGTGTAGTGCCCACAGCCCTATGTGCCCATTGCAGCCAGCCATCCATCCATACCCAGCCATCCATGCTCAGCATACCCATCCATACTCACTCACCCATCCATACTCAGCATACTCATCCATCCATCCATGCTCAGCCATCCATACTCAGCATACTCATCCATCCATACTCAGCATACTCATCCATCCATCCATGCTCAGCATACTCCTCCATCCATTCATGCTCCCCCATCTATACTCAGCATACTCATCCATCAATCCATGCTCACCCATCCATACTCAGCATACTCATCCATCCATACTCAGCATACTCATCCATCCAACCATACTCAGAATACTCATCCATCCATCCATGCTCACCCAGCCATACTCAGCATACTCATCCATCCAACCATACTCAGCATACTCCTCCATCCATTCATGCTCACCCATCCATACTCAGCATACTCATCCATCCATCCATGCTCATCCATCCATACTCATCATACTCATCCATCCATCCATGCTCACCCATCCATGCTCAGCATACTCATCCATCCATGCTCAGCCATCCATACTCAGCATACTCATCCATCCATACTCAGCATACTCATCCATCCATCTATACTCATCCATCCATAAACAGCATACTCATCCATCCATTCATGC
The DNA here is from genome assembly GCF_042186555.1 of Aquarana catesbeiana. Lineage (NCBI taxonomy): Eukaryota > Metazoa > Chordata > Amphibia > Anura > Ranidae > Aquarana > Aquarana catesbeiana. The sequence goes on from NC_133324.1 coordinate 389,537,269, forward strand.
TCAGCCATCCATACTCAGCATACTCATCCATTCATCCATACTCAGCATACTCATCCATCCATCCATGCTCACCCATCCATACTCAGCATACTCATCCATCCATGCTCACACATCCATACTAAGCATACTCATCCATCCATACTCAGCATACTCATCCATCCATCCATGCTCAGCCATCCATACTCAGCATACTCAGCCATCCATACTCAGCATACCCATCCATAATTAGCATACTCATTCATCCATCCATGCTCACCCATACATACTCAGCATACTCAGCCACCCATGCTCAGCATACCCATCCATATTCAGCATACTCATCCATTTATCCTCACCTATACCCAGCATACTCATCCATCCAACCATGCTCACCCATCCATACTCATCCATCCATCCATGCTCAGCCATCCATACTCAGCATACTCATCCATCCAACCATGCTCACCCATCCATACTCAGCATACTCATCCATTCATCCTCACCTATACCCAGCATACTCATCCATCCAACCATGCCCACCCATCCATACTCATCCATCCATCCATGTTCAGCCATCCATACTCAGCATACTCATCCATCCATCCATGCTCACCCATCCATACTCAGCATACTCATCCATCCATCCATGCTCAGCCATCCATACTCAGCATACGCATCCACCCATCCATGCTCAGCCATCCATCCATCCTCGGCAATACTCATCCATCCATCCATGCTCAACCATCCCATCCACCCCCATCCATAATTAGCTATACCCATCCATCCTCACCCATACCCAGCATACTCATTCATCCAACCATGCTCACCCATCCATACTCATCCAGCCATCCATACTCAGAATACTCATCCATCCATCCATGCTCACCCATCCATACTCAGCATACTCATCCATCCATCCTCACCTATACCCAGCATACTCATCCATCCAACCATGCTCACCCATCCATACTCATCCATCCATCCATGCTCAGCCATCCATACTCAGCATACTCATCCATCCATCCATGCTCACCCATCCATACTCAGCATACTCATCCATCCATCCATGCTCAGCCATCCATACTCAGCATACGCATCCACCCATCCATGCTCAGACATCCATCCTCGGCAATACTCATCCATCCATCCGTGCTCAACCATCCCATCCACCCCCATCCATAATTAGTTATACCCATCCATACTCAGCCATACCCAGCAATACCCAGCAATACTCAGCCATACCCAGCCATACTCAGCCATACTCAGCCGTACTCAGCTGTACCCAGCCGTACTCAGTCATACTCAGTCCTACCCAGCCATACTCTGTCCTACCCAGCCATCCCATCTATACCCAGCCATACTCAGCCGTACCCATCCGTACTCAGCCTTACCCGGCCATACTAAGCCATACTCATTCATGCTCAGCCATCCCCATCCACGGCTCATCCATACCCATTCATGCTCATCCATGCCACATCAGTTATCATCCATGCCACATCCATGCCACTACAGTGCCTCACAAAAGTGTAATAGGTAGTCAAATTAGATTTGAAACGTATGCCCCTAGAACACACCTGATGGTGCTCCCTGTATGTTGGTCCTCTGTATGTGGCCACGCTGTGGAAAAGTCTCCCACATGTGGTATCGCCGTACTCAAGAGGAGTAGGAGAATCTATTTTGGGGTGTGATTTTTGGTATGTACATGCTATGTGTGTAAATGGACAACGCTGTGTAAAAAAACAATGCATTTTCATTTTCTTTACACATTTTCCAAAAATTTGTAGAAAAAAATGTTCAAAAGACTCGATATGCCTCATAGATTATACATTGGGTTGTTTTCTTTCCAAAATGGGGTCATTTTTGGGGCGTTTCCATTGTCCTGGTTCTCCGGGGCCTTCAAAAGTGTAAGAGGTAGTCAAGAAATTATATGTGTAATTTATGCTCCAAGAACGCCTGATGGCGCTCCCTGCATGTTGGGCCTCGGTATGTGGCCATGGTGTGTAAATCTCACACATGTGGTATCACCATACTCAGGAGGAGTAGTAGAATGTGTTTTGGGGTGTAATTTGTGCTATGCATATGCTGTGTGTGAGAAATAACCTGCTAATATAACAATTTTGTGAAAAAAAAAGAATTGCAAAGAATTGAGGGAAAAAATTACAACTTCAAAAAATTCACCATGCCTCTTACTAAATACCTTGGAATGTCTACTTTCCAAAAAGGGGTCATTTGGGGGGTATTTTGTACTTTCCGGTGTGATCAATTTTCAGAGATTGGCACCATAGCTTGTGGACTCTATAACTTTCACAAAGACCAAATAATATACACCTATTTGGGTTATTTTTACCAAAGATATGTAGCAGTATAAATTTTGGCCAAAATATATGAAGAAAATTATTAAAAAGTATTAAATTATTACTAATTTGCAAAATTTTATAACAGAAACGAAGAAAAATGCATTTTTTAACAGAATTTTCAGTCTTTTTTCTTTTATAGCGCAAAAAATAAAAAACTCAGCGGTGCTTAAATACCACCAAAAGAAATCTCTATTTGTGTGAGAAAGGGACAAAAAATTCATATAGGTACAGTGTTGCATGACTGAGTAATTGTCATTAAAAATGTGAGAGCACCAAAAGCTGAAAATTGGTCTGGTTAGGAAGGGGGTTTAAGTGCCCAGTGGTCAAGTGGTTAAAACAACTTGATTTATTTAATAAAAACAGTGGATACAGGTACATTCACAAAGTAAATTACAGTCATCAAACCACGAGCGCCGAGCTTGCCTGTGTCACTTCCAATGCCTCTACGTCCCTATGTAGGCGAGTTCGGCACTCGTGGTTTGATGACTGTAATTTACTTTGTGAATGTGAGTACCTGTATCCACCATTTTTATTAAATAAATCAAGTTGTTTTAAAACATACTACACAATCGTAAACATGTGCAAGAACTGCCTACAATCCACCCCTCACAATTTTCTTTTCTGCTTCTGGGATCCATCATTAATTGCCCATTTATAAATACATCATTACTGTATTTTGTTTCATAGTTTAATATCTATATTTATATTAGTAAAACCAAAACATCTAATGATAATTTTAGATTAAATAAATTAAAATATGTTGTTTTCTGGATGGATAGAGAAAAGTACACTTCCCTCTTTTCAACATATTTGTATTCTGCAGTAAACAATTACACATCTATTTTCCCAGCATTATCTCAAGTCATTAAATATCAACTGGATGGGAATATACCTTGGTCACAATTTGCATTAGCAAAGGGGTTATATTCATAATACATGTGTATATGTCATATTAAGCTAATCAGGTTCAAGATGCAGAACTTGTTGTGGACAAACATGATGAATAAAACAATATGAATATTACTTTCCTCATGAATAGCTCACATGGAAAAAAAGAAAAACCTTTTCAGAAAAGCACAGGTAGCAAAATGCACTTCAATGTGTTTTAAGTTAAAAAAAAAAAAACTAATTTAAAATAATGTCAGCATCTTTTCATAGTAGAATATAAGGATCAGCATCTTTAAATTATTTAAGAGGTCCTCTGAGAGTCGGTTGTGCTTATAACGTCAGATTTACTCAAAGACATGGAAAGAGCAAAGGCAAAGTGTTGAATAAGGACTTCCTGTGCAATCTTCACAGTCATATTTTTACAGAGCATAATTGCAACAGGCTGTGAAAATCACGCATTTTTGTTATGGGGAAAGTTGCTTTTTACATTCAGCTTTGCTAAAGCAAGCAACCACTTCTCACATCTATGAATCTGTAGAAACGTTTAGTATAATTATTGTTGGGTGAGCAAAGTAGTTTCTGCTTCAATAACAGTACATTATTATATACATTTATATAATATTATTATTATTATTATCACCACCTATTTAAAAATACTATTATTGTTATTACTGTCATCATTATTATTACTAGTAGTTGAGATATAATCATTGTATGTTACTAAAAAATAAGAAAAGTTAATTCAAAAAACTTATCATCTTCATAGAATTGCTAATTAACTAGATTTCAGACTAGATATACACATACAAGTATTGTGCATTTTAAATTATATGTAAAACAATAATGCAAAAAGGCAACCAGTGATAAAGCAGACATTTTTTTAAGAATACATTTTTATAGATTTTATGGCCCATATGCACCCCATATACAAACAGCTTCTTTATCCTCATTGCAAGAGTAGGTTACTGTCTTCCATGGGTAGTATAAAACATCCCATGTACATTGCATGAACCCTCAAGGAGATGAGCAGAAATGCGATAGGTGTTGGGCTCAAGCAACCACTTGGTTGCCATCTGGTAATGGGTTTAATGAGATAAAGCAGATGTTAGTGAGTTTTTCAGCATTTTTGCACCAGCGTTTTTCTGTGTTTTTTGGCGTTTTTTTAGCTGTAGCGCTTTTTAGCTTTTTTTTAGCAAAACTATATTCCCATAAAATCTTATAGCTCAAAAACGCTGATAAACACAGAATAGCCATGTTTTTCAGTGTTTTTGTGTTTTTAAGCTGTTTTACAGCTGGAAAACTCCTTTCAAAACCATCTAGTTGCAGGTTTTTTCCAGCCTGAAAACACCCCTGCCAAAAACTGCTGATAACAGCCTGTGTGTGCATGGACACAAAGGACACATAGGATAACATGCTGGGGAGTTTATTGACTGCAGAAAGAAAACATCTGAAGCCAAAAACAGCAGCTGTAAAAATGTCCAGTGTGCATGAGGCGTTATTCAAAGTGCTCTGTGATTTTTTCTCTGGTAAGAGGCTGTGCATTGGGGAACAGCACCTGAAAACTGAAAGCATTTATATTTATTTGTCACTTAAAGCATCTTGAGTCACTGGTGGACTTTTAACCAGTTGCCGACCGCCGCACGACGATGTACGTCGGCAGAATGGCACGGGCAGGCAAAAGGGCTTACAGGTACGTCCTTGCCTGCCCGCGGGTGGGGGGTCCTATCGGACCCCCCCGGTGCCAGCGGCGGTCGGATTCAGGTCAGGGTCGATCAAAGGTGAGGGGGAGGCCACTCATTCGTGGCTCCCCCCTCGTGATCGCTCCTGGCCAATGACGGGCTTCCTCGGCTTCTGTGAATGTAAACAGAAGCGGAGGAAGTGATGTCACTCTCCTCGAGCCGGTCTTTTCGTTCCGGCGCAGAGGAGAGAAGACATCCAAGTAAGTTTGCACCAACACTACACTAACAGTAGAACACGCAGGCACACTTGTCACCCCCCTGTCACCCCCCAGTCACCCCCTGATCACCCCCCTGTACCCCCTGTCACACTGACACCAATAGCAGTTTTTTTTTTTCTGATTATTGCATTGGTGTCAGTTTGTGACAGTTATAAGTGTTAGGGCAGTTAGGTTAGCCCCCTTTAGGTCTGGGGTACCCCCCTTTAGGTCTAGGGTACCCCCCTAACCCCCCTAATAAAGTTTTAACCCCGTGATCACCCCCCGTCACCAGTGTCACTAAGTGATCGTTTTTCTGATCGCTGTATTAGTGACACAGGTGACGCTAGTTAGGGAGGTAAGTATATAGGTTCGCCGTCAGTGTTTTATAGCGACAGGGACCCCCATATACTACCTACTAAAGGTTTCAACCCCTTGATTGCCCCCTAGTTAACCCTTTCACCAGTGATCACCATATAATTGTTACGGGTGACGCTGGTTAGTTGGTTTGTTTATTATAGTTTATTATAGTTTATTATAGTTTTAGGGCACCAGCCGTTTATTACCTTATAAAGGTTTAACCCCCTAATTGGTGAACTGGCAAGCACCAGCGGCCTAGTACACCCTGGTCGTACATCCAGCACTGCAGTATCACGTGGTGACGTGGCGAGTCCCATAAGTGCAGTTCAAGCTGGTGAGGTGACAAGCACTAGTAGGGTCCCGCTGCCACCAAGAAGACGAACACAGGCCCGTCGTGCCCATAGTGCCCTTCCTGCTGCATTCGCCAATCCGAATTGGGAACCCACCACTTCTGCAGCACCCGTACTTTCCCCATTCACTGGCCAACTCGGCATTCAGGTGGAAACAGTTGATTTTACGTCACTGGATTTTTATTCACTGTTTTTCATCGAAGATCTCTATAGATCTATTGTGGACCAAAGCAATTTATACGCTGGTCAACACATCGCCACTAATCCCCAGTCCTCCCTTGCCAGAGATTGGAGACCAATTACGGTCTCCGAATTTAAGATCTTTCTGGGCCTTTCCCTGAACATGGGCATAACCAAAAAGAGTGAGTTGCGGTCATATTGGTCCACTGACCCAATTCACCATATGCCCTTGTTCTCTGCTTCCATCGTCAGGGCACGATACAAGCAGATTTTGCGGTTCATGCACTTCAACGACAATGAACTCTGTCGTCCTCGTGGAGACCCTGAATACGATCGGCTCTACAAAATTCGGCCCCTCGTAAACCACTTCAACCAACGTTTTGCAGACTTGTTTACTCCCCATCAAGTTGTCTGCATTGATGAGTCCCTGATTAAATTTTCTGGCCGCTTGTCATTCAAACAGTACCTTCCCAGCAAGCGTGCCAGATACGTGGTCAAGATGTATAAGCTCTTTGATAGGGCCACAGGCTATACATGTAGTTTTATGGTTTACGAGGGCAAAGATAGTCACGTAGAGCCGACAAACTGCCCTGACTACATAGGAAGCGCTGGCAAGATAGTGTGGGACTTGGTGTCACCCTTATTCGGAAAGGGGTACCACTTGTACGTGGGCAATTATTACACGAGCGTGCCACTTTTTAGTCACCTTTTTGATCATCAAATTGGAGCATGTGGCACCGTGCAACCTAATCGCCGGGGCTTTCCTCAGCGGCTTGTAGATTCCCGTCTTAGGCTGGGGGAGAGAGCCTGCTTGTAGTGTATCAATTTGCTCGCTATGAAGTGGAGGGACAATAAGAATGTTTTTGTTCTTACCTCCCTTCATGCAGACACGGCGGTCCAAATTACTACAGCGACTGGTGTTGTGGAGAAACCCCTCTGTGTCCACGAATATAACCAAAATATGGGAGGGGTGGACCTTAACGACCAGTTGTTGGCGCCGTACCTAATTGCCCGTAAGGCCAGACGCTGGTACAAAAAAGTGTCTGTATACTTATTTCAATTGGCTTTGCTGAACGCTTATGTGCTATACAGAGCTTCAGGATGGACTGGATCCTTCCTTAAATTCCAGGAAGAGATTGTCAGAGCCCTTCTGTTTCCAGACGGTGCTCCACCTCACCTTCCCCAACCAAATGCAGTAGGCCGGCTGCATGAGAGGCATTTTCCTTATGTCCTCCAGAGTACACCTACCCAACGAGCCCCCCAAAGAAAATGTTGTGTCTGCAGAAAGCGCAGATTTAGGTGTGACACCCAGTATTATTGTCCCTCCTGTCCTGGCAATCCTGGTCTTTGCATTGGTGAATGTTTTGAACGCTACCATACACTAGTTGAGTTTTAGCGTAGGGTACAGCACTGCACAGACTAGGACACACTTTCACAGGGTCTTCCAAGATGCCATCGCATTTTGAGAGACCCAAACCTGGAACCATTACAGTTTTAAAAGTTACAGTTATAAAAAAAATGTAAAAAAAAAGTAAAAAAAAAAAAAAATACACAAAAAAATATAAAATAAAAAAAACAAAAATGGTTGTCGTTTTATTGTTCTCTCTCTCTCTATTTTCTCTCTATTGTTCTGCTCTTTTTTACTGTATTCTATTCTGCAATGTTTTATTGTTATGTTTTATCATGTTTGCTTTTCAGGTATGTAATTTTTTTATAGTTTACTGTGTTTTAACCATTTTTTTGTTTTAAGGTACGCCATTCAGCTGCAGCGCGGATTTATTTATCTTGACAGCAACAGCGTTTGCTCCCACGATACATAAAGCCGTGACTCCAGCGCTGTCGGAGGTGATTTCACCACCACAGTTACATACTTCAGCATATATGCCGAAGCGTGGGGGCAGCAGTGGGTGGAGGAGCGATTTGCTCCTGCCTTTTGTGGGAGGATGCCCCCATGCTTCGGCATATATATATTTTAGGTAGGCACAGGTTGCGTTAAATGTTTTATATTTTACTATTTTTTTTTGTATTTGCTTTGCAGGTATGGTAAGTATTACTGTTATACTGTAATGTTACTTTGTTTTTTGTTAACCATCATTTGCTTAGCAGGTACGCCATTCAGTTGCAGCGCGGATTTATTTATCTTGACAGCAACAGCGTTTGCTCCCACGATACATAAAGCCATGACTCCAGCGCTGTCGGAGGTGATTTCACCACCACAGTTACATACTTCAGCATATATGCCGAAGCGTGGGGGCAGCAGTGGGTGGAGGAGCGATTTGCTCCTGCCTTTTGCGGGAGGATGCCCCCATGCTTCGGCATATATAAACAGTGCATGTATGCCCATCATTAGAAGTGGGTGGATGAAGGGAAGTATTCTAATGGTGGGCATACCCACCGATCAATATCTTTTTTTCGTTCAGCCCACAGGCTGCATGAAAAAAAAGTTTACAATATATGCCCAACAAGGACCAGCAACGTACTGGTATGTTGCTGGACTTTGAGTGGTTATACCAGAATGATGCCTGCAGGTTTAGGTATCATCTTGGTATCATTCTTTTCAGCCAGCGGTCGGCTTTCATGTAAAAGCAATCCTAGTGGCTAATTAGCCTCTAGACAGCTTTTACAAGCAGTGGGAGGGAATGACCCCCCCACCATCTTCCATGTTTTTCTCTGGGTCTCCTGTCCCAACAGGGAACCTGAGAATGCAGCCAGTGATTCAGCCAGCTGACCATAGAGCTGATCAGATACCAGAATGGCTCCAAACATCTCTATGGCCTAAGAAACCGGAAGCTACAAGCATTTCATGACTTCGATTTTGCCGGATGTAAACAGCGCCATTGGGAAATTGGGAAAGCATTTTATCACACCGATCTTGGTGTGGTCAGATGCTTTGAGGGCAGAGGAGAGATCTAGGGTCTAATAGACCCCAATTTTTTCAAAAAAGAGTACCTGTCACTACCTATTGCTATCATAGGGGATATTTACGTTCCCTGAGATAACAATAAAAATGATTAAAAAAAATAAAAATGAAAGGAACAGTTTAAAAATAAGATAAAAAAGCAAAAAAATAATAAAGAAAAAAAAAAGCACCCCTGTCCCCCCCTGCTCTCGCGCAAAGGCGAACGCAAGCTTCGGTCTGGCGTCAAATGTAAACAGCAATTGCACCATGCATGTGAGGTATCACCGCAAAGGTCAGATTGAGGGCAGTAATTTTAGCAGTAGACCTCCTCTGTAAATCTAAAGTGGTAACCTATAAAGGCTTTTAAAAATATATTTAGTTTGTCGCCATTGCACGTTTGTGCGCAATTTTAAAGCATGTCATGTTTGGTATCCATGTACTCGGCCTAAGATCATCTTTTTTATTTCATCAAACATTTGGGCAATATAGTGTGTTTTAGTGCATTCAAATTTTAAAAAGTGTGTTTTTTCCCAAAAAAATGCGTTTGAAAAATCGCTGCGCAAATACTGTGTGAAAAAAAAATGAAACACCCACCAATTTAATCTGTAGGGCATTTGCTTTAAAAAAATATATAATGTTTGGGGGTTCAAAGTAATTTTCTTGCAAAAAAGAAAAATTTTTCATGTAAACAAAAAGTGTCAGAAAGGGCTTTGTCTTCTAGTGGTTAAAAGAGTGGGTGATGTGTGACATAAGCTTCTAAATGTTGTGCATAAAATGCCAGGACAGTTCAAAACCCCCCCAAATGACCCCATTTTGGAAAGTAGACACCCCAAGCTATTTGCTGAGAGGCATGTCGTGTCCATGGAATAATTTATATTGTGACACAAGTTGCGGGAAAAAGACACATTTTTTTATTTTTATTTTTTTTTTGCCCAAAGTTGTCACTAAATGATATATTGCTCAACCATGCCATGGGAATATGTGAAATTACACCCCAAAATACATTCTGTTGCTTCTCCTGAGTACGGGGATACCACATGTTTAGGACTTTTTGGGAGCCTAGCCGCGTACGGGACCCCGAAAACCAAGCACCGCCTTAAGGCTTTCTAAGAGCGTAAATTTTTGATTTCACTCTTCACTGCCTATCACAGTTTCGGAGGCCATGGAATGCCCAGATGGCAACCCCCCCCCCCAAATGACCCCATTTTGAAAAATAGACACCCCAAGCTATTTTCTGAGAGGTATAGTAAGTATTTTGCAGACCTCACTTTTTGTCACAAACTTTTGAAAATTGAAAAAAGAAAAAAAAAAAAATTTTCTTGTCTTTCTTCATTTTCAAAAACAAATGAGACCTGCAAAATACTCAACATGCCTCTCAGCAAATAGCTTGGGTTGTCTACTTTCCAAAATGGAGTCAATTGGGGGGCTTTGTGCCATCTTGGCATTTTATGGCCTTCAAAACTGTGATAGGTAGTGAGGAGTGAAATCAAAAATGTACGCCCTTAGAAATCCTGAAGGCGGTGCTTGGTTTTCGGGGCCCCGTACACGGCTAGGCTCCCAAAAAGTCCCACACATGTGGTATCCCCATACTCAGGAGAAGCAGCTAAATGTATTTTGGGGTGCAATTCCACATATGCCCATGGCCTGTGTGAGCAATATATCATTTAGTGACAACTTTTTGTACTGCCCTGCCATTTTAGCACCTCAAGAAATGACATAGACAGTCATAAACTTAAAGCTGTGTAAATTCCAGAAAATGTACCCTAGTTTGTAGACGCTATAACTTTTGCGCAAACCAATAAATATACGCTTATTGACATTTTTTTTTACCAAAGACATGTGGCCAAATAAATTTTGGCCTAAATGTATGACTAAAATAGACTTTATTGGATTTTTTATATAACAAAAAGTAGAAAATATCATTTTTTTTCAAAATTTTCCGTTTATAGCGCAAAAAATAAAAACGGCAGAGGTGATCAAATACCATCAAAAGAAAGCTCTATTTGTGGGAAGAAAAGGACGCAAATTTTGTTTGGGTACAGCATTGCATGACCACGCAATCAGCAGTTAAATCGACGCAGTGCCAAATTGTAAAAACTGCTCTGGTCAGGAAGGGGGTAAATCCTTCCGGGGCTGAAGTGGTTAATATCATTTTCGTACTTTTTGGCACATATGTATTTATGCTTTGCTGTCATTATTTATGTTTATGTTATTTGGTTTTGTTTCACTTTGTGATTGCATTTAAAGGGGCACACACTTATTTTTGTTTTATTTAGTTTTCTTATCTAGAAAGAACCCTCTTTTTGTGGGATTATATAGGCACAGGCTGAGAAAGTTTTATATAAAAAAGTAGAAAAACATGAATTGGTACAAAAATTGTTTAAAAGCATACATATACATAAAAAGCTGCTTCACATATACCAATATAACATCTTACAATATGTAACATAGATGGGAAGCCAATCGGCAAGAAACAGATGAAAGGGCACTGACAGGTTTTGAGGCAGGGTTTTGAGACTCTTCTTCAAGGTGCCTAAAACTGAATTGGAACAACCTATAATGTAAACATATCAATTAATGTTCAAGAGGATTCTACATGTAAGTATACATCAAAAGTGAAGAAATATTATACCATGATTGTCCCAATACTGACCCATCTGTGAGAGGTATGCAAGAAGAAAAAGCTGCCATATTAAAAATCCAGGCTATCTGCTGTCGCCATGTGCCAAGGTGCCACAACAACACAACTGCTGAAGTCAATAGAGTAGGCAAAGAGAGATGTCTTCTTTATTAATTTGAGGGGGTACTGTCAGTATAAAAGAAAAAGGGGACAATATATATGTAGGCTCCCCAAATTGACGTATGTGTACCCCAAACAGTAATATAGATTGTATCCATCCATTAAACAACAACTGATGATGAATGGAAACAAGAGAGAAGAAAAGAAGGGAGGGGGAGGAAGGAGGGAGGAGGGAAAATGGGAAAAAGGGGGAAAGAAAACAGGAAAGGGAAGGACAAAAAAGATGTTGATGTTTGTGCGGAATAAAGTGCGGTCAATAGAGCAACCAGACCTGGCATACAACTCTAAAGTTAAAGAGAAATACAGCAAAAAAAATTCATATAATGGTTATAGCACTGGTCCAGCCAGAAAGAAAAAAATGATAACGAAAGTATAGGGGTTTAAACAGTGTACTCCCATAAAACTTTCTCAGCCTGTGCCTGTATAATCCCACAAAAAGAGGGTTCTTTCTAGATACATTATTGTTATAGGATGGTGGCAACCTTATACCATTATGAAGTATTTAATTTTATTAGTTTTGGTTATGAAATATTGCAAATAGATTACATTTTCTTCATAAAGGTAGGCCACATCTCTCTGGTAAAAATAACCCAAATCAATATTTATATTATTTAGTCTGTGTAAAAAGTAATAGAGTCTACAAACTATTTGTAGACTGTGTTTTTCCCCCATAAAGGTATTTCTCACACACATCATATGCATTCTTAGTATAACACCCCAAAAAACATTCTGCTGCTTTTCCTAAGTTTGGCAATACCACATGTATGAAAGTGCGCCTTTGGGCAATCATGGCTCAGGGGGCTAAGTCTACGCCCCACTATATATATAAGGCTGCTTACACGGCAGCCGTATGTAGTGTGATAATGTGGAGATTGAGAAAACATGAGCTAGATTAGGCAGGTTAGTTAGTGGCGTTCAGGCAAAGGGGGCTTTCAGATTCCGAGAAGGCCCCCGCCCACAGACCCCGACAACCTTTGGCCAGGGTTGTCGGGAAGAAGCTCTTGTCCCCATCAACATGGGGACAAGGTGCTTTGGGGGCACCCCAATGCACCCTTCCCATGTTGAGGACATGTGGCCTGGTATGGTTCAGGAGGGGGGTAGCGCTCGCTCGCCCCCCCATCCTGACCTCCAGGCTGCTTGCTTGGATAAGGGTCTGGTATGGATTTGGGGGGGGGGATAGCACACCATTTTTTTTCTTGATTTTTTTGCTGGTGGCCGGCAATACGTTACAGCAAATTTAAATGATATTCTTTCCTTTAGAAATCTTATTTTGCTGCGGCACTGTTCTACACATCGCACAGATGCGCCATTTAACAAGCAGACTAAGGGGACCCCCAGGCATGATTTTTAAATGAATATTTCATTTTTATTGTTTCGCTTTAAGCATTATTAAAATCAGTGCTCCTGAAAAAACTGTTGTTTTAAAACCTTTTTTTTGCATTGATACATGTCCCCTAGGGCAGCACCCGGGTTCCCATACACTTTTTATGGCAATAACTTGTATATAAGCCTTTAAAATTAGTACTTTTGATTTTTCATGTTCGTATCGCATAGACTTTAATAGAGTTTGCATGTTCGCTAGAACTTTTTTGCCTGTTCGCATGTTCTAATGCGAACCGAACCGGGGGTTGTTTGGCCCATCCTTAGTGATCAGGGGCACTATGGGCTGGCTGGCACATGTGTGTGTGTGTGCATACAGTGTGACAAGCTGAGTACACCCACAGGCTGCTGAAATGGTTCTCTCTCTTATCACAGATAATATATGTGGGAAGAGATAGAACTGATCTTTACGTTCACTTTCAATGTTTACAAATGTGATTGCTTTGGTTGCTCCTGTACCCAATTGTGTGATATGCATCCAATAGGACACAGTGATCACTGAGCTCATGGGTGCACACTCTATGAGCCGCTGATTGCAGAGCACATCCACCTGCATCGGTGCTCATCCCACCCGGCCATATATATACATTGGCCAATCATAAATCACTGAGAATAGAGCAATGTACACATGCATGACCATAACTAAACACTAAGGAGTGTATTAAAAAAATTACATAGCAATTCTTCTTGCGAGAGTGCATGTAATGTGTTAGTTGCAAATGGGACTATTTCTTCTAGCACTTATTACCATCTAGTGGTCAAATATAGCATTTTGGATCTTAAATAAATTAAAAACATTCGACCAGTACAGGAAGTAGCCTAAAAAATATTCTTCTTCTTTTTTTTTTTCATTTTGTTTGCCTCATTTGCACAGAAAAATGTACACGTATTTCAGTGGACTTGAGCATTTTCCCTAACTGGACTCTAAGTATCTTGGAATAGTAGGGTGAAGAATTTAAATATTTCAGTGCAAAAACAATGCACAAACATTCTAAATAAGCAAACGTTGCACATAGGTGTAGAAGAAGGTGTATCAAGGCCGTAAATGGAAAGGCAGAAGGGTAGAAGGATATCAGATTATGCAAACAATCCGCAGAGCTGAGGAGTAAAATTGTGGAAATTTTGGTTATAGGGGAGGTGAATAGAGGGAGAGGCATGGGTGAAAAAGTGAGTAGAATGAAGGAAAGAGGGGATGAAGGGAAGGGGGAATGGGTAAAAAAAAAGGGGGGGCAGGGATCAGAACAGGCTCAGGCAGAGGAAAAAAAGGGCAAAAGAAAGGGGAAGGGAAGAGAAAAAAGTGGAATTAATAGAATGAGGACAGGAGGGGTGGGTGGTGGTAGCAAGCAAGGGTAAAGGGGTACAGAATACAAGCTAATAAAATGTTGGGCTAATGTGAATCAGAAGAGTATCTATATAGCACTGGGGGTTCCAGAGACATAAGTATTCCACTTTCGTAAGGAAGTAATTCCAGTAATATCATGTGGTGTGGAATTTGTCATTTTTACCCTTAAGAAAACTAGTGAGGTCCTCAATTGTTTTAATATATTTTATTTAGTTCAAAAAGTGCTTTAAGGATGGTGGCTTGGACCACCGCAATGTTTCAGGTATACCAGGTCAGATTGCATTGACCAGGGGTATCCTAATCGACCTTAGTTGTTTTTAGAAGAGTTGTGGTATAGAGGGGTTTTAGTAATTGGGAGTTCAGTGAATTTTAAGGTAATCTTGTTAACATGTTCCTAGAAGTGCTGAAGTTTTCGACAAAAATTATATCCAGAAGGTCCCTAGGCAAAGGGGGTGCTTATTTATTGCTTGCCTTACCACACCAGTGTCAGAGATGAAGAAGGATTACAAATGCTTTAAGTAAACAGCCTCTGCTCCTTTAGTAGAGCAACCCCATTGTGTTTTCAGTTGTGGTAAATAGGTGTTATGAATCTTTTATGCTCTAGCAAAAGACCCTTGAGAGTCAAATACTCTTAAACAGTGCTTAGTGTATGGATATTGTGGATAACTATAATTGTTTGCACGCACAGTTAATTTACTTTTACAATGTAAAATGAATCTCGTGATGGGCAGGAAAAAACATCTGCTTCATTTTACTATAGTTGCTAAAAAGTGAACCACTGTAAGTTTATTTTTCCTGGTGGCAGGCTAACATTTAAATTAAGCTCCTTATAGGTAATGCAGTTGTAAATGTTCTGCTTTACTCATTTCCTAGTATGTCTGCATGAAGCATATAAAACATCATAAGCATTAATCAGTATATCAGTATGTGGCAAGCACATGTACTTATGGATGCATGCTCACATTACTTATGAGTGACTTATTATTAACTTTTTATGTTTGGTGACAAAGGCTGATGAGATAATTCAAGGTGTTTGGTCAAGGTTTAATTCTCCTGTTCAAGCTGTCAAGAATCAGAGGTAAAGTCCAATAATTTCTTAGACTTTTTACCAATTCAACAACCAGGAAGGTCTACAGGAAGTTCAATGTCTGGTGAAGGCAGGGAATAAAAAAGGATAGCTATTTATTGGCATTGGTAAAGCACAACTTATTTATGATAAAAAAATGTCCTGAATAAAACTCACCTTAAAACTGCCCAGAAGCAGCTTTACTGAACTTTCAGCATCAGAAAAGCATAAACAGCAAATGAACTCTAGTCTGTCTAACTCACATCTCTAAAAGGAAAATTAATCAAGTATCTAGATCCCCAAAAAACAGTGGTTCTTTTTTTTACCAAAAGATACTGCCACTTTATAGAGACCAGTTTTTCTAAGGTTTGTGAAAAATTGAGAAACATCACCTGAAG
Source organism: Aquarana catesbeiana (assembly GCF_042186555.1). Taxonomy (NCBI): domain Eukaryota; kingdom Metazoa; phylum Chordata; class Amphibia; order Anura; family Ranidae; genus Aquarana; species Aquarana catesbeiana. The sequence continues at coordinate 389,553,201 of NC_133324.1, forward strand.
GCAGTTGCCTCATTTATCAAGAGCAATCACAAAGGTGGCATACTTGGCCATGTTCTCACAAACACAAGACACTCCTTACCAAATCAGCTTGGCCTTGCTCCCCACTTAATATATATAATTTTTAAATTAAAAGGGACACGTCTGTATCCAGTAAAAGAAAGGTATAATGACATTGGCTAGGAAACAGAAAAACTACAGATGGTAGTGATGGTTATGGTGCTGGTGGCTATTATGGAGAATGGAGTTTCTTTCTTTCTTTCTTAGCAACTACTAGTGGTGTTGAGTAGTAGCAACAAGGATGTGTCAGGGCTGGGATCAGAACTTCAAAGCTAGACGCTCAGCTGTCGGCTAATTGCCAGCTCCTATCTCTCCACAGTGTCTCACCTGTTGATGATATCCTGCTCGTCAGTCCTGCCTACTTAAGCTGTCCAGTCCAAATGATCTTTGCCTTCACCTTGGTCACATTTCTAGAGACTCTCTCCTGTGTTCCTGTTAAAGACTTGCTTGTCTGACATTCCTTCTGGCTCCAGATCCTGCTTGCTGTTCTACTGCGCTCATCTCTGGCTCCCTGACGTTTTGGCTTGTCTAACTATTTGTTCCGGGTTCCTGAACTCTGGCTATGTTTTGACTATGTTTACTCTGTTTACCTTTTTTTTATTATTATTAAACAAGTGTGATTTAGCTGTACTTCTGTCTCAGTCTGATTCATGGTTTCTGACAGTAGGCGAAGGCCATGAAATCAGAAGATGCAGTCAATCCACTTGTTGGTAAAATTTTTTCCAGATTGGATGAGCAGGATCACTACATGGATCAGTTTGCAATGGCATTACAAACGCTCCAGGGTCGCACGGCTCACCTGGAATCTCCCACTGTGGCTGCTCTGGTACAACCTGTGTTACAGGCCATCCCTGCTGCTGCTCCAGTCTCTGTGCAGGCACCCGCCTAGAGTATTACCTCTATAAGAGGTATGTCTGGTCCAAATGATCTTTGCCTTCACCTTGGTCACATTTCTAGAGACTCTCTCCATAGGGGCTCTTCACCATGAGATAATCCAATTCCAAGTTATTTCCTCACCTAAGTTTATTGGTTATTGGTTATCCTTGGTTACAGAGGCACAACCCCTCTTTTGATTGGCTCCGTGCTGAGGTTCTCTCCTGGTTGCCACAATGCGGTAAGACATGCTTCCAGAAGGTAGCCAAGGTCCTGTGCACCTCTTCACTCTCCTCCCTGCCGGAGGAGTACCGCAATTTTAGCAATGTCTTTGACAAAGGTCAAGCCGGTAGTTCGCCTCCACACCGGTCGTATGATTGCGCAATTGACCTTCAACCTTATGCCATACCCCCTTGTGGCTGGGTTTACCCTTTGTCGTTCTTGGAGGATAAGGCCATGGAGGAGTATATTGTAGACGCACTTTCTCGAGGTTGCATTTGCAAATCCTTGTCTCCTGCTGGACCTGGTTTCTTCTTTGTGAAAAAGAAGAGTGGTGAACTGAGACCTTGTATTGATTATAGGGGTCTCAATCGTTACATGATTAAGAATGCCTATCCGATTCCATTGATTACGGATGCCTCAAGGGAGCAACAGTTTTCACAAAGTCTGATTTGAGAGGGACATACAATCTCGCGAGGATTAAGGAGGGTGAAGAGTGGAAAATTGCGTTTAATACCAGAACAGGCCATTATGAGTACCTCGTAATGCCTTTTGGCCTTTGTAACGCCCCGGCAGTTTTCCAGGAATTTATTAACAATGTTCTCCCAGATTTGTTGCAATTATGTGTGGTGGTTTATCTCGACGATATCCCCATATTTTCCAAGTCCCTGGAGAACCACCACACAGATGTCTGTCGTATGCTTCAGAAACAAAGAGAGAACAATCTTTATTGTAAATTGGCGAAGTGCGAATTCCATTGTTAACAGGTTCAATTCTTACATTATGTTATTTCCACTGCTGGTTTTTCGATGGACCCAGAGAAACTTTCAGCAGTCCTACAGTGGCCCCGACCCGTGGGTTTATGTCCTCTGCAGCATTTTCTTGGCATTGCCAACTATTATCTGGAGTTTATTCATAACTTCTCATCTCTGGTCAAGCCCCTGACTGAAATGACCAGAAAGGCCTTTGCGAGTCTCAAGGCTGCCTTTGTTTCTGCTCCTGTGTTGGCACATCCTGATCCTACATTACCTTTTATCCTTGAGGTTGATGCTTCTGAGACTGGAGTTGGCACCATTCTGTCTCAATGTCCTCTGAGAGCGCTATGCATCCTTGTGGCTACTTTTCAAGAAATTTTCACCTGCGGAGTGCAATTACGAGATTGGTGACAGAGAGCGGTTAGAGATCATTTTAGACCTGAAAGAATGGAGACATCTCCTCAAAGGTACCACTCTGCCAGTTCTCATTCTTACTGACTATAAAAATCTCACGCTCTTGTCTGAGGCTAAATGCCTCTCTCCCAGAAGGGCATGATGGGCTTTTTTCCTGTCTAGTTTCAATCACAACGTTGTCTCATTCTTACCCAGTACTAAGAATGTAAGGGCTGACGCTTTCCTCCACTTCCAAGATGGAGTCAGTTCGAGTCCCTGTGATTCCTCCTGATAGTTTTCTGGCTACAGTTCGCACCAGTCTCACTTCTCCATTGGGTGGCAAAATTCTTGCTGCTCAGGTCCATGCTCCTCCTGAGATACCTTGTGACTGCTGCTTTGTCCCAGAGAGTCTCCGTACTGCCATGCTCCAGACTTACCATTCTAACAAAGGCTGCTGGCCACTCTGAGAAGAATCAACTCTTTTCGGCCATTTCCCAACAATTCTGGTGGCCTAGTCTACGTGCTGATGTAACCGCCTTTGTAGCTGCCTGTTCCATGTGTACTCAGAGTAATACTCCACGACACCTTCCAGTGGGCCTCCAACAACCCATACCCAAGGGAGAGAGGCCCTGGACCTACCTGTCTATGGATTTCATTGTGGAGTTACCCAACTCCCAGGGCAAGACAGTTATCCTTATGGTGGTTGACCGGTTCTCAAAAATGTCCCATTGTATTCCACTTAAGAAGTTGTCCACTTCTAAGGAACTGGCTTCCATTTTTGCTTGGGAGATCTTTCTCTTACATGGGCTACCCAAGGTGATTGTCTCGGACACAGGTAGTCAGTTTGTGTCCTGAATCTGGTGAGCCTTTTGTACACAGTTTGGAATTCAGCTTGTTTTCTCATCTGCGTATCACCCACAGTCTAATGGGGCTGCAGATTGAGCCAATCAGTCCTTGGAGCAATTCCTACATTGCTATATTTCTGACCATCATAACAACTGGTCAGGCCTCTTACCATGGGTGGCGTTTGCTCACAATAGTGCCTTAAATTCTGCTTCCCGATTTTCCCCGTTTATGGCGAACTATGGATTCCAACCTTCCATGTTGCCTGACTCATTTGTTCCGCAGAGTATTCCTGCATTAGAGGAGCATCTCTGTGGTCTTTGTTCCATTTGGGCACAAGTCCAGGAGGCTTTGCGACATGCTAATGATAAGTACAGACTCCATGCTGACCGCAGATGTCTGCCTGCACCTTCCTACCAGGTTAGGGACTGGGTCTGGCTGTCATCTCGCAACCACCGACTTTGTGTTCCCTCTCTGAAGTTCGCATCTAGGTTTATTGGGCCTTTCCGTATTCTTTGCAGGATTAACCAATTGGCTTACGCATTAGACCTTCCTTCTAATTTGCGTATTTCTAATGTATTTCATGTCTCCTTATTAAAACCTTTGGTCTGCAACTGCTTTACCACCCCAATGCCTCGTCCTCACCCTGTACAGGTTGAGAACCATGAGGAGTATGAAGTACAGTCCATTGTTGATTCCTAACTAAGTGCATAAGGAATTATACAAACTTGTACAAATCTACTGTATATATAAGTAGACCAATTGTGGGTACAAATAAATTGGTTTACTCCACTCCAACAATTCCAACAATACTCCAAGCAGGAAAGAGACCCCTGGGCAGTGTTGCCAACTGTCAGTATTTTTACTGGCAGCCAGTAAAAAAATTAGCACTTTTTTCCTGCCAGTAAATGCCAGTGACAGGAAAAGATTGCCAGTAAAAAAATTTGACTGTGATGCTTGGCATGTGCAGTTCCGGTCCGGAGCCAGCTAAGACCATCTGAATGCCTGCTACAGTGAGTCTGGTCAGGACCAGTGGGGGATGGATCTTACGGAGGCATTGCCTGAGTGTGTCGTGTGATGTCATGGTGTAAGGGAGCTGAACAGAGTGTCCGGAGCCTCATATGCGGGTCTGCGTGTTGGAAGCAAGGCAAGCCGGGAGGGGTACTGTCAGTACTGTTTGGAATGGAGTGGACTGAAGGGACTACCTGGCTTAGAGAGAGACTCACTGTGACTCAGGAGGGGATGTGTCGTGTTGGTGTGGTGTCATCATCATCTGAGGTGCTGCACACTGCAGTCAGTGTCACTGTGAGAGTCAATTTTATGTGTGTGTGCCTGCCCATTCTAATTTCTTGCCCTCCAGAGACCTGTCACTGAGCTACTAACTTACTAACTCGAAAAATAAAATAAGAAATTGTTTTCAATTATTCTACATTATAAAAAATTTACATTATTTTCTGAATGCCTTACTATTTGCTGTTTCAATAAAATCAATTGTGGAAAAAAAAAGAAAGAAATATATTTTTTGCCTGATCGTAAAGGTAAAACAAAACAAAAAAACCCCAAACATCCCTATACTTACCTGCTCTGTGCAATGGAATTGAACCTACTCTTTTTGGTTCCCCAACCAGTGCTCCTGGCTCCTCCCCTCTGTCCGGTGCCCCCCATTGGAAGCCGCTTCCCATGGGGGCACTCGTGCATGCTGGCACCCCAGAAGTAGAGATATATTGTAGCCCTAGAACCAGGGTCATTACCAGGGAAGTTCCTATAAACAGGACTTACAGGTTGCAAAATCTCATTACTATTCTCGTAGGATCATTATAATTGTAAACTCACAGGTTCTCGGTCCACCCAAACAAGTCGATCTGTATATTAAAAATATTTTGAGATTCCAAATTATTATATATATATATATATATATATATATATATATATATATATATATATATATATATATATATAATATAATATAGAGAGAGAGAGAGAGAGAGAGAGAGAGAGAGAGAGAGAGAGAGAGAGAGAGAGAAAGTTTAATGAAACGTATGATGCATTTTGGGTGAGCTGTGTGCTAGTGGTGGGGGAGTGTTTATGGAATACTGTCTTTACAGACAAAAGATTTATTTCCAAGTTGAGATGCATATTGGCATACCAGGGGTGCCACTCTGTTTCCTTATTAAGTTTTTGAGGTGCCTTGACCTCATTACTGTCATACACTTTTGCTCTGTGTGAGCTCATTGGATTCCTGGCAGGATCGACTTTCTTTTTTGTATGTCGTATTGAACAGATTTAACAAATCACTTTCAAAGATACAATTAACAGACCATATTGGAGCAAATATGATAACTTAATTGTTAGGGTTTACATAACATACATGTAACAAGCCCCTGCTCGCTCGGTTCCACTCTCCTGACACTCCTCTGCGGCTATAGAATCAGATTGCAGATCGCAACATCTGATGGTTCAGTCATCCGATGCTCTGGGACTAGAACTACAGCTATGTGCCGTTCTAATCCAGTTGTGTAGCTCAGAACAAACACCAGGCAGGCTGTATGTAAGTTCAACCAGTAATCTCTTTTATTGAAAAATACAGGCTCTTTTATACTGTAAAAGAGGAGGTGTATACCTCCTGATCATATTACTCTGAACATACACCTGTGACCAGAAACCTAATTAACATGGGCTAATTAACTAATCCCTTTAGACAGCCTAGATGACTCAGACATGACCTTTAGGCCAAACTGGCTGTCTTGTAGCTCAGAAAAACCCAATCAACATTATCTAGCAGAGTTAATTAACACAAACAACAATGGGGATCTAATGACTCTTAGATCCCATACTAGAGACTTATTTACAATACACATTCTAGCAGGCAACAGAAGACAGGTGGCTGGAATTGACATCAGCTTCTCCTAACAGTATTTGTCCCTGGATTATGAATCAGCCAGTATTTCTAATATGGCAAATCCAGGGTCCCCAGAGTCTGTGTGTCCTGGGGGACCAGGACCCGAATCCACAGTAATACCACCTCAAGGGTCCCTAGGCATACAGCTCACAAAGAGCACCATTCCTCCAAATGCCAGGGCCCATGATCGATAGCATTCAGTCCCCTCCAAAAGTCTCTCTCCCGGCTAGGTCTGTCACATTTCTCCCCTTTCGGCAGGAGACTAACACAGGAGGAGACTCCAGACAGGTTGACTCCAAAGTCAGTCAGTAGTTCCAGTCCTCTAATGCCTGTACCCACACAGTACCCCAAATAAATTGTTCCAAACAAAGCATTACTCACCCAGCCAACCTCTGCCTCTCTCAGAGAACATATCTGCCGCTGGGGAGAAGACAGGGTGTCTGGGCTCACTCCGTCATGCTGTTGGGGATCTGGGCCGACTGCCCAGCATCCATGGGGTATACAGGTGGAGACTGAAGTCCCATCCACCTTCACAGGAAATCCATCCTCTGTTAGTTGAGGGCAGAGTCCAGCAGTACTCGGCCCTGTTGCCAGCCCTTCTGCTGGAAACCCCACACCATCTGCTCCGGCTAACTGTTGGGGAGGGAGGCCGACTGCCCTGCCTCCCTGGAACTCTGTAGTTGTTGCCGGTGCTGGGCAGAGGTTGGTAGCACTCTGCTCTGTTGCCAGCACTTCTGCTGGGGACTCCGCTCCAGCTAACCGTTGGGGCAGGAGGCTGGCTTCCTCCACTCCCAAACTGTGTAGCTGCCATTGGGGAGGGGAGCCGGCTGCTTCCTTTTCCATTCCCTTATCTGGATGTTGGGACAATATGTCTGTGGTACTGTCTCCCAGGTGCATGGATCTTTGCTGGGGAGGAAAGACCACTTCCTCCACCCTGGCCAACTGTTGGGGAGGGACGACGAACACCTCCTCTCCCTTCTCCCCCTGTATCCTGATCTGCTGCTGGGAAGTGACCACCTCCTTCTCACCCTGAGCCTCCGGAACCGCTGCAGGTGTAGGGCAGAGATCTTGGACCCTCTGTCCGGTTACCAGCGCTTCAGCTGGGGAAGTTCCTTGTAACTTCAGATACTTCTGTTGGTGCTGGGCAGAGCACAGTGAAGTTTGGCCCTAATAACAGCTCCCCTTCTGCTGGAGGCTCACCAGGTTGTTCTTCCTCAGCAGAAAAGTCTATCAAACCCCCTGTCTCTGCAACTGGTGTCTGGGGATAAAGGTTCACCATCTCCTCTCCGTGGAACCCAGAAGATGCTATCAGTGCTGGGCAGAGGTTAGCAGAGCTCTGCCCTGTTGTCAGCACTTCAGGTTTGGGGACGGCAATCTTCAGATTTTCCACTGTCGATTCTCTGGCATTCTGCTGGACAGGCACATTCCTCCATCCAAGATCATCCAATGCAGTAACAGGTTCATCAAGGTCAGTCAGCACTTGCTGCATCCGCCATAAGACCTCCGCCTCCATAGCTGCGGGGGCAGGTTGGCAAAGCACACTGTTACTCTGCCACATTGTCAACTCTTCAGCCAGGATTTCAGAGTTGTCAACTGGTATTTCCTGATAGTCCCAGGCAAAGGGAGCCCCACCCTGCTGCTGAGCGGAGTCTAGCAGCTATCTGTAGGCCATCTCAAGCTCCCATTCCTGAATGGCCAGAAACTCCAAATCTTCCTGTGCCCAGTGCACTTCTTAGACATTCAGTCTTTGCTCTCTGTGCTCCATTATTTCCTCCAAACGCCACTCCCGATCACTCACAAAGTCAGGGTCCCTGGACAGCCTCCAGTACAACAATCCCAGGCCATCGTAGTCAAAGCCTTCCAAGGGGCTGTCATCCGCTGTCCATGGGCACACTTGGGCTACATACCACTGGAGGGCTCTGTAGCTCTCGTCCAAACGCATTTCTGCCCGCATCAGCCTGCTTAACTCATCTGTCCACTCCTGGTTCGGCTGTTCCCCCAATAACAGCATTCACACTTCACACTGCGACCAGTACCTTACATGGATGGAGGGGAGAACTTTTCCCTGGTTTCGCTGCTCACGGGCTAGCGCTTTCTTCCATAGTTTGCAGCGGATAGAATCAAACCATCCTAGCAGGACCTGCTCTGATACTGGTCTTCTGTGCTGTATCTGCATCTCACGCAACCTCCTTCTGAATTCCTCTTCCATGGTGGCTGGTATCTGTACCTCTCCTCTCCTGCTATCTGGACCTTGGATCCAGGTGATGGTTTGGATGTGTTCACGGCAAGGAAGCACGATCCCACCATTCCCTCCATGGCTCTCAAGTAAGTCTTTCAGCGTGACTCTCCTGCAGGCTGGTTAGGAGTGTCCCAGTAACTGGAGAGCACATTCCACGGCTGCCAACCAATGTAACGAGCCCCTGCTTGCTCGGTTCCACTCTCCTGACACTCCTCTGTGGCTATAGAATCAGATTGCAGATCACAACATCTGATGGTTCGGTCATCCAATGCTCCGGGACTAGAACTACAGCTATGTGCTGTTCTAATCCAGTTGTGTAGCTCAGAACAAACAACAGGCAGGCTGTATGTAAGTTCAACCAGGAATCTCTTTTATTGAAAAATACAGGCTCTTTTATACAGTAAAAGAGGAGGTGTATACCTCCTGCTCATATTACTCTGAACATACACCAGTGACCAGAAACCTAATTAACATGGGCTAATTAACTAATCCCTTTAGACAGCCTAGATGACTCAGATATGACCTTTAGGCCAGACTGGCCGTCTTGTAGCTCAGAAAACCCAATCAACATTATCACAATAGCAGAGTTAATTAACACAAACAACAATGGGGATCTAATGATTCTTAGATCCCATACTAAAGACTTATTTACAATACACATTCTAGCAGGCAACAGACAGACAGGTGGCTGGAATTGACATCAGCATCTCCTAACAGTATTTGTCCCTGGATTATGAATCAGCCAGTATTTCTAATATGGCAAATCCAGGGTCCCCAGAGTCTGTGTGTCCTGGGGGACCAGGACCCGAATCCACAGTAATACCACTTAAAGGGTCCCCAGGCATACAGCTTACAAAGAGCACCGTTCCCTGGCAAAAGGCTAGCATTCAGTCTCCTCCAAAGTCTCTCTCCCAGCTAGGTCTGTCACAATACACTTTAAGGTAGATTTATGTACTGTACTATGTACTATACTTGATTTTGTTATGGCAATGGAAACACAATGTCTTTAAAAATATTATTATAATCTACCAGAGTAAATGTTTGGAGGTCCCAGTACATTATTAATGCACTGTACCAACATCATAAGGCTCCAAATGCACAGTGGCATAACTGTGACCATCATAATATCTTCATGCTGAGGACATAATGCCAATATTGGTTAATATTGGTGCCCATAGAAGTATGCTCCTGCTTGGGCCACAATGTGAGTTCATTGTGACTATAAACCAGTTTGACCTGTGTGACTCACACATAAAAACATTTGCTGATCTATGTAGCCAAACTGCAAAAAGATAGTATTTTTTTCCATATTGGATGACTAGAAAAGGTACCCCAGGATATAATTTGGAAAATTCTCCCTATCACATGTATCCATATCAATAAATTGTAATTTAATGCTATAATAAAAAGGTATGAGTGCCTCGATCTACCATTCAAAAATGCACCTCAATGTCACAATTTAAAACTCAGAAATTACACTTTAATGACAGCATGATTTTCTGACCATCTTTTATAAGAGTCACTACAATGAACCAATATGAATCCCATAAAAAGCATTACACTTCTGTATATTAAGAGAACAACATAGCTGCATTTCTTGCAGCTTTTATTTGTCATGGGGATTACATTTCCAGCCACATCATATAAGATAATTTGAGTATTATCCATATAATAATTGTATAGTTAAATTAGAAAGTGTCCACAATAACAGTGATTTCTATACTATGTAACACATTTTGCCAAGAGGGTTCACCAAAACATACTTTTGTAGAACTGAATGTGCAAAAAATAAGTAACATTTGTTAGTGTTTGGAATTTTAAAAGATATTCAGATTGTAAACTACAGCAACTCTCTTTCCCCTTAGGCATACACATAAGTACTACAATATTATAATATGTTTTATGTTGGTCATTAATCTTACAATGTTTAAATTTAATAAAGTATGCTAAATATGGTAACCAGAACATACTACGGTTATGTGCAGTTATACATTACTGTTACATATTTTTAAATAAGCTGTGTGCTGTATACAAAAGTAGACAATATTATTTTACAAAAGATAAGAAGCTAAGAATAAAACATACAATGCTACACTATTCTTTTTTTAAGCAATTTAATTTTATTTTTTTTTAACAGGTCTTGTACGTATGATCAAAAAATTCTGCAGCTATACAGAGAAAGGATGCTAAGTTGGTAAGGTGTCCAGTGTAGTAAATAAAACCAGCAGACTTTGATTATTTTTGAAAATGTTTCACTACTCATCAGAATGGCTTTTTGCCCTTTTAAACGCACAGTTAATAAGATTGTGATGTGCAGCCCAATGCAGTTTAAACAATGAATTGGCTTATATGGCAAACTAATGCAAATATAGTGTATTATCAAATGTTGTCTTTCAGATTGTTGCAAATATAAGAAATTTGTAGTCCAGACCATGAAATGAAAATCATAACCTGTTTTTGTTTGCTTTCATAATTATTTTTTAATAGCTATATAGTAGCAAAATATGGCACAATCTTGCAAAACTTGTTTTTTATGAAAATACGTGGTGTGTTCAGTGAGGCTGTATAACCCTTTCCCACCCTGCCCTTGTGTTCATTTAAAATGGTCTTTATGCCTGAGGGTGGGAAGATCTGCCCAATAACAGTGGTTGTGTGATTGGTCAGGTCTTCCCCCCCCACCCACCCCCCGTGTAAAGATCCTTTTAAACGACCGGGCACCTGACACAGCAGGTTGCAGATCGCACTGCTGCGCACCCAAGGGGGCACAGGTGTGTCACAGTGCCTGGGAGAACCAGTTACTTCTGGCAGTTGGCAAATGCTTTAAGTGAATCAAATATTATTGTGTCAATGAAATCATAAATAAAGATAAAAATACACACAGGGTAAACTCCTTTCCAAAAAATTTCAGGACAAAGGCTACCCACCACATCTGGTACAAGAGGCCTTCCTCAAACAGGCAAAGAAACCCCCACCGAAACCCAAAACATCAGATGATCTACAACCAACAGGTTTCACCACCCAATTTCATGACTGCCATAAGAAGATCTAATCATAGCTAAACATTGGAGTATTCTGCTTGGAGACCCCTTTCTAGTTCCTCCCTTACCCAACTACCCAAGGTTTCATATCGCAAAGCAAAAAATATAAAAAGCAAGATATCACCCAGCAAAATCCGTAATGTTCCATCCACTCCAGCTTCACACATTCCCCTAATTCCATTAGTAGGAATGTATCAATGCAAGAAAAAATTATGTCTCACTTGCAAATTTGTTGACCATGGACAAAAAAACTTCACTGTCAAAGATAAAACATATACAATAAAATAATTTTTCAATTGCTTCAGTGAGTACGTAGTGTACTGCCTGACCTACCCATGTGGCTTCTTTTATGTGGGTAGGACCATACGCCCCCTACGCCAACGTTTTGGCGAACACAGGCATTTCATAGCAAAGGGCTGGGACAAGCATAGTGTCCCTCTTCATTTTTTGAAGGAACACCAAAAATCCACCATGGGCCTCAAAGTTTGGGGCCATGCCCAGAGGTCTTCCTGCTGTGGAACATTTCAAACGCTTATGTCAGCAGGAAGCCTACTGGATATATTCATTGGGTACTCTCTCGCCGGGGGGACTCAATGAAGAAATAGAAACACAATCTTTGTTGTAGCTTATTCCCCTCCCCCCATTCCACATTTTTTTCTTTTTTTAATTATTATATATTTTTTATCTCTATACAAACCATTTTTATGTTTTCACAGCAAAAGAATGCTTCCGTGGTCATTTGCCATTTGTTCTGTATTACTGAGTTACCTGGGGGACCCTTGCCCCCTTACGTGCTCAGTAAGCGACTCCCTGTCCAATAACAAACACAAACCCCCCCCTCTTCATGTCCCTCCCGAGCTTATCCTCATAATGTGTACTCCAGTGCATTTTAATGCACCATTTTTTCTGTTTTATTTCCATTTTTACCTTTATTTCTTCATATCATTTTTTTCATTATCTTTATATATTTTTTATTTTTTATATATATATTTTAATTTTTATTTTTTAATTCCATTTACAATTATTATTCATATACTACATTAAACCGACCCCTAGTTCATCCCATTTTTTAATTCTTCACTCTTATTCTCTATTTTTGTGCTTTTTTGAGCATATGGGTCCGCTGGCTGTTGTGGTTCCACAGCCATGGACCTCCAGCCCATATACTTAAATCAAATTGTCTCCACCATATATTTTAGCTGCTCTCCTCCTGAGAGCAAAAAGGCCAGTAGAAGGAGCTGTGAGCCCCGAGCGCGTAGCCTGCACTATCCCCACCATCTGCATGGATGCTTGCCATGCACCAGTGATGTAATTTCCGCTTCCGCGCTCCAGAGTGGTCAGCGTGGAGCTCTCCATACAGTGGATGCAGCGGACAGCCTGTGACCAGATCCCACACCCTGACGGCCGAAGGGACGAGATCCGAGCTGGCAACAAGTACATCAGCACATCCCAGGACACTGCCATCTTCTAAGGACACCCCCACCCTGCGAACCAGTAAGTGTAACTATTACACTAACTTTTACTTTGCATAATAGGCTATTACAGTTGGCGCCTTCACACCCCTTTCCTCTATATTCACTACTAACAGCGGTGATGGACACCCTCTGAGGATGGCTACCTCCTTATTCCATATTTCATTGCCTGATGTTAATGTGCTATTATAGCTACCATTGCACCATCCACTAGACATCACATTTTACAGAGAGCCGGAATCCCTCCCTTTTTTTACTGAACAAAGATAAAAATATAATGGTGTCCTCTGCTAACATGAAAATACTAATCCAATAGTGCAAAGAAACTAAGTGTCAACTTCAATCTTTCATTGCTCTCATGGTTGCTTGCTGTGAAAAAATATTGTGCATCTTGTAACAAAAAACTTTCCACCCTATGATAAATGTCCTCCTGTGCACTGCCCCAAAGCAGTAACAACAGTAATCACTTTTAACACAATAATCAGGTCTGCACTCACTAGACCAGTGGTCTACAAACTGAGGGCCCAGGGGTCAGGTACGGCCCTTTGCTTGCTTTTATCTGGCTCTTGGGGCAATATTCCCACTGATACCAATGATGGGCACTATTGCTCCCACTGACACCTAGGATGGGGTGCAATTCCTCCCACTGATATCAATGATGGGGCATTATTTCTCCCACTGACACCAATGATGGGGCACTCTTCCTCCTACTGACATCAATGATGGGGTATTTTTTACTCACACTGACACCAGGGCACTTTCTTTTTCCACTGGCCACAGTTCAGCCCCCCTAAAGTTTGAAGGACAGTCAAGTGGCCCTTTGTTTAGAAAGTTTGAAGACCCCTGCACTAGACTAAATTCCCTTTTTTTCTCATGAAAGGCACACAAGCTCAAATGGTTTCACAAAGAATCCTTCTCTATTAGCATAGATGGTTGCTTGGGACTCAAAACTGCATTGTCTCCCCTTCTCAATAGAGTGAAATCAGGCTCAGGCTGTCTCTCAAGGAATCCTTCTCTGCCTAGGTGGATAGCTGTTGTGAACTCCAAAGGAGGATAATTTACCCACAGAAAGAAAATTTTAACATGCAATAAATTGTTATAGTAATTTAAATCCTTTATTAAAACAACCATTAAAAATATAAGGTAACAAGTATTGTGTACACAGGAGTTAACAACTGGACTGCGTGTGCTGAGACTCCTGTATGCAGCACTTCTGGGACAAACAGATTTGATTTGACGGTGCTGAACAATCAGAATTGATCTTTCAAATCCTTGGCCCACTTGAGCAGCTGCACGGGTGCAAACAGCTTATCAACCTTGGCGGTAAGTACAGTGAGGACCAGGGGAGGTGGTTGTGAGGATGTCTGATGTTAGTTCACCTTTACATTTTTTCTGTTAAAATGATTAAAACTTAATCAGAGTTTATCAATAAAGTCTTATTGTAACTTTTCTGGCAATGGTTCTTTTAGAACTACATGCGCCTAATTTAAGGAAGTGTTTGTGTGAATTTTGGTAGCATTCCACTTCCCTGGAAGACCACTTGCCCAGCTACCTCTGCTCTTTGAGGTGTGACCTCTATGATCTGCTAAGAGAAGAAAGCAGAGAAACTTGTGCTCCCTGAATGTGTCCAGGAAACCAGGGAGCTGTGGGAAGTTAAACAGGCCTGCATCTGCATCTGAGCATGGTGAGTAAGTGGGCACTCCATCGTAGAATGCTTCCAGAGACTCCCCAAATCCAGAGATTTGTTTGAGAGTAACAACCTCCCTCTTGGGTCTGAAGTAGCAATATTGGGGAACATCACCTTGCATTGTGAGTAAAGGGGTGAGCTTTTAGGGCTCCAATACATATCTGGAGGTCAATAATTGTATATTGCAAATTTCTTGTTTGGATGCTTCCTTGATGCTTTGTCAGTTTTTTTTTAATGTTATTAACACATAAACATACACACAAAAGACGTGGAAAGCACATTTCAAAAAATCATATCGAGCCTAAAAGAAAAAAAAACAACCAAAAAAAAAAAAAAAACACTGTTATAACAATCAGCAATCAAACATTGCAGATGGGACCTATTTTAACAATACATCTACGTCTGAACAGGCCTGTACCCTAGCTCGATACCACACTCATGTGGGATAGCCACGGTGACCAAATTGACTGGAACCTCTTATGTGAATTTCTTTTTTTTTATCAAATAATTATTTTATTACTTTTACATACAAACAACAAAAAACAACATACAACCCAGGTACATATTAAGAGGGAAAAAACAAAACACAAACCAAACCTCTATGTCCCCCCCTTTCCCCATTACTCATAAGTTTATCTACTCTCGTCTCATTATATATCCAAAATATCAGACCATCGTCTCCATATCTTTTCAAATTTCCCTGGACAGCCTCTAGGTAGAAAAGTATATCTTTCCTTAATTAGGGTTTCCCTTACTTGTGTTTTCCATTCTGCTACTGTAGGTGGAAATGGTGATATCCATTTTTGTGCTATAAGCTTACGAGCCTGGAATAGGCTCCTTGTTATTGATACCGTAATGGTCACCCGGAATTCCCAATTCATCCAGTATACCCAGAAGACATCCCCCGGCTCTGGAGACAGCCCAGTCCCGAATACGTTGTTAATCATAGACACAACCTCATGCCAGTAATGATGGATTTTAGGGCATCTCCATAGTATATGTATTAAATCAGTGGGGCTCCGTTTACATCTGGGACATTGGGCTGTATCTCTACGTTTCCATTTAAATAATTTCTCTGGTGTATAATAATATATGAACACTATATAAAATAAATAATTGTGTTAAATTCTGTGTTGGGGATAGGGAGGCCAGGGGTATTGCCGACAATGCCAGTACCCACTGTTCATCTGAAATTGGCCCTATATTGCAAGACCAGGCTGACCTTGCTGGTATATCCACAGCTACTTGAAATGTATCAAATAATATATCGTATAATTGTGATATCAAACCCTTTTTCTTTCTGTCTTATCCAACAAGGCTATTACCACTGATTTATTACATTTCAATCCATGTGCTTTTAATGCGTGCCTAAGCTGTAAAAATTGAAAAAAATCTTTGATTTGGGATATTGTATTTGTTTCAGAGTTCAAGGTTTTTATCACATCTTCCTGGAATAGCTGTGTCATATACCTTAGTCTCTTAAGCCTCCATATCTAAAACCCTTCCAATTTCATCAGTTCCCAATAACTACTATTGTTCCATTTTGGAGTATATAACGTATAACCCTTCATGTCAGTAATTTTTTTCATTTCCTGCCATACTTTGTCAAATAATTTACCCGTAAAAAATCTTTTATCGACAATTGATTTCTAGTCTCCAATAAAGATATTAATGAGTATTCGTCATATACTGATACTAGCAAGCTCTGTATAGGATCAGAATTTGATACTACTGTCCATCCACAAAAATGTTGTAATTGTGAGGCTAAAAAATAATTTTTAGGATGGGGAATCACCAGTCCACCAGCTTCTTTGGTTAGCAGCCATGTAATTAACTTTATACGTGGTTGTTTTTTCTTCCAAATAGGGTCTCTAAAAAGAGATTCTATTTTTCTAAATGCTGTGATTCATACGGGTGAATTATTAAACACATAGAGTAATTGTGGAGTCCAGATCATCTTAATAAGATTTGCTCTACCTATCACTGTCAACAGTAGCTTACACCAGCTCTGACATTTTTCCTTAAATTTCGCTAATAAAGGTTTAAAGTGGTTGTAAACCCACTTTTTGGACTTCTACCTATAGGTAAGCCTACAATAAGGCTTACCTATAGGTAGTGGAAATATCTCCTAAACGTGCGGCGTTTAGGAGATATTTCACTTGTAGTCTGCTGGAAATTCCAACGGCGCATGCGCGGGGAAGAAACGAAATTAAGTGCCGTTTCTTCCCTAGCCTATGCCGTTAATCGCGGCTTCCGTGCGCATGTGCGGGAGTGACGTCACGCGGCTCCGGCAAATCACAGAGCCGGAGTCCGTGGCCCGGGAGGAAGAGGGCCAGAAGATGGACGCTGCCCACACAGGGGACATCGCTGGATTCTTTTGCAGGTAAGTGGCACATAATGGGCTAGTATGCGATGCATACTAGCCCATTATGCTTCTCATTTGCAGGCTGCAGCAGCGAGCAAAAGAGGAAGTAAAACCCATCAGGGTTTACTTCCTCTTTAAGATTCAAGTTAATATAGTCTTTTACAATCCGAGATATCTCTATCCCCAGATATTTCACTGTATGCTTCATTTGGATTTGGGAAGCTTAATTTAATAGAGGGGTATTTAACTCATCTAGTGGTAATAATACAGACTTATCCCAATTAATCTGGAAGCCCGAGAATAGCCCAAATATGGAGACAAGGCTCATAAGTTCCGTTAATGACTTTGAAGTACTTTGAGGTATCCCCCAGGAAACGAATATAGGGCCACTTTATCCTCTCTTCCTGCCCGGCGGAACCCAATTATTTCCGCTGATTGTTTAATGGCAAGGGCGAGAGGCTCCACTGCTATGACAAACAGTAGTGGGGACAGGGGATAGCCTTGCCTTGTCCATCTAGACAGATTGAACGGGCTAGATGATGTATTATTAATTCTTGCCCTTGCTTTTGGGTCCCTGTATAACATTTTAACCCATTTTAGAAATCCCAGGTCTATACCAAAAGCCTCCAATACGGCCCATAGGTATTCCCACTCCACCATATCAAAGGCTTTTTGGGCATCTAAGCACAATATTGCTCTAGATCCCATATTTTCCATAGGTAGCTGCATATTTTAGAAAAGTCTACGAATATTTGTTGATGTTGCTCTCATTGGGATAAAGCCCGTTTGGTCCCCGTGCATTAAGATGTTAATATATCTTGATAACCTATTTGCAAGAGCCCTAGCCAATATCTTAACATCTGAGGTGAGGAGAGAGATAGGGTGATAAGACTCAGATAGCATTGGGTCCTTACCCTGTTTTGGAATCACTATTATTATAGTTTGCTGCATTGACTCTGGAAGTTTTTGTTTCCTGAAAGCATCCATTTAATATTTCTGATAATTCTGGTAACAAGATCTTACCATTTTTTTTGTAAATCTCTGTAGTCCATCCATCCCTGGTGCTTAATTATTATGGGTCTGTGCAAATGCTTGTTTTAGCTCTTCCAGGGATATGGGACTATCAAGAAATTCTCTTTCTTCTAATTTAAGATTTGGAAGAACCAATTTATCCAAAAATTGTTTAACTTGATTCATTGACTTTGACACTCTCGCCTCATAAAGTGAGGTATAGAAGACAACAAATATATTCTAAATACTACTTGTATCGTGCATCACCACCCCTCCTGCATCTTTGACTGCTGCAATAGTTATCGGGCCCTCATGTGCTTGAGCTATCACAGTCAACATGCGTCCCACCTGTTCTGCCATCTCATAATGTTTTTGATTTAGAAAAAATCTGCTATTTTCTGCTTTAGTTAAAGATAAAGTTTTATAGATTTTCTGGGCCTCCTGCCATGCTAAACGCTTTTCTTCTGTGGGATCCTTGATATAATCCTGCTCTGTTTGAGTCACCATTTGCATTACTTCCTCCTCTCACCTCCTAGATGAACTCTTAATTTTATAAATTTCTTTAATCATTATTCCACGTATATAAGCCTTCATAGTGTTTCAAACGACAAATAGAGATGTCAAGTCTTTATTTTTTTTTTTTTTAATTCTATCAACTGTAATTCTATTGAATCCTCAATCTGACATCAATGACAGCCACTGTGGATTAATTTTCCAAGGTAGAGAAGATAATTGTCCCTCAGTCTGTATAGTCAGTATAAGTGGGGAATGATCTGAAAGCCCCCTAGGGCCATACTGAAATGACTCTACCCATGGGAGAAAATTATCATTCCCTAGGGCCAGATCTATTCTTGACAAAGATCCATATGTACTCAAGCAGCATGAATATTCTCTTCTTAATGAATATCTAATTCTCCACATGTCTATTAACAACATCTCTTGTAGATGGCCGGCAAACCTAGTTCTCTTCATCCTTTGTTTACCTTTTGCGGTGCTATGTCTGTCTTCCATCTCGTTCATTATGTTATTAAAATCTCCCATTACTAGAATTGGTAGATTCGGCCACTGTGTTATTTCCCTAAAGACATTTTTCAACACTTCGTCATTATAGGGGGGAGGAACATAGACATTCACCAACATAAAGTTTTTATAATTTAGTGAGCACCATAGCACAATGTAATGACCTTCTGGGTCTTTAAAGCTCTCTTTGCATGAGAACAATACCAAGCGAGAGACCAAGACACTGACGCTTCGAGAATAAGTAGAGTATACAGCATGAATTTGATATGGGAATCTTGATCTTTCACAAAGCATTGTATCCTGTCACTCAAGATGGGTCTTCTGCAAAAAATTATTTCAGGTTTTACTGCTCATTATTTCATTTCACCAGCTGATAGTCCACTAGGTCTACAGACCAAACAAAATATCTAATAGGCCACATAGAAGAACAATATTTCCCAAGTTTTAAAATTATGGAGTATGTGACAAAAAGGATAACTGACAAAATAACAGGAGAAGAGAGAGAGAGAGAGAGGGAGAGAGAGGGAGAGAGAGAGAGAGAGAGAGAGAGAGAGAGAGAGAGAGAAAGAGAGAGAGAGTAGAGAGAGTTAGAGAGAGAGAGGAGCCACAAAAAAATGAAAAAGAAAAACCCCACAACTCCCCCCCAAACCCAATCCTCCCCCTCTTATGTGCCCATTCATTTATGGGAATACCCACCATCCATACTGGTTGGAGATAACCCCAACCCTTCATCACAGTCCACACAGGACTCATACAAGGGGACTGTCTAATGGCTATACACAGTTGCAAGTGTTATGCTTGTGCCAAGTAAACATCATAAATAGTCCACCATTTCAATATTCAAATATAGATATCTGAAGGGGGGAGAAGAAGAAAAAAAATGTCAATAGATCAATTAACATTCAGGAAGTTTTCTTCTTGTTTTTCTTTGTATATCTTTCTTCCAACCATGCATTGGCCGCTTCTGGGTTCTCAAAAAAGAGAGTGTAATTTCCATCCATAATAATCAACTTAGCTGGATATAACATTTAATGTTAGGCAAGGCATCTTCCATTGTACTAACCCTGTTCTCCAGGTCTGTGGTGCGCTCACAGATTTTTTGATTTTCCTGTCTTATAACCGTGATATCCTTTATTAAATCCAGCATTTGACTTGTTAGAGATAATAAAGAACTATTACATGCTTGTACTGCAGTAAAGACATCACTCAGTGTTGGTTCCTTTATTAAGTTTTTACCAGCGTTACTACCATACTGATTTAAACTTCCAGCAGCTTTGTTCCCACCTGTGCCCTGCTGGTCAAACTTCTCCATACTTTTTTGTTGATCTTGATTTTTAATATAGTCTGCGTTGGATACAGTTTCTGATGTCAAATACACATCTGCCCTCCAGACCCCAGGAAACCTGGGGAACCCTCAGGGGCTGTGTTTTATTAAGGTCTTCCTGTATGTTCGTCTTTAGAACCTGAGGGTCTTTTTCATCCATGGATGAAATCCTACGTCAGGTACGTTTAAGGTATAATATTAGTTTAGTGACAGTGTCAATTTGATGTTCAGAGTTCCGTACCAGGCGCTGTATTTAATACTAATATCAATTAAATATTTGGTATTTAATACTCAGCGCTGTGTTCAGAAAAAAAAACAATTCAATATTCAGCACTCAGTGTATTATTCACAATCAGTATCAATCCAGTATTCAGTATTTAGAACTCAGCACGGTGTTCAGTACCAGTATCTGTTCAGTATTCAGAATTCAATACTCTGCACAGTATTCATTAACAGTGTGGCGGAGCTATAACCACAAGGTGGCCAAAAGCCCCCCATCCAAGGATGTACCTGAGAGCCAGACACCCAGGGCAGGGCCAAGCGAGGGGCACCCCAAACAAAGGCCAATAGGGTCACACCATATATATGACTGCAGAGGGCATACAAAAGACCTGGCGATCAAGTATAATGCTATTAGATAGTGAGTGTAAAAAAAATAAAAAAGAAAAAAATAAAGAAAAAAATGAATATAACCAGATGAGTGGGATAATTATCACCACATCAAATCAATATGGCTAACATAGCCGCATTAACTCACAATTTAAAAAATATGTATATTCCAAGGGGAACGCCTGAAGGAAGTTGGAGGGATATACTCAAAAGCAGATTGGAAACAGCAGATATTTATCTAAAAAATGAGAAATTCAAAATCAATGGAGATAAGCCATGAAAATATAATAGATACCTATATAGATAGTTACATACACACTGGTATGTAAATAACAGGGGCAATAATTAAGAAGCAGCTTTAGATGGAATAGCAGGTGGATCCAAGATGCCAGTGGCAACTACCTTAACGCATATACTGGGCACCAGATAGAGTTATATAGGTTTAAACAGCAACAAAAGTAGTCGCATCCTATAATAGAACAAATGGTGTAAGCTCAAGACCAAAAGATGACAAAAACTGAGGTAGACAAGAGGAGTGTACAAAGAATCAAACATACCCTGTGAGTAATCCACAATAGAGACAAGTGTTCCTCGTGTCCAGCTGGAACGAAGGACAGGCCGGCTTAAGTACGCCCCCCACACCTGATCAGCGCAGCTGATCAAGTGTGTGGACGCAAAGAGGGGCATCTGCGCATGTGCCCGCAGCAGCATCCCTGGAGCCTAAAGGTCCAAGATGCAACGCGGGCGAGTGCCGGAGTCAGGGTGGCCCATACAGGACCATGGAAGAGCGCTGTCAAAACCACCAGGGGCTGGTTATTAAACCAGCAGATAAGGGTGGCAACGTGGTAGTGATGGATGTTTCCTTTTATGACCACATGTGCCGCGATATTCTTGACAATCGTGATTGGTACAGACCCATATCTAAATCACTTATTGACTATTTCACTGTTGAATATAATCAACTGATTTTCTCAGCATATCAAAAGGTTTGATTGATTGCAACACGTGGAATTTCTTAAATGTTAAGGAACCTAAAACTCCCACGTTTTACTCCCTACCTAAACTTCACAAGTCGCTAACCCATCCACAGGGTCAGCCTATTGTTTCCGGATGTCAATGCCTTATGGAACATGCAAGCGCATTGGTAGACAAGTACTTAGCTCCCCACGTTACTTTCTTGTCTTCTTATGTAAAAGACACCATTCATCTTCTCTGCATCCTCGATGGGAAACACTTACCTAAAGATGCTTGGTTAGTCGCTTTAGATGTAGAGAGCTTATATAACATCATTCCTCATGATAGAGGCATTGAGGTTTTAGAGAAACAACTTCGTGAGAGAGGCCCTAACTTTGACGCATATGGAGATTTTGTTTGTGAACTCTTGAAGTTCATACTGACACGTAATCACTTTATGTTTGGCTCCTCCCACTTCCTCCAGGTACAGGGTGTGCCTATGGGGACCAAGTGTGCCCCCTCTTACGCCAACCTGTACCTGGGGGGTGGGAGAGAGAACTATTTGGCATGTCCAACTTGTTCCATCTCCTATCCAAAGTTCTATCCTGGCACAGGTACATTGATGATGTACTATTTTTTTGGTCTGGTACCCGAGAAGAACTATCCCTGTTCATGGACTTCTTGACCATGAATTCTTATAACCTTAAATTTACCATGGAGTGCAGCCAATCCCAGATTCACTTTCTCGATCTTCAAATTAGTCTGGACCCAAATGGCAATATTCAAACAGCCTTATATCGGAAACCCTCTTCGGGTAACACCATTTTGAGTATATCCCTCCAACTTCCTTCAGGCGTTCCCCTTGGAATATACATATTTTTTAAATTGTGAGTTAATGTGGCTATGTTAGCCCTATTGATTTGATGTGGTGATAATTATACCACTCATCTGGTTATATTCTTTTATTTCTTTCTTTTTTTTTTTTCTTTTTTACACTCACTATCTAATAGCATTATACTTGATCGCCAGTTCTTTTGTATGCCCTCTGCAGTCATAGATACGGTGTGACCCTATTGGCCTTTGTTTGGGGTGCCCCTTGCTTGGCCCCGCCCTGGGTGTCTGGCTCTCAGGTATGTCCTTGGATGGGGGGCTTTTTGGCCACCTTGTGATTATAGCTCCGCCACACACCCCACCCGATGTTTCATTATATCATTTGTTTTTTACCATGTTTCTTATTGTATTTTTTGTTTTTGTGTAGAGACCCTTAATGTTACTACAGGCTCATACCATTCCCTGAGGAAGCCAATGTCTTGGCGAGACATGTAGGAATTGAGCACCTGTTCTGAAGGCCCTCCTCATCAGGCCTACTCGATTGTATTTGCTCTGTATCAATTAATCTGTGAACTGTACCCATTATTTTAAAGATTTGTCTTTCTATATGTGATAATATATGTTAATAAAGTATTTTTGTAATTTTATCTGATTACTCACTCCTCCTTTTTCTGGCACCGCTATAATCCCTCTACACTCCCAAATTCTCAATTGATAATCCGGGATGAGGTGCTGTATCTAGTGTAGCCTTTCTAGCAATACCTTCTTTCTCAATAGTCAGTAATAGTATCAGTTCAGTATTCAGTGCTCTGTGCAATACTCGATAACAAAGTCGGCTCAGTATTCAGTATTCAACACTCAGCACAGTGTTTAGTATCAGTACCAGTACCAGTTCAGTATTTAATAATCAGCATAGCATTTAGTACGTTCGATGTAATTTTCCAGCAGCTTCCAGCAGTTTTTTGTGCCAACAGGCTCTAACCTGTGTAAATCTTCACAGTGAGTTCACCGGGAGTTTTTTCCTGACCTATGGCAACTTGGACAAGTTTTAACTCTTATATGAGTTTCTAAGAAAAAAAAATATGTCTCTCATAGGAAATGCACCCCATTAAGATCGAATATCCAGTCAGTTATGGTAAGGGAATGCAGTAAAGTCCACTTAAGGGCAATTTGTCTCCGAGCCACAAACAACGCATGTATAACAGTAATCCGCTTTGGTGGCTTAAGCAATGAACAGTTAACATGTGGACCACGTATTATCGCATCTAGAAAAAGCCAAATTGGCTCTTACACCAATAGCACATAGAAATTCTGGGGTCCTATACACCCTATGCAATATAAAGAGCTAGGTTAGCCTGTGCAAAGGTGAAACAGACAGAAAGGGGAGAACCTGAAGAATCTCTTCCTAGGCATTATTTCAGTTAAAGCTCAGTCAGTTAAAGGGATGTGTTACAGCATTCCTGTGCCTCCTAGAAGTTTTAGAACTTACTCACAATTTGAGAAGTTTTCTGATAATTATTTATGAAATGTTTTATGATAATGTTTGTTGCAAGGAAGTGTCTTTGCTAGAAGATATTTCCAAGGTTAGGAAGAAGAATTCTGAACATGGGTATGTAGTAGGGATATATTAGAATAGGCAGCATAGCTCCAGCTGAGATTTAGGCCAATTGTATCTATGAAAAAAGGTAGTTTAAAATTCCATGAGGAAGATGGGCGTTTAGTCCGGGAGCTCCATCCTGCAGCGGGGGTTTTCGGTGTATAGCAACTAGCTCAGGTCTCGTTTTCTCTCCCTCTCATGGCGGATCACTTCCCACATGAGTAGGCAAAATGCCCCATAAAAGGAAAGATGTTTCCTGGTCCAGGAAACTCACGCCTTCTTCTATCAGGCGGTCCAGGAGCCCAGGCAAGATGGTGCTTGGACCGCATACCTCTCCATGAGGCAGCCGACAGACACCAACAGCAGCCCGTTCTGGTGGCTCTGGGTATGGAGGCTCAGTGGGGGGGCAAGGTCACCCGTTTACATCACCGGGTGGCCCCACCCTCAGCTATATAAGAGCTGTCACTAAGAAAAAGCATCACTCGGCGGGAGCCTCCCATGGAGGCGGAGCTGTTGTGGGTTTTTTTTTTTCTTTTTTTGGCTCGTCAGGCGGTGTGATAGAAGATGAATGGACATTGCTGGACATTTTTTTTTTAATCTTTTAATAAAGGACTTGTCCCTAAGTGTCTCCTGTCTTTTTTACTATTTTTGACACTTTCTTTTGTGAAATGGAAGGGGTTCAATGTACCCCTTACCAGGGCCTCATCCCCAGAACTGTCACTAAGAAAAAGCATCACTCGGCGGGAGCCTCCCATGGAGGCGGAGCTGTTGTGGGTTTTTTTTTTTCTTTTTTTGGCTCGTCAGGCGGTGTGATAGAAGATGAATGGACATTGCTGGACATTTTTTTTTAATCTTTTAATAAAGGACTTGTCCCTAAGTGTCTCCTGTCTTTTTTACTATTTTTGACACTTTCTTTTGAGCTGTCACTAAGAAAAAGCACCACTCGGCGGGAGCCTCCCATGGAGGCGGAGCTGTTGTGGGTTTTTTTTTTTCTTTTTTTGGCTCGTCAGGCGGTGTGATAGAAGATGAATGGACATTGCTGGACATTTTTTTTTTAATCTTTTAATAAAGGACTTGTCCCTAAGTGTCTCCTGTCTTTTTTACTATTTTTGACACTTTCTTTTGTGAAATGGAAGGGGTTCAATGTACCCCTTACCAATTCACATAGAGGGCCAGGATCTAAGGGTTCCCCTGTTGAAGAGGGCTTCCAGATTCCGATAAGCCCCCCGCCTCATACCCCCACAACCACCGGGCAAGAGTTCTGGGGATGAGGCCCTTATCCCCATCAACGTAGGGGGCTACCCCAACCCCCCCAATTTTGAGGGCATGTGGCCTGGTACGGTTCAGGAGGGGGGGGGCGCTTTCTCATCCCCCCTTTTTTTCTGTGGCCTGCCAGGTTGCGTGCTCAGATAAGGATCTGGTATGGATTTTGGGGGTGACCCCTATGCCATTTTTTTTATTTTGGCGCAGGGTTCCCCTTAACCACTTGCCGACCACCTCACGTCTATATACGTGAGCAGAGCGGCACGGCAGGCAAAATCACGTACCTGGTACGTGATTGCCTTCCCGCGGGCGGGGGGTCCGATCGGACCCCCCCGGTGCCATCGGTGGTCGGCATTTGGTTGGGAGCGATGAGAGACGAGGGGGAGACCATCCGATCGTGGCCCCCCCCTCGCGATCACTCCCAGCCAATGAGAAACATCCCCTGCCTCTGTATTGTACACAGAGGCAGAGGATGTGATGTCATCTCTCCTCGGCTGGGCAGTTTCCGTTCCAGCGCCGAGGAGAGACGACATGTAAGTGCACCAACACTCACACACAACACAGTAGAACATGCCAGGCACACTAAACACCCCCGATCCCCCCCCAATCCCCCCCCGATCCCCCCCAATCACCCCCCCCAGTCACAAACTGACACCAAGCAGGTTTTTTTTTTTTTTTTTTTTCCTGATTACTGCATAGTGTCAGTTTGTGACAGTTACTGTGGTAGGACAGTGAGTGTTAGCCCCCTGTAGGTCTAGGGTACCCCCTAACCCCCCTAATAAAGTTTTAACCCCTTGATCACCCCCTGTCGCCAGTGTCGCTAAGCGATCATTTTTCTGATCGCTGTATTAGTGTCACTGGTGACGCTAGTTAGGAACGTAAATATTTAGGTTCGCTGTCAGCATTTTATAGCGACAGGGACCCCCATATACTATCTAATAAATGTTTTAACCCCTTGATTGCCCCCTAGTTAACCCTTTCACCACTGATCACCGTATAACTGTTACGGGTGACGCTGGTTAGTTCGTTTATTTTTTATAGTGTCAGGGCACCCGCCGTTTATTACCGAATAAAGGTTTAGCCCCCTGATCGCCCGGCAGTGATATGCGTCACCCCAGGCAGCGTCAGATTAGCGCCAGTACCGCGAACACCCACGCACGCACCGTACATGCACCGTACACCTCCCTTAGTGGTATAGTATCTGAACGCATCAATATCTGATCCAATCAGATCTATACTAGTGTCCCCAGCAGTTTAGGGTTCCCAAAAACGCAGTGTTAGCGAGATCAGTACAGATACCTGCTAGCACCTGCGTTTTGCCCCTCCGCCCGGCCCAGCCCAGCCCACCCAAGTGCAGTATCGATCGATCACTGTCACTTTTTTTTGTAGCGTTTTGGTGAACTGGCAAGCACCAGCGGCCTAGTACACCCCGGTCGTAGTCAAACCAGCACTGCAGTAACACTTGGTGACGTGGCGAGTCCCATAAGTGCAGTTCAAGCTGGTGAGGTGGCAAGCACAAGTAGTGTCCCGCTGCCACCAAAAAGACAAACATAGGCCTGTCGTGCCCATAATGCCCTTCCTGCTGCATTCGCCAATCCTAATTGGGAACCCACCGCTTCTGCAGCGCTCGTACTTCCCCCATTCACATCCCCAACCAAATGCAGTCGGCTGCATGAGAGGCATTTATATGTCCTCCCGAGTACCCCTACCCAACGAACCCCCCCAAAAAAGATTTTGTGTCTGCAGCAAGCGCGGATATAGACGTGACACCCGCTATTATTGTCCCTCCTGTCCTGATAATCCTGGTCTTTGCATTGGTGAATGTTTTGAACGCTACCATTCACTAGTTGAGTATTAGCGTAGGGTACAGCATTGCACAGACTAGGCACACTATCACAGGGTCTCCCAAGATGCCATCGCATTTTGAGAGACCCGAACCTGGAACCGGTTACAGTTATAAAAGTTACAGTTACGAAAAAAAAAACACAAACAAAAATTTAAAAAAATAGTTGTCGTTTCATTGTTCTCTCTATCTCTATTCTCTCTCTATTGTTCTGCTCTTTTTTACTGTATTATATTCTGCAATGTTTTATTGTTATTATGTTTTATCATGTTTGCTTTTCAGGTATGCAATTTTTTATACTTTACCGTTTACTGTGCTTTATTGTTAACCATTTTTTTGTCTTCAGGTACGCCATTCACGACTTTGAGTGGTTATACCAGAATGATGCCTGCAGGTTTAGGTATCATCTTGGTATCATTCTTTTTAGCCAGCGGTCAGATTTCATGTAAAAGCAATCCTAGCGGCTAATTAGCCTCTAGACTGCTTTTACAAGCAGTGGGAGGGAATGCCCCCCCCCCACCGTCTTCCGTGTTTTTCTCTGGCTCTCCTGTCTCAACAGGGAACCTGAGAATGCAGCCGGTGATTCAGCCAGCTGACCATAGAGCTGATCAGAGACCAGAGTGGCTCCAAACATCTCTATGGCCTAAGAAACCGGAAGCTACGAGCATTTTATGACTTAGATTTCGCCGGATGTAAACAGCGCCATTGGGAAATTGGGGAAGCATTTTATCACACCGATCTTGGTGTGGTCAGATGCTTTGAGGGCAGAGGAGAGATCTAGGGTCTAATAGACCCCAATTTTTTCAAAAAAGAGTACCTGTCACTACCTATTGCTATCATAGGGGATATTTACATTCCCTGAGATAACAATAAAAATGATTTAAAAAAAAAAATGAAAGGAAAAGTTTAAAAATAAGATAAAAAAGCAAAAAAAAATAAAGAAAAAAAAAAAAAAAAAAAAAAGCACCCCTGTCCCCCCTGCTCTCGCGCTAAGGCGAACGCAAGCGTCGGTCTGGCGTCAAATGTAAACAGCAATTGCACCATGCATGTGAGGTATCACCGCGAAGGTCAGATCGAGGGCAGTAATTTTAGCAGTAGACCTCCTCTGTAAATCTAAAGTGGTAACCTGTAAAGTATTAATTTTGTTGCCACTGCACGTTTGTGCGCAATTTTAAAGCATGTCATGTTTGGTATCCATGTACTCGGCCTAAGATCATCTTTTTTATTTCATCAAACATTTGGGCAATATAGTGTGTTTTAGTGCATTAAAATTTTAAAAAGTGTGTTTTTTGCACAAAAAATGCGTTTGAAAAATCGCTGCGCAATTACTGTGTGAAAAAAAAAAATGAAACACCCACCATTTTAATCTGTAGGGCATTTGCTTTAAAATAATATATAATGTTTGGGGGTTCAAAGTAATTTTCTTGCAAAAAAAAATAATTTTTTCATGTAATCAAAAAGTGTCAGAAAGGGCTTTGTCTTCAAGTGGTTAGAAGAGTGGGTGATGTGTGACATAAGCTTCTAAATGTTGTGCATAAAATGTCAGGACAGTTCAAACCCCCCCAAATGACCCCATTTTGGAAAGTAGACACCCCAAGCTATTTGCTGAAAGTCATGTCGAGTCCATGGAATATTTTATATTGTGACACAAGTTGCGGGAAAGAGACCAATTTTTTTTTTTTTTTTTTGCACAAAGTTGTCACTAAATGTTATATTGCTCAAACATGCCATGGGGATTTGTGAAATTACACCCCAAAATAAATTCTGTTGCTTCTCCTGAGTACGGGGATACCACATGTGTGGGACTTTTTGGGAGCCTAGCCGCGCATAGGACTCCGAAAACCAAGCACCGCCTTCAGGCTTTCTAAGGCCGTAAATTTTTGATTTCACTCTTCACTGCCTATCACAGTTTCGGAGGCCATGGAATGCCCAGGTGGTACAAAACCCCCCCAAATGACCCAATTTTGGAAAGTAAACACCCCAAGCTATTTGCTGAGAGGTATAGTGAGTATTTTGCAGACCTCACTTTTTGTCACAAAGTTTTGAAAATTAAAAAAAAAAAAAAAATTTTCTGGTCTTTCTTCATTTTCAAAAACAAATGAGAGCTGCAAAATACTCACCATGCCTCTCAGCAAATATCTTGGGGTGTCTACTTTCCAAAATGGGGTCATTTGGGGGGGGTTTGTGCCATCTTGGCATTTTATGGCCTTCAAAACTGTGATAGGTAGTGAGGAGTGAAATCAAAAATGTATGCCCTTAGAAATCCTGAAGGCGGTGATTGGTTTTCGGGGCCCCGTACGCGGCTAGGCTCCCAAAAAGTGCCACACATGTGGTATCCCCGTACTCAGGAGAAGCAGCTGAATGTATTTTGGGGTGCAATTCCACATATGCCCATGGCCTGTGTGAGCAATATATCATTTAGTGACAACTTTTTGTAAATTTTTTTTTTTTTGTCATTATTCAATCACTTGGGACAAAAAAAAAATATTCAATGGGCTCAACATGCCTCTCAGCAATTTCCTTGGGGTGTCTACTTTCCAAAATGGGGTCATTTGGGGGGGGTTTGTACTGCCCTGCCATTTTAGCACCTCAAGAAATGACATAGGCAGTCATAAACTAAAAGCTGTATAAATTCCAGAAAATGTACCCTAGTTTGTAGACGCTATAACTTTTGCGCAAACCAATAAATATACGCTTATTGACATTTTTTTTACCAAAGACATGTGGCCGAATACATTTTGGCCTAAATGTATGACTAAAATTTAGTTTATTGGATTTTTTTTATAACAAAAAGTAGAAAATATTTTTTTTCAAAATTTTCAGTCTTTTTCCGTTTATAGCGCAAAAAATAAAAATGGCAGAGGTGATCAAATACCATCAAAAGAAAGCTCTATTTGTGGGAAGAAAAGGATGCAAATTTCATTTGGGTACAGCATTGCATGACTGCGCAATTAGCAGTTAAAGCGACGCAGTGCCGAATTGTAAAAAGTGCTCTGGTCAGGAAGGGGGTAAATCCTTCCGGGGCTGAAGTGGTTAATTTTGGGGGGATCCCTACTCCATTTTTTTTTTATTTGGCGCAGGGTTCCCCTTAATTTTCATACCAGACCTGAAGGACCTGGTATGGATTTTAGGGGGACCCCCCATGCATTTTTTTTTTTAATTTTTGATTCGAGGTTCCCCTTAATATTCATACCAGACCCAAAGAGCCTGGTAATGGACTGGTGGGGAACCCATGCCGTTTTTTTCAATGAGTTTTATCTATATTGCTGAGACCCGACAATTCATTACAGCAACCAGTTTTAAATGACTTTTTTCCTTTAGAAATTTAATTTTGCTGTGGTACTGTTCTAAATACTGGAAAACTGTGCTACTTTACAGGCATACTATAGACACCCCCCATGCACGATATTTAAAGGAATATTTCATTTTTATTGTTTCACTTTAGGCATTATCAAAATCACTGCTCCCAAAAAAACGGCCATTTTTAAAACTTTTTTTTGCATTGATACATGTCCCCTGGGGAAGGACTCGGGTCCCCAAACACTTTTTATGACAATAACTTGCATATAAGCCTTTAAAATGAGCACTTTTGATTTTTCATGTTAGAGTCAAATAGACTTTAACGGTGTTCCGGCGGCTTTCGAATTTGCCCCAAACACCTCATATTGTTCAGTGTTCGCCGAATGTCCGAACAACCAGAGTTCGGCCCGAACTTTTGCTTAGGCCGAATCGTTCTGAACCTTTTACTCCGTGCACATACACATGTGCGTTAGAAACCATTTTTTGGTAAAAAAAAAAACATCTTGGTTTTATAAAGTTTCAGTTTGTAATTTTTTTTTTTGTACATAAACAGGCATGTTTCAAAACATAACATACACAACTCAGGAACTTACAAAGTTCAACATTGAAAAACTGAAGGCAATATCAAACATTATAGTGTCAAAAATGTGTTGATTTTGCCTTCATCAGATAGGGTGATGTCACCCCTGTAAAAGCCAAATTTTGAAGATGTACACAAATTGGGAGTCAAACTGGGGATTTCCCTCCTGATCCCATGCCCAATGTCAACATGTGCTATCTCCCATCATGGGGGGATCAAGTATTTTGGGGGTGCAACCACTTCCTCTCACCTACTTTAGTTGGGAGGAAGGGGCTGCACCCACAAAACTTGTACATTGTTATCTCCTGATGGCAGATAGCACATGTTGACACACTGTGTGCATCTTCAAAATTTGGCTTTTAATATGAGTCAAAAATGGCTAAACATTGGTCCTAAATAAAAAAAATATGGTGTCATTTTGTGGTTATTTAGATTCTTCCTAGTACATCAATCATGTTCTTCAGTTTTTGTTCAACCTCATTTGTTTTTTGCTTGATGATTTCTAAATCCTGACTACAAAACATTATGTCCTGGATTAGCCCTTGTGCACTGTCAATGGTGAAATGAGGAGAATGTTCTTCCACAACATCACCTAAAAGAAAAAATACACACCATATATTATAAATATGCAGGCATACATCTATTACCTGAATATGTGGTGTCAGACACTCACCTGCTGTGGTGACAATTTCAACCACCTCTCATTCCTCTACATCCTGAGGTTGTGTTGTCCTCTGTTCCCCTTCTTCAGGTGGTGGGGGGTTCCTGGTGTCCTCAGACGTCCAGAGTCTTTTCTCCCCTATGAGAATGAAACAAAAGGCATACTTAGCACACAGATATTTGAGGCCAGAAATAGGAATATGAAACATTGCTTGGAAGTGGGGTACAATTATTTGTTTTGGATGAGTTCCAAGCTGAACATATGATTTTTGGACAAGTTTCACACATGGAGACACCCAAAGTATCCACTGGAGAACCCATGTGGGACACCGTAAAAAGTTTGTTCTGGTGTCCCACACTAGTGCTCCTGAGTCCAGATGTGTAAACAGCTGCTGAGTGTCCTCTCATTACACTGAATCAAGTTTACAATTCTTTCTTTTTTCTCTCAAACACATCTAGACAACAATGTCCTAAACTTCTTTTAATACAACTTAGCATGACCAAATGTAGTTAACCCTGTATCTTCCAAAAACATTGTATTTAGTTGGCGAACGAACAATGTTTACTACGGATGATTACTGTGCCCACGAGCCTGAAAGTTGCCATTTAAAACTGTACAACAGTAAAGAAAAGCACATGGGAGCAGTATGCAAGTAATAATAATAATAATAATAATAATAGGGACACATGACAACTACTTACTTTTTAGAAGCACTTTCTTTATCCTTCTGTACTGATCTTGCTCCCTCAATTTCAGGTCTGACCAGCATTTCCTCAATTGCTCTTTGGATCGTCGTACCCCAAAATTCCTGTGCAGACTCTTCACAACTTTAGTCATGATCTTGGCCTTTCTCACATTTGGGTTTAGGTACAGTCCATACTTCCCATCATAGTCGGTCCTCTTCAAGATGTTCACCATCTCCACCATCTCTACAAAGGCCAATATTTGAGGCCTTAAATCTCCTGTGGGATCGGAATGTTTCGGGCTCTGGGCTTTCCTCCTCGTTACTGCTATTATGCACCTGCTGTGTCTCCGCCATGTTCCTCTCCCACTGCGACGAGAGAAGGGGCGGGGAATATTCTAGAAAGAATGTCAGGGGTGGGCGACATGGGCGGAGTTTCACGCATGCGCAGTGTATATACAGTGCCTTGCAAAAGTATTCACCCCCCTTGGCTTTTTACCTATTTTGTTACATTACAGCCTTTAGTTCAATGTTTTTTTTTAATCTGAATTATATGTGATGGATCAAAACACAATAGTCTAAGTTGGTGAAGTAAAATTAGAAAAATATACGCAAAAAACTATTTTTCAGAAATAAAAAACTAATAATTGGCATGTGCATATGTATTCACCCCCTTTGTTATGAAGCCCATAAATAACTCTGGGGCAACCAATTACCTTCAGAAGTTACATAATTAGTGAAATCATGTCCACCTTTGTGCAATCTATGTGTCACATGATCTGTCATTACATATACACACCTTTTTGAAAGGCCCCAGAGACTGCAATACGTAAGCAAGAGGCACCACTAACCAAACACTGCCATGAAGACCAAGGAACTCTCCAAACAAGTAAGGGACAATGTTGTTGAGAAGTACAAGTCAGGGTTAGGTTATAAAAAAATATCCAAATCTTTGATGATCCCTAGGAGCACCATTGAATCTATCATAACTAAATGGAAAAAACATGGCACAAAAGCAAACCTGCCAAGAGATGGCCGCCCACCAAAACTCACAGACCGGGCAAGGAGGGCATTAATCAGAGAGGCAGAACAAAGACCTAAGGTAACCCTGGAGGAGCTGCAGAGTTCCACAGCAGAGACTGGAGTATCTGTACATAGGACAACAATAAGCCGTACGCTCCATAGAGTTGGGCTTTATGGCAGAGTGGCCAGAAGAAAGCCATTACTTTCAGCAAAAAACAAAATGGCACGTTTTGAGTTTGCAAAAAGGCATGTGGGAGACTCCCAAAATGTATGGAGGAAGGTGCTCTGGTCTGATGAGACTAAAATTTTACTTTGTGGCCATCAAAGAAAATGCTATGTTTGGCGCAAACCCAACACATCACATCACTCAAAGAACACCATCCCCACAGTGAAACATGGTGGTGGCATCATCATACTGCGGGGATGTGTTTTAGCAGTCGGGACTGGGAAACTGGTCAGAGTTGAGGGAAAGATGGATGGTGCTAAATACAGGGATATTCTTGAGCAAAACCTGTACCACTCTGTGTGTGATTTGAGACTAGGACAGAGGTTCACCTTCCAGCAGGACAATGACCCCAAACACACTGCTAAAGCAACACTTGAGTGGTTTAAGGGGAAACATGTAAATGTGTTGGAATGGCCTAGTCAAAGTCCAGACCTCAATCCAATAGAAAATCTGTGGTCAGACTTAAAGATTGGTGTTCACAGGCACAAACCATCCAACTTGAAGGAGCTGGAGCAGTTTTGCAAGGAGCAATGGGCAAAAATCCCAGTGGTAAGATGTGGCAAGCTCATAGAGACTTATCCAAAGCAACCTGGAGCTGTGATGGCCGCAAAAGGTGGCTCTACAAAGTATTGACTTTAGGGGGGTGAATAGTTATGCACATTGACTTTTTCTGTTATTTTGTCCTATTTGTTGTTTGCTTCACAATAATAATGAAAAAAATGTTCAAAGTTGTGGGCATGTTCTGTAAATTAAATGATGCAAATCCTCAAACAATCCATGTTAATTCCAGGTTGCAAGGCAACAAAACATAAAAAATGCCAAGGGGGTGAATACTTTTGCAAGGCACTGTAAAGCCAACATGCATGTGTCGTACACACGATCTGTGAGTGGAGGAAGCGCTGAACATTATAACAAAGGTAACATTTTAACTTGGAACATCAGTGGCCTATACTGATTCGAGATTGAGGCCTATATTGGGATAAGATTAGGAGAGTTTAGCCTGATATTAGTGTTTTTGTCTTGTGTTTTGTCTTGCAGCAAATATGAAACAATTCAAAGACCCTGAATTCATGGGCCAATTCATAGACAGATACGGGGATATGAGAAATTTGTGGGAGGTTAAAAACCCCTTATATCGAAATAAACCAGCTAGGAAGGCATCGCTGGAGAAACTGCTGCAATTTGTGAAGACGCAGGTCTCCGAAGCAGACATCGAGTGTGTGGAGAAGAAAATTGGTAGCTTGAGAAGCACGTATAGGAAGGAGCTTAATAAGGTCCAGGCTTCCATGAAATCAGGAGCAGCAGCAAAGGATGTGTATGTACCCAGTCTGTGGTACTACAACAGGATGCAGTTTCTGGAAGACCAGATTGAAGCCAGGGAATCACTTTCTACACTTCCATCCACCCTTCCCTCAACCCCAGCTAAGGCTTCCGAGGACCAACCTGGGCCTTCCATCCTGGAAGAAGTTGAGGAGCCCAGCTGGAGCCAGGTTTAGTATTTTTTAACATATTTATTGTCCGAAAATTATTGTTGTTAACTAGATGTTATTATCAATAACAAACATATCAATAGATAGTAGTGGCCAAAAATTATTGTGACAAGAATGAAAAATGCTGGGCTCAGAATGATAGTCTTCTCTATTTATTAACATTCAATTTGCAACAGTCATTAGTTGGAATTTGTGTGTGATTGATGAACGAAAAACTAAAACTATGTCCCTTTTTCATACACAGGAAGACCTCAGTCAGGATGAGGCTCTGGAATGTGGCAGCCAGGAGGAGGCGGGGGTAAGTGTCAGTCAGGATGTGGCCAGGCCCAGTAGCCTCACCCAATCCCAGGTGCCTTCCCTCCACCTTACAACAAAAAGGAGGAGGGCCAACGCCTCATCTGTGAGCAGATTATTTTTCAGGCCCTTCATAAGGGGTTGAGAGGCCAAATGACTGATAACATGCACTTATGTGTGCTCGCCCATCCTCCTCCTCCTGCCACGAGTCCACCTCCAGAGCCACAGCCTCCAAGGAAGGCTGCAGGGAAGGCTGCATGGAAGGCTGCAGGGAAGCGTGGAGGGAAGGCTGCAGGGAATACAAGAAAGTGATGGCCTGGGTTCAGTCTGGTCTGACAGAAGACGCAGGCTGTGGTAGTACCACAGCCTGGGGACATATATGTCATCTGCTGCTGTTCATGATCTCTGGGAGTCCTGGACCAGATTGTGCTCCCTATTATATGGACTTCTCAGGCTACCAATTTTTAGTTACAAAGAGTTGATGTGTGCCCTGGGGTACAAAGGCTTTGCAAATTCAAGCAGTTTCTCCAGCGTTGCCTTCCTCTTTATTGTGTTATGAGCCAGAATAAATGGAGATTTTTTTAATATGAAAATACTTGCCTATGTGTTTTTCTTCAAATAGGACAGTTTGTTTGTGAGTAGGCAGGTACAATTCAAAAATACAATGTCTAATTAACAAGGGGCACCAACCAACCTCCTTGAGCTTTAAAAATACAAGATAATAATGTTGTTGTGGAAACTTGACACGCAAAAACAAAATTATGGAGATCACTAGAAAATAATTTAAAAATAGTCCAAAAAACAGGAGATCTTGATTAAAAAAAAAGATGACTATAAAAAATAATTCTAAACATTATTATGGAGATCTGGCTTTAAAAACGAAAAAGATTATTCAGGAGGTCACGAGAAATAATAAAGAAATCAGTTTGTCAGAACTCTGTGTGAATATCAGCAACAAAACAAATGCATCCTTCTAGCATTATAAAGAACAAAAGAATGCACTGCATTAAAAGATCCAAAAATTTACAGCGTGACGAATGTGCTATCTCCATTACGAACTCTAGTTTTACCAGACTGAGCGCTTCCATCTCGTACTTGATTCTGAGCATGCATGATTTTTTGCGCGTCCGAATTGCAGACAGATGAACACATTTTCAGATAGGAACTTTTCCTGACCGAAAAATAGAGAACATGCTCTCAATCTTTTGCTGGCTGGAATTCCTCCAGCAAAAGTCCGATGGAGCATACACGTGGTCGCAATTTCCGACCAAAAGCTCTCATCGGACTTTTGCTGGGGGAATTTTCGATCGTGTGTATGGGGCATTAGGTATAAAACAGCATGAAATAGTGAATAAGTCCAATCCTAACCCTGACCTAAGTTCTAAACTCACAAATTTACGGAGCGACCTCCATACTCTCCTCTTGGAGAACCTTGAAAAGAACCCTAGATGTATGAAAATGACATATTACACTAGTGGCAATAAAGCCAATAAACTGCTAGCCAGATGCCTCCAAGGCTTCAGAAACAAGACTAAAATACATTTTATCTATCACCCTGTTACCAAGCAAAAAGTGCTGGATCCACAGAGGATTGCTGATGATGCCTTTAGCTGTTATTATGGCTTCCTATATAATTTGAGGGAAGATTACACAACCCCTCAGCCATCACCAACAGATATTTTAAACTTTCTAAACAAAATGTACCTACCTACTCATTCTCAATTGGAGGCCTTAAATGAACCCTTTACCTTAGCTGAAGTTTGCAAAGCAATAGATTCCCTCCCCAAGAATAAATCACCATGCCCTGGTGGCTATAGCGGTGAATCCTTTAAAACATTTAAAACTATTCTGGCACCGTACCTGGCTACAATGTTCAACGCTGCTGCTGCCTTTTCCTCTTTTCCCCAGGAAATGTTAATGGCTCTTATCATCACATTGCTGAAACCGGGGAAGAGCCCAGATTCTCCTCAAAACTTTAGGCCAATCTCATTGCTGAACATTGACCTAAAGCTATATGCAAAACTCATAGCCTTTAGACTTGTGGATATTTTGCCTACCTTGATTCACCCAGATCAGTCCAGATTTTCCAAAGGCAGACAAACTTCTGATGCTGCAAGAAGGGTAATCAATGTCATTCACTATGCCAAGACCACAAAACACCCACCTTGCCTCTAGCATTAGATGCAGAAAAGGCATTTGATCGCATTCACTGGACCTACCTCAACGAGTTTCTGAAAAAATGTGGCTTCTCAGGACACATACTTTCCTCTGTACCTGCCCTTTAGCCCACGTATTCATGACAGGCATGCTATCCCAACCCTTCCTCATTACCAGTGGGACCAGGTAGGGTTGCCCCCTGTCCCCACTAATCTTTAATTTCCTAATGGAGCCTCTGGCTTCATACATTCATACACTACCAGGTATTACTGGCTTCCAAATTGGTAGTCATGTTCACTCTATAAGCCTATTTGCTGACGATATTATATTGATGCTGACAAATCCAGCAACCTCATTGGGTGCGGTACAGGATACATTACATTTATTTCACACTGTCTCATATCATAAGGTCAACACAACAAAATCTTATGTATTGAATCTGGATATAGATCACCCCTTAAAGCAAAGCTATCCCTGTGTGTGGAAAGAGGAAGGTATATCATATTTAGGCACCACTCTCACTAGTTCAACCAAATCCCTTTATAAAGCAAACTATGCCCCTTTTCTCCAAGGGGTTCATAATTCGCTTTCACATATTTCCAACTTTGAACTATCATGGTCTGGCCGGCTGGTAGCTTTTAAAATGAAAGTACTGCCTCAGTTACTCTACATGTTTAGAGCCTTACCTATAGTGGTCCCAGATTCCTTCTTTAAATCTCTGCAAACCATTGTCAATAAGTTTGTGTGGCAAAACCAAAAAGCATGCTGCGCCTTTAGCAAACATATTAAGCACAGAAAGGGAGGTGGCATGGGCCATGTCACTCTGAGGGATTTCTACCTAGCTACTATTCTAACACAATTAAAATTTTGATTCGGCAGCTCATCCTCCCTTTGTGGACTGAAATAGAATCTGAATCTGTTCCTGGTAAAAACCTAATGAACTTCCTCTTAGCTCATCATGTCAAACCCCAGATACCTTTTTGAATTCTCACCCACTACTTTTGCAGCCACTGATGCTTGGTGCAAGCTCACCTTCAAGGTACAACCAGACCAATCAACCAGCCTCCTGATACCATTAGCGGTATACCAAGTAGCTATACCCAATATCTTACTGACCGAATGGCATAAAGGAGGCATTCCGTGGCTAAATGATCTGTATTGTACTAATGACCTTAAACCCTTCTCGACCTTTCAATCTAAATATCACCTACCAAAGAATGAGTGTTATACCTACTTACAAATAGCATCTCTTCTCCGCCACAATCCAGGGAGGTTATGCAGAATCCCCAGTAATATAGCTATGATCTCCACAGTTCCAAACCATCCAAAGGCTGCGTCTCCCTTATATATGGGACTTCACAAGATAAAAATTGCTTCCTTAAATCTGAGCCATTTCTTGCTTGGGAAAAGACATAGGGCAGATATTTAGCCCTTACCAATGGGAACAAGCCATTTCCTCTACTTACAAGTCCACCAAAAGTGCCATCCTGTGGGAACTAATGCATAAAATGACTTTGCTCTGGTATCTGACCCCATCCGAATTTTCTCAATTTCAACCTCATAATCTAATCTCTGTTGGAGAGAGTGTGGACAAGTGGGTACACTTTACCACACTATATGGGCATGTACACAATGAGTGAAATTTTGGCTATCCATTTTCAGGGCCATATCAGAAATCATTGCTATCCCAGTACAATTATCCCCTAGCCTAGCGCTATTGAACTTAGGTATAGATGCTTTTCCCTACCATACCAGAGTGGTGCGACTAATATTTTTCTGGCCCCAAGACTAGTATTAATGAGACACTGGAAATCACAAATACCCCGATCTCTACCTGAGGTAATGGCATTGGTGCACTCTCATTATACTTATGAATTTATGTATGCATTGTCAAATGGGTCTCATACTCCAGTATATAATATTTGGCAAATTTGGTGGTATGAAAAGTCTGGGCAATCTCAAGTTACAAGTGGCACCTGTATTGCTTGATGTCGACTTTAAAAAGAGAATTTAACTGTCTCTTTCTATTTTATTTACTCTGACACTCTACAGCCATGTTAGTGGCCTTCATACACCTTCCATTTTCATTTTCAGACATTATTCCTTTGTGTTTATTTTGGACTTTGTGTTTCTACATTGAAACTGTGTGTATGCCATTAATGTGCACGCCTTTTGTAACCTTGTATACATGTTCTTATGTATTCTTATGTATTATGTTCTTGTGTATGTTCTCTTTCTTGAAAACAAAATAAAAAGATATTGAAAATAAAAAATTCCTTTTGAATGGCCCAACCCACTATCCTGAAATGTTTTGGATGACTTTTTGGGACCTTTAAGAGGCTGCTGGTCATGGTTAGCACTGAACATTACCAGTGTTGGTGCCATGTACAGAGTAAACATGATTATG
Source organism: Aquarana catesbeiana (assembly GCF_042186555.1). NCBI lineage: Eukaryota > Metazoa > Chordata > Amphibia > Anura > Ranidae > Aquarana > Aquarana catesbeiana. The sequence goes on from NC_133324.1 coordinate 389,593,313, forward strand.
AACAGTAACTAATAAAATTAATAAATGATAAATGTGTAGCCAAGAATTGAGAGCTGGAGACAATAGTGAGGCCAAAGTTAAAATGAAAATATCAATTAGAGACAAGGCAGGCAAATAAATACATGTGGAGGATGGAGGGCAAACCTTGCACCCAAACACAGATTAACGATAATGGCCTGTGGTCTTGTTAAGAGTTTCCACCCATAGTGATGCCCTTTTCATTAAACAACCCCATTTAAACTGCACTTGATTGTACGCAGGTCTCAAGGCTAAGGCCCCATTCACACTTTGCATAATGGGAACTTGCTTTCCCTCTCGTAATTTTGTGTGATTGATTTTCATGTGACACATAGGGCAGCCTATTCACTTCAATACACTGCTCTATGCGTGTTTGTCACCCAAAAGAAGCTCCTGCTCCTTTTTTAGCTTCACGTGATTTTTAAAGTCACATTTTACTACGATAGTAGAGTGATTCTGTTGTGCGACAATCGTAGCAAAATCACACCGCATTTTTGGTGCGATTTTGAATAAATAGCACCCAAGCGCACATTGAGAGTTTTGCACCGATTACCATGCAATTTGGGATCACGGACAAAATGAATGGCAGAAGTAGAAGCAATTAAGTGTTCTTCCTTTTGGTTTCTGTTGTTAACCACAGTATATGCTGTCTAGCTATCTATTTTGGCAATGAAAATTTATTTGGATTGTTATAACTTGCAATAAAATGGTTAATAACATTTTATTCTCTTGCTTTGGATAAAATGTGGAAGGGTTGGAACTCCTACATGGTTTTATTGTTTGTCTCTGCTGTGGATATTCACTCTTACTATTGGATATATTACCATTGTCTCCATTACAGAAAGTAAAGTGAACTCTAACATTTTTTTAGTTGTCACATACAGCAATTGAGATCAAATCATTCAATAGAAAAACCTGTCCTTGTTTGACAGCTAAAAAAGCTGCTGAAAGGCATGTGGTTATAATTCAAACTGGAAAAAATACCATTATAGGTCCAGTTCACTCCTGGTTTGTTCACATTGTAGCCCTGATGAAGGGATCATTCATCAAACGCATTGGCTACTTTTTTGGATTGTACCCCTGACTTTTAATGGACTAAAGTTGTATCTTGACCTCTTAGCAGTGGTGTAGCTTCAATTTCAATTCTTGTTACATTACACTACAAGATTAAAAACATGACAGTTGTCTTAACCATTCTATACACTTTGCAAAACTTAACAAAATATTTGGATTTACATATACTTTATACTTTTGCTAGTTTCAGTTTAGAACAAATAAAAACTATTATGTTGTGTAGGCTTGATGTTATTTTCCTGAAGGGCATTGATTGTCTGTTTCAGCTCTGAAAGTAAAATACACTTGAAAGCAAGCACTGTTTTTAATCATCAGTTATCAATAAAAAAAGGACAAAACAAGTTTCCCAATTAATATGAAGACTGGAGAGACTTGACTGAATTTATATTGATCCATATTAGAGATGTGATTTTCTTCATCTGTGTATTTAGTTTATCGGTGCTTTGCAATGTATAGTGTGTTGCTTATACTTTAAAGTAACCTGTCACCTGAAATTAGAAAATCTACCTTGGTTCAAATACAGGGGGAAGGAATTCAACAAATCCCACTTGAAATCTGTAAAACCTGAACCTGGAAGCAAATCCCATTGAAATTTATGGAGATCGATCTTGATAATAAATTCTAGCTATTTTTTTAAGGCTAATAGGCACGCTATTGTCAATAAAATGGCTCACAGAGCTGGACATTGCCATGGGGGTATTTAACAAAGAAAGAAAAATTAAATAAAAATAATGCATAGAGAAGATCCCTCTAATGTGACTTCAGGGTCAACCTAGGAAACACACAAAACCTTTCAATTACAGTACATGCTTTTTAGATGCCTTTAAGCTGCATGTAGTTTTACATTTAGCTTGGTTAAAATAAAGCTTTTCTGTTTGATTTATTTAAACTTGATAAAAAAGTTGTCTAAAGTAGTTTTCAATAAACAATAAATTGCAATATTTGAAGGACAATAGCCACAACTATTGTTCAGTGGCTGGACAGTATATAAGCAGCTTGGTTAGGCTGCAATATAAGAGCAAAAACTACATTGAAGTGTATTATTTCAGGGACAAGTGCCACAAATATTATTGAGTGCCAGAGCATCAGAATAGGTTGCAAGTATTAGGGTGCAACTCAGGATTTCCCCTGTAGCAAGTAATTTGACAGCTGCAGAAACTATGTGTGACACCTTTACAGTACTGGAGCATTTAAATAGGTTGCATATTTCAATGTGCAATGCAGGATTTACCCTGCAGCAAACATTAGAAGTTTGGCAGTTGACTTTTAGCTGCTAAAACATTGTGTTGCACATTTACAGTGCCAGAGCATTGGAATAGGACACAAACTTTGAGGCACAGTGCTGGATAAACTTTGCAACAAACAATATGAATTTAACAGCTGAGATCTAATTGTAGAAACATTGGGGGTTATTTATGAAAGGCAAAACCACTTTGCACTACATGTGCAAACTACAAGTGCAAAGTGCACTTGAAACTGCACTGAAAGTGCATTTGGAAGTGCAGTCGCTGTAAATCTGAGGGGTAGATCTGAAATGAGGGGAAGCTCTGCTGATTTTATCATCCAATCATGGGCTAGCTAAAATGCTGTTTTTTTATTCTCCTTGCATGTCCCCCTTAGATCTACAGTGACTGCACTTCCAAGTGCACTTTCAAGTGCACTTTGCACTTGTAGTTTGCACTTGTAGTGCAAAGTGGAGTTGCCTTTCATAAATAACCCCCATTATGTTGTATGTTTACAGTGCTAGAGCTATGCTATACACATGGAGAAGTCTAAGGAACACTTTTTTTTTGTTAGCTGAATCACACTTAAAAGTTACGTTTGTAGCAACATGACATGAATTTGTAATCAGTGGTAATTCAAAACGTATTCGCTCTAATTAAATTGAGGCAGTCCACACTGTCATGGGACAGGTACATACTGTAACAAAACGTTCTGTTGTGCTTAAGGCTATTTTAGACAGCATACTTGTTGCAGGGAAAGCCAGAAGCTCTAGTGCATGATGTACAAGCTCAGGCCAGTAGCCCAGCCTGGGTACTCAATGGTCCATTGAGTCCTCACTTAAAACTAAAAGTTTCAGTATCAGCTTTGGACACAATGTAATCAGCACTCATGGGGTTCAGGTCCTGTCTTTGAGTGCTTCCTGCAACTGGGCCTTTGCCATTATGGTTAAAAAAAACTCTTAAAAGTCATTACCACAGCTTCTCCTTTCAGGCTGGGTTCACACTGGTCCGACAAACGCTCCGACATTGGGAGCTCATGTCGCATGACGTGTGAAATTTAATGTTTCCCTATGGGAGCCGTCCTAACTGGTCCGACACAAGTCGTTCCAACTTTATAAATGCTCCCTGTACTACTTTGGTCCGACTTTGATCCTACTTCAGCCTATTGACTATCATTGAAGTCGGATCAAAGTCGGATTGCCGTCTTGCATGATCCGACTTCGGCACGCGACTTGTGCTCAGATGTTCTTGAGGGGGAACTCCGCGCCAAATTTTAAATAAAAAACCGGCATGGGTTCCCCCTCCAGGAGCATACCAGGCCCTTGGGTCTGGTATGGACCTTGAGGGGAACCCCCTACGCCGATAAAAACGGCGTGGGGGTCCCCCCCAATCCATACCAGACCCTTATCCGAGCACGCAGCCCGGCCGGACAGGAATGGGGGTGGGGACGAGCGAGCGCCCCCCCCCTCCTGAACCGTACCAGGCCGTATGCCCTCAACATGGGGGGGTTGGTGCCTTGGGGGAGGGGGCGCGCTGCGGCCCCCCACCCCAAAGCACCTTGTCCCCATGTTGATGAGGACAAGGGCCTCTTCCCGACAACCCTGGCCGTTGGTTGTCGGGGTCTGCGGGCGGAGGGCTTATCGGAATCCAGGAGCCCCCTTTAATAAGGGGGCCCCCAGATCCCGGCCCCCCACCCTATGTGAATGAGTATGGGGTACATGGTACCCCTACCCATTCACCTAGGGAAGTGTCAATAAAAAAAACCACAGTACACAGGTTTCAAAATTAATTTATTGGGCAGCTCCGGTATCTTCTTCCGACTTCTCCCGGTGTTCCGCCTCTTCTCCCGGGCCCCGCCGCTATCTTCTTCCAGCTCTATTGCCAGCGAGGGGCCCGGTCTGCTGCCGCTGCCTTGTCGCCGCTGTCTCGCCGCTTCTTCTCTTCATCTCTTCTTCCGATGTTGACACGACGCTCTCCCCGGCTGGAATGCTCTCTGTGCGCTCTGCTCTGACTTATATAGGCAGTGACCCCGCCCCCTTATGCCGTCACAGTCTCTGGGCATGCCCAGGGACTGTGACGGCATAAGGGGGCGGGGTCACCGCCTATATAAGTCAGAGCAGAGCGCACAGAGAGCATTCCAGCCGGGGAGAGCGTCGTGTCAACATCGGAAGAAGAGATGAAGAGAAGAAGCGGCGAGACAGCGGCGACAAGACAGCGGCAGCAGCCCGGGCCCCTCGCTGGCAATAGAGCTGGAAGAAGATAGCGGCGGGGCCCAGGAGAAGAGGCGGAACACCGGGAGAAGTCGGAAGAAGATACCGGAGCTGCCCAATAAATTAATTTTGAAACCTGTGTACTGTGGTTTTTTTTTATTGACACTTCCCTAGGTGAATGGGTAGGGGTACCATGTACCCCATACTCATTCACATAGGGTGGGGGGCCGGGATCTGGGGGCCCCCTTATTAAAGGGGGCTCCTGGATTCCGATAAGCCCTCCGCCCGCAGACCCCGACTACCAATGGCCAGGGTTGTCGGGAAGAGGCCCTTGTCCTCATCAACATGGGGACAAGGTGCTTTGGGGTGGGGGGCCGCAGCGCGCCCCCTCCCCCAAGGCACCAACCCCCCCATGTTGAGGGCATGCGGCCTGGTACGGTTCAGGAGGGGGGGGGCGCGCGCTCGTCCCCACCCCCATTCCTGTCCGGCCGGGCTGCGTGCTCGGATAAGGGTCTGGTATGGATTGGGGGGACCCCCACGCCGTTTTTATCGGCGTAGGGGGTTCCCCTCAAGGTCCATACCAGACCCAAGGGCCTGGTATGCTCCTGGAGGGGGAACCCATGCCGGTTTTTTATTTAAAATTTGGCGCGGAGTTCCCCCTAAAGATTCATACCAAACACAGTGCCGGGCATTGGCGGGGATCCAAGTCGGATCCCCGTTCATTGAAAATCGGACACATGCCGGCTTCATGTCGCAGGGCAAAGTCGGATCCAAAGTAGGACGGCTGTCGTGTCGCACCAGTGTGAACCCAGCCTCAGGGATCATTAGATTGAAAGCATGTTGGGTATTAGAGGGAATCCTGCCATCAACAGAAAATTCTGCAAAGAGATTCTTACTCAACATCCTTTTGAAAGTGCTGCAATTTGTGCTCCCTGTGGGATGGTGGCTGACAATCACCCACTTTACTCTTAAATCAGGGATCTAATAGGGCGTTAACCTAATAGCGATCCTTCTTTTTCATGCCATAAAATCCAGGGTTTACCTCAAATTGTCTGCAGCAGAGGACCTTGAGTCCTCTGTGTTTCTGAGGACAACACCATCCACATATATTTTGCCCCTTGAAGCCCACCCTATTTCTCCTCCTCCTCATTCATCCAGCACCCCAGCCCCCTCTTCTTCCTCAGATGCCTCCTCCTTCTCCTACTGTCTCTGCCTAACCACTAATCCCAGCCTTGTCATGGCTCACCAGCAGCCTTTGCAGCATGGCCAACATTCTGTTCTATGAATGTCACAGATAAGGCAATTTGCAGGCAACTTGTGTTGACTCTACACAGCATAGCACCGTGGCCCTCTCTCTTGTTGATGTTGTGTGTCTTAAACCACTGAAACACCTTGTGAGACTTTCCTATCTGTCACCAGATGCCACAGATATTGCAACAGATGCAGCTGGAGAATCTTGTAGGGTGGGAGATACAGTATGTGGATTGTGAGGAACAAGGAAAAAGAGTGTAGGACTTTTGCTACCAACTTGTCTTATTGAGGTTCTGCTCCCACTAAGCTCTGTGGTGCAGAGTCATATGTTTCTTCCTGCAGCTCATGCTTATGGCACCCAAGATGGTGGTACTTTTAACATGGCTTATAACCTGCAAAAAGAGGCTGCAGATAACAATGGTATGGGAATACTTGCGCATTACCAAGATCATTCTTCTGCAGCAAGTCAGTGTATTGTGTGATTAAATAATTCCACAAACTTCTTAGGCTTCATGTGCACAGGACTTTGTTTAACCACTTCCCGTCCGGCCTATACCATATTGATGGCCGGGAAGTGGTTCTGTTATTCTGACTGGGCGTCATATGACGTCCAGCAGGATAACATGCCGACGCGCGCCTGTGGGGGCAAGCAGCGAGGTGATCACAAGTGCGGCGTGCCAGTCTGACACCCCGCATCTCCAATCGTGATAAGAAGCCTCTGTCAGAGGCTTCTTACCATGTGATCAGCTGTGACCAATCAAAACTGATCATCGCGTGAACCAGGAAGTGTCGGTAAATGGCATTCCTCGGTTCGTGCTGACAGGGAGAGCCAATTGGCGGCTCTCCCCATCAGAGGGGGGGTCTGTGCTGATAATCAGCACATTGATTATCAGCACAGCCCCCTCAGATGTGCCAATCTCCTGCCAACCAGTGCCCAGCAATGTCCTGAGATTAAAATCTGCCAGTGCCCACCACAGTGTCAATCACTACCCCACCACAGTGCCAATTACTGCCCAACAGTAAAACCTGTCAGTACTTATCAATACCTCATCATTAGTGCTGCCCATCAGTGCCACCTGTCAGTGCCAATCAGTACCGCCTATCAGTGCCAATCAGTGCCGCCTGTCAGTGCCCATCACAGCTGCCTGTCAGTGCCAATCACAGCCACCTGTCAGTGCCCATCACAGCTGCCTGTCAGTGCCCATCAGTGCCACCTATCAGTGCCACCTATCATTGCCCATCAATGCCACCTATCAGTGCCCCCCATCAGTGCTGCATATCAGTGCCACCTATTGATGCCCATCAGTGCTGCATATCAGTGCCGCCTATCAGTGCCCATTAATTCTACATATCAGTGCCTCCTCGTCAGTGCCCATCAGTGCCACTTTATCAGTGCCAACTCATCAGTGCCCATCAGTGCCGCCTCATCAGTGCCCATCAGTGCCACCTCATCAGTGCCCGTCAGTGAAGGGGAAAACAAAATTTTATGACAGAATCTAAGAAAAACTAATTTTTTTCAAAAATGTTGGTATTTTTTAGTTTGTTTTGTAAAAAATAAAAACCCCAGTAGTGGGGTATCAAATACCACCAAAAGAAAGCTCTTATTTGTGGGAAGAAAATTATAAAAATTTAATTTGGGTATAGTTTTGCATGACCGCACAATTGTCATTCAAAGTGTGACAGTGCTGAAAGTTGAAAATTGTCCTGGGCAGGAAGGGGCGTATGTGCCTAATATTTAAGTGGTTAACCTCTCCTGAACTAGTTAACTTGACATCTAGAAACCGGCGTCTAAAAACGTCCGTTTAGCCACATTTAGCCGTGTGTGCGTCTAGAAGTGATGTAAAAAAAATATCTTTTTTGTTAAATTGAAAAACGTCTGCAAACGAAACGCTGCTAAATGCGAGTTACCGCGTTTAGCAGTGTTTACAGGCTGTTACAGGCATTTGGCGTTTCAAATGCCTCTGAACATCCATCCTGAACACATTTTTTTGCATTCCAAAAAATGCTTCTAAACTCAACTGCCTAGAAACTACTATAAATGACCCTGTGTACTTGTACTGATAAGATAACATAGCGGAGAGGGCAGCTGAAAAAAATGCCCAACTGCTCCTAAACGTCCGTTTACCAGCAGCAGTGTACATGAGGCCTTATTGTCAGATTTTTCCATATAAAAAATCATCTGTACTATAAAACATCTACATTTTAAGGCATGTGCACAATATTGGTCAAAGACAAATACATTTTCCTAAAGTACAATGAATCTATAAATTATAATTATGCTGTTACATGTATACATTTCCATAAAGTGCAATAAAAAATCTCTAAATGGTGCTGTTACTTTTAGAAATAATATCAGTAAAGTGCAAAATAATGTTTCTGTACAAATATCATTAAAATAACTAAATGTGCTTCAATAAAATCATCTGTACTATAAAACATCTACATTTTAAGGCATGTGCACAATATTGGTCAAAGACAAATACATTTTCCTAAAGTACAATGAATCTATAAATTATAATTATGCTGTTACATGTATACATTTCCATAAAGTGCAATAAAAAATCTCTAAATGGTGCTGTTACTTTTAGAAATAATATCAGTAAAGTGCAAAATAATGTTTCTGTACAAATATCATTAAAATACCTAAATGTGCTTCAATAAAGTGTTGGGATAATTTCAGTAAAAATATTACATACAGTGAAGCTCTAAGATCCAAAATCACTAAATTATAAACACTATCAAAATAAAATAGATGTGTACAGTATATATATATATATATATATATATATATATATATATATATATATATTTATTTACCTGTTAAGGTGTATATATATATATATATATATATATATATATATATATATATATATATATATATATATTTACCTGTTAAGATGTAAAGATATGATAAATCAGTAAGTGGACCAAACCTCAATACGTCTACAATGAACCATAGAAATGTGCAAAGAATGTACAAGGAATCATGTAAATCATTAAATAAATAATAGCATAATCAATATTTCACAGTGATATTAAATATATTCATTCAAAAGTCAATATAAAGAGCAATAGCGACAGAAGGAAATCTAAATAAATACATTTAAAAAAGTCCATAAATAAAGTGATTCCCAAACACCATTCAATTTTTATGCAATTTCCTATTGCAATTAAGTTGATCTTTAGACAGTGCAAGGAAGCTCCAGTTTCCACACTATACACACCAGACTGCCCTTCCCCCCACTTATGGGTATCTGCTCACCTTAATCGTTGGACCTCCACTGATAAAAGGAGGCCAACTGCACTTTATTTACACTGTACAAATGTAACTTCTCTTCAATTTCCCTCTTCCAATGGCAAGATAATGTGTGGGAAGCAGAAAGACACTAATATTGCAGATCGTGCTCCTGATTTTTATTGATAATGGTAAAAAACCCACTCATCATTCATCAGGTAAAACAAGGCATGTCACATCCATATTCCAATATATTAAGTCCAGACTCCACTCACAGCGATGACCGCACCACTAGCCTCAGGCATTGCACTGTCAAGGCTTTCTCAAAGGATAATTTCAGTGTCTTCACTAAGTATTTTGTGATCACACATGCTCCCCTCTTGAACACCTCACCCACCAGAACTCATTGACCCCTCATCGTAATAAGTGGGTCAGTAGTGCTTTAAGAAATATGTCTCACTGGGCTGTGTCTTTAAGATTTGTTCTCCAGGATTTGTATCTCCACCTCTCCAGGCTCTCCTCCAGGTGCAGATATGTGAAGGAAAGAAATTAGGAGGCAGTCTTCAATAGAGTAAAACTGATTTTTTTATTTTTAACATAAAAACATTTAAAATCCACTTACAAAATAGTTTGGCTTGTCATCACAAGCTACACAGCATAAAGAACTCCCAGGAATGATTTTGCACTTCACCAAAAGAAAATACGAACGAGTAAGTGACACAAGAAGCCCTATCCAATGCGTTTCATCCACAATGACTACAGTTCTAAGCGCTGTGTAGCCCACTTATTCGGCTTGCCTATATGGAGCCATAAGGCTTTTATAATACACATGAGCAGTCGTAAATTGCAACTAAGAATGTTAATGCTGATGTGTAATTGATATTGTCACCTGTATGCTGAAGTTATAATAGAAAAGGCTGGAATAGGCATGCCTTACTAATGTCCTTATAGTTTTGACCCAAAAAGGGGTGTTTCATGATTTGAGTATGACTAATTTTCATAAGGACAAACTAAATACAGGATATGGTTGGTAAATTGCCCAGTTTTGGCATGACACAATTGATGTCACATACACGTTATACAGTATATTGTATGTACAAACACAATATCCAATTGAAGAGATCTCCAGAGCATAAGAATATCTTCTTAGGGATTTTAGTGTGGTAACACCCTGATGGAGCAAAGAGTATGAAGGTAATAGGGTGGAGAGTTGATGTTAGTGCAGATTCACCCTAACTGTGGAAAAGAATCGTTCAACACATGTGGGAAGCACTTTAATAATGTGTGATAGTCCTAGGATAAGAATGGAGAGTAGTGATATTGTGTAAGAAAATCAAATGTTAATGATGCTTTGACAATAGGTTACTTGTTTCTGTTTAAGCATAGTGTATTTAATATTACAATGTCCTTGATTTTTTTCACCTGATGGTTTGGCTTCTAAAACATTTTTTTGGAGTATTAGAGAATATATAAATGTTATGTTCTTAGATGAAGTTATAATTTACATTCTCATTTATCCACATTTAACAATTTTCTTGGCAAATTTAAATGAAGTCTTGAGAAAAAGCTATGAGTAAGTAATATTTCTATTGAAGTATGAATTAAAAAGAAATGTTTGATATGGTAAATAACAAGCACATAATGGGTTTCAATGGGATATGGAAATTTGAACCACAAGGAAAGAGATCCCTCTATAAAGAAATATGAAGGAAGAAATATAAACCTGAAATTAAGTGCATATTTCTAGTAATTTGCAGAAAGGAATATATCACACTTCCATAACACGCAATTATTTATTTCCGCTGGATGTCAAAGGCTTTTCTAAGTCAATAAGTCTGCCTCAAGGGCAAAGTGTCATCTTGGCCAAAGTCATTAGAGCCCAAGCAAATACATAATTTTTAACAATATTTTGTGTCTAAGTGGAAAAGATTAGCAGCTCTTTTTCCAAGGAGTCATGATCTCCACCATAGCAATCCATAGCAATTGATTTGGACCAGTGCACAAACAAGGTCCATAAAAAACATGGATGAGCGAGTTTGGGGTGGAGGAATTTGACTGGCTTGCACAGTCCTGACCTCAACCTGATAGAAAACCTTTGGGATGAATTAGAGCGGAGATTGAGAGCCGGGCCTTCTCGACAACATCAGTACCTGACCTCACAAATGCGCTTCTGGAAGAATGATCAAACATTCCCATAAACACACTCTTAAACCTAATGGACAGCCTTCCCAGAAGAGGTGAAGCTGTTATAGCTGCAAAGGGTGGGCCAGCTCAATATTTAACCCTAAAGAATAAGACAGAGATGCCATTAAAGTTCATATGCGTGCAAAGGCAGGCACCCCAATTCTTTTGGTAATATAGTGTATATAGTGATCTTGTGTCACTTTTTTCCACAACTTCTCTAACTTTAGAGTAACTCAATAAAGTGTCCTGTGTAATTATCAGAGACCTTCAAATGCCACATTGCCAAGGAACCATACTAAAATGCCACATTTTGCCCATTTTTTGGTGAAATGCCATATTTTGCTGATTTTTGGGAAAATGCCACATTTTGTGCCATATTTTGCCTTATTTGGGCAAATAAAAAATAAAAATATTCTAATATTCTTCAAGTGGGACAGTAATATTTGTCATCAATGTTTTCATATAGAAATATGAACATTTAATACTAGCTTACACAGTGTATTCTTTTTTTTTTTCCATAATAGATTTTTATTGTCAGAAAAAAGTCATGTTTTACAATGTCATTGCAAATTGACAATACATAAGAAATCGTATAACAATGTGTTGTATTACACATATTACAATGGTTAGCTACTTAACATTGTATGCCGTAATCGGCCTTTCTGACAATGAATAGAAGCAGGAAATAAGAGATAACATATGACCTTAAATGGTCATAAACTAGGATTAAACCTTCGAACTAGGGCTTCCACATCCAGATTTGTTGTATGTCCTGGAATTCTCTATAAATGTAGTATTACTTTATATTGTACATTTTCTCTGGTTATGATGGTGTGTAATAGGGTTGCGGTCCTCGGACCACTAGCAATCCTACTCTTAGTTAATCGGGAAGGACAGGATGTCTGTATGGGGCGAAAGAAAAAAAAAAAAAAAAAGGGAGGGGAAGATGATCAGAGGTTTGGAAATGGTAGACGTCTAAGGATGGTACGTCTAGGGCATGAGGTTCCAAACAAGTTATTGTTAGCACCATATAGGGTCGGAATAAGGAAGGTGGTGGAGGTAGGGTAAGGTGGGATATAAGGTAGAAGGGGAAAAAGTAAGGTAGGAGAGTAAGGAGGACTATATCGAGTTCTCCTCCGACAAGGATTCATATGCCTGAGTGTACTCTCAAGCTAACAGATCTGTGTATTCGGTTGTCGTTTGGAAATGTTGCCAGCAGGACCAAACATATTTGAATTTGGAGGGCGTATCCCTGGCTTGGTGAATCAGTTCCTCCATTTCAGCTATTCTATTGATTCGTTTGAACCATTCAGCTATAGTAGGGGGCTTGGAGGATTTCCAGAGCGTCGGGATGCACTGTTTTGCTGCGTTAATCATATGTAGGGCGAGAGAGCGGTGATAGTCTTTTTTTGGAATGGGTGAGTGGTGAAGGAGCATTTGGGCAGGAGTAAGTGCAATCTGGTAGGTGGTAATTTTTGTTGTAAGACGTTGGACTTCGTTCCAATATGGTTGGATGAGTGGGCAAGACCACCATATGTGAATCATTGAGCCTTCTCCCTCTGAGCATCTCCAGCAGGTGGAGGGGATGGAGGGGGAGATTTTATGTAGTTTTGATGGAGTTTTGTACCATTTAGAGAATATCTTGAAATTGTTTTCTTGTGTTGACACGTTAATTGAACCTGTATGAATGAGGGAATATATGTTTTCCCACTCTAGGTCTGACAGTTCCAATGCTAAGTCTCTCTCCCAGCTGCGGGTGGCTATATTGGATTTGGGGGTGTGTTCAGAGAAAAGGAGTTTGTAGATTTCTGAGATGACATGTCTTTGCGGTTCCGTCATGGAGCACAATTCTTCAAAGGGTGTGAGAAGTCTGGAATATGTGGTTTTCCCGGGGGGGTGATTAAGAAAGTGACTTATTTGATTGTATGTCCATGGTGGAAAAGCTCTTCCGGATGTATGTGTGGGTATGTTAGCAATAGGTATGAAGGAGTTTCCGGGGAAGAATTGCTTTGCACGTATATCATCATGGGGCCAATATCCCTTAAGAAATGTAGCATATGTACCTGGGGGAAAGTCTGGGTTATTTCGTAGCGGGGTCATGGGGCCCGGGCTGGAGGAAATGCGATATTTTTGGCATGCCGTCTTAAATGAAGAAAGTGTAGAGGAGATCAGGGGATGTTGTGTGCATATCAGAGGTATCTGTTGTGATGGGGTCCAAGGCAGTTGTTGAAGTGGGAGAGAGGAAAATTCATTTTCAATTTGTGTCCAAGCTTTAGAGTGTGAGTGTACATTCCAATCCACTATTCTCGACAGTTGGCTTGCCATGTGATATTTGGCGATGTCGGGAAGGGCAATGCCTCCTTTTAATTTGGGTAGTGTGAGTCTGTCGAAACTGATTCTGGGGCGGTTTTTGCCCCAAATGAAATCGCTGCATGCTCTCCGATAGGAAGCGAAAAAGGCTTGTGGTAATCTGATGGGTATTGTTTGCATGACATAGAGTATTCTAGGGAGAATGTTCATTTTAATTATTGCCGCCCTTCCAAACCAAGAGAAAAGGCCCGTCGACCAGGCTTTTAGATCTTGTTGAATTTGTTGGAGGATAGGCATATAGTTTTTGAAATAGAGATCGGATAGGTTGGCCGGTAGGCGGATCCCAAGGTATGTAATTACATCTTGGGTCCACTTGAAGGGGAAGTTAGCTTGACAGGATGCGAGGGTTTCGCTCCTTAAGGATATGTTAAGGGCTTCGGATTTTGTGTAATTAATTTGTAAATTAGTTAGGAATTTAAATGTGTCAAGATCTTTTAGTAGATTGGGTAGTGTAATGTGGGGTTCAGTTAGAAACAACAGGATGTCGTCTGCGAATGCAGATAGCTTGTATGTGTTCCCAGACACGGCGACTCCCTTGATATCAGGATTAGATCGTATGCGTTGAAGAAGGGGTTCTAAGGTAAGGACAAATATCAATGGAGAAAGCGGGCATCCCTGGCGTGTGCCATTGGACATGGAGAAGGCATCCGACAGGCAGCCGTTGACACGGACCTGTGCAGTAGGAGAGGCATAGAGGGCCATTATAAATTGCAGCATACGGTCTCGTATACCTATCTTTTTAAGTACTTCTGACATATAGTCCCAGGCCACCCTGTCGAATGCCTTCTCCGCATCCAAAGACAAAAAGAAGCCTTGTTGTTGGGTGTGAGTTAACCATTTGTGAATGTTTATCGCCTTGGTTGTGTTGTCTCTAGCCTCTCGGCCTGGTATAAAGCCCACCTGGTCTAGTGAGACAAGGTTAGGCAGGAGAGGCAAAAGACGATTAGCCAAGATTTTGGCGTATATTTTGAGATCAACATTCAATAATGATATTGGACGGTAGTTTGACACTTTTGATGTATCTTTATTAGGCTTGGGAATTACAGCTATGTGTGCTGTCAGTAGGTCTCTAGGTGGGGGATTGTCAGAGGACAGGGAGTTGAATGCAGCCAAGAAGTGTGGTTTAAGGGTGTCTATAAAAGTTCTATAGTAACCGGTTGTTAGGCCATCAGGTCCGGGGCTTTTGCCGGCTTTCAGTTGTTTGAGGACCACATTCACTTCATCAGAAGATATGGGTCGTTCCAGGTCCTCAGCTAATGTATTAGAAATGCATGTGGGGCTATATTGTGTGAGGAAATCTTGAATGGCTTTCGTTCTGTGAGGGTCTACTCTTTGTAGGTTGGGGGAATGCAAGTTGTATAGCTGTGAGTAGTAGGTTACAAACTGTGCGGCTATTTGCTCATTGGACACTATTTTAGTCCCTTTAGCATCTATTATCGAGTGTATCGTGTTGTGGGCCCTTTTGGCTCTGAGTGCCCTTGCTAATATTTTGCCAGATTTATTGCCGTATTCATAGAATATTTTTTGGGAAAGAATATAATTTCGTTTCACTTGCTTGTTTAAGGCTTCTAATAGGTCATTCCTGGCTTGGAGCAGTTCAGGGAGAGATGTCAATGCTTGGGAGGTTTTGTGTGCTCTTTCCAGTGTATGTATTCGAGTAGTCAGAGTATTTATGAGTGCCTGTCTGTCTTTCCTGCGTTTGGCCGAGAATGCTATTAGTTCCCCCCGTATGGTGCTTTTATGTGCTTCCCAACGGATCATGGGTGATATATCCGGTGAGTCGTTTTCAGAGAAGTACATTTTAAGACTGTTTTGTATGTTAGTCATTATGGCAGTATCCGTGAGAAGCGAGGGGTCCAGACGCCATATTTGGGGACTGGTGTGAGCGTTTGGGAATTCTAATGTCATGGAGATTGGGTGATGATCCGATAGATACATGGGGTCAATTGTGGCTGAGAACAGCATTGATAGGTCTCTTTGAGAGAGGAATAGGTAATCTAGTCTGGAGTGTCTGTTATGTGGAGTTGAATAAAACGTGAAGTCTTTCTCGTTCGGGTGGAGTGTTCGCCAGGAGTCATGTAAAGATAGTTCTTTGAGTTGTGATTTAATTGCGCGTAGAGCGTTAAAAGGTAGGGTTGTGGAGCCATTCGAGGTGTCCTGTAGGGGATTTAGGGGGACGTTGAAATCCCCACCTAGGATAAGAAGGCCTTCTTGGAATAGGGCAAGTTTTCGTAAAGTGGAGCGGAAAAAAAGGGACTTGTTTCGTATTAGGTGCATATATGTTGGCCAGGGTGATTCGCCTACCATACAGTGTACCTTTGACAAAAAGGTAACGTGCTTCTGAGTCTATGCAGGTGTCTTTTAAGTGGAACGGGCAGTTTTTAGCGAATAGTATGGAGACTCCTTTGGATTTTGCAGATAGATTAGTAGCATGGAGGCATGTTGAATAGCGGTGGTTAGAGAGTTTTGGAATGGAGCTCGTTTTAAAATGGGTTTCTTGGAGGAAGATAATGTCAGCTTTATTTTTTTGTAGGGAAAGCAATAACTGAGAGCGTCGCTCAGGGATATTGAGGCCCTTTATGTTAAGGGACAGGATTTTGATTCTCATATTTTTGGTGGAAAGTGCTTGCGGCATGGTGGGAGAGTAGACGGAGCCCTAGATAATTCAGTATAAAAATGTAGGGGGTTGTCGTATTGCTACGAGTATTCGTCGTCGTCGTCGTCGGAGAACTCAGGTAGGGGAGGCAGGAAGTTAGAGTGAAGACTTTAAGTCGTTCGAAGGGGAGTGGTATTAGTGGACGGGGTACAAGGGTGAGTATGTGGGTAAGATGGAGTAATACTTTCGTATGTCTATCTGGTGTGGTTATGATTGAAGATAGTAGGGGGACTGGTGTAAGTGGGATAAAGCTTCCGGAGACAAGCGAGAGCCCGCTCGCTGGTCCAAAAACAGTATATACCTGTAATTAGGTATGACCGGAATGAGTCTGTGGCGAGAGGTGGAGTCTAGTATGTGGGTCAGGAACGGAGGTAGTTTTTGCCACAGAGGTGGGGAGCGGCTGATATCGGTTGAGAGAGTGAAAATATACAGAGGGTTGGCTATCCGCTAGGCAGAGAGGAGATGTAAGTTAATTGAGGAGGTTGCGAATGGTACTATATTGTAACTGGTTCGCAGTTTAGGGGGGCGTATGAGAAGATGCCCGGTATATCCGTCATAAGGTGCTGTAGGAATATTATGGGTGGAAGTGGAAGTGGGGGCATTGATTTTTGCAACGTGAGGGAACCAATTTCGGATTTCCAGAGTATTCAGGGTGCTCATTCATTGTACCCTTACAGTGTATGATTAGTGTCAGTATGTCAACTAGGCACAGGCTCAGTTGAACAGCATTCGATCATTTCCGTATAGTTTGCAGAGGCAAGGTGCATCAAAGGAACTTAAACAAGCCGTAAGGCTGAACTTAGAGCTACTAACATTCTAAGAAAAAGCCCAACATAATAACAACACATTCAGGTCATGTTTAAAACATTGACTGAACCCAGTCGGGTTAAAGTAGTTATCTCCCTGTGTTTAGGGTAGGACATCCTGATTCCCATGTCAAGGTACGCCTTGTGGTCTTACAGCTTGAGCCTATTCTGAGGTCAAGCGAGCGGTAAGGTCAAGAGTTAGCTGAGGGGGATATGTTCTAGAGTTCTGAAGCGTGCGTGGGTGTCATGTGACTAAGAATTTCCTGTCTATTAAGTATTATCCGTTATATATAGAAGCTGGTCAAGAGTCAAATAACTATTATGTCATGGGGATGTGATATGTTTGCATTTGGTGCCGAAGCAGTTGTTTTCGATCAGTGGTGGGGGAATAATATGTAGAGTCTGCTATTCACTGCGTTTCATATTCGTTTTGGTATGCAGAAATGTTGCTTAAGGTATGGTAAGCGTCTGGGGGGTAACTCGTATCAAGGAGGGTGTAACCCTTTGAAGGAAGGAAGTCAGGTGGTGTTGGGCCATCACGGTGTGGATAACGGGATTCTCAGCTTTCAATGGGAAGTATCTCCCTGGAGTGGGGTCTTGTAACACGTCTAGAGCTCATATTGGGAGTGTCAGAGACATGGGTGTTGTTACACTCCTTTCTACAGGCTGTGTATCTCAAAGCGTAGCGAAGGGGTGCCGTTAAATATGGTCATTATGATCATTGTGGTACACGTATAGTACCCCCCAGTTGTCGAATAGATGAGGGCAGACTAATGGCAGTATGAGAGTGTCTGTATTTAACCCGTGGTGCATTGGTAAATTTCTAACACTGAAGTATGAATACTGCAATCTCCATATATAGTAAAATAGACAGTGGGTACGATGAGGACAGTGATCCACCGGAGCAAACCCCCCCTAATATCAAATACGGAAAGTGATAGTCTGGTTTGGAGATGGGGTAAGTGTGTCAGTTGGACGGTTAGTTTTGTGAAATAGGAGCCATGTGTCTGACAAAAGCTGCACTAGTCTCATCGAATTGTGCAGTATTCTATGTGCTCTAAGCGAGCATAGATGTTTGGATTGTCAGTTACTGTTCACTTATGCGTGGTTACTAGACAATCATGGTAGCCCAGTATACTCCCGAGGATCACTGCCGCCACCGCCCTCGTTGCGTCAGGACTATAGCACATATAGCATGGGGAAAGCGAAGGCAAACTTATTTAGTGCATAATAAACATAGGCTAACTAATACTTATATGAGCACCAAGAAAGCAGTATAAGGGATCTATAGAGTACATATTGGGATCGAGTCCTCCCTCCCTTATTAAAACAGGGTGGGTACATTACCAGCTCTGGAAAGGATACGGGGGTAGCCAGCATAGGTTCATCAAAGTCAGAGTAGGTTAAACGTAGGTGACAGACCCTATCTACGTGATTGTCACCGCTCTTGATGGAGAAAGGATTCGGACCGCTGCTTTAGTTTTCCAGTGTCTATGGTGCGTAGTGTTATAGTACACAAGCTCTTCTTTTCTCGATGACCTGAGTAGGAGGGAAGCGACAGTTTCACCTACCAGAAACACAGGTTGAGCTAGTGGGAGAGATCTGTACAGTAGACGTGGTCTGCATGGAAGAGCATGACGATCGTCTGAGGAAACCACAGGAACGAATGACAGTAAAGAGCAGGGTGCTGGAGCTGTTTCCGTCAGTGGCGGTCTCGGCGGGCTCTCCTGGTTTGCGAAGCGTTCAGCAGGCTGGAGCCGTTCTCGGTGCCTGGTGCTGGCGGGCGGCTTCTAGATTCCGATGGGGAGCGGTGCCTCCTGTAGTGGTGTTGTTGAGTTTCCATTGGCTCGTCCGGTGGCATCTTTCTGGGAGTCGGTGGGCGGAATTCCGCATACCATTCGGGGACCTCCGTGAAGGGTATGTCTAGGGTATCGCAAAAGTAGCGGAGATCCTCCGGCACTCTTAGCAGAGCGGTTCTTCCCTGCGACGAGGCTGACAGGCAGAAGGGAAACTTCCACCTGTATGGAATTCCCTTGGTCCGGAGCACATCCAGCAGGGGGCGCAGTTCCCTGCGACGCTGCAGTGTTGTTGTGGAAAGGTCCTGAAAAAGGCGAATGTCAGCGCCATTATGTGTCAGCTTTGTGGTGCTTCGAGCCTTACGCAGGAGCTCTTCTTTCAATTGATAATCGATGATATGGCAAATCACGTCCCTAGGTGGGTCCGCGTCTCTTCCCCTTGGGCGTAGGGCACGATGGATACGTTCCATACCTATCGGTGTAGCGGGGGGTTTATCTAGAAGGCTGTTGAAGAAGCAGATCACTTCAGCCGTTAGCCTGTCTGCCTCAATAGATTCCGGCAGGCCTCGTATTCGGAGATTATGGCGTCTGCCGCGATTATCCAAATCCTCCACGTGTCGGTTCATGTCCCGTAGTTGTAATGTGTGTGTGTCAAGAACCTGACACGTACGGCGGATTACAGTGGAATGAGTATTAGTCGTCTTCTCTACCTCTTGTACTCTGCCTGCGATGGCTTGTATGTCAATTTTAAGGTCCGTGATTGCGGCCGTTAGAGCCGCCGTAAGGGTGTTTTTAATGTCCATGGCCACAGAGTGAAGATCCTGGAGACTGGGTTGTGAGTGGGGTGTAAGAATTACTGCACCCGTTGTTGGGGATGAGCTGGCCCCCGCCTCAGGGCCTGCTGTCTGAGATGAGCCTCGAGTGGGCGCCATGTTGCCAGTGTGGGTCCGGAACATTTCAGGAATGTTTTGGCTGATCCTGCCCGTCAGGTCTCGGGGTGACCTGGATCTGGACGCGGAGGAGCTGCGGGAAGAAGTCCCCATGATTCCCAGTTAATCAGACAGGAAAAAGCCTCCGTTGTAGTCAGATTCTTCTCTCAGTCAGCGGGAGCAAGTGAATTAAGCTGCCATCTTCTCCCGAGGTCAGGCCACGCCCCCCTACACAGTGTATTCTATGTGCTTGTCTGTGAGAGAGACACACAAACTGTCATTGGCAGACTTCCCTATTGTTTGTGTATTAGGAGGGAATATAGATTGTGTCTGTCTCATTGTTAAATGTTAATGACCTCACATTGTTCTGTCTGCCTTAAGATAAACTTATTATGGAATGTATATGTGTATGTGGATTGGCTGCTAAAGGGGAGGGGGGATTGTCCCACAGTGTATATCTTTGTGTACACTATATGTAAAAATCCATTAGCGGGGGGAGGACCGCAGGGAAACGCGTATACAGTATATCAGCTCCCTTTCCCACGTCCTTCATACCAAGCTGAAGTGTATTATTGAAGTGATCGCTAGTGTTTTACATTTTCGTGTTTTCCTAATTCAATATGCCTAAAGTTGCTAGTACAAACGTAACCCTTTTCAAGAAGTGGATTAATGGTGACAGCAATTTCGCAGTGGAAGGTGGGAAGATTTTCTGCAAGTTTGTGCATGAAATCTGTAAGTTTTTATTCAGTTTTCTTTGAGAACTCTTCTTATACCTTTATCATTCTCATTTCTCTCACTTTTTCCATTTTTCAAGAGAATGTCATCTTATTTTATTACTTCCACAAGCACTGTATGTTTTGAAGTTGTGGCCACTAACTTTTGTTTTATGGTAGCCAACAGCCTTGTACCCCAAGTAGCCTTGAAATGCTCCTCAAATTTTCTACAATTGAAAACTGTTTTCTGTCCTCACCTTAGTCCCCGTTTCGAAACTGATCTATTCTGGCCTGTGTAGGAAACATGTAGAAAACTTACTTTTACTGGAGAATTTTTACCATTACTGAATAAATAACTTTTTCTTGTATTTAATTTACAGTATGAGTTTAAGAAGAAGTGGCAATTCGACGTGCACAAGAAAAGCGAGCAGCACCTGGCAAGGGACAAAGCTCCGAGTACTGATCGGAAACAGCAGCAGCTCCTTAGAGATGTGGTGTCATGGGACATTCGGCCCGAGGTCCAGGAATTTTACAGAGACGTCGCCATGGCTTTCCTTAAAGAAGGCATTCTGTTACACAAACTGGAGAAGGGTCCCCTGCGCTACATTTTTGACAAGTACTGTAGCGTCAAATTGCCAAGCGTGAACACCCTAAGCCGAATGGTACCTTAACTGTGTGAAAAGGTTAGCAACGTTCAATGACAGTTTATGTTCAAATCACGCATAGGTACCTTTGCTGGACCAACAATACCTTCTGCAAAAATTAAGATCAACAAGTAAAAATTTACAAACATGTTTACGTGTAGGTATGAAAAAAAACAAATGTTCATGTTTTAAATGGTGCCAACTGCATACGTGTATATATTTTTCTTTCTTAGAACTTGGAGGAAATTCGTAAGGACATTGGTGACTCAAGGATCTGGCTCAGCGTAGACGAAGCAACGGACTCACTCGGACAATACATCACCAACATTGTTGTGGGAAAATTGGATCCTGACAATGCCCAAAAAGGTCATCTTATCCATGTGGCTCAGTTGGAAAAAACCAATGCTTCAACCATCGTCCAAACTGTGCAGGAAGCCCAGAGTAAGTGCCTTTTTTCCCTAAACTACTACTACTACTACTAAGCCAGCACCCTTCAGGCTATAATTTTCACTTTTGTCTGTCATGGTGCCATTTTTAGTGCTTATATACAGCATGCTAATATTTCATTTATTTATTGGTTCCGGACTGCTGTGGCAAGGAGCCCCCAACACGGCAGGACGTTTGCTACTACTTGTCACGGATAGTGTAGCATACATGCTAAGCACAGGGGGACCCTTAAGGCTATCTACCCAAAAATTATCCACGAGACATGTCTGGCACATGGACTACATCGTGTTGCAGAGGCCATACGGGAAGAGCACCCCAAAGTCTCTCGGCGGGGAAAAAAATATTCCTGAAGGCACCAAAGAGGGTCGAGGTAGTCAGGAAACATTTGCCTGGTGTGCCACTATCTCTCGAGCCTGTTGTCACTAGGTGGGGCACTTGGTTGTTTGCAGTATCGTGGTATGTGAAGCATTTTGAAGGTTTCAAAACCATGGTGAAGGAGCTGGAAGACGATTCTGGTGCGGTGAAAAAGACAAAAGACCTCATAGACGACCCGGCCCTCTTCCCGCAGCTTCTCTTTTTGGAGGCCAATTTCAAGTAAATTCCAGAAGTCATCGAGCAGCTTCAGTCTCAGAAGATTCTCCTGACGACCTCTGTGGCAAAGATGAAGGAAATTGCCAACACAGATTACCTAGGAGCCATTGGAAAGAGGATTAAGGCCAAAGTACAGGCCGTCCTAACCAGAAATTGTGGCTGGGAGGAAGTTAGGAGCATAGCTGCGAACCTTAAAGGAAAGGAAACCCTGCTGAAAGAAGATTGAGACGCTGCAGATGTGCTGGCAATGAAATACGCGCCTGGAATATCAGCCGACGTAGAGAGGACTTTTTCAAAATTAAAGTACATCCTCAGTGACCGTCGCCTCAATTTTTCTATGGAGAGCATAGTCGCTCACGTAAAATTATGCTGTAATTAAAACTAAAATTGTTGTAAATACCTGTAAATAGTAATAAAGTAGTTAATATGATTCAAGTTGCACGATTTAATATTCCTTTTACGATGGGAAGGGGGGGTGGAAAGTTGAAAAATAAATGCCACATTTGGCCAAAATAAGTGCCACATTTGTCCAAAATAAGTGCCATATTGCCACATTTTTTAGTGCCACATTTTGTAAAAATAAATGCCACATTTTTCAGGTCTCTGGTAATTATTAATACAAGTGTCCTCACAAATTTTGCTTCAAACACAACCAGTGCAATAGTGATAGGCAGATGTCTTCACATATTTCACTTCACAAGCAAGATATTTGGGGGGCACACCTTCTCACTAAAGCTGGTGCAGCCATAAGACCATACAATAGAAGATAAATATTACAGCGCACACATGCAAAAAGATTCACCTCCAGCAAGGCTAATTTAAAAACACCTAAACATTCTCAAAAAGACATTTTCAAAAATATGGGGATTTGGTCACACCATATTGCTATATGGTGCTAAGCCCACTTACTGTGACAAAGTACCCCATGATTAGTGGGTCCTACACTTTCCATAGATTTGTGAGATCCTGCTTCTCTGAACCATGAGAGCTACACTCTTCTAAATGGGAGAATTTAAAGGTCTCCACCTATGACACAAGTGGACACTAATGAGAGGTACTTAATGAGGGATTAGGGTGCTCCTATCCCAAAAGGATTTGGTCAGAATCCATACAATACACAAACAAGATATTTGGGGGGCACACCTTCTCACTAAAGCTGGTGCAGCCAAAAGACCATACAATAGAAGAGAAATATTACAGCGCACACATGCAAAAAGATTCTATGGAAAGTGTAGGACCCACTAATCATTGGGTACTTTGTCGCAGTAAGTGGGCTTAGCACTATATAGCAATATGGTGTGAGCAAATCCCCATTTTTTTGAAAATGTCTTTTTGAGAATGTTTAGGTGTTTTTAAATTAGCCTTGCTGGAGGTGAATCTTTTTGCATGTGTGCGCTGTAATATTTATCTTCTATTGTATGGTCTTATGGCTGCACCAGCTTTAGTGAGAAGGTGTGCCCCCCAAATATCTTGTTTGTGTATTGTATGGATTCTGACCAAATCCTTTTGGGATAGGGGCACCCTAATCCCTCATTAAGTACCTCTCATTAGTGTCCACTTGTGTCATAGGTGGAGACCTTTAAATTCTCCCATTTAGAAGAGTGTAGCTCTCATGGTTCAGAGAAGCAGGATCTCACAAATCTATGGAAAGTGTAGGACCCACTAATCATGGGGTACTTTGTCGCAGTAAGTGAGCTTAGCACCATATAGCAATATGGTGTGACCAAATCTCCATATTTTTGAAAATGTCTTTTTGAGAATGTTTAGGTGTTTTTAAATTAGCCTTGCTGGAGGTGAATCTTTTTGCATGTGTGCGCTGTAATATTTCTCTTCACATATTTCACTTCAGACACAAATAGTGCAATTGTGGTATTTGTGCTTCTACTATGCTCCACCACCAAAACAGAGAAAAAAAAAGACCACCTACTATAGGCAAGTCATAATGCGCTTTTACATACATGTTTTTTTTTTTTTTTATAGGCACCATCCACTTCCAGGGTGAATCACTCTGCATCTACTTTTATTTATGTTTCATCCACATAAGCGCATATCATGCAGATGAGGGAATAAAAGGAATCCGCCATGGCACAAAATATTTTAACCACTTTATTCATAAAAATCACAAAAAGCTACTCACAAACTCACAATAAAAAGTGCTTCTGCTAGCACTAAGGTTTAGGTGAATGGGTGTTAATAATACCCAGGTACCCGCTCTGTGTAAACATGCCAAGCGGTCTCTTCCTGGTCCCTGGGTGTAGAGCAACATCACTTGTGGGTGTAGTGTGTGGGATGATGTCACTTCCTTTGAATTTCATCACATTGCATTGCATTGCAAACCCGATGCAGCCGCACCTGTGCCCAACAAGGTAGCCTCACCTATGCCCATCAATGCAGCCGCACCTGTGTTCAACAATGCAGCCGCACCTGTGTCCAACAATGCAGCCGCACCTGTGTCCAACAATGCAGCCGCACCTGTGTCCAACAATGCAGCCTCACCTGTGTCCAACAATGCAGCCTCACCTGTGTCCAACAATGCAGCCTCACCTGTGTCCATCAATGCCATTTCACCTGTGCCAACAATGCAACCTCACCAGTGCCAACAATGTAGCCTCACCTGTGTCCATCAATGCCGCTTCACCTGTGCAAACAATGCAGCTTCGCCTGTGCCCAACAATGCCACTTCACCTGTGTCCATCAATGCCGCTTTACCTGTCCCATCAATGCCGCTTTACATGTCCCATCAATGCAGCCTCACCTGTGCCAACAATGCAGCCTCACCTGTGTCCATCTATGCCGCTTTACCTGTGCCGACAATGCAGCCTCACCTGTGTCCATCAATGCCGCTTTACCTGTGCCTAACAATGCCGCTTCATTTGTGTCCATCAATGCCACTTCACCTGTGCAGGGGAAGAGAGAGGAGAGGAAGAGGATTGCCGGCCGGATCATCACAGAGTGGGGAACATCACTGTAACAGCTTTCATTTAAATTTCAGAGTGTTCCCCATGCTCATCGTCACATACAGCCCTGCCTCCTGGCCCAGGTACTTTTATATATGTCACATGTCCCAGCATTGGACCAGTGTTCTGTCTATCATACCTGCTTGGTCATGATCCTGGCCTGTCTATCACCATCTTATCATCTTTAGTCTTTCAATTCTTATTAAGAGTTTGAAATTGGACAGTGGCAGAAACGTTTTTCATAAACAAGAAGAGGGACAGTCTCAGCAAACTACTGGTAAATCTCTATATGCTGGTAGAAGCCAGCTTATTACTATCACTTGATGAAAAAACACATTTTGCTGCAAAAATTGCCTGAAAAAAATGAAATTAAATCAGATTAATGAAACTAAATCAGATTAGTCGGACTGGGGTGCTGCTTCTGTATGTAAACCAAGCTAATTAAAAAAAAATACATTTCACAGTTAAATATGGGCAGCCAGTGTACACTGTCATTGGAACTGTCTGTAAAAAATGCACTGTTACATAACACCAAGCACAGCTTTTAGGTATCCCCTGAGCATATTATTTAACCACCTCCAACCTGGGCCATTTCTGACATTTCTCTCATACATGTAAAAATATGCATTTTTTGCTAGAAAATTACTTAGAACCCCCAAAAATTATATTTTTAGTATCCCAGAGAATAAAATGTTTTTGTTGCACTTTTTTTATGTTGCATGACATTTGCGCAGCGGTGAATCGTAGGCAAATTTTCAGGAAAAAATACACTTGAATGAATTTTAGTGCACACAAACACAAAATAATACCCAATTTTTGGTAACATAAAAAAGATGATGTTATATTGAGTAAGTAAATACCTAATATGTCACACTTTATAATTGTATATGCCCCTGGAATGGTGACAAATTATGGTTTCTAAAAATCTCCATAGATGACACTTTAAGGCTGGGTTCACATCTAATGCCGCGTACACACGGTCGGACTTTTCGTCTACAAAAGTCCAACGGACGCTGACGGACTAAAGCTGGCTGGTAATCCGATCGTGTGTGGGCTTCTCCGGACTTTCAACGGACTTTTTCAGCCTCAAATCCGACGGACTTTAGATTTGAAACATGCTTCAAATCTTTCCGACGGACTCGAGTCCGGTCGAAAAATCCGCTCGTCTGTATGCTAGTCTGACGGACAAAAACCCACGCTAGGGCAGCTATTGGCTACTGGCTATCAACTTCCTTATTTTAGTCCGGTGTACGTCATCACGTAAGAATTCGACGGACTTTTGTGTGATCGTGTGTAGGCAAGTCTGTTCGTTAGAAAGTCCACCGCAAGTCCATCGAAAGTCCGTCGAAAGTCTGTCGGACAGGCTGTCGGACTTTTGTAGCTGAAAAGTCCGACCGTGTGTACGCCCCATAAGCCGGATGCAGCTCACAGCAGGGGTTCCGTGCGTCCCTGTTCTCCATTTCAGGGATGAATCAGGGCCACATTTTTGCCTGAATTCGACCCTGAAATGGACCAGAAGATGCACAGCATTCCTGTGCAAGCCACTTTTCTCTTTTCACTCCTGTGAAATACACTTTTCACATAAAAAAATTTGAAAACCATTTATCATTTTCCTTCCACTTCACAATTATGTGCGTGCCACTTTGTGTTGATTTATCACATAAAATCCCAATAAAATATATTTACATTTTTGGTTGTAACATGACAAAATGTGGAAAATTTCAAGGGGTATGAATAATTTTTCGTGGCACAATTATGGCTGAAGTCATGATCGTGATATCATATTTTAGTGCAGGCGATACATACAGCTATCCGATCACTTTTACTGGCGGTAGAAGTTGGTTCTCCGCCACTGCCTGCAATCTTTACCGGGCCCATTTTTATTTCCTTGTTCATAGAAAAGTTTCTGGTTTAGTACAAATTTACTCCGGGTTTTACGGTCAAATACCTCAAGGAGTAGCTTCCTAGCTTAAGTGAGTTCTAAGTACGTTTGTTGGGCACGCGACTGTTTATGGGCTAGTTCTAGATTCTTGATTTTGTTAAGCAGCTCTAGTATTGTTGGCTTTTCGTGCTAAAAATTACACTTGTGTGCTTCCCATTTGGTTAAGGGAAGCTACCTCGGGATTGTCATTATACTTAAAGAATTCACATAAGCTAGGGCGAATGTAGTTAACGTCATATTCTGATGTAAGCAGTGAAGAGTCCAGCTGCCAGATTTTCGTAAAAGGATTTCTGTCTGGGAGGGTTAGGGAAATGGTAATCGGGTGGTCGTCTGAGAAGAGCATTGGCTCAATGGTAGCGGTCTTTAGGAAGGGGAGATCTTTTTGAGAAAGAAACATGTAATCGATCCTGGAATATTTGTTGTGGGGGCTAAAAAGAAAGTGTAATCTTTTTTGCTAGGGTGTAAGGTGTACCAGGTTTGGTGCAGGAGGAGCTCTTGTATCTGTGTTTTAATTTGTCGTAGAGCTTTATATGGCAGAGATGAGAAACCAGACGATGAGTCCAGCAGGGGATGTAGTGCCACAATGAAGTCGCCTCCAACGATCGCAATCCCCTATTGGAAACCAGTGAGTAGGGTTGAGATAGATCTAAAGAAACTGACTTGGGCAGAGTTGGGGCTATATATATTGGCTAAAGTAACCAGTCGATTGCGTATAATGCCCTTTTAGAAAAGGTAGCAACCTTCTGGGTCTATGAGGGTGTCTGTCAATTGCCAGTGAAGATTTTTGGAAATCAGTATTGAGATTCCTTTTGTTTTAGCCAATGAGTTGGTGGCAGGGAAAAATGTTAGGAACATACACCTCGCAAGTTTAGGAATATTATTCGTGAGAAAGTGTGTTTCTTGGAGAATCAATGTCCGCCTTTAATATGTACATCATATTTAAAATTTGACTGGGCTTCTCAGGGACATTTAGTTCTTTTATGTTTTGAGAAACCACTTCGAGTGTGGCGCTTTTTTATGGTAGAATTTGGGGTGGACATAGTATCCATTAGTTATGGGGTCGTTGAAGAAAGTAAGTGGTGGGTATGCCTTATGGGCACTTTACTGTTGTACATGGGTGAAGCCTGGGAGGGAGTGGGTGCCCTGTAGGATTTCTCAGGTAGTAGGATGTAAGTTGCTGTGGTGGAGACTGGGGGGTGAGATACGGGGGAGAGGGGTGGGGATTATGGAGAGGAGAGATAGGTGTAGGCCAGCTACCTTATCCTAATGGTTGTTGTAGGGTCCGGTGTGGGTCAAAAGTAGTAGTCACTGTCCCATTGTGTGGAGGAGTAGAAGGTGTCCGTATGTAGATTTCTAGTACCTCTGGTCCATGGGAAGTTGTCAGGGTTCTCTAAATTGTGTAGTTTTGACATAGGAGAGAGTGGTTAAGGTAAATCAGTTAAGGATCCCAGACATACATTAAAAAGTGCGCAGATAAATTTTATGACCAACAGAGATTGGGCTTTTAACGGAGCCAATAATCCTCTGTCGAGCTGAGTGATGGACACCATAAAGAATCATCAACTAGTAATACAGACATTGTAAAGTATGGTAAACTACATTAATATGCAACAGGTAAACTTAACACAATGAGTCACACCCAGTAGGAAAGTTTGTCATGTTCTTGATGAG
Organism: Aquarana catesbeiana; assembly: GCF_042186555.1. Taxonomy (NCBI): domain Eukaryota; kingdom Metazoa; phylum Chordata; class Amphibia; order Anura; family Ranidae; genus Aquarana; species Aquarana catesbeiana. Next base: position 389,622,030 of record NC_133324.1, read on the forward strand.
CGAGAGTGATTTTCGGTCTTGTAGTGTTAATTTATCAATGAGGCGGATTGTGTGGGTGGGAGCAATACTCCCTGGAAACAAGCTCAAATTCCTCTCAAGAAGGGAAGTGGCCTCAAGGAGGAATAGTGACACTTCAGCAAGAGTTAGGCCCATGTTCTGTCTGATGATTGGGCATTATGGGATTGTTAGCACTACCTCTTACCGCATGTTCGAGTGTGTTTACAGGGCGTTCGTTTCTATTAGGCTTCCACTCCGTGGCCCTTGTTGAAGTGATACAGCAAATGTTTAGTAGCTTATTGAGAACCTGTAGGTATTTAATGTTTAGATTATATTTTGGTGGGGTTAGCCCTTGGTTGTCAAGTTATTTGCATTTATCTCTGGTTTAGAGATCTGTCCCACATGGAGGTCACAAACACGGGCACATTGTGATCTTGGGTGAGACCCGGAGAGTGGGCATCTCCTCCTCAATATAAGTATAAATGTGGAGGAGTGGAGGGGCCTGGGTTAGAGTCCTGCAATGGGATAGATCTGTTCATCTATATATGAACATAAATTTGAAGTAATCTTGGGGTATATCTTAATTGGCATCAGTAGATAATGCATAAGCTCCATGTGAGGCAGTCCCTCCATTTTCACGTTTAAACTGCACACAAAAGCTAATTGGTAAAAGAGAAAAAAAACAAAAACAATAGAAAGTAAACCTAACATAGACCATTGGAAGAGTTTGGTAATGATGGCATTTCCCATTTACTCCCGAGTAGGATGCCTGGGTATGGGGAGGCAGGGAGGGGGTATGGGTGGGAAATGGAGGGGAGGGATGGGGGGATAGGGTGGAGGATCCCAGGAGGTGATAATATAATCATAGGGAGACCAGGATTAGGCTAGGGGAGGTCCGTTCAGTATTACCGTCTTCAGTCTGGTTTCTATCTAGGGGTAGAACAGGGCAGGTTTGAGTCTCAGATGTAGTTATCTATTCGGACAGCCTCTGTCCAATTCGTGCTGGATACTGCTTGCTGGAGTTTGGAGGAGGTAAGATGCTTTGGTATCTATAGAATTCTATAGAGTAGGATCATCACTTCAGTTGGGATGTTTTGCTGGTGGTTGTTAGGAGAATATGGTTGGTCATCTGAGAAATCCTTGGAGCTGGGTAAACAGTAATGTCTGTCCGTGAGTGGGTGGGCGGCTCCAAGAAGCATGCTGGGTCATGGTGGCCGTAAGGCAGGTCAGATTGTAATGGGGATAGAGGTGGTCTTGAGGCACTGACCTGGACTGACAAAGAAAAGGTAAGGATGAGGAACATTTAATGAGAAAGGTGGTCAGGAAGAGTATCTTTTCTGTTGTCAGAATCCCAAAAAGGCATTCATTAAATCTGTCTTGCCTTGCATGCCTATGAGCAGGGGATGCCGTTGGGCTGCGGTATTCCCTATTCCTCTGTTCCCTTGGAGTGAGTGATCTCGGGGAGGAAGATCTGCGATGTCTGATGTAAAATTCATCACGTACCGGGATGGCATCCATGGAGTTGGTTCGTTGGAGATGAGGAATGAAAGAAAGAACTATACCAGTCTGGGAGCTCAATAAGTAGTAGTTGTAGTGTGTCGCAAAAAGATCTGAGGTCTTCCGCTAGTGGCAGATTGGCAGTGTGTCCTGATATTGATGCAGAGAGACAGAAGGGGAATTTCCAATTGTATTGGATCCCTTTAGTGCATAGTAGTAGTGGGCGCATAACTCGTCTGTTTTGTAAGGTTATGGGAGAGAGATCTTGGAATATCTTGATCTCCATTCCCTGGTATATCAAGTTACGGCGGTCTCTTGCTCTTCTCAAAATGTCCTCCTTTAGCCTGAAATTTACCAATCAGCACATCACGTCCCTGGGAGGGTCAGTGTCTCTGCCCCTGGGTTTAAGTGCCCTGTGTAGCCTCTCACATTCAATGGGGGACTTGTGGGGTCTGCCCAGCAGGTCATTAAAGATGGAAACTTTGGCTTGTATAAGGTGGTTGGGCTCCACTGATTTAGAAATGCCTCTTACCCGCAAATTATGGCGGAGTCCACGATTATCCAAGTCCTCCATGTGCCTATGTATGTCTCTGAGTTGAGAATTATAAACCTGGGAGGAGTGCTGCAGTTGTTGGATTGCAGTACTGTGGTGGGCTGTTGTGTCCTCTAGGTCGTCCATCTGCATGGCAATAGACTGTATGTCTCTTCTCAGGTCCATTATTGCAGCTGTCAGGGTATCCTTGATGTCCGCTGCTATTGATTTCAAGTCAGTCATGTTGAGTGGATGGGCAGCAGGGGAGCCCACATTGCGCTGAGTGCTTCTCCTGTTAGACGGGCTTAGGCTGGAGGAGTGCACGGCACCTGTGGAGACCTGAGTTGGAGCCGCAGCCTCACATGACTGGGTCCGGAATACCTCCAGAATGTTGCACCTGAGTTGCGATTCCTGTTCCCTAGGGGAGCGGGACCGAGACTGTGGTGGTTTATCCTTTGGTTTCACCATGTTGGCAGCAGTGTAAGGCTCCACTATTCTTCTTGCAAGACCTCCATGGAGCAGAGTGAGAGGTTTAGGCAGCCATCTCGTGTCAGCACCAGTGCAGTGGTTTTGCACAGAACAGCCCAGATCCTCCTCTTCTTGGGTTCCTCACTGGTGCTCCTGGCCCCTCCCTCCTGCTGAGTTCCCCCACAGCATGCTGCTTGCTATGGGGGCACCCAAACCGATTCAGAAATGGAACCGCAGCTTGTCCCCGCCCCCTCTCTCTCCTCATTGGCTCACTGACTTTGACAGCAGTGCCTCCTGCAGCTATCTCAGCCAATGAGGAGGTAAGGATCGAGATGGGGCTCAGGTAAGTATTAGCGGGGATGAGGGGGGCTTCTACACACAGAAGGTTTTTTATCTTAATGCATAAAATGTATTAAGATAAAAAACCTTCTGCCTTTAGAACAACTTCAATTAAATGGTTCCATGTCCAAATATTGTTATTAGAAGAACATGGACTTTATAGGCACCGCACCACATCACAACAAATCATTAGGTTAAATCTCCTATTTTAATAACACAACAAGTTAAAAACATTATGGATAAAATTAGCCATTGAACTACTAATGCACACAACTGATTTAGAGGTAACCTCGCTGGCATTTAACTTCCACATCAGGTTATGTAAATGCTTAACTAATACAATGACCCAGGAAGTGTCACCATTTCTTCAAATGTGGCTCAACATGTTTTGTGGCCCACCGCTTCTTCTGAGCAAAGTTGTTGCAATAAAAATGAAATAAAACACCATTACCACAAAACCTTACCCATAAAAGATCATCATTCATGTTATTCAATATACTTTGGTATTCTCACAAAATTGTTACAATGATCTGGGATGTCAGAAATGTTGGGAGCAGAATTATGTCCCTGGATGGGTGTGGGAGTAACACAAGACAGAAAATATTTGGACCTCAAAAACCTACAAATATTAGAGGGGTTCTCATTATTATATCTTAGTCCTGGGCAGGGGATTACATACTTTATACTCCCAGTTTTGCATGAATATATGGCTTGTACACACACCTACTCTCTCATATTCAATCCTGGGTCTATACAGCATGATGCACCATTTGCCAAAATGCCAGTTATGTATTGCCTCAAGATAACAAGAGAGCCCCTCTTCTAATGGTAAATTCGTCAGTAACCTAGGATTAAACATTCAAATGTTCAAATTGGTAACAAGTGTTAAATTTATCCAGGAGAGGACCCCTACATATGCCCAAATGTTATTTAACTACCTTTTTAGGTGTTTCCAATTCCAAACACGCCCATAGATTTCCCTTAATTGTGTCTCCGGGAATTATCAGCCAGCATCTATGATCAAAGTCCACAATTAGTTTAAAACATTATACTTCCAGGTCCCTCATACCAGCATAAAAAAGGGGGGTTCAGGGGGATTCTGTTGCTAGGTCTGAAGAAAGAATAATAACTGGCCCAGTGCTCGATCTTTGGGTGCCCTGGATTTGTAAAGCACAGCTGCCCGAATACTGCTTCTTCACGTCAGCCTTATATATGCTCCAACCAGGGACTAGCCAAGATAGCACCTGTGTGACATCACCTGGCCTTATTTCTTACTGCTCAGGTGCCAACTGAGTGCACTGCTCATGGGTTGCCAGGATATGGCATTCCCGGGCAAAGACATAGAAAGACACAGGCACCAGTCGGCGTATGCACAGTGCATCACCCAGAGGCTGCCCGCCACAAATCCCCCACCGGGCAGCTACACCATAGAGCCATAACCAGAAGAGGGGAGGGGGCAGAAATGAGGGGCACAACTGTCCCATCATCCTCAATGCCCAGTTTTAATCATGAATGCCACACATCATCCAGGACAAGGCTGCCGACACTCATAGACCCCACAGATCTGCAAACATAACATTGTAAAAAATGAGACAGACGGAGCAACAATGTGCTATGATGTTCTTGATAGTCCTCAACGGTATCAACTTATTTAAATTAATACAGTAAACAATTGCATCATGGAATTCAATCTCCTGACTGAGGCATTTACTGATGATATAATTGACCAAGTTATATATGACTTTCTCAATACCCAATTCCCATAGTACATTTAAGGCATGGTACATATAAAGATGTATATTATATTGTTATTGTTATTATTATTATGTTTTTGTGTAGGTTATCTGTTTATTTTTTTTGTTTTTTTTTTAATGTTATGTTTACAGATCTGTGGGGTCTATCAGTATTGGCAGCCTTGTTCTGGCAGGTGTGTGGCCCCTTAACATGTGGCATTCACAATTGAGGGTGGGTGGTGAGGGTGATGTGTTAGTGGTGCCCCTTGTATCCCCCCTTCTGGTTATGGTTCCATGGTGCGACTGCCAAGTGGAGAGTTCTATGGGGGGCCTCTGGGTGACACACTGCAAATGCATCAACTGGCGCCTGCATCTTTCTGTGTCTTTGCTGGGGAATGCCATATGCGGGCAACACTTGGGCAGCCCACTGGAATACTTTTAATTAGAGCAGATGAATGTGAACTGCATGCATGTAAAATTGTATTGTCGGCTTATAGTTCTTGTACTGACCCTGTCCATATCAATAACCGGTCATCTATATAGTGAAACCAGGACAAAACATGGTCAAGGTAAGTACTCTATGTTTCATCAGAAAATATGTAATGCTTCCACCACCACATAACATTTGGGCATACTGTATGTAGAGGTCCTCTCCTGAGTAGATTTAACACTTGTTACTAATTTTAACCTATGTTCAATCCTAGATTACTGGGAGATTTACCATTAGAAGAGAGTAAGTAGGAGGTTTAAGTCCTGTCCCCCTTCCAAGGGGGCTTGCTTGCTATCTTGCGGCAATACAAGATAACTGGCATTTTTATTGGTACATCACGCTGTATAGACCCCAGGATTGAAAATGAGAGATTATGTGAATATATATCCTACATATTTATACAAAACGGGGAGGTTGAAGTATGTAATCCCTTGTCCAGGACAAAGATATAACAATGGTAATCCCTCTAATATTTATAGGTAATTGAGGTCCAAATATTGGAGCCATGCTTTTTCCACTTTGTCCTGCTCCCACATCTGCCCAGGGACATAATTCTACTGCCAACGTTTCTTTTTTTTTATTTAAAAGGTGTACTACAGATACAATGAAATAGTAATTTCACAGAATATGCAAACAATATAATTGCTTTAGGAATAACCAACAGGCGGTTATATCCTTCTGGGGATTGAAAGGTAAAGACAAGTAGCAGCATTATTAACGTAACATGTTACATAGGTTGAAAGAACTATCTGGTCAGGTCATACATAAGCTTACCACACATTATTAGAGAATCCTTCTGTCCTCCAGAAGTAACTACAGAGTCACAGGGGGAAGTCTGATGGGTGTGTCCAACTGGGGTTTGTGTACACCCATTTATGGTAAAATAAATATGAAAGAACAAAAACTAAGAAAGGGAGAGAATGAAAGGGTGAAAGAGAAAAAAAAGAACAGGGATCAGAAACCCTCTTTACTAGGGATGGGCTGAACGGACCCCTGTTCGGTCCGCACCAGAACTTTGGAACACCGCGAAAGTTTGGACCTGAATAACGAACCCCATTAAAGTCAATGGGACCCGAAAGTCAAAAATCAAAAGTGCCCATTTTGAAGGCTATTATGCAAGTAATTAGGCATGCAGTGGTTGTAGGGGTCCGGGTCCTGCCCTGGGGGGACATGTATCAATAAAAAAAGTTTGTGAAAAATGTAATTTTCAAATGAGCAGTGATTTTTTGATTTTTAAAGTGAAAGCATAAAAATTAAAAATTCCTTCCAATATAGTGCCTGGGGGTTCTATTAGTCTACCTGTAAAGTGGCAGAACTGTACCATGTCTATAATCTGCTGCAGCAGTAATTGCATTTATAAAGCCAAAAAATTGACATTTTCCCTGCAAGCTGCCTTTATTTTGCTCAGCAACAGCTGGGGAGTCAGTGTGTATGATGAGGCCACAATGTAGTGCACTGGGAACAAGATCAGAGTTTTTTTGGATACATTCTGGTGTCACTTTGACTTTGGATAGAAGTAACAGGTACGTAAAAATTGGTCTTTGGGTGTCGGTGGCGCCTTCCCACTGTAACCCAAGAGAGGTACTTTTGAGGAAAGCAAGAATTGGCCTTGCTGTAAAAATTGCAATGATATGCATCTGTCAAACAGGTGCTGAAAAATTGGTCTTTGGGTGTTAATTGTGCCCATGAAACCTATACCAAAAACATTCTTCCAGATGAAATGATTGGACACCCTCAAAGCTAGGCAGCCTCGAAGTCCTATATGAAAAAAACTAAAGAATAAAAATGATTATTAAAGGCTCAACCTAAGCAAATTAAATTCAAAAAGCAAGGTGCAAAAATAAAAAGCACCTGCTGAGGTTGGCTAATTGCTCACACCTCAGAAAAATTCTCTGATTAGGATCTGTGGTGAGTTCCTCTGAATTGGATTAGCATATAAGAAAAAACAGGAATTAAGAAAACAATTCTAAAAAGCAATTCTTCAGAGAGAAACAGGCAATTTAGCAAAAAATATATAAAGTTTAATTATGCAAATTCACTTAATACTAATCAAAATAAACAATACCACCAACAAATCATTAAAATTAGACAAAGTTGTCTGCATACTCAGATGGCCACCACACACATCCATACACCCCCCGTAACTGACTTTAAATAGATTGATGAAAATCTCAATTGTTTCCTGGGGGAGAAAGGGTAATATTCCTCCAGGCAACACAAGTACTAGTAAACAGTCAAACAGGAGCAAAGGCAAAGATCCGAACGTTTGTAGCCACAATATTGCCTGGAGGTAGGTACTAATAAATGCAGTAAGTCAGTTGAAATTGCATAGGCAGATTGTGATTGACTTTGAGCATGGGGCCGATCACTGAAAGTAATAATGTGGATGGATAGTGTGCATGAAGAAAGTGTCTATTCCTGAGCTAAAGTTGCATGGCAATTTGTGCAGGCTACAGAACACCTATGCTGGCGGGTAGGTATGTGTCTAGGGTGCAGACGAGTATACATGTATATACAAACCTCCCGGTCGGGAGGTGTATAACAGGAGACCTGCTTTCCTGACAGCCACCACAGCCTCTGCACCGGTGAGCAAGCTGATTATGCGATTCCCAATTGCCATGAGCTCTAAGGCTGGCTTCTGTTGCTTTCCACGGTTCATTCCATAGAGCGCAGGCTAGGGTATTGATGGTCCTCAAAAGATAAATAGGCTGCCATGGCCGTCCTGGAATTCCGGGGCTTTCCAGTGGCACTCACGGAAAACTCACAAAGATCGCAGAAGTGTCCAGGGTGAGTTCCTTGGTGTGTGGATGGAGCTGAGTATTTGCTACACAGAGCGTGATAGCGTCAGGCTGACGCGTTTCACCCATGACCCACGTTTCTTCAAAGCATGCGCAGACAGCATTCGGGTATCCTTAAGTAGCCAGGGTGCTAGCCGCATGATGGTGTCGGCGCCTGGTTACCCAAGTGTCCACTAATTAGCAACCATACAAACAGATTAACAAGGATACATCAGGGGGTCGGACTGGGAGTACAGGGAACCCATTGGACCCAAAGAGGGAAAAGAAAACAAAGTAAATAAGAATAGAAATAGAGATGGAAATAAAAATAAAAATAAATGTAAATAATGAAAATAAAAAAAAAAAAAAATAAATAAAAATAAAATAAAAAAATAAAAAATAAACAGTTACAAAACCACATTCCATGCCATATCATCCATCTTCCTGCGAACCAAATAGTTCACATATCATTGCTGTGCAGCCAGACATTGCACCATAAAGGGCCTGACAGGAGTGGGAATCCCCGGTTTCCTACCACCTCAACCCCACCACCTTAGTCAAGCAAAGGGACTGAATGACAGCCACATTACCCCTAGATTGACTCCATACTGGGGGTCCCACAAATCAGGACTAGGGATGGGCGAACGGTTCGGCCCGAGCATAAGTTCAAGCTGAACATTGGTTGTTCGGATGTTCTGCGAACACCGAACCATATGCTGTGTTCGGGGCAAATTCGAAAGCTGCCGAAACACCGTTAAAGTCTATGGGACAAAAAAAAATCAAAAGTGCTCATTTTAAAGGCTTATATGCAAGTTATTATCATAAAAGTGTTTGGGGACCTGGGTCCTGCCCCAGGGGACATGTATCAATGCAATTTTTTTTTTTTTTTAACGGACTTTTTTTTGGGAGCAGTGATTTTTTTAATGCTTAAAGTGAAACAATAAAAATTAAATATTCCTTTAAATATCGTGCCTGGGGGGGTGTCTATAGTATGCCTGTAAAGTGACACATTTTTCCCATGTTTAGAACAGTACCGCAGCAAAAAGAGAATTTCTAAAGGAAAAATTGTCATTTAAAACTGATCATGGCTGTAATGAATTGTCGTGTCTCGGCAATATGGATAAAACTCATTGAAAAAAAGGGCATGCATGGGTTCCTCCCAATCCATTACCAGGCCCTTTGAGTCTGGTTTGAATATTAACTGGTTCCTGACCGGCGCCGGCGCTGGCCGAGAAGCTCCGTGAGTGGGGTCACAGATCCCGCAGACTCGATCGATGTGGGGATACCCGCGATTGACTCATGGAGAGGACGAACGGGGAGATGCTAATGGAAACAAGCATCTCCCTGTTCTGCCTAGTAACAGTGTCACTGATCTCTGCTCCCTGTGATTGGGAGCAGAGATCAGTGACGTGTCACATGTAGCCATGCCCCCCCACAGTTAGTAACACATCCCTAGGACACACTTAACCACTCCCTAGCCCCCTAGTGGTTAACCCCTTCACTACCAGTGTCATTTACACAGGAATCAGTGCATTTGTATAGCACTGATTGCTGTATAAATGACAATGGTCCCAAAAATGTGTCAAAAATGTCCGATGTGTCCGCCATATTGTCGCAGTCATGATAAAAATTGCTGATCGCCACCATTACTTTAAAAAAAAAATTAATAATAAAAATGCCATAAAACTATCCCCTATTTTGTAAATGCTATAACTTTTGCGCAAACCAATCAATAAGCGCTGATTTTTTTTTACCAAAAATATGTAGAAGAATACGTATCGGTCTAAACTGAGGAGAAAAAAAAATGTTTTAAATATTTTTTGGGGATATTTATTATAGCAAAAAGTAAAAAATAATGAGTTTTTTTTCAAAATTGTCGCTATTTTTGTGTTTATAGCGCAAAAAATAAAAACAGCAGAGGTGATCAAATACCACCAAAAGAAAGCTCTATTTGTGGGAAAAAAAGGACGTCAATTTTGTTTGGGAGCCACTTCGCAGACCGCGCAATTGTCAGTTAAAGCGACACAGTGCCAAATCGCAAAAAATGCACTGGTCAGGAAGGGGGTAAATTCTTCTGGGGCTGAAGTGGTTAAGGGGAACCCCGAACCTAAATTAAAAAAACAACATTGCGTGGGGGGTCCTCCCAAAATCCATACAAGGCCCTTCAGGTCTGATATGGAAATTAAGGGGAACCCTGTGCCAAATTTTAAAAAAAAATGGCATAGGGGTCCCCCCAAAATCAATACCAGATCCTTATCTGAGCTCGCAACCTGGCAGGCCGCAGGAAAAGAGGGGGGATGAGAGAGCGCCCCCCCTCCTGAACCATACCAGGCCACATGCTCTCAACATGGGGAGGGTGCTTTGGAGTAGTATTGTCCCCATGTTGATGAGGACAAGGGCCTCATTCCCACAACCCTTGCCCGGTGGTTGTGGGGATATGTGGGCAGGGGGCTTATAGGAATTTGGAAGCCCCCTTTAACAAGGGGACCCCCAGATCCCGGCCTCCCCCCTATGTGAATTGGTAACGGGTACATTGTATCCCTACCATTTCACAAAAAAGTGTCAAAATGGTAAAAAAAAAGACAAAAGACAGCTTGGGACAAGTCCTTTATTAAAAAATTAAAAATGTGCCGCGATGTAAATTCACGCCCCCTGACGGACCGAAAAAGAAAAAAAAATAAAGCCACTCCATGGGAGTGTTTCAATTTCGTTCTTCGGCCGGAATCTGACTTGGCGTGGGAGTGCAAACGGCCCAGTGTATCACTAGTCGTTATCCAGACACACCCCAGGACATTCCCAGTCTCCCACCTGCACACTATATTAATTAGGAGGCTGTTTTGGCGCTTATATTCAGTATGCAAGGTGAGAGCTGAGTGAACGGTGTCATTTTTTGTCGATGGGAGATATAGGTAAGTCTGTTTGAGGCTTTGTCAATAGATAGATGGTTATGTTTAGTATGTGAGCTGACTGTAGCTCACTGGATATGTAATTATGCATTCCATAGATCTTTTGGATGATGAATTTTGATGGAGGATGAGGCAGAAGATAGTGTCTAGAAAGTAACATTAACAAGGTGCATTGTTTCAACTGTCCTCAGTCAGATGGTAAGTTGCCATCTTTTTATATTCAGTTTTGAGCAAATTTTCTATTTTTAACCGTACCTCTGTTTGCATTTATTTAATGTGAATGGAGTTACATATAGTTACATAGTTACATAGTAGGTGAGGTTGAAAAAAGACACAAGTCCATCAAGTCCAACCCATGTGTGTGATTATGTGTCAGTATTATATTATATATACCTGTATGTTGCTGCCATTCAGGTGCTTATCTAATAGTTTCTTGAAGCTATCAATGCTCCCCGCTGAGACCACCGCCTGTGGAAGGGAATTCCACATCCTTGCCGCTCTTACAGTAAAGAACCCTCTACGTAGTTTAAGGTTAAACCTCTTTTCTTCTAATTTTAATGAGTGGCCACGAGTCTTGTTAAACTCTCTTCTGCGAAAAAGTTTTATCCCTATTGGGGGTCACCAGTACGGTATTTGTAAATTGAAATCATATCCCCTCTCAAGCGTCTCTTCTCCAGAGAGAATAAGTTCAGCGCTCGCAACCTTTCCTCATAACTAAGATCCTCCAGACCCTTTATTAGCTTTGTTGCCCTTCTTTGTACTCGCTCCATTTCCAGTACTTCCTTCCTGAGGATTGGTGCCCAGAACTGGACAGCATACTCCAGGTGCGGCCGGACCAGAGTCTTGTAGAGCGGGAGAATTATCGTTTTATCCCTGCAGTTGATCCCCCTTTTAATGCATGCCAATATTCTGTTTGCTTTATTAGCAGCAGCTTGGCATTGCATGCCATTGCTGAGCCTATCATCTACTAGGACCCCAAGGTCCTTTTCCATCCTAGATTCCCCCAGAGGTTCTCCCCCCAGTGTATAGATTGCATTCATATTTTTGCCACCCAAATGCATTATTTTACATTTTTCTACATTGAACCTCATTTGCCATGTAGTCGCCCACCCCATTAATTTGTTCAGGTCTTTTTGCAAGATTTCCACATCCTGCGGAGAAGTTATTGCCCTGCTTAGCTTAGTATCGTCTGCAAATACAGAGATTGAACTGTTTATCCCATCCTCCAGGTCGTTTATGAACAAATTAAATAGGATTGGTCCCAGCACAGAACCCTGGGGAACCCCACTACCCACCCCTGACCATTCTGAGTACTCCCCATTTATCACCACCCTCTGAACACGCCCTTGTAGCCAGTTTTCAATCCATGTACTCACCCTATGGTCCATGCCAACGCACCTTATTTTGTACAGTAAACGTTTATGGGGAACTGTGTCAAATGCTTTTGCAAAATCCAGATACACCACGTCTACGGGCCTTCCTTTATCTAGATGGCAACTCACCTCCTCATAGAAGGTTAATAGATTGATTTGGCAAGAACGATTCTTCATGAATCCATGCTGATTACTGCTAATGATATCATTCTTATTACTAAAATCTTGTATATAGTCCCTTATCATCCCCTCCAAGAGTTTACATACTATTGATGTTAGGCTAACTGGTCTGTAATTCCCAGGGATGTTTTTTGGGCCCTTTTTAAATATTGGTGCTACATTGGCTTTTCTCCAATCAGCTGGTACCATTCCAGTCAATAGACTGTCTGTAAAAATTAGGAACAACGGTCTGGCAATCACCTGACTGAGTTCCCTAAGTACCCTCGGATGCAAGCCATCTGGTCCCGGTGATTTATTAATGTTAAGTTTCTCAAGTCTAATTTTAATTCCATCCTCTGTTAACCATGTAGGTGCTTCCTGTGTTGTGTCATGAGGATAAACACTGCAGTTTTGGTTACTGAAGCCCCCCGATTCACTCGTGAAGACTGAGGAGAAGAATAAATTCAATTGTATCACATAAAAAATTGGAACTACCACTATTTTATCATCCAGGGTGTCTGCTTTCAGAAAATATATCACTTTTGGGAATTTTAACTCATTTTCTGGCCTTAAATTATTTTTTAAATGTGTGCAAAAAGCATTAAAGCAACTTAAAGGAATCAAGCACTGGGTTTGAAGGCAGAAGGAGGAACTCGTGTTCATTCCAACTTGAAACATACCTGGGCATCCTCAGCTGGACTACTGTTTGATGCCTATGATATCATTATGCTGGTAGGTGAATAACATGGTTGATGTCAGGGGATAGGAGGAGAAGGGTACAGGTGTGCCATCCTCTCTCTCCTTTTGTGGGCCGTGGCTTGCTGGAATGATAACTCAATCTGAGGACTTTTACTTAAGCTTACTTTTTTCGGGACAGGCACTATGTTTAGCATTTTAGGTGCTTTTACAGTTTTGAGGTTCTACCATTTCACATTTTTTCATGGAGGTGTTAGGTCCATAATTGTGTCTTATAGCATTCCTCATGCAGCATACACACGAGCGGACTTTTTCAACCGGACTGGTCCGACAGACCGAGTCCAGCGGACAATCCGATCGTGTGTGTGGGCTTCATCGGACCTTCAGCGGACTTTTGCAGTTGAAAATCTGACGGACTTTAGATTTGGAGCATGCTTCAAATCTTTACATCAGAAATCCGCTCGTCTGCATGCTAGTCCGACGGACAAAAAACAATGCTAGGGCAGCTATTGGCTACTGGCTATCAACTTCCTTATTTTAGTCCGGTGTATGTCATCATGTACAAATCTGTTGGACTTTGGTGTGATCGTGTGTAGGCAAGTCCGTTAGTTAAAAAGTCAGTCGGAAGTCCGTCAAAAGTCGGTCGAAGGTCCGCTGGAAAGTCTGTCGGACCAGTCCGGTCAAAAAGTCCGCCTGTGTGTACACGGCATCAGACTTGTTACTATTTTAAGGGGGTTTCTGTGACATTTTGCATAAATTGTTAAAGGATTTAGATACAAACATAACCAGCATGATCCTCAATATGAGGTCTTTAAAGTGATGCTTCTCAATAAACATAGCGATGATATGACATATACTGTATATGCATGTAATATACAGGGTATGTTTGTTTCTTTACAAGATTATTTCTATCACCTAAACTGCATATGCATCCTTAGCTACATAAAAGGCATTGGATAAAAATCTGCATATGCAAGATTCTATGTGATATATATAATAAGGATGGTATAATGGATCTGCATATGGTCTTAACTCATATACAGTATTTACAAATGTCAAAGAGCCCTGTTTTATGTGTTGAATTTAAATTGATATGCTTTTTATATCCGTGTGTCAGTCTGCATATTAGCATACCAGGAATATCCTTTTTGTATGGATCTTTGAGATTTTGAACATTTTAAACCTTTAGCATATCAAAATAATGATTTATATCCAGTGGCAGAATAAACTAATTCAGACTAAATACGTTAGTGATTATATTATGATTCGAACTGCTACATTTTAGTAAGGTTACAATTAGATCAATTTTGCTATTCATAACGACTGTGTCTCATAAGAATGAATGTCTGAATGCTAATTAGAAACATTAAATACGAAAGGGTCTAAACTTTATTCATTATTTGTATCTGACTCTAATGGATGTACATGCAATGAATGTGTGATAAAGACATTAAAAGACCAGAAAACTTTCCCAAACTTGATGTTCTGCATAAATAAAGCTAAAAATGCTTTCTATGTCATCTAATATCTATTGTGAAAAAAAAAAGTTGTACATAGTAGTGTATCACCTCATCCTTGTTAGCGCCTTTCCACATTTTATAGTTAATTATGTCACTAATCTGCCAATCTTAGTCCAAAATGTTTAACTGGAAAAATCTGCAAAGTTTCCCAAATTATTTACAAATGAAAAATTTCAAAGTTTTGGATACATAGATACCATTAGTAGAAACCAACAAGAATCTATGAAACACTGTTCTTGCCAGATAAATCTTTTAACATTCTATGAGAAGATGGGCTATAATTTAGTCTGAGATAAGCCTTGTGGGTGTAGTGTATCTAGATTTCATTAAGGCATTTGATACAGTACCCCATAAATGCTTGAATTACAAACTAAGGCATTTTGGCATTGATGATAGTGTATTAAGTGATGAGCTGACCTGCCCTGGCTTCGGTTCAAGCAGGGTTATGCAAACTTCAAGGAAGTTTGGATGCTAAACCAGAAAACCACTGAAATCAATGGGAGTGGAATCTGTCAAATTAAAAATGCCAATTTTCTGGGCTAATGTGCAACAGGGTGCCAAAAAGCATTGCCCTTGGGAACATGTAGCAATGTAAAAAAAATTTGAAAAAATCCATTTGGCAAAGAGCAGTGATTTTTCTTTTGTATGCCTAAAGTGAAACATTAAAAATGTTCAGTGTTAAAAATGTTCAATTTCTTTAAATACATACCCAGGGGTGCCCTAATTTTGCCTGAAAAGGGGCAAATCTCTGTGATGTACAGATAGTGCTGCAGAATCACTAACATTTGAAAAGGATTATTTTTGGGGAACCTTAGGTGGGCTGGTGGGTTGTGTACTTTTTCTTTTAAAGAAGAAGCTGTCAATGAATGGCATGTGCCAGCAATTTAAAGCTGTGAAATGGTTTTATTTAGCTTTAATAACCTTAGGCTGGTCCAAACAAACCATTCACTTTATTGACAATTGCACCAGCTGTGAGCACTGTATGTAAACTCAGCTACATACAGTATACAGTGCTGTGTTCCGGCAGCAAGATGAAATTGAGTTGGGCTGAGCACTGCTCAGTCATTCTGAGGGAACTTTGCATTCCATGAATGAATACAAATCTTCCTCTGATTGGTTGAGGTAGAGAGGCAGGCTTATGATGTTACAAACTCTGCTTTAGCCAATCAGCGGAAGTTTTGTATTCCATTCTTGTGAATGGCTTGACAGAACCTAGCCTGACTCTATTTTTGTCTGGGAGTGGGACGGGAAGTTCTCGTCCAGCTGCTGGAACAGCACTGTATACTGTATATAGGCTAAGGCTACATACAGTTTATTTAATGATAGAAAAACTGCCCTTGGTGCTCAGCATCAAACAAAAATCAAAATCAAAACTCCCTCAGTAGCACTCACAAACAACACATAATACCAGTACTGAACCAAAATTAAAAGGAATACAAATGTTTTGCTGTGCTACTAAATTAAATATGTCTTAGTTATATGTATCTCAATGCAAAGGATCATAATATTATTAAAAATGAATGTGATATGCGTATCAACATCATGAAAAATGGATTTGGAGGAATTGGAATTGGTGTGTGTATGTCCACAGAGGGTAATACAATTCTTGAAGCATCTAGCTTTCACCCAGTACCACTTAAGATATCCATCCCTTATGGACAATATATACATGCTAGGTGCAACTGTTCTGACAAAGTTCTTTTTGAGAAAGAGGCTAAAATACTGAGAAATCGGTTACGTGAAAGAGGATACTCCAATAAGACCCTTAGAAGGGCTTATATTAAAGCAAAAAACAAATCACGTAATAAACTACTCTTTCCACATAAAAGAGAAAGGGAAGAAAAAATGCCCACTAGAATGGTAATGAAATATTACCAACAACACAAACTGATTAAACAAATTTTTGCCAAATACTGGTATCTCTGTTAACCAATTACGAACCGCCACACACCGATATATGTCCTAAGTTTGAAGAGGACTATCATTGTATGGCAATAACACCGGTATCCTCTTATTCGGCCGGCGGTGTGCTTTCAGATAAGAGTGGTCTCAGATTTGCCGCAAGATTATTTTTATCGACAGCGGGAGAGGGGCCCTCCGCCGCTTACCGGAGCCGTCAGCAGCGGCGGAGGCGATCAGATGGTACCCCTTGCTGGCTATGGAGATGAGTGAGGGGAAGATGGCCCCCACCTGTCTCCATACCATTGCAGGGCGGAAGCGACGTCAAAAAGTCACTTCTGCCCATAGCTCTTAAAGGGCCCTTTTTTTTAATTCTTTTTTTTTATTTGTAAATGACAATTTTTTTTAATTGCATTTTAGTGTAAATATGAGATCTGAGGTCTTTTTGACCCCAGATCTCATATTTAAGAGGTCCTGTCATGCTTTTTTTTCTATGACAAGGGATGTTTACATTCCTTGTAATAGGAATAAATGTGACACTTTTTAAAAAAAAAAAAAAAACAGTGTAAAAATAAAAGGTAAAATAAATAAGAACATTTTTTTTTTAACGCGCTGCGTTCTGCCGAGCTCGCGTGCGGAAACTAGCGCATACGTGAGTAGCGCCCGCATATGAAAATGGTGTTCAAACCACACATGTGAGGTATCACCACAGCAATTATTCTAGCCCTAGACCTCCTCTGTAACTCAAAACATGCAACCTGTAAAATTTTTAATCGTCACCTATGAAGATTTTTAAGGGTAAAAGTTTGTCGCCATTCCACGAGCGGGAGCAATTTTGAAGCGTGACATGTTGGGTATCAATTTACTCGGCGTAACATTATCTTTCACGATATAAAAAAAAATTGGGCTAACTTTACTCTTGATTTATTTTTTAATTAAAAAAAGTGTATTTTTTCCAAAAAAGTGCGCTTGTAGACCAATGCGCAAATACGGTGTGACAGAAAGTATTGCAACGACCGCCATTTTATTCTCTAGGCTGTTAGAAAAAAATTATAATGTTTGGGGGTTCTAAATAATTTTCTAGCAAAAAAAAATGTTTTTAACTTGTAAACATCACATCTCAAAAAGAGGCTCGGTCCTTAAGTGGTTAAGTATGGATCCCAAACTGGCCCCTTTTCTTTCAGATCGTCCCCTAATCATGTATAGAAGGACCCCTTCACTGTGTGACAAACTTGTCCACAGTGAATTGAAAACAATGAAAGGAAATGCCTCCAAAACCACAGGAACTTTCCCATGTGGCCACTGTGGATACTGTAAATATATGGATACCCACAGACAGATTACACTACCCAATGGTGACAAATTTAAAGCCAGACACTATGTTACCTGCCGCACCCCTGGCATTGTTTTTCTCATGTCTTGTGAGTGCGGCTGTTACTATGTCGGAAAGACAAAACTAGAGTTCTAGTGCGCATTTATCAATATCTTACAAGTATCACCAAAAAAGATCCCAATCTCCCCTTGGGGAGACATAGTTCTCTGGTCCATGGTGAAGCCACCCCCAAAGTTAAATTCATGTCATCAGAACACATCTATATAGACCCCCGTGGGGGTGATTTCAACAAATCATTATTACAAAATAAATTAAAGTGGATTTTTTTTCTTGCAGGCCACCAAACCACCAGGCCTTAATGAGACATTTAATTTTTTACCCTACTTGCCAAGCTTCAAATCAGGGGTTTGTGGACTGAACTTATAGCTATTCCAAAATATTACAATGCGTGGTGAGTTTAATCAGTGAAATAATCTTTGTAAATCTGTTACAATTCATAGGAGGGTCACTTACACCACTTTCCATGATATGTTTGATTACATTTTTAAATGCCCTTTCATCTGTAAAGAACATGTCTCTCTGTATGTACAGCATCTCACAAAAGTGAGTACACCCCTCACATTTTTGTAAATGTTTCATTATATCTTTTCATGTGACAACACTGAAGAAATGACACTTAGCTACAATGTAAAGTCGTGAGTGTACAGCTTGTATAAAAATGTAAATTTGCGGTCCCCTCAAAATAACTCAACACACAGCCATTAATGTCTAAACCACTGGCAACAAAAGTGAGTATACCCCAAGTGAAAATGTCCAAATTGGCCCCAATTAGCCATTTTCCCTCCCCAGTGTCATGTGACTCATTAGTGTTACAAGATCTCAGGTGTGAATGGGTGTGAATGGGGAGCAGGTGTGTAAAATTTGGTGTTATTGCTCACTCTCTCATACTGGTCACTGGAAGTTCAACATGGCACCTCATGGGAAAGGACTCTATGAGGATCTGAAAAAAAAGAATGGTTGCTCTACATAAAGATGGCCTAGGCTATAAGATGATTGCCAAGACCCTGAAACTGAGCTGCAGCACGGTGGCCAAGACCATACAGCGGTTTAACAGAACAGGTTCCACTCAGAACAGGCCTGAAGTTGAAGAAGTTGAGTGCACGTGTACAGCTTCATATCCAGAGGTTGTCTTTGGGAAATAAACGTATGAGTAATGGCAGCATTGAAGGGGTGAGGGGTCAGCCTGTCAGTGCTCAGATCACATGCCGCACACTGCATCAAATTGGTCTGCATGGCTGTCGTCCCAGAAGGAAGCCTCTTCTAAAGATGATGCACAAGAAAGCCCGCAAACAATTTGCTGAAGACAAGCAGACTAAGGACATGGATTACTGGAACCATCTCCTGTGATCTGATGAGACCAAGATAAACTTATTTGGTTCAGATGGTGTTAAGAGTGTGTGGCGGCGGGGGCATGACTTGCGCGTGCACTGAGATGGACGCCTGAGCTGTGAGCTCCGCATATCAGACCAGACAAGAAGCGAGATCGAGCCCTAACACAGCAACATCCAGCCCCATAGTGACGTGATCGCCTCTCCCGAGCCCTACACCTGCAATGTCCCGCAAAAGACTCCAAGAAAAAGGACCTAAAAGGCTGGAATCTTTCTCCTGCATCTCCAACCTTGCAGAGCCCAGCAAAATCGAAGATGAGGATGGATTCCCTCAACCAGGCCTCAGACACAGTGAGTACAGGCCTACACAATGCCTCTGCTATCTCCTCACTACAATCCTCCACAGCACAGTTTCCAACCTCAGGACAACCAGTGCTGGACACTACTATGAAAGATATGCTCCTATCTTTGCAATCCTCTCTTATGTCCAACCTGTCATCCCTGATTAATCAGTTTTCACTAGTAATTAAACACATGGATAACAGATTGCAATTTAAGGAAAACAAAATGGAGGAATGCACTGATACTGTGAATGAGCTAGTGGACGCTTATGCTGAACAGAAGGATGACTCCCTCTGGATCAAAGCAAACCTCGAGGACTGCTCCAGACGCAATAACATTAAAATTCGCGGGATTCCTGAATCTGTCCAACCCAAAGAGCTACACAATTTTGCCAGCACCATGTTCTCCAGCTTGCTTCCGGAGTTATCCCCTATTGAGCTAACCATAGATCGCATTCATAGAATTCCTAAACCCGCCACCTAGAAGCGGATGTTCCCAGGGATGTATTTCTAAGAATCCACTTTTTCCAAGCAAAAGAACAAATTCTTTTCAAAGCGAGAGAATTATCACCACTTCCGGCACCATATTCAGGCATCCAATTATACGCCGACTTATCACAATACACACTCCAACTGCGGAGGCAGCTCAAAACATGAACAATCATAAAATTGCATACAAATGGCATCATCCAGCCACAATTCTGGCCACCTATAATGGTATTCCCCATACCATTTCCACCTTGGAGGGTGGCATGAAGCTACTGCATCCCTGGGGGATAATGGAGGATCACCACCACAATCAGCCGGAACCTCATGGAAAACCAAACCCTTTTTCATTTGGAACGGGCCAGGAGAAATACAAAAACAAGCATCATTAACTACTCAGACCACCTATGACTTTGAGCGACTCTCCAAGTCCGGTCTGATAATGCGCTTCTACATCTGCTTGCTGGACTCTTCCCCAAAAGTTGGTCAACAGCAAGTTGAGCTTCTTATGGTTGACCCACCCGTGAGCATCACCACAGGGTGTGTTAGTTATATTGTTTTACCACAGTTATCTTTCTTTTCTTTTTTTTTTTTTTCTTTTGTTTGTGTCTCTCCTTATACTTGCAGTAACCAGCCAGCCAGAATCCTCGAACGTCCAAGGATCAATAGCTTGTCCATATCAACATCCATACCATCTGACCTGCCCTACAAATATGCGGAATCTTTAGTACAATGCTTTTCAACAAATTGGTGTACTTCGACTACAGACTTCTCAACCAGCATTACCTTACCCTCTACAATCAACAGCAACAACCGACAAACTGTGAGTTACTAACTTATCTGGTACATCATGCCTACACTTACCATGGGAATCACTATCATTTCCCTTAATATTAAAGGGTTAAATCACCCGGCGAAACTGGCCTCCTTATGGAAAACGGCAACTGCCCATGATTGTGACGTACTGTGCATCCAAGAAACTCATTTTGCCCTTAATGCAACTCCCAAATGCCACCACAGCCAATTTCCGCATATTTTTCAAACCACATATCCCAAAAAGCAACGTGGAGTATTGATTACCATCATCACTGTGACTTTCCAACTTCAGGATTGCGTCCTGGATCCAGAAGGTCGATACATTCTTCTATCCTGCAAGATCAATAATGTCCCTTACACATTAATGTCTATCTATGCTCCTAACCACGGCCAAATGACCTTTGTTAGGAAAGCATTGCGTTTAGCACGAAAATCCCAACAGGGCCATTTACTATTATGTGGGGACTTCAATATGGTTCCAAATAACTTAATGGACTCTACAGCCGGAGTTAAACGACATGTTTCTCCTCTAGATAAATTTATCGCTACTAATGATCTATATGATGTATGGAGGTGTTGTCATGCGAATGAGAGAGACTTCACCTTCCTCTCGTCGCGTCACAACACATATTCACGCATTGACCTTTTTCTTGCTGACAAATGGTTATTACAAAAAGTGTCGAGCTCTGTTATCCACACAACCACCTGGTCAGACCATGCCCCTATCGGTATTACTATTTCCGACCACTCATCCCAACCCAATTCATATATTTGGAGAGCCAATAACTTCCTGCTCAATACTCCATCCTATTCAGCCCCCATCAAACAACACCTTGAAGAATATTTTTCACTAAACCAAAATTCAGTGTCTGACCCGCTGGTGGTGTGGAATGCTCACAAGGCACTAATTAGAGGTGTGTTCATCCAAATGGGTGCTAGGGCTAAGAAAAAAAGGACTCAGAAATTAGACAGCTGACAGCTGACATTTCCAAGACTAAATCCCTAAACAAAACAAATCCATCTCCTATTCTTAATTCCAAAATATTCAACCTCCGTCACCTCCTTGAGAAATATGAAAAATCATATAAAATCCTCAAGGCTAAATCATACTCCACTGGAAATAAGGCAGGTAAGGCAATGTCCCTGCGAATCAAAGGGCATAGGAATAAAACAAAAATCCCATTCCTACATCATCCCTACTCTAATGAAAAAATTCATAAACAACACTCAATAGCAAGCACCTTTAGCTCATACTATGAAGACCTATATAATCTTCAAAAAGACCCAACTACCAATTAACCCTCCCCCGAGGCAATCCAGACCTTCCTTGAGGGTACTAGTCTCCCGTCCTTAACCCCACAACAGCTCTCTTCGCTGAATGAACCCTTCACAAATGCAGAAATCTTGAAAGTAATTAAACTCCCTAATTCCAAGTCCCCAGGACCTGATGGATTTACTGGGGAATACTATAAGCAATTCCAATATATTCTAGCTCCCAATCTTTGCAACATTTATATGCAAAAATCTTAGCCAACAGAATTGAAGACATACTCCCCTCCCTTATTTACCAAGACCAATCTGGCTTTACTAAAGGTCGCCAAGCCTCGGATGCCACTAGACGCATGATCAACATAATCCACCATATAGAATCTAACAAAATCCCCTCCCTCCTCCTTTCCCTCAATGCCGAAAAGGCATTTGACAGGGTCCACTGGGGTTACATATCAGCAGTTCTGACCAAATTTGGTTTCACAGGACAAATACATAAAGCAATAATGGCCCTGTACTCCAACCCATCAGCCGAGTATTTTCTGGGGATACTCGATCTGTACCTTTCATAATATCGAACGGTACAAGACAAGGATGCCAATTATCGCCACTAATCTTTAATCTTATTATGGAACCACTAGCCGAACGTATCAGAGCCAACGCCATAATCTCTGGGATTTCCTTAGTTCCTTATGGAACACAAAATCAGCCTGTTCGCTGATGATGTGATACTAATGATCACTGATCCGACCGATCCCTACCCAAGGTTCAAAAGACGCTCACTTGGTTCAGCGACATTTCTTATTACAAAATCAATTAAACTAAATCATATATTTTGAATCTTGGCCTGGATGAGCCTACTTGCAAGCGACTCAAAACACAATTCTCATACACATGGGCGGATAAAAGTATAACATAGCTGGGAATACAACTTTCCAGATCAACTAAAACATTGTATACGTTAAACTATTTACTGCTTAAAACCAAATTACAGAGCGATCTTACCAAACTAGCCTCAGCCGAACTCTCGTGGATGGGACGCTTAGCGGCGTTTAAAATGTTCCACCTCCCACAAGTACTTTACTTATTCCATACCTTACCTATTCCTATACCCCTTAGCTTCTTCAAATCATTGCAAACGATCCTATCCAAATATGTTTGGCAGGGTAAGAAACCCGGATGTAAACATTCCCAATTAATCAAACACAAACTAGCAGGAGGTACAGGTTATGTTGATTTCTTTGACTACTACATAGCATCCATTCTCACCCAAACAAAAGAATGGTTTTTACCCCCCCCCCAAGATCTGGGGCAACATAGAATCATCATCAATTCCAGGTGACAACCTCTCGTCTTGGTTATTAGCCATTACATTAGGGGCAAAACCCCTTCCCTACCTCTCACCGACAATAATGGTGACGTTAAATGCGTGGCTCAAACTCCAACAGGAAGCTATGTCCCACACTATAAACTCAACAGTTCACATCCCTATAGAATCTCTTAATCACCTAATGACAGCGACATCTTATTCACGATGGAAAACCAAGGGCATTACATACATCTCAGACTTGATAGACAAGGGGAAAATTAAACCATTCTCTTTACTACCAAAGGAGTACCAAGTCCCAAACTCTGACATATTCTTATACATTTGCACATGTCACTGCCTATCTTCACTCAAATCTTGGAAGTGTACCCTACCCCAGGAAGCATGGATCTATTTTAGGTCCCCTGTGACACACCGGAAAGGAATATCTTTATTTTATAACCTACTTCAACATAAGACCACATTCACCAGCTCATCACCAATACTCAGCTGGGAAAGAGACCTTGGTCAAACATTCACAACTGACAAATGGGAGAAAGCATGTAAATCCACACATAAGGCCACGTGTTGCTCCAATTTATGGGAACTAGCACTTAAGCTGACGTACCATTGGTATCTGACCCCTGACAGACTGTCTAAATTTAACAAGTCCATAAACAACACTTGTTGGAGAAACTGTGGGAAAAAAGGTGACATGTTACATACATTCTGGAACTGCCCCAAACTCACACATTACTGGTGATCCATTTTTCATCTAATCACAGAAATCACAAAATTGACATTACCAGAACAACCCTCTCTGGCACTATTATCACTAGGTATAGAGCAATTCACAAATCCGATGAGGAATTTAATAACTCGTATACTCCTTGATGCAAGACTCAGTATTACTAGGAAGTGGAAAAACCCAGAACCCCCCATGTTGCAGGACATAGTTCAAACCACACACGTTCATTTCATCCACAAAACAACTCTAGCATTACGCAATGATAAAAAGCACATGCTCCGCATGTGGCAACCATGGACTAACTGGGTAAATTCATCAAACATAGTCAAAGTTTTCACCCCTAATCGTTTCGTTTACTTGGCTAAATCTTTGAGTCTCTTTGAGTCTCTTGACAGAAGATTAAATAACAGGGGGAGGGGGCAACTTTGCCCGGACACAGTTTAGCACCCTCATGGGGTGTCCGGGTAAAGTCGTCGCTCAAAACCCCCTTGGATCACCAGATGGGTCAAATGGTTTTCAAAGTTTCTTACAAATACACGACGGTAGTAATACTGTTAGTGATACTATATACTGCCCTGTGCTGGCTGTACTTCTTATATTTTTCATATTCCTCTTCTTGTTATTTATTTAATCTATTGAGGAAAAAAAAAAAAAAGAGTGTGTGGCGGCAACCAGGTGAGGAGTACAAAGACAAGTGTGTATTGCCTACAGTCAATCATGGTGGTGGGAGTGTCATGGTCTGCGGCTGCGTGAGTGCTACTGGCACTGGGGAGCTACAGTTCATTAAGGGAACCATGAATGCCAACGTGAAGCAGAGCATGATCCCTTCCCTTCGAAGACTGGCCCGCAGGTCAGTATTCCAACCTGATAACGACCCCAAACACACCAAAGGTGATGGACTGGCCAAGCATGTCTCCAGACCTAAACTCTATTGAGCATCTGTGGGGCATCCTCTAAACAGAAGGTG
Source organism: Aquarana catesbeiana (assembly GCF_042186555.1). Lineage (NCBI taxonomy): Eukaryota > Metazoa > Chordata > Amphibia > Anura > Ranidae > Aquarana > Aquarana catesbeiana. The sequence goes on from NC_133324.1 coordinate 389,647,070, forward strand.
GAGGAGCGCTAACATCCACCAGCTCTGATATGTTGTCATGGAGACTCTAGTGGCATCCTGTGAAGCACTGGTGAACTCCATGCCCAAGAGGGTTAAGGCAGTACTGGAAAATAATGGTGGGCAAACAAAATATTGAAACTTTGGGCCCAATTTTGAGGTGTCACTTAGAGGTGTACTCACTTTTGTTGCCAGCGGTTTAGACATTAATGGTTGTGTGTTGAGTTATTTTGACAGCAAATTTACACCATTATGCAAGCTGTACACTCACTACTTTACATTGTAGCAAAGTGTAATTTCTTCAGTGTTGTCACATGAAAAGATATAAGCTAAACAAAGAAAAGAGCCCCCTAATGGCGGACTTTTAAGGCACGTAAAAAAGGTTAAAAATGTGATAATATAAATATAGTTTATTCAATTCAAACATTAAAAACACAGTAGTAGTGTAATAGAAGTTACATGGAACACATGACAAACATTTTATACACAATTGAGGAATGCTCTTGCACCCAACACGTTTCGGAGTGTGTATCTCCTTCCTCAGTGGTGGGTGTGAGCAAAAGGCATTTTAAAAAGGTATATAGAAAGAAAAAAAGAAAAAAAAGCAAAAATCAGTAACAGTATTCAGCAATTATATAGATGTAATGAGATTTTTTCAATTTGGGTATTCCTGAGGAATTATTTTATCATACTCAAATGAGAGATGAAATACAGGATTTGTTCAGGCAATAGTGGGGGGGAGTAGGATCCTCCCTTGGCCTTCCAAAAAGAGGGAAGGAGGAGGCCAGTAGAGGGCGCAGTAATAGAGTGTTTCTGGGGATACACTGAGGTCGAAAAGTGAGTCCTGCAAAAAACATAATAGAAGAGCTTGTATTATGTCTGTTTAAAAATTAAAAGCTTTGCCTTTATTTTTTGTAACAGCAGTGGTTGTGTGTGCAAACAATAAATCCTACCTGAGAATAGTTTTACGGTCCAGCGATTAATGTTGTTAGTATATGGGTGGTAACTGTAATTACAGATTTATTTGTTTTTTCTATAATTCGGGATGTGGCCTCACCCCCCGGGTGGGTTTGCGCTGCGCACTGTGACACCGGGGGATCCCTGAATGGATGCCTGGGTGGTGCCATTTGACACATGCCAGGTTATCCATCTCCGGCAAACTAGCTGCTTCCAGTCACCTTCACGGCGATTGGACATAGCACATGGATAAGACAAGTACTTATACCACAGTGAACATTGATCAGTACTCTGACACATGCTAGCTAATCTATCCCCAGCAAACCAGCTGCTTCCAATCACCCCTATTAGATGATACAGGACGGGAAGAGACAAGTACTTATACCACAGTGACTATTCATCAGTGTCAGCAAGCAGTCTGGAGGTGAAGCGGGGTTTTTTTCTCTACACACTAGGAGATGTATGTAATCACAAGCAATAACTTTGGGATGATATTCACACAGGGATGGCTGGGCTGAAGGACCATATTGTAGCACCTGTGCGGTAATGTTACCATCCATGTCATACTGTATGCACACTGATTTTGTTTTACTATAACATATACTCCCCTCCCCTCCCAAAAGTGCTTTCTTTATTTACACACACAGATCCTACATCACAGCGTTTTCTTGAAAACATCATAAGCTGCTGAGGATTAACAGCGGGAACAATTTGTCTCCTGACTGGCGGATCCTTGTCTGTGCATGTGCATTCCTCCATTGCTGTCACTCTGAGGTCCCGTTGGTTGTTGGCACTGCGGCTCCTAACCAGAACACTGGCCATCTGGTGCACAGCCATCATTTTGACTATAGGAAATCTCTCTGTTTTTCAACCAGGCATATTTCTCTGCTTGTGCAACTTTGTAAGTATGCATCTTACATACCTTCCCAAATTTTCTGGAGCAACCATGTATTGAAATGTAATTACTGAAAAAAAATGTGGTTTTGATATACTATTAATTATACACCATTACTTTATAGAATGTGATACCCCACTGACTTTAATTATACCTCTGAAGATGAACCCTTTTGAGTTCTGAAACATGTAAGGCGTCTATGCCTGAAATGAACTGTGGTTTGCCCCACCAACATTGTTCGTTTGGGCAACTACCGTCTATCATCCAGGATGTGCATGTTGGGTACCTTACTGAGTGTTTTTTTTTCCTGTCATTTGTATACTCTTTTTATGTGATTATTAATTCTTGTTATATATTTCCTAATAAAATATTTTGTACTTTTTTAACTACCTGCTCTGTCCCTTGTCAAATCCGTGAGGGGTTTTGGTATGTGCCCTAGGGCACTACTAGTTCTATGTATCAACATCATGAATCCAAATGCAACTGAAAAAAATGAAAATTTAGAGGGTGAAATCACTGTTCTAAAGTGACATACAAAATAAAAAATACCAATGAATAAATCAATAAACATAGATCCTGATGGAAGTCCACCACCTATATGTAAATGTCCAAATAAAATAAGTAGTTATGTGTAGGAGGGTTTCACCACCATTGCAGATCTTGTCATATGTTTTCACTTGTAAATGACAATATGCAGCTTTGTGAATATAACACCAACACCAATTGCAGTCTCTTACCATGCACTAAGACCCCAAATTATAGGTGGTCTTATAACAGCATGTTATCAGTAATCATCCATCTACGGCCTTGGTACCATATGGGATATCACAGAAACAGGTTTTTCAATGGAACTTCAGGAACTCCAGAGTATATCAGCAGGGATTCACTGTTTGCACCTCCGCCCCCCATGTACATTAAGCCATGTAAGAGATAAGCAAGCATTCCATAGTCAACCTGCAGATTTATTGTAATAATTACTGTCCTTGTGCATCTACTTACATAAGTACAAGGATAAATCCCATGTAAACACAACCACCACCACTGCTAGCTCCAGCTAGTGTAATCACATCAGCACAAGCTTCGCCCCCAATACATTTCAACCAATAGGCCATTGTTTGTTATCTAGCACGATGTACAGGGGTATAGAAAATGGTAGTCAATTAAACACACACACACACTGAACTGGATGGAACAGTGTCTTTATTCATCATTACCATACATGTTACAATGTAACGATGCATAATGATTCACATTTTTTGCATTGAAATTCAGAAACTAGCTCTGTTTCAACTAACTGGCTTCAGTTACAAGTTCAGTCACAAAATTAGTTGCTTCCACATTTGTCCACTCAACGTGTTACATGGTCCTTTAAAAAGGAAACAAAGCGATCATTGGCCGGCATCTGCTCACAAACTCCCACAGTGTCAAATCACAGGGAAGTATATGTACTGTGGTGGGTTGGCAAGTGGTTAAAGTAAACCTACAAGCAGAGGAAAACACATAGAAGGTTTTCCTGGGCAATGAAGGAAGCAAGAAGCACTTTCTGGTGTTTGCTCAAGGGCAAGGTATTTTTTTAAACTTTTAAATAGTTGATGGGCTCACTCTTAAGTGCAGTAGCTGTCTTCTTGGACCCATACATGCACTGTGTAGATGCCTGGTGTTTCCACTATAGGGGAGAATAATGATGCAAAAGGAGCAGTTGTGATGCTTATTCTGCCACAGTTATTTTTGATTGTGCACAGATCTATATTTTCTACTGTATGTCAAAAGTCCCCCAGGAAAAAAACACACTTTTTTTTTCTGGTTTGGCAACATATTTCCTGTCACATAAAAAATGGTGTTACTCATAAGTAATTTTCAATTTTCGTTTTTTTTTTTTAAATAACAGTCAACAATTTCTGTTTTTCAATATTTTTTTTCAATAATATTCAAAGATGGTCCAATAATTGTTAAATTAAAACTAATATGCTAACTTTGTATTTTTTAAGTTTGGCAATTTTAAAATATCCACCTAATTTACAACATAAAGTGATATTGCATATTTTTTAAAAATATATGTTAATATTTACATATTACTCTCATTGCTGTAACAGAGTAATACTAATTAAACCAATGTAAAAAAACACTGAAAACAGGCAGATGAATAAAGTAATACATTGATTAAAAAATTTGAACACATCTCAGATTTATATATAAAAAGAGTTAGATTATTAGGAATCCTGTTTTCACCATAATAGGTCATCACACATTGTATCTAAATAATTCATGTTCCAGAACCCTTTCCAGGAATATCTGTGCTGACATTAATCACCTGATATTAAATGGCATTTCTGTAACATACTTCTATGTTTGTGCTAGTTTGGGGAATCTAGTTAGTAGCAGTCTCAAAGAGTATTGCCTAATGGGGAATGTAATGCTTACAAGCAAACACTCCAGGCAACATGGCGAATATCTGTGTTCATGCCAGCGGGGAATTTTTACATTCTTGCCAATTCTAGTGACCAGATGGCTCCAGATGGACAATTTCAATCACTCTTTTTGCTCAGTGTTTAAACTATTTTCATGGGAATTCTGAGAAACAATAATAAAGAAATAAATAAAATATGGCATGCTTTAATATTCAATCATTCTAACTTTACTGTGCAAGCTTTACAGTAATTGTGTAAATGAATGTGTCTGATATTTCTCATTTGGCAGTGTTTGATAGGGATATGTGATCTTGTAATAAAAACAGTAATCTAATATAGGAAGCCATATACTGTATGCATACTTATTGTTATAATATTCTTCCATATGTACATTTTTGTTATGTATGGTGTGAATGCACTATTCAGAGTTAAATAGGATTAGAAACCTTCCCTTGTAAAAATATTCATGTTCAAGTACATAAGTGCTTATGGATACTCAAAATTCAGGGTTTCCGGGTGGCATTATTGACCGTATTTGGACTTCACCACATTTGGTCAGTTACATCACAAGAATATCAGTGAAGTGTTTAAATCTTTTGCTTATGCTTAACAGTTTTAACTATCCTTCAAATGTAAGAGTCATTTTGTAAAGGCTAATTTTAGTATAAGTAAATTAATAAATAAATAAAACACTAATGCCCCGTACACACGGTCGGATTTTCCGACAGGAAATGTGCAATCGGAGCTTGTTGTCAGAAATTCCGACCGTGTGTGGGCTCCATCGGACATTTTCCATTGGATTTTCCGACACACAAAGTTTGAGAGCAGGCTATAAAATTTTCCGACAACAAAATCTGATCGCGTCAATTCCGACCGTGTGTGGCCAATACCGACGCACAAAGTGCCACGCATGCTCAGAAGAAATTCCGAGATGGAACAGCTCGGTCTGGTAAAATTAGCTTTCGGAATGGATATAGCACTTTCGTCAGGCTGCAATGTTTAAAATTGTTTAATATAGCGTACTCTCTTCTTCTTTATAATGCTAGAAGAATGAAGTATTTTTGCTGCTCATATTCACACAGACTTCTCACAAACTTCTTTCTTTATTATTTATCGTGATTTCATCAATATATTTAGATTTGTCACATTAGAAAAAATATATATTATTTTTTTTTTTTTTTGGTTTGTATTGTTTTCAAGCCTGATCTTGTTGTTTTTTTTTTTTTTTTTTTATTTTAGATCCTGAATATTTTTGTGTGTGTTTTGTGTGTCAAGTTACCACAGCACCATTATTATCTGGTATTATTTAATCTTTAATCTCAAGGAGATTGGTTGTTGTTGGTGTCCCTTATTAATTTCACATTGTATTTTTGAAATGTACCTGCCTCCTCACAAACAAACTGTCCTTTTTGAAGGAAAACACACATAGGTGAGTATAATTGAAACAAAAATTCCTTTATTAAGGGATCCAAACCAAACAAAGAGGGAGGCAACGCTGGAGAAACAGCAGAAATTGGTGAAGCCTTTGGCCCCCAGGGCACACATCAATTATTTCATGGCAAAATTGGTGGCCTGAGGAGTCCATATCTAAGGGAGTGCAGTCTAGTCCAGAAGTCCCAGAGATCATGAAAGCAGCAGATGACATGTATGTTCCCAGGCTGTGGTCATACAAGAGCCTGCATCTTTTGTCAGACCAGACTGAACCCAGGTCATCACTCTCTGGTCTTCCTTCCATGCTTCCTTCTACGCTGTGGCTCTGGTGGTGGAGTTGTAGCAGAAGGAGGAGGAGGAGGATGGTCCAAATCACTCAGGTGGGTTTTGTGTGTGATTTCGCCCCTCACCCCCTTAGTTAAGACTTTATAAATAAGGTCCTCACACAGGAAGCGTTGGCCCTCCTGCATGCCCTGCAGTTTGGTGGCAGCCATGCAGACAAAAGGCCTCTTCAGGAGTGAGGGTGGCTCTGAGGGACGCAGAAGCCTCATGAATCAGCCTGAGTGCTGAATCCTGCACGTGACTCCCCTTCCTGGGACTTTTGTTTGGAATTCGGAGGGGAGGAACCTGCAATTCAGTCAGGCTCCTACTGGGCCCAGGCTTCTCCTGGCTGCCACTTAGCCCCGCCTCCTCCTGGCTACCACTAACCCCCACCTCCTCCTGTGTGGCACATTCCACAGCCTCCTACTGTGTGGCACATTCCACAGCCTCGTCCTGGCTGAGGTCTTCCTGTGTATGAAAAAGGGACATAGTTTTAGTTTTTTATTCATCAATCACACACAATTTTCACCTCATGATTGTTGCAAATTGAATGTTAACAAATATAACAGACTATCTTTCTGAGCCCAGCATTTTTCATTCTTGTCCCAATTATTTTTGCTCACTACTGTCTATTGATATGTAAAACACTTTATTAAATCAGAAATTAGTTATCAATAATAACATCTAGTAAACATCATTTATTTATTGACCAGAAATCTGTAGAACAATGCTATACCTGGCTCCAGCTGGGCTTCTCCACTTCTTCCTGGCTGGAAGTCCCAGGTTGGACATCGGAAGCCTCAGCTGGGGTGGAAGGAAGAGTGGAAGGAAGGGTTGAGAGGGATTCCCTGACTCCAGTCTGGTCTGACAGAAATTGCAGTCTCCCATAGTACCACAGCATGGGGACATAAATGTCATCTGCTGCAGCTCCGGATCTCTGGGAATCCGTGACCTTCTTGCGCTCCCTTAGATAAGTGCTCCTCAGGCCACCAATTTTGGCTTTTAAATAGGGGATGGTTGCCGTGGGGACCACCGGCTTCACCAACTCCAGCAGTTTCTCCAGCGCTGTCTGCCTCTTTTGTTTATGATTATAATGTGGATGTTTCACCTGCCACAGACAGGGCAGCTCCCTGTGTTTATCTATGAACAGGGGGAGGAAGTTGTGGTCATTGAAGCCATCCATTTTATCTGCAAGACAAACCCTAATGTCAGGCGAAACTCTACTAATCTTGTTACAATATAGGCCTCAATCTAGAAGCAGTATAGGCCCAAGTTTAGATCTTACCTTCGTTATCACGATCGGCGCCTCCGATACTCCTTCCTCCGCTCACAGATCGTACGTACTACGCACACGTGTTACGCTTTATATACACTGCGCATGCGTGAAACTCCGCCTGCCCCTGACGTTCTTTCTAGTTTATTCCCCACCCTTTCTTGTTCGGCGCAGCGGGGGAAGGGCACATGGCGGAGACACAGCAGGTGCGTGCTAATTACAGCAACGAGGAGGAGGAGGAGGAAAGCCCGGAGCCTGAAATGTCCCGATCCAGAAGGAGACGATGTAAGGCCTCAAATATGTCCTTTGGGGATATGTTGGAGATGGTCGACATACTGAAGAGGGCCGACTATGACGGGAAGTATGGACCTTACCCCAACCCCAATGTCCGAAAGGCCAAGATCATGGCGAAAGTAGTCAAGAGTCTGCACCGGAATTTTGGGGTACGACGATCGAAAGATCAGCTCAGGAAGCGGTGGTCGGACCTCAAATTAAGGGAGCATGAGCAGTACAGAAGGATCAGGAGAGTGCTGCAAAAAAGTAAGTAGTTGTGCTGTGTTCCTAGTCTTTATTTTTATTTTGTTCGTGCTGCTCCATGTGCTTTTCTTAACTGTTGTACAGTTTAAAATGGCAACTTTCATGTTCATGGGCACATTATTCGTTCGTATGAAACATTGTTCGTTCGGCCTAGAAAACACCATTTTTTTGGCCATATGCATTTGAATAGATTTTTTATAGCCTACTTCTCTTAAAATAATTTGGTTGTGTAGATGGGTTTGTAACTAGAATGAAATGCCAACTAGATTTTGGGTAAGGAGAGGACACTCAGCAGCTGTTTACACATCTGGACGTTGGAGCACTAGTGTGGGACAAAAGAACACCCTTTTTTATTAGGGGTCCCACACAGGTGTTCCAGTGTATACTATAGGGGTGACTCCATCTGTGAAGCTTGTACAAAACTGGTAAGTATTCAAGCTTGACAAAGGACAAAAACATTTCTTAATCTTGGGACTCTGCCAAAATAGACAATTGTACCCCACTTCCAAGCAATATTTCATATTCCTATTTATGCCATCAAATATTTGTGTGCTAAGTATACCTATTTTTTTTTTACATAGGGGATAAAAGACTCGGAGGACACCCCTCATCTGAGGAGACAACAGACCCCCCACCTCAGGAAGAAAAGGAGACCCACCAAAGACAACAGGAGGAGGAGGAATGAGACGTGGTGGAAATAGTCACCACAACAGGTGAGTGTCTGCGACCACAGGCTCAGGTAAGAGATGGATGCCGGCATATTTCTAATACATGGTGTGTTTTTGTTTCTATCTTTTTAGGTGATTGTGATGTTGTGGATCCAGGTCATTTCACCAGTGAAAGTGCACAGATCCTGATCGGGGAGATCATGGGGTGTAATAGGGACTTGGAAAACATCCTGAAAAACAGCAATGATGTTCAAAACAAAATGAATAACATGTTTTAGGGAGAGTTTAAAACAACTCCAAATCCCTTCCCTTTTTTTGTGCTTTTTGGAATCTAAAAATTTCTCAAATGTTTTTACATATTCTCGAAAAGCCAAATTTTGAAGATTCACACAGTGTGTCAACATGTGCTATCTGCCATCACGGGAGATCAATGGATGCGTTTTGGGGGTGCAACCCCTTCCTCAATAACAAAGTAGATGGGAGGAAGGAGCTGCACCCCCAAAACAGGTCCCTTGATCCCCCGTGATGGCAGCTAGCACATGTTGACATTCGGCAATTTGTGTGCATCTTCAAAATTTGGCTTTTCCAGGGGTGACTTCACCCCATCTGAATGCAATATCAAACACAGTTTGTAAATACTCATGTCTGATATTGCCTTCAATTTCTTGAAAAGTTGAACTTTGTAAGTTCCAGATTTGTGTCTTTCTTGTTGTTTTTAAACATGCCTGTTTTATCTTAAATGGACATTTCTACTTTTAGTAATGTGACCCAAAAAATTGTTATACACAAACATGTTGGTTTGTTTTAAAAACCTTTTCTAAATACACATGTGATTGTGCTGGTATTAAAAAGATTGATACTCAAGAATGTGTGGATTATTGTTTGAACGCTCCAAAAATTTTGTTGTGCTCAAATTGGTGTTTTCTGTGACAATGGGGGTTATTTCCTAAGGGCAAATCCACTTTGCACTACAAGTGCAGTTTCAACTGCACTTGTAGTGCAAAGTGTCTTTGCCTTTAGTAAATAACACCCAACAGTGCTTTGTTACACAATCACGCCATTTTCAGGACTCACCACATTTCTGTCAGGGTCAGTTGAAAGAAACACAAGCAGTAAATGTCACCAAAGATTTTAGTAGTTCAAATGATTTTTTTATTTTAAAAATGTTTCAGACATTGTCTGGCATATTGATGGCCCCCCTACCCGCAAAGTAATCAAGGTATCTTAGACGGACCTCACGGGCACTCAGGGGGGGCAATCCAGGATGGGCACTTTCAAGCGCCATCAGGGTTGGTTCATTATGAATTCCGGCCTCAGGCCCAACTGAGCCAGCATAGTTGGCAGAATTTTGCCGTAAATAGTTGTGTAGAACACAGCACGCCAGGATAATATGATTCAGTTTGTACTCCACCATGTTTATGGATGTGAGAAATAGGCGGAACGGCTGGCCATGATTCCAAACGTGTTCTCCACCACTCTTCTGGCTCTGGCCAGCTGGTAATTAAAAACCCTCTGGTCCGGGGTGAGGGTCCTCATCGGGAATGGCAGCATAAGATGGTCCCCCAGTGCAAACGCTTCATGGGAGTCCTTCCACATTGTCTTCTGGAGGTGGCAAGTCCAAGCTGCCATTCTGGAGACGCCTGTAGAACTCCGTCTGGGCGATGACTCCACCATCGGACATCCGGCCATTCTTCCCCACCTCCACATACAGGAACTCGTAAGTAGCCAACACCACTGCCAACATCACAATACTATTGAACCCCTTATAATTATAATAGTATAACCCGAGTTGGGTGGTGGGATTATGTGGACGTATTTCCCATCAATTGCCCCTCCGCAGTTAGGAAAGTCCCACTGCTGGGCAAAGTGGGATGCCACAGTCTGCCATTCCTGTGGGATGGAAGGAAACTGTGGAGTCAAACAAGAAAAAAAAAATAATTTTGCACCTAAACAGGGAAAGCAGATTAGACACAAACATTCTTGGCCAACATCAGTGTAACATTTATTTTAGGGAGTTTGGAAAGACCAAGATATAAGGTCCACCTATCAGATTCCCCCTCCCCCCACCCTCTCATGGGCCATTTCTGACATTTTAGGGGGGGGGCTCTTGGACAGGTAACCCTCTCCACTTCATTGAGAGATGAATGCCTAAATAATGTGTATTACTTTGGCCAGCCCCTCCTTACTTACACTATTGACAGCCCACTGGACAGGTAAGAAGTGTCATAATACAAAGATATAAATACACACTGTAGACATTTTAGCACATTTGGACATTCTGCTATTACCTATCAAGATAATAATAGTATATAAAAACTTGAAACAGTACCATTTGAAAGTATACAGGCAGGCCCTTGCACTACATGCTTTGGGGAATTCATCCATACATCTGACCACAAAAGAGATGGGTATAGTGTGTATGGGTTTGGCAAAGTCAGCAGATAGATGATTGATCCCCCTAAATTTTACGTTGTTCCTTTGTGATCTGTCTTCGAGGTCAGTGACCTTTAGGTAGAGGACTTTGAGCTCATCTTCCAGATCCATGTGAGCATCCACAAGCTCATTGTGGGCCTCACAATCTCCCATTTTATTTTCCACATAGTTAACCCTGTCCCCCAGAACGGTCAGTTCTCTATGTGTGGAGCGTGTAACATTAGCTATATCCTGCTGGATAGCCCCTCTCAGGGTGAGAATCATCTCCTTTATCATAATATCAGTCACGGGCAGACCAGACGCATTCAGAGCATCCAGCTTCTGGGTATATACATCAGTCTGCTCCATGTCCTGTTCCCCTGCCTCATGTTGATCGGCATCCTCAGTGGGAGAGCTGAGTCTCCTCTAAGTTTAATTGGGCTGTATGAGGCCGATGGGGGTTTATAAAGGTGTAATGTCTGACTCAGGCGACTCACCAGCTTCACTGCAGGCAGCGCCGTTGTGAGGATGGCTGTGCTGTGAGGTAAAGTCTCCCGCGCCGGCGCCATCTTGGCTGATCCTGAGCGGCACTGTTGTGTAGAAGTCCGGCAGTTTCCTGGGGCTCTCTATCTCTTTTCGTTTGGTCATGGTGTGGATCGGGTTCTCCTTGTGTTCCGCCGCTTGTGTAGCCGGTTTTAGGGTGTCACATGCTGCTGTGAATTGCTGATAATCCCCTGATGTGACAGAGCTTTCCTCTCACCACACTATTCACTCCGGCCATCGGCTCCGCCCCTATTATCCAACGTAAGTTTACAAAAGGAGAGAGGGGGCAGATTTCATGTAAACCAGGATTCATCTGCACAAAGGACACATCACACTAATTGTATAATTGTATGTTATGTCCCTTGTGCTTATGTTTTATTTCCTTTTTTAACTTTTTAACTTAACTGGAGCTTTAAAAGGAAGATTCATTGTTTTGGCCCTGTCTATGTATTTTGTTTTAGATGTTATTAGACATGTGCATTTGTTATCGTCTGTCCGTTAATGATAACGAATGCACAGAATCTAAAATCTGAAAGATCCAAAATAAAAAAATGCTTTATTTTCGTATCCATTATATTTTCGTATCATTGCGACAACAGTTCGATATAGATAGATAGAAGATTCGACAAGACGATGACAATAGCGATCTGTGTCTATCGAACCTGCAGTTGAATGTGCCTAACCTAACTCTATTAGACCAAGATTATTCGACATGGAGAAGAAAAGATTCGATATTATAGAGACATGAATATTCGACAAAGCAGTTAAAAACATACGATCGCTGCAAGCGGACATTTACAGTCAAATGCTTCCGCCCATAGGCTATAGAAGAATTCTAAAGTTGTTTGACTAGTAATAATAATTAACAATTATAATTATTACTAGTCAAACAACATTAGAATTCTACTATAGCTTGTGTGTGGAGCATTCGACTAGAAATGTCTGATCGTGGCATCGTACAGTTTAGCTGCTTCGTTAAATCTTCTTAGAGCATCCAAAAGACACCATAAGCCTTCACTTGACAGATTCGACCTTAATTCGGATTTTCGTATGGATGCATTTTTTTAACGAAATTAAATGAATAAAAATGAATTTCGGGAGTAACTAAATAAATGTATTTTTTGAACAAAACCGAAATTCCAAAACAAAATATTTCAGTGTGCACATGTCTAGATGTTACATCAGCTTTTTTCTCTTGTGAGGTCAGCTAAAACAGAATCAAAATAATAACACTTTTGGTGGTTGCTTGTGACCCATTTTACTCAGGTATGGTTTTATTATCACCATTATCACATTTAGCCACATCTCTGAAGATAAGCCTCCTTTCATAGAAAATACAATTCTTGGAAGATACAAACTTTTGGAAGCTTTGTTTTTTTTTCTTCTTTTGGTCTACAAAGGGTTTTGTCCATACCCAATCTGTTCTCTTCTCCATAAACATAATTTCTTGTCTAGACCTTCTTTTTTTTTTCACTGCACAAAAAAGCCATGAATTTATAAATCAATACAGTTTTATCACTAGTATGATTCATATATTTATGTTTCAATAGTTTTTATTGCTATTCACATGAGGATAGCATTACAGATCATCATATCATCAAACATAAATTATATATATCCAGATCAATATAAACTAATATTTGTTAGCAAACCAGCAATGTGCCATCTATAAAATAGGGTTAAAACACCCTATTTATTTGACACCTTTTCAAATAAAGGTTCTTGTGAAAAATAACCATAAATAGAGATAAGAACAAAAGACAGAACAAAATCACAATCAACATGTACCATAAATCCTGCACAACAGGCACTATAGCCAAAATCATACAGACTTTAAATTCCAGTAGTGTTATACAACTGTAGCTATACTGACAACTTAATATAGAACATTTGTTTGCTCAGGGTAGTATACGCTAAAAACTTCAAAATTCCATTGGATGTTTATTCTAATGGACCACTTCTGAAATATTAGGGGCAGAAAGTTCTTTCCATCTGTTGGTGATAGTCTTGCAGCAAATAAAATATGTGAAACTATAGTTCTATATTGGGATGGGAATTTATCTTTTGTTATGCCAAATACTACTAAGTGTGGTGAAGGACACGTAAACATTCCAGTTACTAAAGAGATGAGGGAGAATACGCTATACCAGAAACTCTTAAAACTAATACATCCCCATAGTGTATCATAAATATTTCCCAACAATGCTGCATTGATGCCAGTAAAGTGAAGAACTGATAGGAAACATTTTGAATAATCTGTAAGGAGTCATATACCCCTATGTAAGAATTTCAAATTGTTGAATTGCTGTCCCAATGATTAACACAGGTGAGGGGGGTTATTTACTAAAGGCAAATCCATTGTGCACTACAAGTGCACTGCAAGTGCACTTGGAAGTGCAGTCACTGTCTGAGAGGGACATGCAAGGAAAATAAAAAACAGCATTTTTGCTTACACATGATTGGATGATAGAAATCAGCAGAGCTTCCCTCATTTCAGATCTTCCCCTCAGATCTACAGCGACTGCACTTCCAAGTACACTTTCAAGTGCACTTTTAGTGTACAGTGGATTTGCCTTTAGTAAATCAATGCCAATGAGTAGTACTATAATCATGAACACTCTCTTTGCCATTCAGTAGAAGTGCATTCCTTTCCCAAGTCTCATTCCCACTTAGGAATACTAGAAGTCTTCGAGAAGGGTGGTACCATCGCTCCACATGGTAGTGTGAAGCTCTTCTTGCACTATAGGACTGCTATAATAATAATGGTGAATATTTAGACGTTCATAAGCATACTTTACACACTTTCACACATATCTGGAGGACAGTATCTAAAGTATAGCGTGCTGCATGGGTTCTTGAAGGAACCCACAGAGATGGGATAAGGTACTCGCACACTGTTAAAGGAAGAGCAATACAAAAAGTCGACCAGTTAGTCAGCTTAATATTTAACAAAAATTCCCAAGCTGAAATAGAGGCTTCTATGGAATGGACAGGGTATATAAACACAGGTTGCTCAGATGCTTTAGCTAGTATGGAGATGGGAGACCCAGATGAGAAAGTATTGCTTTTTCCATAATTTGAAGGGCCCCAGTTCAAACAATGCTTTGATTCTTACATTTATAGATATGTAGCATTCTCTACGGAGCTAGAAGTGCAAATAGATTTTTTGTACAGAGTAGGTAAATTGTCAGGCTTGGCTGACAGCCAAGCCTGTGTTGTTTTATCTGGGTCAGGGGAGTGACTCAGGGAGGCTGGTATGACTCACAGGCAACACCTCTAAGACCTCCACCTACTTCTAGAAACTGGTAGAAGATTCTAGAAGAATGGGAGTGGAGGAGAGGAGGATCTGCCTGGAGTATTCATGAGGGCCCTGACCAATCCCCAACAGATGGGTTGGCAGGGGGCAGGCCCTCTCAAATACTCAGGGTCAGCCCAGCTGGGGCAGTGGAGTTTGGGTGGAAGATAGAGATGGAGTGTTGTTGATGGAGGCTGTCGTGGCCCTTGAGGTGCCCCCTAGTCTGGGGGGTGACCTCAGGCTGGGGCTTGGGCACAAAAGGGACCCTCTTCACGACACACAGAGGTATCCTGGCCAGGAGGCACGGGAGCAAGGTTGAGGACAGCAAGGGGAACACTGCCAGGAAAATCTCCAGGAAGGAAGACAGCCAGGATGGCTGGTGAGTGTACAGTCAGGACTGAGAGGCATACCTGAGAGGACTGGGTAAAAGCAGTCTGGGATGGATGCAGAGCCAGTCTGGGAGGACTGTGGAGTCTTAGCCAGGAGGGCTAGTGAAAGGGGTGGCTGCAGGCAGGCGGGCTGGCAGTGCCTGAAGAGGTGGTGCTGGGATCAGTAGCTACAGTAGTAGGACAGCTGAGCACTAGGTCTTCTTTTTTGCTACACAACAAAGGGGCCCGCAGTCCCTACCTGCAAAGGGCATTTGCCATGGTCTGATTGCTTTCTTGTCAGACCATCCTTACAGTGCCAGCTGGTCCTGGGAGTTGTTCTAAGAGCAAGATTTGTGCTTGAGGTAGAAGGAGAAGTGTATATACAGACTGTATATAGTTTGTGTCCCTAAAGAGTTCTGAGTTTGATCAAGTGGGCATCCCATAATACCCTCAACCCACATCCAAGTTCAATTCCCCTAATAAAATAAAAAACAAATCTGCAAGGGCTGTTTTCTGACTACAGTGTGCTGTGGAAAATTTGTTTGCCTGGCTGTGCAATGTGGGAGATATTTCATTCACCAGTGGCTCCTGTGGGGGTACTGCTATAGATATATTTACCTATATACATTTTGAAGATAACTAGTTGATTTTGCCAGGCTGTTATAATGATTAATAGGTCAGCAATATAGATTGATTAATCGATCGATGTATATCAGTGCCTCCTAAACAAAAATAATTTACTAAAAATAATTAAGCTGACTGATTTATTATTTCTGATATTTACTGCCCTATGCAGATATTCTTATGCACAATAAAATTATATAAAATTATGGACTGTGAAACTATAAAATGCATGTCGACACAGGGTCATCCCACTGAGGATGACACGTGACCCTGTGTTGACACGCGTTGGGGAGGGGTGAGGATAATGATGGCTTCTAAGCCCTATGAGGAGGTAGTAGCCTGTGATGATAGTGCAGCTTATGTGACCTGGGGAAACACCAGATTTTTATTTTGCCTGTCATATCCTGGTGCGCTGGAAGGACCAGAAAAGCGTGAGTATTAACTATGCATATGTTTTTAATAAAGTCAGCTGTTTTAAAGGTATAAGCACTATTGGAATCTTTTTCCAGGTGAGGTGAGAGTACACACAAGGGGGAGCATGAGTGTGGGGGCACATCGCAATTTGTTTTTAATTTTGGAGCACCTTTATGCCCCGTACACACGATCTGACTTTCCGACAACAAAACCGTGGATTTTTGTTCAAAGGATGTTGGCTCCAACTTGTCTTGCATACACACGGTCACACAAATGTTGGCCAACAATTACGAACTTAGTGAAGTACAAGACGTACGTGATATCTCCATTACGAACGCTAGTTATATCTCCGGCTCGTACTTGATTCCGAGCATGCATGGACTTTTGTCTGACGGACTTGTGTACACACGATCGGAAAGTCCGACAGCAAACATTTGTTGGTGGAAAATTTGAGAACCTGCTAGCCAACATTTGTTGGTGGAAAGTCCAACAACAAATGTTCAATGGAGCATACACACGGTCGGACTTTCCGCCAACAAGCTCACATCCAACATTTGTTGTTGGAAAATCTGATCGTGTGTACGAGGCATTAGGCTTGGTTCACACTGAGGTGACCTGTCAGGTGACTTAGCCACCTGACAAGTCATGCTCCATTCAGTCCAATGGAACCGTTCGTATCAGAGCGACTCAAGGATCCAATTTAGGAAAAGGTTCTTGTACTACTTGGGGTGACTTCGGAGCAACTTGCATGGACTTCTATTACAGAAGTTGTTTGCAAGCTGTGCTTAAGTGGACGACTTCAGAGTCAGGTGACGTTGAAGCCGCCCCAGTGTGAACCGGAACTAAGTTAAAGTTTACAAGTGGATGGTGATTGGCTGGTGGGGCCTCACCACACAAGAATCAAATTAACTGTATACAAGAGGACTTTATACAAGTACTATTGATTGCATGTTCACATTTATTGATTGGTATTTACATTTATTAGTATGATCTTTATTTTTAGTACTGAGGACTGTTTGCACATTGCATTAGTTGTTATAAATTGCACATAATAGGTATTTATGTATACCTATTATTATACAGCATGGCACTTATTTTGAATTATATCATCAAAACACATCTTTGTGAAAAAAAAATCCCTGTAAAAAATAAATGGGTATATCAAATGCTGCAATACACTAATATCATAGCTCAAAGTGCATAAACATTAAGTGCAAATGCTACCAACACATATAGTGCAATAATTGCAAAAGATTTTACAAACAACTACAAAAAAGTGCAGTGTTATTATGAGAAAAAAATGCAAGCGGAATATATTAGTCAATTCAGAAAATAGTCCACAAGTGATCCAATGAAAAGTTTCTCACCTGGGCGGGGCTAGGATGCTGACATCACCGAGCTTGGCTTGATCGGACTCGTGGCTTGTGTTAGCAGCTAAAGACAATCAACAATACAAGAAAGCTTTTAGACCTTAGTGTCGGGGGGTCACTTGTATCATGTCATTGTTTTTTATATTCTTTTAATAAAGCCTTTTATTATGCCATGGAAGCCTTCCTCCTTCTATTTCTCTTTTATGTGTGGCTGTGACCTACATGAGAGTGTACATTGCAAGAGATGATAGTGGGAGCCAATACCCTGGAGATTTAACCCTTTGGAGATTACTGGTATTTTAAAAAGAGCAGTAGCTGGTTTGTAATCTGACCAGCCAATATTTCTGGTGGTGAGTCATTATAGTGTGGATGGTGACAGATCACATTGGGTGTCACTTTTAGTGTTTTAAATACACTCTAATGCCCTGTACACACGGTTGGATTTTCCGACAGAAAATGTGCGATCGGAGCTTATTGTCGGAAATTCCGACCGTGTGTGGACAATTCCGACGCACAAAGTGCCACGCATGCTCAGAAGAAATTCCGAGACGGAACTGCTCGGTCTGGTAAAATTAGCATTCACAATGGATATAGCACTTTCGTCACGGTGCAATGTTTGAAATTGTTTAATGCAACGCACTCTGTTCTTCTTTATAATGCTAGAAGAATGAAGTTGAACTGAGGGACGGAGTTTCCGCGCTCACGGACCTGAAGGCTTGCAGCCTCCCCTTAAACTTACCCCCGAAGGGGTGAGTTGAAAGGTAGAAGTAATGTTAATTAGGGGTGAGTGGCGCTACCTTACCAGGGTACCTTAATTAATATATGAACCCCAAAGATAAATGTAGATAAAATAAAAATTATGTGCTTAGTGCAAGCCCTAGATCACTCAAATTCATTGGACAGTGAATGTGAGTGTCCAACACTATACGGAGTGGACTGTGCTATCGTGTCAATCTCATAACCTACATAAAAGTGTACACCATGTGGCTAACCATCACAAATTAATAAGTGACAATTTTTAGAAAATAATAAATGACAGTAAAAATGACAGTAAAATTAAAATTAAAACACCACAGTCTGTGCCATGGGGAGGAATCAGTCCAAAGGAATCCCCCTTCTAAAAAACAGTGTGCGATCCACCAAAAATGGCATTAATCTAAATCCTATGTTAATCCACAAGTGAGTCCAAAAAATTACATAAGGTGAAAAAACTAGTAAATATAAATATATGTATCATAGGTATCCCAACTTAGACATACAATGTAAAAAAGATGTAAAAAAGATATAAAAAACCCCTAAAGATTAGTGAAAAAATGGTGAAGTAATTGGGTGTATCAGAGTCCAGCAAAAAAACAAAAGATAAGAACAAAACGTTTGTGGTAAGTGACTTTCGTGAAGACAGCTGCTCAGATCCAGTGACTTGCGGTGCTCCCCCTCAAAGATCCCCACTCACCAGCTCCCTGCACCCCTGCAGGGGTAGTAGGCATATAGTATCAGGCAGCGATATGATGTTTTTGGGTTCTCAGGGTCTCCCGCTCCAGCTGTGAAGTATCCTTCAGTATATCCTGGTCTGTGTATGAGCCTTGAAACACGGTCAGCCATCTGACTAAAAAATTTAAAACTTTTTTTTGGGGCTTTTTTTTTTCAAGCCTGATCTTGTTTTTTTGTTTTTTGTTTTTTTAACTCCTGAATATTTTTGGGTGTGTTTTGTGTGTATAAAGTTACCACAACACGATTATTATCTTGTATTATTTAATCTCAAGGAGATTGCTTGGTGTTGGTGTCCCTTGTTAATTTGACATTGTATTTTTGAAATGTACCAGCCTCCTCACAAACAAACTGTCCTTTTTGAAGCAAAACACACATAGGCGAGTATAATAAATCAAACCAAAAATTTATTAAGGGGTCATAACCAAATAAAGAGGGAGGCAACACTGGAGAAACAGAAGAAATTGGCGAAGCCTTTGGCCCCCAGGGCACACATCAACTATTTGACTGCAAAATTGGTGGCCTGAGAAGTCCATATATAAGGGAGTTCAATCTGGTCCAGAAGTCCAAGAGAATCATGAAAGCAGCAGATGACATGCATTGTCCCCAGGCTGTGGTCATACAAGAGCCTGCATCTTTTGTCAGACCAGACTGAACCCAGGCCATCACTCTCTGGTCTTCCTTCCACGCTTCCTTCCACGTTGTGTCTGTGGTAGTGGAGTTGTGGCAGGAGGAGGAGGAGGAGGATGGTCCAACTCACACAGGTGGGTAAGGCTTTATAAAGAAGGCCCTCACACATGAGGCGTTGGCCCTCCTGCATGCCCTGCAGTTTTGTGGCAGCCATGCAGTCAAAGACCTCTTTGCGAGTGGGGAAGGCTCTGAGGGATGCAGAAGCCTCCTGAATCAGCCTGAGTGCTGAATCCTGCACGCTCCCCTTCCTGGGTCTTTTGTTTGGAAGGCGGAGGGGAGGAACCTGCGATTCTGTCAGGTTCCTACTGGGCCCGGCCTTCTCCAGGCTGCCACTTAGCCCCGCCTCCTCCTGGCTGCCACTAACCCCTGCCTCCTCCTGTGTGCCACATTCCACAGCCTCCTCCTGTGTGCCACATTCCACAGCCTCCTCTCGGCTGAGGTCTTCCTGTGTATGAAAAAGGGACATAGTTTTAGTTTTTTATTCATCAATCACACACAATTTTCATCTCATGACAGTTGCAAATTGAATGTTAATAAATAGAAAAGACTATCATTCTGAGCCCAGCATTTTTCATTCTTGTCCCAATTATTTGGGCCAACTACTGTCTATTGATATGTAAAACACTTTATTAAATCAGCAATTAGTGATCAAAAATAACATCTAGTAAACATCATTTATTTATTGCCCAGAAATCTGTTGAACAATGCTGTACCTGGCTCCAGCTGGGCTCCTCCACTTCTTCCTGGCTGGAAGTCCCAGGTTGGACATCAGAAGCCTCAGCTGGGGGGGAGGATAGGGTGGAAGGAAGAGTGTAAGAAAGGGTTGAGAGGGATTCCCTGACTTCAGTCTGGTCTGACAGAAATCGCAGTCTCTCATAGTACCACAGCCTGTGGACATAAACGTCATCTGCTGCTGCTCCGGATCTCTGGGAATCTGTGACATTCTTACGCTCCCTAAGATAAGTGCTCTTCAGGCCACCAATTTTGGATTTTAAATAGGGGATGGTTGCCGTGGTGACCACCGGCTTCACCAACTCCAGCAGTTTCTTCAGCGCTGCCTGCCTCTTTTGTTTATTGTTGTATTGGGGGTGTTTGATCTGCCACAGACAATGCAGCTCCCTGTATTTGTCTATGAACAGGGGGAGGAAATTGTGGTTATTGAAGCCATCCATTTTATGTGCAATACACAAGATAAACCCTAATGTCAGGCTAAAGTCTCCTAATCTTGTCCCAATATAGGCCTCAATCTAGAATCAGTATAGGCCCAAGTTTAAATGTTACCTTCGTTATCACGATCGGCGCTTCCAAAACTCCTTCCTCCGCTCACAGATCGTACGTACTACGCACGCGTGTTACGCTTTATATACACTGCGCATGCATGAATCTCCGCCCGCCCCTGATGTTCTTTCTAGTCTATTCCCCGCCCCTTCTCGTTCAGTGCAGTGGGGGAAGAGCACATGGCGGAGACACAACAGGTGTGTGCTAATTACAGCAACGCGGAGGAGGAGGAAAGCCCAGAGCCAGAAACGTCCCGATCCCAGAGGAGATGATTTAAGGCCTCAAATATGTCCTTTGGGGAGATGTTGGAGATGGTTGACATCCTGAAGAGGGCCGACTATGATGGGAAATATGTATGGACCTTACCCCAACCCCAATGTCAGAAAGGCCAAGATCATGGCGAAATTAGTCAAGAGTCTGCAGAAGAATTTTGGGGTACGACGATCGAAAGATCAACTGAGGAAGCGGTGGTCAGACCTCAAATTAAGGGAGCACGAGCAGTGCAGAAGGATCAGGAGAGTGCTGCAAAAAAGTAAGTAGTTGTCCTGTGTTCCTATTCTTTATTTTTATTTTGTTCGTGCTGCTCCATGTGCTTTTCTTAACTGTTGTACAGTTTAAAATGGCAACTTTCATGTTCATGGGCACATTATTCGTTCGTATGAAATATTGTTCATTCGGCCTAGAAAACACCATTTTTTTGGCCATATGCATTTGAATAGATTTTTTATGGCCTACTTCTCTTAAAATAATTTGGTTGTGTAGATGGGTTTGTAATTAGAATGAAATGCAAACTCGATTCTGTGCAAGGAGAGGACACTCAGCAGCTGTTTACACATCTGGACACTGGAGCACTAGTGTGGGACAAAAGAACACCCTTTTTTATTAGGGGGCCCACACAGGTGCTCCAGTGTATACTATAGGGGTGACTCCATCTGTGAAGCTGTGAAGAAAAAATATTTCTTTATCTTGCAACTCTGCCAAAACAGACAATTGTACCCCACTTCTAAGCAATGTTTCATATTCCTATTTCTGTCATAAAATATCTGTGTGCTAAGTATACCTATTTTTTTTTTTACATAGGGGAGAAAAGACTTGGAGGACACCACTCATCCGAGGAGACCACAGACCCCCCACCTCATGAGGAAGTGGAAATCCCCCAAAGGCAGCAGGAGGAGGAGGAGGAAGGAGACGTAGTGGAAATAGTCACCACAACAGGTGAGTGTCTGCGACCACAGGCTCAGGTAAGAGATGGATGGCGGCATATTTATAATACGTGGTGTGTTTTTTTTATATATTTATAGGTGATCGTGATGTTGTGGATGAAGGACATTTCACCAGTGAAAGTGCCCAGATCCTGATCGGGGAGATCATGGGGTGTAATAGGGACTTAGAAAACATCCAGAAAAACATCAATGATGCTAAAAACAAAATGAAGAACATCATTGATGCTTTAGGGAGAGTTTAAAACCCCTAATCCCTAAATCCCTAATGTCGTTTGCATTTTCTCCCCAAAAAATAGTTGCACCTTTTTTTACATAGTGTCGAAAAGCCAAATTTTGAAGATGCACACAGTGTGTCAACATGTGCTATCTGCCATCACGGGAGATCAATGTAGGCGTTTTGTGGGTGCAACCCCTTCCTCAATAATAAAGTAGCTGAGAGGAAGGGGTTGCACCCACAAAACACGTCCCTTGATCCCCCGTAATGGCAGCTAGCATATGTTGACATTCGGGAATTTGTGTGCATCTTCAAAATATTACCTTTTCCAGGGGTGACTTCACCCCATCTGAACGCAATATCAAACACAGTTTAAAAATACTCATGTCTGATATTGCCTTCAATTTATAACAAAGTTGTAAGTTCCAGATTTGTGTATTTCTTGTTGTTTTAAACATGCCTGTTTTACCTTAAATGGACATTTCTACTTTTATTAATGTGACCCCAAAAATTGTTATACAACAAAGATGTTGGTTTGTTTTAAAAACCTTTGATAAATGCACATGTGATTGTGCTTGTATTAAAAAGATTGTTCATCAAGAATGTGTGGATTCTTCTTTCAATGCTACCCAAATTTTTGGTTGGTAAAATTGCTGGTTTCTGTGACAATGGGGATTATTTCCTAAGGGCATATCCACTTTGCACTACAAGTGTAGTTTCAGTGCAGTCTCAAGTGCACTAGTAGTGCAAAGTGTCTTTGCCTTTAGTAAATAACACCCAGCAATGCTTTCTAATGTTACACAATCACAACATTTTCAGGACTCCCCAAATTTATGTCAGGGTCAGCTAAAAGAAAGACAAGCAGTAAATGTCAGCAAATATTTTAGTTGTTCAAATTTGTATTTTATTCAAAAAATGTCTCAGACATTGTCTGGCATATTGATGGCCCCCCTACCCGCAAAGTACTCCATGTATCTTAGACGGACCTCGTGAGCACTCGGGGGGGCAAGCCAGGACGGCCAACTTCAGGCGCCATCAGGGTTGGTTCAATTACTTGAATTCCGGATTCAGGCCCAACTGAGCCAGCATAGTTCACAGAATTTCTCCGTAAAAAGTTGTGGAGAAAACAGCACGCCAGGATGATATGATTGAGTTTATACTTTGCCATATGTATGGGTGTAAAAAATAGGCAGAACCGGCTGGCCATTATTCCAAATGTGTTCTACACCACTCTTCTGGCTCTGGCCAGCCGGTAATTAAAAACCCTCTGGTCCGGGGTGAGGGTCCTCATAGGGAATGGCCGTATAAGATAGTCCCCCAGTGCAAACGCTTCATCTGCAACGAAGACGAATGGGAGTCCTTCCACATTGTCTTTTGGAGGTGGCAAGTCCAAGCTGCCATTCTGGAGACGCCTGTAGAACTCCATCTGGGTGATGACTCCACCATCTGACATCCGGCCATTCTTCCCCACGTCCACATACAGGAACTCGTAAGTAGCCGACACCACTGCCAACATCACAATACTATTGAACCCCTTGTAGTTGTAATAGTATGACCCCGAGTTGGGTGGTGGGATGATGTGGACGTGTTTCCCATCAATTGCCCTCCGCAGTTAGGAAAGTCCCACCACTGGGCAAAGTGGGAGGCAACAGTCTGCCATTCCTGTGGGTTGGAAGGAAACTGTGAAGTCAAACAAGAAAATAAAATTAATCATTTTTCACATAATCATGGAAAGCAGATTAGACACAAACATTCTTGGCCAACATCAGTATTACATTTGTTTGAAGGAGTATTTAAAGACAAAGGTATAAAGCCCACCTATCAGATTTCTCCTCCTCCCCCCACCCTCTCATGGGCCATTTTGTGAATTTTACGGGGGGGGGAGATGTTTTGGACAGGTAACCCTCTCCACTTCATTGAGAGATGAATGCCTAAATAATGTGTATTACTTTGGCCAGCCCCTCCTTACTTACACTATTGGCAGCCCACTGGACAGGTAAGAAGTGTCATAATACAAAGATATTAATACACACTGTACACATTTGAGGACATTTTTACATTCTGCTATTACCTATCAAGATAATAATAGGATCCAAAAACTTCAAACAGTACCATTTAAAAGTATTCAGGCAGGCCCTTGCACTACATGCTTTGAG
Organism: Aquarana catesbeiana; assembly: GCF_042186555.1. Lineage (NCBI taxonomy): Eukaryota > Metazoa > Chordata > Amphibia > Anura > Ranidae > Aquarana > Aquarana catesbeiana. The sequence goes on from NC_133324.1 coordinate 389,671,632, forward strand.
GAATTCATCCATAAATCTGAACACAAAAGAGGTGGGTATAGTGTGTATGGGTTTGGCAAAGTCAGCAGATAGAGGATTGGTATCAGCTGAGTTAGCAGTTGGGGGAAGGGAGGGTTTCAAATGATTTTGTGACCCCCCAAAAAAACCTCTGGCACTCTGCCAGAATTTAAAGCACACATCACAATTTTTAAACATTTTAGGGGGTATTTAGGGTAAAGCACTACTATGGAGCTGACAAAATACATTGTTAAGTGACTACACTAGGTGAATATAGGCCCAGGAGAGCATGCTGGGGAGGTAAGTGAAGGCAAATATGTATGAAGGACAAAAATAAAAATTACCTAAAAATCCAGCATGCATGAGGACAAAGGGGACATTCACAGCATATTACAATCATGGTAATTAGGGAATGAGGAAAGAAATACATTACATTAATAAACATTAAATACAATAAAATGTGATGTTAAAGGATAAAAATCTTACCTTAATATACTCCTTCTGCAGGACCTGGATGATGGCAGAACAGGTCTCCGGGATAATGATCCCCAGAGCCTGGGGGGAGATGCCTGTCGAGAGCTTAAGGTCCTGCAGGCTTCTCCCCGTCGCCAAGTACCGCAGGGTGGCGACTAGCCTCTGCTCCGCAATGATGGCTTGCCTCATGCAGGTATCCTGCCTGCTGATATGGGGGTCAGCAAAGCCAACAAACGGTGAAAAACGGGGTCTGTCATCTGGAGAAAGTTCCTGAAATAGTCAGGATTATTCTCACGGATCTCACGGAGCAAAGGCATATGACAGAACTGGTCAGGCTGAAGCAACCAAATCTTGGTCCATGAACTCCTCCCCACCCTGTTCATGGACTGGACTTGTGTCAAAGTAAGGACCCCAACACCAAGCCCCCGCACAGCACGAACTCTACGAGGAGTACGTATATGCAACATGGCTAGAAAACGGTCAGCTGCTCAGAACAAAGTAACAGAACGCACTGAAGAACAGCAAGGCCTGTGAAGAGCGACCTGAAAATCAGTAACGAACAAACACGAACACAATGACAAGTCAATTGTACTCGCTGCACGCACTGAAGACCAGATACAAACCCACAAGCACAAACTGAACAGCAGAAAAAGATCTGAAAGCCACGAGTCTGAAAAAGCACGAATCGTCTCTCACCAAACTTTTACTAACACGAGATTAGCAAAAGGAGCCCAAAGGGTGCTGCGCTTGGTTCTGAACTGCCCTTTTATAGTCTCGTCGTACGTGGTGTACGTGACCACGTTCTTGGCGATCGGAAATTCTGACAACTTTGTGCGACCGTGTGTGAGCAAAACAAGTTTGAGCCAACATCCGTCAGATAAAATCCATGGATTTTGTTGTCGGAATGTCCGATCAATGTCCGATTTTGTGTTTACGGGGCATAAGAAGATTATTTCTATATCCATTTGCTTTGGATTCTTTGAGAAACTTTTCCTTGAATCATTTGTGGACTATTTTCTGAATGGACTAATATATTGCACTTGCACTTTTTTCTCATAATAACACTGGACTTTGCATTTTTTGTAGCAGTTTGCAAATTTTTTTGCAATTATTGCACTATATGTGTTGGTAGCATTTGCGCTTTATGTTTATGCACTTTGACTTATGATATTAGTGTATTGCAGCGTTTGATATACACATATATTTTTGTACAGTGATATTTTTTTCACAAAGATGTTTTTTGATTGCTATATCATTCATGCACTTCATGTATTTAAAAAAAAAATGTTATCATTTGACATATTTAAGGTTTTGATTGCACATATAGAAGTGTATATAATTGTTGAATAACATATCGTCCGTCAGTATATGGCTATTGAGGTTAGGATTACAAGCTAGAAACACTTGCTGTTTTCTTTCACATTGTGTATAGCTCAAATTGCATCGCATCTGCACCAAAATGGTGCAAGACCCTTTTTTCCCACCCATGCAATGCTATTCTGGCAAGATTCTGTTTCAGAGTGTCAATAATCTAACATTGACACCCGCAGCAGATTGCATGGGCGCTGTGTGATTGCCAAGCAGAGATATGCATTAGTGTGAACCAGAGCTCAATGTACCCAGGATTATTCTACTTTCAGGTTTATTTACTTGATAAACTCAATCCATTGTTTGGGATATTGGATTCAGCAGTATATCCTTGTTTTGACAAACAATTCCTCAAGGTACTTTGATCATTAACTGGGAAACATTTCATGTGATACTGGATCTTTGCTTATCTGACAACCCTGTTTCATAGTTCAAAATCAGAGAACTCATATATCATAATTTTTATGAATGCCTTTTTTTTATGTTCTTTTAAAACCCACACCAGACCCTCATCAAGGATAAAGGTTGTGGTATGGATTTTGGGGGGATCCCATGATTTATTTATTTTCTTGCTTTATTTTTGTCCTAGTACAGTGAGCAAGTAAAAGGAAAATGTTAAATAGTTTTCAATTTTTTTTTACAAATAAATATGTGTAAAGTGTGGCGTGCATTTGTATTCTGCCCCCTTTACTCTGATACCCCTAACTAAAAATTAGTGCAACCAATTGCCTTCAGGAGTCATCTAATTAGTAAATCTAGTCCACCTGTGTAACTTAATCTCAGTACAAATACAGCTGTTCTGTGAAGCCTTCAGAGGTTTGTTAGAGAACCTTAGTGAACAAACAACAATAATGAAGGCCAAGGAACACACAAGACAGGTCAGGGATAAAGTTGTGGATAATTTTAAAGCAGAGCTGGGCTATAAAAAAAATATCCCAAGCTTTAAACATCTCACGGAGCACTGTTCAATCCATCATCCGAAAATGTAAATAGTATGGCACAAACCTACCAAAACATGGCCATTTACCTAAACTGACAGGCCGGGGAAGGAGTGCATTAATCAGAGAAGCAGCCAAGAGGCCCATGGTAACTCTGGAGGTGCTGCAGAGATCCACAGCTCAGGGGGAGAATCTGTCCACAGGACAACTATTAGTCATGCACTCCACAAATCTGGCCTTTATGGAAGAGTTGCAAGAAGAAAGCCATTGTTGAAAGAAAGCCATACGAAGTCCTGTTTGCAGTTGCCATGTGGGGGACACCACAAACATGTGGAAGACGGTGCTCTGGTGAGATGAAACCAAAACTGAACTTTTTGGCCTAAAAGCAAAATACTATATGTGGCGGAAAACTAACACTGCACATCACTCTGAACATACCATGCCCACTGTGAAACATGATGGTGGCAGCATCATATTGTGTGGATGTTTTTCTTCAGCAGGGACAGGGAAGCTGGTCAGAGTTTATGGGAAGATGAACATAGCCAAATACAGGGACATTTTTTAAGAAAACCTGTTAGAGTTTACAAAAGACTTGAGACTGGGGCGGAGGTTCACCTTCCAGCAGGACAACAACCCTAAACATACAGCCAGAGCTACAATGGAATGGTTTAGATCAAAGCATATTCATGTGTTAGAATGGCCCAGTCAAAGTCCAGACCTAAATCCAATTGAGAATCTGTGGTAAGATTTGACAGAGTTTGATCTATTTTGCAAAGAAGAATGGGCAAAAATTTCACTCTCTACATGTGCAAAGCTGGTAGAGTCACCCCCAAAAGGACTTGCAGCTGTAATTGCAGTGAAAGGTGGTTCTACAAAATATTGACTCAGGGGGCTGAATACAAATGCACGCCAAGCTTTTTACATATTTATTTGTAAAAAATTTCGAAAACCATCTATCATTTTCCTTTCACTTCACAATTACAGTATGTGCCACTTTGTGTTGGTCTATCGCAAAAAACCCAATAAAACACATTTACGTTTTTTGGCTGTAACAAGACAAAATATGAAATATTTCAAGGGGTATGAATACTTTTTCAAGGCACTGTATATACTATAGTAAAAGTGGCAGTTTAGAAAGGAAAAAACCATTTGCCAATAACTTAAATTTCTATGCCATCTTCTTTTTTTTTTTTTTAAACGGAAGGCAGAACCCCCCAACATGAATTTCAGACCCTTATGCCCTGTACACACAGTCGGACTTTCCGATGGAAAATGTGCGATCGGAGCGTGTTGTCAGAAATTCCGACCGTGTGTGGGCTCCATTGGACTTTTTTCATTGGATTTTCCGACACACAAAGTTTGAGAGCAGGCTATAAAATTTTCCTACAACAAAATTCGATCGCATCAATTCTGACCTTGTGTGGCCAATTCCGATGCACAAAGTGCCATGCATGCTCAGAATAAATTCCGAGACGGAACAGCTCGGTCTGGTAAAATTAGCTTTCGGAATGGATATAGCACTTTCATCAGGCTGCAATGTTTTAAATAGTTTAATGCAGCGCACTCTCTTCTTCTTTATAATGCTAGAAGAATGAAGTAGTTTTGCTGCTGATATTCACACAGACTTCTCACAAACGTATTTATCGTGATTTCATCAATATAATATTTGTATTTGTCACATCTGATTCTAAATTTTTTTTTTTGGTTAGTATTTTTTCCAAGCCTGATCTTTTTTTTTTTTTTTTTAAACTCCAGAATATTTTTGGGTGTGTTTTGTGTGTCAAGTTACCACAACACCATTATTATCTTGTATTATTTAATCTCAAGGAGATTGTTTGGTATTGGTGTCTCTTGTTAATTTCACATTGTAGTTTTGAAATGTACCTGCCTCCTCACAAACAAACTGTCCTTTTTGAAGGAAAACACACATAGGTGAGTATAATTGAAACAAAAAAACCTTTATTAAGGACTCATAACCAAACAAAGATGGAGGCAACGCTAGAGAAACAGCAGAAATTGGCGAAGCCTTTGGCCCCCAGGGCAGACATCAATTATTTCCAGGCAAAATTGGTGGCCTGAGGAGTCCATATATAAGGGAGTGCAGTCTGGTCCAGAATTCCAAGACATCCTGAACAGCTGCAGATGACATGTATGTTCCCAGGCTGTGGTCATACAAGAGCCTGCATCGTTTGTCAGACCAGAATGAACCCAGGCCATCACTCTCTGGTCTTCCTTCCATGTTTCCTTCCACGCTGTGTCTGTGGTGGTGGAGTTGTGGCAGGAGGAGGAGGAGGAGGAGGAGGATGGTCCAACTCACACAGGTGGGTTTTGTGTGTGATTTCACCCCTCACCCCCTTAGTTAGTGTTTTGTAAAGAAGGTCCTCACAAATGAGGCGTTGACCCTCCTGCATGCCCTGCAGTTTTGTGGCAGCCATGGAGGCAAAGGCCTCTCCAGGAGTGGGGAAGGCTCTGAGGGACACAGAAGCCTCCTGAATCAGCCTGAGTGCTGAATCCTGCACGTTACTCCCCTTCCTGGGTCTTTTGGTTGGAAGGCAGAGGGGAGGAACCTGCGATTCTGTCAGGCTCCTACTGGGCCTGGCCTTCTCCTGGCTGCCACTTAGCCCCACCTCCTCCTGGCTGCCACTAACCCCTGTCTCCTCCTGGCTGCCACATTCCACAGTATCCTCCTGTGTGCCACATTCCACAGCCTCCTCCTGTGTGCCACATTCCACAGCCTCCTCCTGGCTGAGGTCTTCCTGTGTATGAAAAAGGGACATAGTTTTAGTTTTTTCTTCATCAATCACACACAATTTTCACCTCATGACTGTTGCAAATTGAATGTTAACAAATATAACAGACTATCATTCTTCATTTATGTCCCAATTATTTTTGCCCACTACTGTCTATTGATATGTAAAACGCTTTATTAAATTAGCAATTAGTGATCAATAATAACATCTAATAAACATCATTTATTTCTTGACCAGAAATCTGTAGAACAATGCTATACCTGGCTCCAGCTGGGCTCCTCCACTTCTTCCTGGCTGGAAGTCCCAGGTTGGACATCGGAAGCCTCAGCTGGGGTGGAAGATAGGGTGGAAGGAAGAGTGGAAGGAAGAGCGAAGAGGGATTCCCTGACTTCAGTCTGGTCTGACAGAAATCGCAGTCTCTCATAGTACCACAGCCTGGGGACATAAATGTCATCTGCTGCAGCTCCTGATCTCTGGGAATCCTGGACCTTCTTGTGCTCCCTAAGATAAGTGCTCCTCAGGCCACCAATTTTGGCTTTTAAATAGGGGATGGTTGCCGTGGGGACCACCGGCTTCACCAACTCCAGCAGTTTCTCCAGCGCTGCCTGCCTCTTTTGTTTATGATTATATTGCGGGTGTTTCACCTGCCACAGACAGGGCAGCTCCCTGTATTTGTCTATAAACAGGGGGAGGAAATTGTGGTCATTGAAGCCATCCATTTTATCTGCAAGACACAAGACAAACCCTAATGTCAGGCGAAACTCTCCTAATCTTGTCACAATATAGGCCTCAATCTAGAAGCAGTATAGGCCCAAGTTTAAATCTTACCTTTGTTATCATGATCGGCGCCTCCGATACTCCTTCCTCCACTCACAGAATGTACGTACTATGCATGCATGTTACGCTTTATATACACTGCGCATGCGTGAAACTCCGCTCACCCCTGACATTCTTTCTAGTCTATTCCCCGCCCCTTCTCGTTAGGTGCAGTGAGGGAAGAGCACATGGCGGAGACAAAGCAGGTGCGTGCTAATTACACCAACGGGGAGAAGGAGGAGGAAAGCCCAGAGCCAGAAATGTCTCGACCCGGAAGAGACAATTTAAGGCCTCAAATATGTCCTTTGGGGAGATGTTGGAGATGGTGGACATCCTGAAGAGGACCGACTATGACGGGAAGTATGGACCTTACCCCAACCCCAATGTCAGAAAGGCCAAGATAATGGTGAAAGTGGTCAAAAGTCTGCACCGGAATTTTGGGATACAGCGATCCAAAGATCAACTAAGGAAGCGGTGGTCAGACCTCAAATTAAGGGAGCATGAGCAGTACAGAAGGATCAGGAGAGTGCTGCAAAAAAGTAAGTAGTTGTGCTGTGTTCCTATTCTTTATTTTTATTATGTTTGTGTTGCTCCATGTGCTTTTCTTAACTGTTGTACAGTTTAAAATAGCAACTTTCATGTTCATGGGCACATTGTTCATTCGTATGAAACATTGTTCGCTCGGCCTAGAAAACACCATTGTTTTGGGCATATGCATTTGAATACATTTTTGCTAGCTTACTTCTCTTAAAATAATTTTGTTGTGTAGATGGGTTTGTAACTAGAATGAAATGCAAACTAGATTCTGTGTAAGGAGAGGACACTCAGCAGCTGTTTACACATCTGGACACTGGAGCACTAGTGTGGAACACAAGAACACCCTTTTTATTAGGGGGCCCACACAGGTGCTCCAGTGTATACTATAGGGATGTCTCCATCTGTGAAGCTTGTACAAAACAGGTAAGTATTCAAGCTTGACAAAGGACAAAAATATTTCTTCATCTTGGAACTCTGCCAAAATAGACAATTGTACCCCACTTCCAAGCAATGTTTCATATTCCTATTTCTGTCATAAAATATCTGTGTGCTAAGTATACCAATTTTTTATTTACATAGGGGAGAAAAGACTCGGAGGACACCACTCATCTAAGGAGAGCACAGACCCCCTACCTCAGGAGGAAGGTGAAATCCCCCAAAGCCAACAGGAGGAGGGAGACATAATCAAAATAGTCACCACATCAGGTGAGTGTCTGTGACCACAGGCTCAGGTAAGAGATGGATGCCGGCATATTTCTAATACATGGTGTGTTTTTGTTTCTATCTTTTTAGGTGATCGTGATGTTGTGGATCCAGGTCATTTCACCAGTGAAAGTGCACAGATCCTGATCGGGGAGATCATGGGGTGTAATAGGGACTTGGAAAACATCCTGAAAAACATCAATGATGTTCAAAACAAAATGAAGAACATCATTGATGTTTTAGGGAGAGTTTAAAACAACTCCAAATCCCTTCCCTTTTTTTGTGCTTTTTGGAATCTAAAAATTTCTCACATTTTTTTTTACATATTCTCGAAAAGCCAAATTTTGAAGATGCACACAGTGTGTCAACATGTGCTATCTGCCATCACGGGAGATCAATGTATGCGTTTTGGGGGTGCAACCCCTTCCTCAATAATAAAGTAGCTGTGAGGAAGGGGTTGCACCCACAAAACACGTCCCTTGATCCCCCATGATAGCAGCTCGCACATGTTGACATTCGGCAATTTGTGTGCATCTTCAAAATTTGGCTTTTCCAGGGGTGACTTCACCCAATCTGAGCGCAATATTAAACACAGTTTATAAATACTCATGTCTGATATTGCCTTCAATTTATAACAAAGTTGAACTTTGTAAGTTCCAGATTTGTGTATTTCTTGTTGGTTTTAAACATGCCTGTTTTACCTAAAATGGACATTTCTACTTTTATTAATGTGACACCAAACATTGTTATACAACAGACATGTTGGTTTGTTTTAAAAACCTTTTATAAATGCACATGTGATTGTGCTGGTATTAAAAAGATTGATAATCAAGAATGTGTGGATTATTGTTTCAATGCACAAAAACTTTTTTTGTGGTTAAATTGTGGTTTTCTGTGACAATGGGAGTTATTTCCTAAGGGCAAATCCACTTTGCACTACAAGTGCAGTTTCAGTGCAGTCTCAAGTGCACTTGTAATGCAAAGTGTCTTTGCCTTTAGTAAATAACAGCCAACAGTGCTTTCGAATGTTAGACAATCACGCCATTTTCAGGACTACCCACATTTCAGTCAGGGTCAGCTAAAAGAAACACAAGCAGTAAATGTCAGCAAATATTTTAGTAGTTAAATTTTTTTTTTATTTAAAAAATGTCTCAGACATTGTCTGGCATATCTATGGCCCCCCTACCGGAAAAGTATTCAAGGTATCTTAGACGGAACTCGTGGGCACTCAGGGGCGGCAAGCCAGGACGGCCAGCTTCAAGTGCGTCAGGGTTGGTTCATTTACATGAATTCTGGATTCAGGCCCAACTGAAGCAGCATAGTTCCAAGAATTTCTCCTTAAAAAGTTGTGGAGAACACAGCAAGCCAGGATGATGTGATTCAGTTTATACTCCGCCATGTGTATGGGTGTAAGAAATAGGCGGAACCGGCTGGCCATGATTCCAAACATGTTCTCCACCACTCTTCTGGCTCTGGCCTGCTGGTAATTAAAACCCTCTGGTCCGGGGTGAGGGTCCTCATAGGGAATGGCTGCATAAGATGGTCCCCCAGTGCAAATGCTTCATCCACAACGAAGACGAAGGGAGACCTTCCGCATTGTCTTCTGGAAGTGGCAAGTCCAAGCTGCCATTTTGGAGATGCCTGTAGAACTCCGTCTGGGCGATGACTCCACCATCTGACATCCGGCCATTCTTCCCCACGTCCACATACAGGAACTCATAAGTAGCTGACACCACCGCCAACATCACAATACTATTGAACCCCTTATAGCTGTAATAGTATGACCCCGAGTTGGGTGGTGGGACGATGTGGATATGTTTCCCATCAATTGCGGGGAGGCCACAGTCTGCCATTCCTGTGGGTTGGAAGCAAACTGTGGAGTCAAACAAGAAAAAAAAAATTAATCATTTTGCACATAAACATGGAAAGCAGATTAGACACAAACATTCTTGGCCAACATCAGTATAACATTTATTTTAGGGAGTATTTAAAGACAAAGGTATAAGGTCCACCTATCAGATTCCTCCTCCCCCTTCTCATGGGCCATTTCTAAAATTTTATGGGGGAGGGGATATGTTTTGGACAGGTAACCCTCTCCACTTCATTGAGAAATGAATGCCTAAATGTGTATTTGTTTGGCCAGCCCCTCCTTACTTACACTATTGGCAGCCCACTGGACAGGTAAGAAGTGTCATAATACAAAGAGATAAATACACACTGTACACATTTAAGCACATTTTGACATTCTGCTATTACCTATCAAGATAATAATAGGATACCAAAACTTTAAACAGTACCATTTGAAAGTATTCAGGCAAGCCCTTGCACTACATGCTTTGGGGAATTCATCCATAAATATGACCACAAAAGAGGTGGGTATAGTGTGTATGGGTTTGGCAAAGTTAGCAGATAGAGGATTGGTATCAGCTGAGTTAGCAGTTGGGGGGAGGGAGTGCTCCAAATGATTTTGGGACACAAAAAAAGCCTCTGGCACTCTGCCTGCATTTAAAGCACAAATCACAATTTACCACATTTTAGGGGGTATTTAGGGTAAAGCACTACTATGGAGCTGATAAAATACATTGTTAAGTGACTACACGAGGTGAATATAGGCCCAGGAGAGCATGCTGGGGAGTAGGGATGAGCTTCAAGTTCGAGTCGAACTCATGTTCGACTCAAACATTGGCTGTTCACAAGTTCGCCGAACAGCGAACAATTTGGGGTGTTCGCGACAAATTCGAATGCTGTGGAACACCCTTTAAAAGTCTATGGGAGAAATCAAAAGTGCTCATTTTAAAGGCTTATATGCAAGTTATTGTCATAAAAAGTTTTTGGGGACCTGGGTCCTGCCCCAGGGGACATGGATCAATGCAAAAAAAGTTTTAAAAACGGCCGTTTTTTCAGGAGCAGTGATTTTAATAACGCTTAAAGTCAAACAATAAAAGTGTAATATCCCTTTAAATTTTGTAGCTGGGGGGTGTCTATAGTATGCCTGTAAAGGGGCGCATGTTTCCCGTGTTTAGAACAGTCTGACAGCAAAATGACATTTCAAAGGAAAAAAGTCATTTAAAACTACTCGCGGCTATTGCATTGCCGGTCCGACAATACACATAGAAGTTGATAAAAATGGCATAGGAATTCCCCACAGGGGAACCCCGACCGAAATAAAAAAAAATGACGTGGGGGTCCCCCTAAATTCCATACCAGACCCTTCAGGTCTGGTATGGATTTTAAGGGGAACCCCATGCCAAAATTAAAAAAAAAAACGGCATGGGGTCCCCCCAAAAATCCATACCAGACCCTTATCCTAGCACGCAACCTGGCAGGCCGCAGGAAAAGAGGGGGGACGAGAGAGTGCCCCCCCTCATCCCCACAATCCTGGCTGGTGGTTGTGGGGGTCTGCGGGCGGGGGGCTTATCGGAATCTGGAAGCCCTTTTTAACAAGGGGACCCCCAGATTCCGGCCCCCCCTGTGTGAAATGGTAAGGGGGTACAAAAGTACCCCTACCATTTCACTAAAAAACTGTCAAATATGTTAAAAATGACAAGAGACAGTTTTTGACAATTCCTTTATTTATTTATTTACTTATTTATTTATTTATTAATTTTTTTTTTTGCCACGTCAGTGTCTGTTTTCGGGGGGCATAAGTTTCAACTTTTTCGTTCAATACTTTCCCGATTCATTACTCACATCACAGTGGCTCTTTTTTTTTTTTTTTGCAACTCTCCTTTTGTTTTAGTTTTCTTGCTTACAGCCTCGCTGTATCTCTCATTCACAGTAACGGTAGGATCATATCTAAATCCTTCCATAACTTACGCCCCCTTCCCTCCCCCCCCGTCTACCCCCCTCTTTGAAGTCCTACAAATCTTTTCGTCCAGGCCTTCCAAACTGACTAGGTCAATCTCCCCAATGGACACCACTCTTGTTGCATAATATCTCTCTCTAATTTCCAGCTGCATTAGCTTGTACCTCTTAATATCCCAGGACCTCTACTGCTCTCATTGAGCTTTTACATTTTTGCCAACCTTCCATTTTTCTTCATACTCCTCCTCTTCCTCAGTATATCTCAAGTATTCTAAGTTCTGGATTTCATTTGTTTTTTCGTACCATTCTTGTAGTGTTGGGCTGCTTTTTTCCTTCCAGTATCTTACAATGAGACTTTTAGCTGCATTCAACAATTGTGGGATGAGTGTTCTCAAATATGACTCGGTTGGCATTCTGAGACCATGAAATAAACATGCCCATGGGTCATCCGGGACCGCTATTTGAGTTATCTCGCCAATAATTTTCCTTATCTCATCCCAAAATTCCTTTATTTTTGTGCACTGCCACCAAATATGTGCCGCTGTACCCAACTCCTTGCATCCCCTCCAGCAGAATTGTGTGTTTTCACCCTGATACCTAGAGACTCTGGGGTGATGTACCATCTTGTCAAGCACTTATAATTTAGCTCAGATTCTTTATAATTTACAGAGGTGTTGTGAGCTCGTTTTATTAAAGTTATAGCCTCATCGTTTTTGATTTTTGAATTTAATTCTATCTCCCATTTTTTGATATATACTGGAATATCTATACCCTTCAGGTCTATCAATATCTTATAGATCTTGGAAATCCCTTTCTTCCCTTCCTGATCAACACAAAGTTTCTCTAATGGTTGTAAGTTGTCCATCGTTCTAATTGGTTGGGGGAGTGTTTCAAAGAAATGTTTTAATTGAAAGTATCGCCATCTATTAAGGATCATGAGGTCGCTTTTGTTTTTTAAATCTTGAAATGAACAGTTTGCCATTCTCCAAAATATCCTTAAGCTGAACTCCTTTTTGCAAGATCCAGCTCCCACTTAAGCTCTTCAATCCTGGTGCAAAAAATTCCATGCCCCCCAAAGGGATCAAAGGGGAGTTATACTCCCATTTCTCCCTTTTATACAAATAGTCCCATACTTTTAAAGTGTATCTGGTGATATAATGTGTCTCAGTACTAAGTTTCCTAAAGAGTGGAGGTATCCAAATTACTTTACTCAAATCTACTTTACTAATCGTGTCGTCCATTTTCACCCAACGCTTTTCTTTATTTCCTTTTGCCCAGTCGGTTATTCTTGCTAAAATAATTGCTTCGTGGTAACTTCCTATATCTGGTGCTCCCCATCCCCCTTTCTCTTTGCCCCTAGCCAGTGTTGCGTAACTTAAACGCGGTGCTTTCCCTCTCCAAATAAATTTTATAAAAAGTGAGTGCAATTTTTTAAGGTATGCTTGTGGTAATGGAATGGGCACCATTTGCATTTTATATAAAATCTTTGGCAATATTGTCATTTTGATGATATTGATTCTTCCCCCCCATGAGAGCTGTCTTCTTGTAATTCTGTTCAACTCCCCCTTGACCTCGTTGAGGAGAGAAACAAAATTTGCCTGAAATAACATCTCTCTAGTCCCAGTTATCTTTATCCCCAGGTAATTTAACTCTTTTTTTCCCCACGCAAATGGGAATTCCTTGTGGGCCAAGCGATCTTTTTTATCCATCTTATTAATTTCTAGAATTTCAGATTTGGCCGGGTTAATCTTAAAGTTTGATATTTCCCCATATTCTTTCAATGTTTTAAGCAGGTTAGGGAGGGTTATTCTAGGTCGGGTGATGTAAAGGAGGATATCATCTGCAAAGGCAGCCAATTTGTGGTCTTCTTCTCCATCAAATACTCCTGAGATATCTGGGTTCTGCCTTATCCTAATTAGCAAGGGCTCAAGCGCTAGCACGAACAAAAGGGGGGACAATGGGCACCCTTGTCTCGTTCCGTTGGTCATTTCAAACGGCTCAGATAATGCTCCGTTAACCTTGACCCTTGCTGAAGGATTGGCATACAACGCCTTTATCCATCCAGTCATGATTGGCCCCAATCCTATTTCCTCCAACATGCAGAACATGAAGCCCCAGTCTACCCTGTCAAAAGCTTTCTCAGCGTCAATTGACAGGAGTAGACCTGGGGCTCCACTATTTCTCATTTTTTGGGTTACCATAAGGGTTCTTATCCCATTATGCCGTCCTTCCCTACCCGGGGTAAATCCCACCTGATCTGGGTGGACCATGCTGTTTAAAATGTTCTTCACCCTCCCGGCCAGGATTTTCGCGAACAATTTCGTGTCCGCGTTAAGGAGCGCTATTGGTCTATAGCTAGAACAGAGTAAGCTGTCTTTGCCTTCTTTCAATATGATGGTAATAGTCGCTTCTAACGCTTCTTTTCCCATGTCCCACTTTACGCCTATCCCATTCATATATGAGCATAATTTAGGGATCAAGACTTCTTGGAATTTTTTATAATACAGTACAGGAAAACCATCTGGCCCCGGGCTTTTCCCCACTGACGTTTCCCTTAAAGTTTTTTTTATTTCCTCTTCTGTGATTGGGCTCTCTAGAAGGAAAAGTTTGTCTTCTTCTATTTTCTTTAGTCCTAACTCCTGGAAAAAATTTTTGGTTTTCTCTCTTTTATTGTCTGCTTCACTCTTTGAAATCTTATTATTAATGGAGTATAGCCCCTCATAGTAGTTTTGGAAGGTCTTGGCGATTTCACTGGTTCTGTACTTTACTCCCCCATCTAGAGCCTTTATTCTCTCAATGTAGTTAGTGGTCTTTTTCTTTTTTAGGGTTTTTGCTAGATATTTCCCCGGCTTGTTTCCCCCCATATATCTCTCTTTCTTTACTAGGTTGTATGTCACACGTGTTTCTTGTTCAATTAAAGTGACCTCTCTTTTATTATGGAGTCTTAAGAGAACCTCCTTCCCCCCATCTATTTTATGCGCCTGCTCGAGTTCTGAAATCTCTTTCATTATTTGGAGTTTTTCTTCCCTTCTCTTTCTCTTCTTTTCCGCGCCTGCCTTGATCAGGATCCCCCTAATGTAGGTTTTGTGTGCCTCCCAAACTATTAGCTCCGGGACCTCTGGTGTTTCATTAGTTTTAAAGTAAAACTCCAATTCCTTTGTTACCAGATCCCTTGTTTCTTTATCATTTAGTAGATCTTCATTTAACTTCCAACTCGGGCTCTTATTATGGATCTGTCCTGTATTTACTGTTATACTTATAGGCGCGTGGTCAGAAAAGGTCATTACCCCAATATTAGAACTAACTACCGCCTCCAGCCGATGGTGTTCAATCAAAAAAAAATCCAGTCTAGAATAAGTCCCATGCACGGGGGAGTAGAACGTGTAATCCCTGCTATCAGGATGCTGCACCCTCCAAGCATCCACCAGTTGAGACTGATGCAGTTTCTGTCTCACTCTGTTCTTCCAGGCCGTGCACTTCCCCCCGCGCATAGGTTGACAATTCCTTTATTTAAATGCTACTTCTTTCTTCTATCTTCCTTCATCTTCTTCTGGTTCTTCTGGCTCTTCTGGTTCTTCCTCCGGCGTTCTCGTCCAGCATCTCCTTGGCGGCGTCTTCTATCTTCTTCTCCTCGGGCCGCTCCGCACCCATGGCATGGGGGGAGGCTCCTGCTCTTCTCTTCATCTTCTTCTCTTCTTCTCTTCTTCATTTTCTTCTCTTACCCATGCTGGCATGGAGGGAGGCTCCCGCTGTGTGACGTGTCTCCTCTTCTGACGGTTCTTAAATAACGGGGGGCGGGGCCACACACGGTACATGATAAGACTTCCCTGTGGCACATGGGGACAAGATGTTTTGGGGGCTACCCCAAAGCACCCTCCCAATGTTGAGGGCATGTGACCTGGTACGGTTCAGGAGGGGGGGCGCTCTCTTGTCCCCCCTCTTTTCCTTCAGCCTGCCAGGTTGCGTGCTCGGATAAGGGTCTGGTATGGATTTTTGGGGGGACCCCACACCGTTTTTTTTTTTAATTTTGGTGCGGGGTTCCCCTTAAAATCCATACCAGACCTGAAGGGTCTGGTATGGAATTTAGGGGGACCCCCACGTCATTTTTTTTTTTTTTTATTTTGGCCGGGGTTCCCCTAAATATCCATACCAGACCTGAAGGGCCTGGTACGGAACTTAGGGGGACCCCCACTTCATTTTTTTTTTACATTTTGGTTCGGGGGTTCCCCTGTGGGGAATTCCCATGCCGTTTTTATCAATGAACTTTTATGTGTATTGTCGGACCGGCAATGCAATAGCCGCGAGTAGTTTTAAATGACTTTTTTCATTTGAAATGTCATTTTGCTGTCAGACTATTCTAAACACGGGAAACATGCGCCCCTTTACAGGCATACTATAGACACCCCCCAGCTACGAAATTTAAAGGGATATTACACGTTTATTGTTTGACTTTATGCATTATTAAAATCACTGCTCCTGAAAAAATGGCCATTTTTAACATTTTTTTTTGCATTTATCCATGTCCCCTGGGGCAGGACCCAGGTCCCCAAACACTTTTTATGACAATAACTTGCATATAAGCCTTTAAAATTAGCACTTTTGATTATTCATGTTCGTGTCCCATAGACTTTAACGGTGTTCGCGTGTTTGAACGAACTTTTTTCCTGTTTGCATGTTCTGGTGCGAACCGAACAGGGGGGTGTTCGGCTCATCCCTACTGGGGAGGTAAGTGAAGGCAAATATGTATGAAGGACAAAAAAATTACCTAAAAATCCAGCATGCATGAGGACAAAGGGGACATTCACAGCATATTACAATCATGGTAATTAGGGAATGAGGAAAGAAATACAATATATTATCAAACATTAAATACAATAAAATTTGATATTAAAGGATAAAAATCTTACCTTAATATACTCCTTCTGCAGGACCTGAATGATGGCAGAACAGGTCTCCCGGAAAATGATCCCAGAGCCTGGGGGGAGATGCCTGTCGAGAACTTGAGGTCCTGCAGGCTTCTCCCCGTCGCCAAGTACCGCAGGGTGGCGACTAACCTCTGCTCCGGAGTGATGGCTTGCCTCATGCAGGTATCCTGCCTGTTAATATAAGGGGTCAGCAAAGCCAACAAACGGTGAAATACGGGGTTCGTCATCCGGAGAAAGTTCCTGAAATCATCAGGATTATCAGGAGCAAAGGCATGTGACAGAACTGGTCACGCTGGAGCAACCAATTCTTGGTCCATAAACTCCTCCCCACCCTGTTCATGGACTGGGCTTGTGTCAAAGTAAGGACCCCAACACCAAGCCCCCGCACAGCATGAACTCTACGAGGAGTACATATACGCAACATGGCTAGAAAACGGTTGGCTGCTCAGAACGAAGTAACAGAACGCACTAAAGAACAGCAAGACCTGTGAAGAGTGACCTGAAAATCAGTAACGAATGAACAAGAACACAATGACAAGTCAAGGGTAACTCGCTGCACGCACTAAAGACCAGATAGAAACCCACAAGCACGATCTGAAAACCACGAGTCTGAAAAAGCGCAAATCGTCTCTCACCAAACTTTTACTAACAGAGATTAGCAAAAGGAGCCCAAAGGGTGCTGCTCTTGATCTGAACTGCCCTTTTATAGTCTTGTCGTACGTGGTGTACGTGACCGCATTCTTGGCGATCAGAAATTCCGACAACTTTGTGCAACCGTGTGTATGCAAAACAAGTTTGAGTCAACATCCATTGGAAAAAATCCATGGATTTTGTTGTCGGAATGTCCGATCAATGTCCGATCGTGTGTACGGGGCATTAAACTGGAATCATAATGTAATTTACCAATTTAAATGGGACTTTTTTTTCCTTTTGGAATTGTCAGTTTTTTTATAGTACATTGAATAAAACTGTGACAGACCTAGCCGGGACAGAGGCTTTTGGAGGGGATTGAATGCCAGCCTCTTACCGACCGATTATGGGCCTTGGCATTTGGGGGAACTGTGCTCATTGTGAGCTGTATGCCTAGGGACCCTGGATGTAATATTACTTTGGATTCAAGTCCATGTCCCCCCAAAACACAAAACTCTGGCAACCCAGTATGTGCCATATTATAGATAGTGACTGCTTCACAATGTTGTGTGTATGTATTGTGTGTTGTCTCATGCTATTGTGTACTATTTGCTGTGCTAGTTTGGGGTGGGGCTGTATTCCAATGTTCTATTGTGTCTGTCTGCCTTGGATCACAGGATGTGTATCTCTATGGAGGGAGGGTGGATTCCTCCAGCAGCCCCCTGCTGATAAGACTGTGTACTGATGAGAAGTTTGAACACACCTGACCTGTGTGTCTATTGTCATTGGACGGTTTAACCCGCCCTCTTTTCCAAGGGTGGGGGGAAACACTCTCTGAGTTATTTTATCTGTTGTGTCCATGTGTGAAAATAAATTAATCTATTCCTGCTTGACCCTCAAGACAGAGCATCTTGTCTCGTATTTGGGGGAGAATTATTTGTATGGGTTCCTGGTTAGGCTGATGGAAGTGTTCGTAGCTGATTTTGTGTTTGGGTATGGAATATCTTAAATGACTTTAACCCCTTTCATACTCGGGGTGTTGTTACAAAACCTTACAGACATGCAAGTGCACAGGTAGATTTAAGCACTTGCCGATCGGCTCACGCCGATATATGTCAGCAAAGTGGTACGGGTGCGCAAAATCCCGTATGGGTACTTAGGCCCTTTAAGAGCTGCCAGAGGGTGCACGCGCACCGCTGGAGGCACTTGCATGGCGGGGGACCCGATGTGCGTGCACGAGCAGGAGCATGGGGATTTGTGTGTGTAAACACACTTATGCCTGTGCTGTCAGGGGAGAGGAGACATGTCGGTTGTTCCTAGTAGATAGGAACAACGATATGTCTCCTTTCTTACTGTATCCCCATACAGTTAGAACACACTGAGGGAACACACATTTAACCCCTTGATCGCCCCCTAGTGTTAACCCCTTCCCTACCAATAACATTTACACAGTAATCGGTGCATTTTTATAGCACTGATCGCTGTATAAATGTCAGTGGTCCCAAACATGTGTCAAAAGTGTCCGATCTGTCCACCGCAATGTCGTAATCCTGATAAAAATCACAGAACGCCGCCATTACTAGTAAAAAAAATTAATAAAAATGCCATAAAAATGCCATAAATCTTTGCCATAGTTTGCAGACGGTATAAAAATTTGCTCAAACCAATCAATATACGCTTATTGCGTTTTTTTACCAAGAATATGTATAAGAATATATTGGCCTAAACTGATGAAGAAATTAGTTTTTTAAAAACATTTTGGGGGATATTTATTATAGCAAAAAGTAAAAAATATTGATTTTTTTTCAAAATTGTCGCTTTTTTTTGTTTATAGCACAAAAAAAAAAAAAAAACACAGAAGTGATCAAATACCACCAAAAGAAAGCTCTATAAAAAAAACAAATAAAAACACCACAATGATGTGAAAACGAGTCGGGATAAGATTGAACTGTAAAGTTGAAACATTCCCTTCCGAAAACAGTCACTGATGTGGTAAAAAAAAAAAAAAAGCTCTATTTGTGGAAAAAAAGGATGCAAATTTTATTTGGGTACAGCATCGCATGACAGCGCAATTACCAGTTAAAGCGACACAGTGCCAAATTGTAAAAAGTGCTCTGGTCAGGAAGGGGTAAAATCTTCCGTGGCTAAAGTGCTTAAGGCACCCTAGGCATGCATTTTATCCATAGGTGTGCGCAGCCTATTGCACAACAAAGCTCAAAGCCACGGTGAATGGTGAGTGTGGCCAAATTGCATTTACAGTGGGAGGGGCTCAAAGGGACGTGGTTAAATAAAACAAAAGCCTTCCTGTACCTGTACCTTCCTGTTCCTGTAGATGCTTTTAGTCCTCCTCTTTCACACTGATGTGGTGTGATTTAGCCACACTAGGGATGGTCCGAACACCCCCCCGTTTGGTTCGCACCAGAACACGAGAGCAGGCAAAAAGTTCTAGCAAACATGCAAACCCTATTAAAGTCTATGGGACACAAACATGAAAAATCAAAGTGCTAATATTAAAGGCTATTGCCATAAAAAGTGTATGGGGAACCGAATACTGCCCCAGGGGACATGTATCAATGCAAAAAAATTTTTATAAAATGACCGTTTTTTCAGGAGCACTGATTTTAATAATGCTTAGTGAAACAATAAAAATTAGGTATTCCTTTAAATATTGTGCCTGGGGGGTCCACGTTTTCTGCCTGTAAAGTGGTGCATCTGTGCAATGTATAGAACATTGCCACAGCAAAATGAAATTTCTAAAGGAAAAAATGTCATTTAAATTTGCTCGCGATTGTAATGTATTGCCGGCTCCCAACAATATAGGAAAAACAGTGTAGGGTCCCCCTCAGTCCATTCCAGGCCCTTCGGGTCTGGTATGGGTTTTAAGGGGAACTCCACGCCAAAATGTAAAAAAAAGTTGGTGTGGAGGTCCCCTAAAATCCATACCAGACCCTTATCTGAGCATTTAGCCTGGAGCTCCTGAACTATACCAGGCTGCATGCCCTCAACATGGGTAGGTTGCTTTGGGGTCAAGAGCCTCTTCCCCTCAACCCTGGACATTGGTTGTTGGGGTCTGTGGGCGGGAGAGCAGATCGGAATCTGGAAGTCCCCTTTAACAAAGGGGCCCCCAGATCCCAGCCCCCCTCCTATGTGAATGGGTAGGGGTACATTGTACCCCCAACCATTCACCAAAAAAGTGTCAAAAAGTAAAAAAACACAACAGACAGTTTTTGACAATTTATAAACAAAAATAAAAAGAAGAAAAAAAAAAACCTCTGCCTCCATGGGAGGCCTCCCAGCGACTGCTGTCTTTTCGCTTTGACAGCTCTATATAGGCAAGGGCGGGGCCACCCGCTTAAGTAACTGGATGACCCCGCCCCCTCTGATGTCACATGATGTCACATGACATCATAAGGGGGCAGTTACATCACTGGGTGGCTCCACCCTTGCCTATATAACAGTTGTCAAAGCCAAGAGCCAAGGTGGAGCTTTTTTTTTCTATTTTATGGGTCCCTCAGGCAGCGTGATTTAAGATGGATGGACATCGCTGGACACTTTTTTTTCTTTTTTAATAAAGGAATTGTCAAAAACTGTCTTGTGGTTTTTACTTATCCATTCACATGGGGGGGCCTGGGACCTGGGGATCCTCTTGTAAAAGGGGGCTTTCAGATTCCAATTAGCCCCCTGCCCGCAGGCCCCAACAACCAATGGCCAGGGTTGTCAGGAAAAGGCTCTTGTCCCCATCAACATGCACCCCAAAGCACCCTCCCCATGTTGAGGGCAAGCGGCCTGGTATGTTTCAGGCTGCCAGGCTGCTTGCTCAGATAAGAGTCTGTATTTTTTCCTGGGGTGACCCCACGCCATTTTTTTTTTACATTTTGACGTGGAGTTCCCCTTAAAATCCATGCCAGACTCAAAGGGCCTGGTATGGATTTTGGGTGGGGCCCCATGCCGTTTTTTATTAAAATGTTGGAATGGAGTTCCCCTTACAATTTATAACAGACCAAAAGGGCCTGGTATGGATTTTAGGGGGGACCCCATGCCTTTTTTTCTTAATTCTGCCATAGGGTTCCCCTAACTACTTCAATACACTGTATTATATACTCTGCACTGCACTATATACCCTGCACTGTATTATATATACTACACTGACTGCACTAAATATTCTCCACTGTATCATATATACTACACTGACTGCACTATATCTCTGCAATGTCTATATATACTACACTCATGGCACTATATACTCTGCACTGTAATATATATATACATATATATATATATATATATATATATATATATATATATATATATATATATATATATATATATATATATATATATATTACCCCATAGGGGCTGCTGAGTGTTGTCCATTAGCTTTGTTTTTATGTTTATTGTGGCAATTTAACTTTGATAGGGTATAGGAAGTATGGGATGCGCCATGAATTTTATTGGGACAACTTATATACTCTCAGGTTTACACAGGCTTCTCTTCCTCCAGCACAACTCTTACTGCACACTATTACTTCTCAGCTCCTCCAGCACTATACTTGCATGAGCTTCCAGGCACAGCTAGCACCGCATGGTTAGGCCTGACACTGGCTCAGCCAGGCCTTAGCAATTGCCATTTACAGGCAGAGACCACGGGCCCTATAGTGTAGCAAGATAGAAAGTCTCTGGTGCTAGCTGTCCTACATGCGGCTACTGAGCCCAGTCAGCCATCTTCAGGTCCTGCCAGCCCTCCTGGCTGCAGCTGCCCTTCTCCACTGTGCATACCACCACAGTCCATATCTCTAGCTCTGCACCCATCCCAGACTGCATCCTCCAAGTCCTCCCAGTCCTCCCAGGCGTGACTCCCTAGTTTTCTCAGGTCTGTGCATGTCCCTCATCAGCCCTCCTGGCTGCGACCAGTTGTTCCTCTTCCTGAAGACTTGCCTGGTAGTGCTCTCTCCTGCTGTCCTCTCTTGATCCTCCTGTGCCTCTTGTCCAAGACTAGGGATGAGCTGAACACCCCCCAGTTTGGTTCGCACCAGAACTTGCGAACGGACCGATAGTTCGCAGGAACTTTCGAACCCCGTTAAAGTCTATGGGACTCGAACGTGAGAAATCAAAAATGCGAATTTTAAAGGCTAATATGCAAGTTTTTGTCCTAAAAAGGGTTTGGGGACCCAGGTCCTGCCCCAGGGTACATGTATTAATGCAAAAAAGTTTTAAAAACAGCCATTTTTTCAGGAGCAGTGATTTTAATAATGCTTAAAGTGAAAAAATAAAAGTGAAATAATCCTTGAAATATCATGCCTGGGGGTGTCTGTAGTATGCCTGTAAAGTGGCACGTGTTTCCCATTTTTAGAACTGTCCCTGCACAAAATGACATTTGTAAAGCAATAAAAGTCATTTAAAACTGCTTGTGGCTTTAATGTAATGTCTGGTCCTAGCAATATGGATGAAAATCATTGAGAAAAAAGGCATGGATAACCCCCCAGCCCATTACTAGCCCCTTTGGGTCTTGTATGGATATTAAGTGGAACCCCACACCCAAATTAAAAAAAGGAAAGGCGTGGGGCCCCCAGGCCCTGTATACTAAGACAGGGACTGTAGGTTTGTTCTTAAGTAGAATCTGTTTGTAATTTTGAACTGGTACAGTGTAGCTCCAGCCAAAAAATCTATTTTTAAGCTTTTTGGGAAACATAGGGAAGGGTTATCACCCCTGTAACCTTTGTTTTGCTGTCTGTGCACCTGTTCAGAAGATTTCATCTCACTTTCTGTCCCAATGACAATTGGATATTGAAAATGTGGGGTTTTTAACGAAAACAAGGATTGGTGATAAATCAGTGGAAGAGACACCTTTTTTCCCATATTAACTCTTACAGGAGATAATTTCCCTTCCTAGGGGTAGATTTCCTCTCACTTCCTGTTGTCTCCTTCTGTTTGAAAGTAGGAGTCATTTGTAAGTTGGATGTTTGAAAGTAGGGGCCTGCCCTATATACTCTGCAGAAATTTAGGCCTTAGGTGTTGGTGTTACCACAACACTGTAAGCCCTCACAGTTACTCTTGATGGGCGCAGGAATGGGCCCTGCTGTGAAATATTAGATCAAGAATTGTAACTACATGCCCCTGTTGAACAGGGTTGGAAAAATTGGGCCTTTGGTGGTGGACGATGTGGTGGTGTTACCACAACACTGTAAGGCCTCACAGTTACTCTTGGTGGGCACAGGAACGGGCCCTGCTGTGAAATATTAGATCAAGGATTGTAATTACATGCCCCTGTTGAACAGGGGCAGAAAAATTGGGCCTTAGGCACAGGTGCTGGTGCCACAACACTGCAACCCCTCACAGAAACTCTAGTTGGAGTGCATGAATGAGCCCTGCTGCAAATTACTGCAGCAAAAATTGTAATTACACGCCCCTGTTAAACAGGGGCAGAAAAATTGGGCCTTAACCACTGGTGCCACAACACTGCAACCCCTCACAGATACTATAGTTGGAGTGCAGGAATGAGCCCTGCTGCAAAGTATTGCATCAAAAATTGTAATTAAAAGCCCCTGTTGAACAGGGGCAGAAAAATTGGGACTTAGCCACTGCTGCCACAACACTGCAATCCCTCACAGATACTCTAGTTGGAGCACAGGAATGAGCCCTGCTGCAAAACATTGCATCAAAAATTGTAATTACACGCCCCTATTAAACAGGGGCAGAAAAATTGGGCCTTAGCCACTGGTGGCAGTACCCAGAACCAAAAATTTTCTTACAAGCTATCAGTATGAAAATTGAGGAGGAAGAGGATAGTCACTCAGCATAACAGCATAGTCACTCAGCATCAGCATAGGCAGTCTTGAAGGGCTCTCACATTAAAAAAAAAAAATATTCCACTACATCAGCATCAGGTGCTTGGTAGCTGGTGATCCAAGACTGATTCATTTTTATGAAGGTCAGCCGATCGACCAATTCGGTGGACAGACGCACCCTGTTATCAGTTACAAAGCCTCCAGCAGCACTGAATGTGCGTTCCGAAAGAACGTTGGATGCAGGACAGGCCAGTAGCTCAATTGCATACTGTGCAGGCTCTGGCCAGTGATCCATCCTCAAGACCCAGTAACCCAGAGGATGTTCGGTGGGAAAGGTGTCCAAGTCTGATCTTGCCCCTAGGTATTCATGCATCATGTAAATCAGACACTGGCAATGGTTGCTGGAACCGATCATACCTTGGGGCTGCGGACTAAAAAATTGTCTGAACGCATCGTTAAGACGACCACCTTCTCCACCACTCCTTCTGTGACTGACAGAAGCCTCAGCAACATGTTGTCCAGGACCAGGAATTTGTAACCTCCCAGGCTCTGGAAACACGTTGCACAAACCTTTCTGCAAGGCCTCCCGAAGATGTTTAATCCTCTGCTCCCTCTGAGATGGCAAGATAAGGTCCGCAACCATACCCTTGTAACTTGGATCAAGGAGGGTTGCCAGCCAGTAATGATCCCTCTCCTTGATACTGTAGTGATCTAGAGTGTAGTGATCTAGTATATTAATGTATATTGGGTGTATAGATAATTAATAAGTACTCTTCCGCAGCAACCCAATTCTTCCAGAGAGATGCACTTTATTGACTTCCAACACAGAACAAAGTCCAAAGTCCACAGATGACAAAGAAATCCGACAGAGGAGATATAATTCAGAACCCCATGTCTTAGGTCCGAGTGTGCATACACAGATAAGCCTCACTTCCCCCATACAGACAAGCCTAACTTACACACACAAGCCTCACTTACTAAACCTATAGACTGAATGCCGTGTTATATTCACTAAATATTGAATGGCTGAGCAATCTGATTGGACTTTGATTAGCTTTAGTCTTTCAAACAGACAACAACCCCCAGCCGTGAACAGCTGTAGTCATAAACCATCCCAATTTGCACTCCCGCATATCAACATCAACAAGTCCTCTTTAGATATATGTAATTAGATTAGATTAACATACCACCTGAATACCCTTTGAAATGTTCAAATAGACTTGCATATGATTAACACATCAAAGAGTCTTCAGCTTTTCCCTTGCTATGTTAAAATTCAGTTGGACAATGCAACTGAATTTCTGGTCAGCACTCCAATACAATATTATACATAAATTGGCCAACATATTACAACAGATACCACGAATACGAGGATGCTTCCGCAGGCTTTGCAGGATCAGGGAGGCCATGCAACGTAGGTTTGCTGAGGCATTTGGTCCGAAGTCCTCTGGGTCTCTAAGGATGACATGATCCACAGCCACCTCCTCCCAGCCACGTACAAGTCCACGGTTTCTTCGGACTGTAAATGATCCCTTGAAGACTGCTGCTGATGCTGAGTGCCAGGCTCCACCTCCATGCTGATGCAATCCTCCTCCTCTTCCTGTGTGATCAGCGGGCACGCAGGAACACTGTCTGGATAAAGGGAGCCTTGAGAGATAAGGAAGTCCTCCTCTTCCTCCCTCTGTTCTGCCTCAAGTGCCCTGTCCATTATTCCATGCAGCGTGTGCTCCAACAGGTGGACAAGAGGGACATAGTCACTGATGCATGCATTGTCACTGCTCACCATCCTCGTGGCCTCCTCAAATGGTGACAGGACAGTGCATGCATCCCTGATCATAGTCCACTGGCATGGGGAAAAAAAACAAGCTCCCCTGACCCTGTCCTTGTGCCATAGTCTCACAGGTACTCATTGATGGCCCTCTGCTGCATGTGCAGCCACTGCAGCATGGCCGACGTTGGGTTCCACCTGGTGGGCATGTCACAGATTAGGCGGTTCTTTGGCAGGTTAAATTCCTTTTGGAGGTCAGCCAGCCGAGCCAGAGGAGGGGGTGGAGGAGAGAGGTGTGTCAGAATCACCACTAGTAGCATTTTGTAGGTGTGGTGGCGGAACAACCTCCAACACTACTGCACCCTGTCCTGCATCCTTCCCTGCTTCCAGCAGAGTCACCCAGTGGGCCATGAAAGATAGGTAACGTCCCTGTCCATGCGTCATAAGGGGGCGTGACCCCAGAGTCCCTGCGCATGCTGGGACCGTGACGTCACAAGGGGGCGGGGTCACCGCCTATATAAATGGCTCCGCAGCGCGCACACAGGATTCCAGCCGGAGAGAGCGTCATGTCAACATCGGAGGAAGAGAAGAAGAGAAACAGCGGCGACAAGACAGTGGCAGCAGACCGGGCCCCTCGCTGGCAAAAGAGCTGGAAGAAGATAGCGGAGGGGCCCAGGAGAAGAGGCCAAACACCAGGAGAAGTGGCCGAACACCGGGAGAAGTCGGAAGGAGACCCCCCGAAGTCAGAAGAAGACCCTGGAGCTGCCTAATAAATTATTCTTAAAATCTGTGTACTGTGTTTTTTTTTATTGACACTTTTTTCCCTAGGTAAATGGGTAGGGGTACCATGTACCCCATACTCATTCACATAGGGTGGGGGGCCGGGATCTGGGGGCCCCCTTATTAAAGGGGGGCTCCCGGATTCCAATAAGCCCCCCGCCTGCAGACACCGACAACCAACGGCCAGGGTTGTCGAGAAGAGGCCCTTGTCCTCATCAACATGGGGACAAGGTGCTTTGGGGTGGGGGGGCCGCAGGGCACCCCCCTCCCCCAAGGCACTCACCCCCCATGTTGAGGGCATGCGGCCTGGTACGGCTCAGGAGGGGGGGGGGCGCTCGCTCGTCCCCACCCCCTTTCCTGGCCGGCCGGGCTGCGTGCTCAGATAAAGGTCTGGTATGGATTTTGGGGGGACCCCCACGCCGTTTTTTCGGCATAGGGGGTTCCCCTTACAATCCATACCAGACCTAAGGGCCTGGTATGCCCCTGGGGGGGAACCCATGCCAGTTTTTTATTTAAAATTTGGCGCGGCGTTCCCCCCTCAGGATTTATACTAGACAGCTGTCAGCATTGCTGTCACTCATCGGGAAAGGAAAAAAGTTTTCCTTTCCCGATGAGTGAGCCATCTCGGCGCTGGCTCCCGTGACGGGGCTTGCAGGTGTCAAATCTCGCCGAGGAATGCGGCGAGATTGACACAATGTCGCGGTCACCTACTGTACACAATACACTGCAGCTATCTAACTGTCTCGCCTGCCTGCCACCAGGAACAGTCTGCAGTGAGCTCTAGCTAAACTATATACAGTATATATATATATATATATATATATATATATATATATATATATATATATACAAAACCGGGATGCATATATATACACAATACACTGCAGTTATCTAACTGTCTCGCCTGCCTGCTTGAAGCATATTAGCAACAGAACAGCAGGAAGGAATTGCCTGCCTGCTGAAACTAAATTAAATGACAGTCTCTGTCTCTCTCTTTAACAAACGCCACCAATACACGGCCGACGTGTATGCGGCCTTATATCGTGTGGGGCGTGTACTTAACCCCCTGAGCCAGGCACCCTGCCTGTGGCCAATTATGGCTCTCTTTGCTGACGGCGCTGTGATTGGCCAAAGCATGCGGGTCATAGTGCATGCTTGGCCAATCATCAGCCAGCAATGCACTGTGATGCCGCTGTGAATTATGGGCCGTGACCTGCCAAATTCGATTCGAATTTGGCGCGAATGGTCCATAATGTTCGTAATTTGATGAACGGTCGAACAGCCGATGTTCGAGTCGAACAGCCGATGTTCGAGTCGAACTTACGTTCGATTCGAACTGGAAGCTCATCCCTATCCGGGACACCCCTGTGGTTTGTACGAGGGTCTCATCCACACCCAGGCCCAAGGTCACCAAGAACACTGTAACCCCTCACAGTTACTCTTGTTGGGCGCAGGAACGGGCCCTGCTGTTAAAAATTTGTGAAAAAATTGAAATGACATGCCCCTGTCAGGTGCCAGGTGCAGAGAAATTGGCCCTTTGGTGTTGGCGGTGCCTGAACACTGTAACCCCACACAGTTAC
This sequence comes from Aquarana catesbeiana, assembly GCF_042186555.1. Classification (NCBI taxonomy): domain Eukaryota; kingdom Metazoa; phylum Chordata; class Amphibia; order Anura; family Ranidae; genus Aquarana; species Aquarana catesbeiana. The sequence goes on from NC_133324.1 coordinate 389,699,486, forward strand.
TCTTGTTGGGTGCAGGAACGGGTCCTGCTGTAAAAAATTATTTAATAAACTGAAATTACAAAAATTAGGCCATAGGTGTTGGTGGTGCTCTAAACCAAAAATATTGTTAGAAGCTAGCATCATCAAGATTCATGAATAGGATAGGCAGCATAGGCAGTCTTCAAGGGATCCCAGATCCCTAGCAAATTCAGTCAGTTACATCAGCATCAGGGGCTTGATAGTTGCTGATCTGGGACTGATTTGTTTTGATAAATGTAAGCCTATCAATGGAGTCTGTGGACAGGCACACTCTTTGATCCATTACAATCCATCCAGCAGCACTGAATGTCCATTCAGAAAGCATTCTGGATGCAGGACAGGCCAGTAGCTCGATTGCATATTGAGCAAGTTCTGGCCAGTGGTCCATCCTCAAGACCAAGTGGATGCTCAGTTGGAAGGGTCTCCAAGTCTGCTCTTCCCCTAGATTCTCCTGAGCTCTGCAACTTTACCCTTGTAACGTGGATCAAGAAGGTTTTGCCAGCCAGTAATGATCTCTCTTCTTGATACCACGAATCCTAGGGTCCTTTCACAGGCTTTGCAGAATCAGGTAGCTCATGCAGCCTAAGTTTGAAGAGGCATGAAATTCTGAGTCCTCTGGGTCACTAAGGATGACTGTGTGCGAAAAGACTGCGCTAAAATAATAAATGAGTAAAATAAGTGAAAGAAAGCTGCCAACACTCGAACATACAAAGTTCCAGATAAATAGTAAAGTGACAGTGTAGCGCTACTGAGAGATGTGAAATTAATCACAAAATGAAAACTCCAAACAAATCTATTAAAACAAAATATAAATCAACGAAACTGGATGTGACCCAGTAAATGTGTGTGATATAAAGTCCACAGAGGTGTAGAGTGGTGTGTTCTTCCAGGGAAGGTACTCTCAATCATAGAAAAATAATGTGAGGCTTGTCTGTAGTCATTTTCAGTGACACTCCAGAGGTAAGTGAATACTCTTACCAGCTATGATGGACCCCAAATGTCGTACGGCAAAGGGGTTGAAAAGGCTTGGGATCCTATGCAGTATGGATCAGATGCTGCTCAGGTACTGGACACAGAGGAGAGGAACCAGTTCGAATTGATGTCCTCAACACAGTGGCTGCTGCCGCTTGGAGAGCGGAGAGAGAGAGCACAAAGGGCTCATCCTGAGCAGACGTGTCAGCGCTGCATCCCGCCCCAGTTTGGGACACGGCTATCTGGCTGGAGAGTACCTGGAGATTCCACCGACCAAGAGTTGAGGACATCTCTTCAAACTGGTTCCTCTTGTCTGTGTCCAGTACCTGAGCAGCATCTGATCCATACTGCATAGGATCCCAAGCCTTTTCAACCCCTTTGCCGTAAGACATTTGGGGTCCATCATAGCTGGTAAGAGTATTCACTTACCTCTGGAGTGTCACTGAAAATGACTACAGACAAGCCTCACATTATTTTTCTATGATTGAGATTACCTTCCCTGGAAGAACACACCACTCTACAGCTCTGTGGACTTTATATCACACACATTTACTGGGTCACTAAGGATGACATTGTCAGGAACTACCTCCTCCTAGCCACGTAAAACTCCTTGGGTTTCTGGGGACTGAAAACCATCCCTTGAAGACTGCTGTGAGTTATCCTCTACACCCATGCTGACACAATCCTCCTCCTCCTCTTCCTCCTGTGTGTTTGGTGGCCCCGCAGGAATGGAATCTGCATAAAGGGGACCTTGAGAGGAAAGGAAGTCCTCCTCTTCCTCCCACTGTTCTGCCTCAAGTGCCCTGTCCATAATTCCATGAAGATTGTGCTCCAGTAGGAAGACTAGAGGGACAGTGTCACTGATGCATGCACTGTCGCTGCTCACCATCCTTGTGGCCTCCTCAAATGGTGACAGGACAGTGCATGCATCCTTAATTAGTAGCCACTGGTGTGGCAAAAAGAAGTCAAGCTCCCCTGAGCCTGTCCTGATGCCATACTCACACAGGTACTCATTGATGGCCCTCTGCTGTGCGTGCAGCCGTTGCAGCATTGCCAATGTTGAGTTCCACCTAGTGGGCATGTCACAAATGAGGCGGTTGGTGGGCAGGTTCAATTACCATTGAATGGCAGCCAGCCAAGCACTAACATTGTATGACCACCGGAAATGACCACAGACTTTTCTGGCCTGCCTCAGAAGATCTTGTAAGCCTGGGTACCTGGTCAAGAAACGCTGCATTGAACGCTGAACACTGCAATTCAGGATGTGTGCCAAGCATGGAACATGTGTCAAATGTCCCAACGGAGGGCAGAGAGAAGGTTGGCACCATTTTTGCATACAACCATTCCTGGCTAAAACTGCTGGGGCGTCAACCACCCCTGAGCCTGCCCCTGCAGAGCTGACAGAATCTCTGCCGCAGTGTGGCTCCTGTCCCCTAGACAGACCAACTGAAGCACCACATGGCATCTTTTAGCCTGACTGCTTGCATAGCTCCTTGAACGCTTAGGGAGCACTGCTAGTTCAGAGAACAATTCAGCAGAAGAGGCCATAGAGGAAGAAGAAGAGGAGGGGGTGGAGCAGACAGATGTAGCACAATCACCACCAGCTTTTTGGAGGTGTGGTGGTGGAACAAGCTCCAACACTGAACCCTGTCCTTCATCCTTGCCAGCAGAGTTACCCAGTGCACCGTGAAGGAAAGGTAACATCCTTGACCATGCCTGCTGGACCATGAGTCAACGGTAATGTGAACCTTGCTGCTGACTGCTCTGTCCCACAAGGCCAAAACATTGCCTTCCACATGACAGTAGAGAGCTGAAATGGCCTTATGTGAAAAGAAAATTATTTTTGGAACCTGCCACTGTGGTACAGCACATTCCACAAATTCATGAAAGGGGACAGAGTCTACCAGATTAAAAGGCGGCAGTTGTAGTGCTAGCAATTTGACCAAGCTAGAATTTAGACGCTGAGCATGTGGATGGCTGGGACAGTATTTTTTTTATGGTTCAGCAACTAGGGTAGCAAAATTTGCCTTCTAAAATCAACAGGTGATGTACTGCTAGCAGATTGGCTGCAAGTATTTGTGGCACCTATTGCTATACCTTCATTCCTCTCAATGCAGGTTTTTGAGACTTGAGGTATAGTAGGGATTGAGATCCCAGATGAGGAGTAAGGAGAAGTCCCTTTTTTTATGATGTGGGTCTTTCGGGTACTGTTGCCAATGGACTGCATGGCAGGTCGTCATATGTCTTGTCAAGCATGTGGTGCCCAAGCGAGTGGTGTTCTGGCCACACTTGTTCCACTTTAGACAGGGGTTGAAAACACCAATGGTGCAATCTACTGCACATTTGTTGAAAAAAAGTCCACACCAATGAACTTTTGGAAGTCAGTGGGGAGTCAGTAATGCCCTGTACATGTGGAGGTCTGTGGTGTGATGCAGTAGGGTGGCTGCCCTTAAGCTGGCCCCTGGAGGACATCCCACCTTGTTGGAGTTGTGCCTCCTCCTCCTCACTTTCCCCCTCTCTTCTCTCAGGCACCCAAGTACAGTCAGTGACCTCATCATCCCCTCCCTCCTCGTGACTGAAGAAAACTTGATAGTATGCTGCAGCTGGGGGAACATAACTGCTAGTTTCTTGTTCTTCTGTGGCACCCCCTTTCTCTAGGCTCATGTTACTCCATTACTCAACCTGGGAACCAACATCGGAGCATTCAAATTGTTGCGTACCCTCCAGCAGCATGTAACTGACACTATGGTCGAATAATTCTGGTGACTCCTCTGTGCATGATGGTGGGGCAACGGAAGGAGTAACTGTGGACAAGGAGCTGGTGGAATAGTCTGCTTTGGCAGCTGTGTGGGAAGGCAAACTAGTATGAGCCTGGGTGACAGAGTATGAGGGGGCTAAGTTATCCACTCAACCAACTCTTCTGCATGTTGTGGCTCAATAACATGGCCAGCAGCAGAAAAAATGACAAGCGTGACCCGCCTGCGGAGGATGCACCATGTCTGCGACCACCACTTTTCACTGTAGGTACAGAGGTTGCTTGCCCTCTTTTAGTGGCCTCTGAGCATCTGCCTCTCCTTGGTTGCCTTCCGGACATGATGGGGATTTTTTTCACACCGCACTACACTGTGATATGACTGATTTTTGATTTGGACTCTAAAACAAAGTTAATACTGCAGCTGCAAGAACACATTCACAGGACTCAATCACTGTGTTTAAAATTTCCGTTCAGTGAAAATTTATTATTACATGTTATCTTATACATAGATAAGAAAGGGGTGGTGTGAGATGTTATTAAAAACTAACAAATAGAAACATGTTATTAAAAACTAGCAAATAGAACAATTGCAAAAGTAAAACCTTGAGAAGGGAGGGGGGAGTAGAGAGTGTTTAGTAGGAGAAGTGTCTGTGTGTTAGGTGAAGGTTACAGAACACATTTCAACAGTGAGAACAAAATGGAGTCTCTTGTGCTTAAATGAACACTACAGTGAATGTCCATGTCATTTCCCCCTTTTGTTTATTTGACTCCATTCTTCTCCGCGTTACATTCAGCCGATTGCTGGTAACTCCTGTTACATTGGTGCAGAGAGACGGCGTCTTTTTCAGCTCTCTCCTAGCTTTCTCACAATAATGGGTTCATCAGAGCTGGTGGTACATTTGTTGGTACAGCGGGTAGTCACACAGAGGCATAGCCTGATGAGGAAGTAAATAACAAATATGAGAAATAGGAACATCACAATGTAAGCGCCTAGTTTCTGTAGCCATGTTGCTATACCATATAAAAAATCACCAAAACCTCCTAAACCCTGAAAGGGGTTCCATCCATCTTTAGCAATATCTCTAGCCTTATTCTGTAGTTCTCTTATCTTAGCAAGATGCCCTTTAATAATGTCCACATTATCAGAAATGTATATACAACAGTCAGTGCAAAATACCTTACACATCCCACCTTGAGCTGCAGTGAGATAATTTAGCGTTAATCTGTGCTCTAATACTACTTTTTTAAGCTGAGCCATTTCTTCATTTCATAAACCTATATCAGTGGTAGTAAGGTTAATAATCTCATCTACAATTCTAGTGTAATTATTTAGTCTTTTCATTGCTTCAATTCCCCATCCTGTCCAGGAAGGGAACCATGACCATGCCATGTCACCTTCAGTGAACAGCTCTCTTTTGAACACTAAAGGGTATTCTGGACTTTGATCTGGTCGCACTGTATCTTTGCGAACAGCCAAAGCAGGTACTAACTTCCCAATATAACATGTACCTGTAAGCTTTATTTCCACATATATAATATAATCCTCTACGTATGGACGGTATGCCTGCTCCCAAAAAACTGGAAGCAATAACATGGAATCTCAGGTAACCAATATTTTTACATATTGGGAACTGTGAGCAATTTGTACTATAAAGGGTTCTATTTAGCTCTGGATCTGGGATATAATAATATTGACCATAGTTTCCTCCATAAACTGTAATTTTTGCTCCGGTGCAATCTGAATTGCCCAACCGTGTACATTTAGTGTTAAACGGGCATGTAATGTTTAAACAAATCTGTGGAGTGTTTATCTGTTTTGAAACCATCAAAGTTACTGATCTGTGCTCATTAGCTGTGGAGACGATGTATGAGCCATTTATTCTGGTCCTGTTTAGATCAGTGAAATTGAGAGGCATTGCTATCATGGGTATTGTGCCTGTTTGGGGATGTAAGTGAGAACACACCCAGCAGTTACCAGCGTTGCTATGGGTTGCATACAATTTTAAAAGCACCAAATGTGGTCCGTCAAATTTTGGTTCTAGTACAGTGGTTCTCAACTCCTGTCCTCAGGACCCACTAACAGGCCAGATTTTAAGTATTACCTTGGGGAGATGCAGACTAGAATACTTCAATCACTGAGCAGCAAATTATATCACCTGTGATGTATTTCAGTTATCTTGCAAACCTGGCCTGTTAGTGGGTCCTGAGGACAGGAGTTGAGAACCACTGTTCTAGTGGCTTTCTGACGTGTCGCTTGACAACCACCCAGTCACCTGGTTGGATTCTGTGAATACCTGAAACAGAATCTGGGTCGGGGATAGATTTATAAACACCTTCATGTATTTTATTCAATGTTCTTTGCAAAATCTGAACATATTCTAACAGATTAGAGTGAGAAGCCTGCAACTGTTGGGGAAAATATAGCCCTGTTTTGGGTGGCCCTCGAAATAAAATCTCATAGGGGGACAGCCCATGTGGTTGTTTAGGGGTAGTTCGTACAGAATATAGGGCTAATGGCAAAGCTTCCACCTATCCTTTTCCTGTATCTGCTTTAATTTTTGCACATCTGTTTTTCAAAATTCCATTAAGTCTCTCAATTTTACCACTACTTTGTGGATGATAAGGTGTATGGAAAGCTTGCTGTATGTGAAGGGCTTCCATTACCTCTTTCATTACTTCCCCAGTAAAATGGGTTCCTCTGTCACTCTCAATAGTTTCAGGAACTCCATATCTACAAACCATTTCATTCAAAATTTTCTTTGCTGTTGTTTTTGCATTTGCTTTAGCTACTGGCCAGCTCTCGGGCCAACCTGAGAACATGTCAACACACACTAAAGCAAACTCATAGGTGCCTATTCTGGGCATATGAATGTAGTCTATTTGAATTCTTTGGAAAGGGAAATCTGGCTTAGGAGAATGCTTTTGGGGAACATGGACAGGCCTCCCTGCATTGTACAGAGCACAAGTGAGACATGAAGCACAAAACCTGGCTGCAAATGCACTAAATCCAGGTGCTATCCAATAGCAGTCAGTAAGTGCCACCATCGCGCCCTTAGCAAGATGACTGACGCCATGTGCCAGTTGTGCTAAAACTGGGTACAAACTCCTGGGTAGACACCACCTGTTGTCAGCGCTCCACAGGCACTGCTGATTTTGGGTAGCATTACATTTGATCCACTTATCCTTCTCTTCATCAGGGGCCTGGTTCTGCAACTGAATTAGAGTTTCTAGATCCCACTGCTCTTGATGAGGGGAATCTGTCCCCGCTACCTGGGCGACCCCTACAGTGGGTGTGACTCCAAATGCCATAAGGGCAGCATCCTTTGCCGCTTGGTCAGCTAAAGCATTTCCTCTGGCTGTCATGTCATTTCCCCTTGCATGCCCTTTTACCTTCAAGATGGCAACTTCTGCTGGTTTCTGAAAAGCCTCAAATAGCCGCTCTATGAGTTTTGCATGTCTCACTGGCTTTCCTGCACTAGTCAGAAAGTTCCGTGCTTTCCAGGCCCAAAATCGTGGGCTATTCCAAATGCATATCTGCTGTCAGTGTAAATGTTTCCCCTTTGATTCTCTAGGAGATGACATGCTTTGACTACAGCACACAACTCCGCTTCCTGTGCTGACATCTGGGGTTTCAATGCTTCCTGATGTAAAATGGTGTCTGTAGTGGTTACAGCAAACCCTGTGTGTGGCTGACCATCATCAGTGTAAAATCTGGAACCATCTACGAATAAGTGTGTGTCACAATCTGATAAAGGCTCATCTTTTGCTGGTGTGACAGAGGCCCTTTCTACCTCCATAAGAGCCATACAATCATGAGAAAAACTCTCAGGTTCTACATCAGTACCATTTGTTGCATCTTCCTCATCAATTATAGGAAGAAGAGTAGCCGGATTTAAAGTAACACATCGTTTGATTGTTAAATTCAATGGAGCAAAAAGAGCAGACTGGTACTTGTCAAATCTACTGGCAGACACATGTCTGGTATTTACTTGATTCATGATTTCCTGTACTGCATGTGGCACATACAGGATCAGAGCAGAATCTAGTACAAGCTCCGTTACTTTGTCTAGCAGCAAAATGCAGGCTGCTATGGCTCACATACAACTGGGGGAGCCTTTGATGACAGGGTCTAATGAGGCTGATACATACATCACAGGCCTCTGTTTGTCTCCATGTAGCTGGGTGAGTACACCTGCAGCAAATCCATTGACTTCATGACAGAACAACGAGAAAGTCTTAGTATAGTCAGGAAGTCCAATGGCGGGAGCTTCAGACAAAATTTTAATAAGCTCCTTCATCTGCAATTCATTGTCCCATGTGAGTTTGCAAGGGTTTCTAGTGGTAGCCTCATATAGAGGAGCCATAAGTTCTGATGCATTTGGAATCCAGTCCCTACAATATCCCACTAACCCCAGGAAGGCACGTAGTTGCCGTGCATTTCTTGGCTTTTCAAAGTTTTGTAGAGTTTCAATTCGATCTGGGGTTAGGTGACGGATTCCATGTGAAATGCAGTGACCCAGGAAGATCACTTTCTCTTGGCAGTATTGTAGCTTATCTTTGCTAACTTTGTTGTTACTGTTATAGAGAAACATGAGAAGGCTTACTGTTTCTCTGCTACAAATGTCCTTTGTATCAGAACAAATAAGCAAATCATCTATGTACTGAAGCAAAACTGTGTTTGGGTGTTAGGGGGGCCATTGGTCCAATACTTGCTTTAACGCAGTATTATATTCAGAGGGGCTACTCACACAGCCTTGGGGCAATCTTGTCCATGCTAACTTTTGGACATCATGGGTAAATGAAAAAAGGTGCCAGCAATCTGGGTGCAGGGGCACCGAAAAGAAAGCATTTGCAAGATCAATCACTGTAAAGCAGGTGCTGGAGGCAGGTATTCCACTTAGTAAAGTGCGGGGGTTGGGTACTATCGGGGTATCTGCCTCTATTATATTGTTAATGGCTCTCAAATCATGCACCATGCGGTATGTCACCTGCCCACCCTTCTTGTCTGGCTTCTTTGCAATTGGGAACAGGGGTGTATTGACCTGGGACTTAATTGGTACAACAACCCGTGCTGCTTTCAGTTGAGTGATTTGATCCTTTATCCCCTCAGTCTGAGCAATACTCAGTGGGTACTGTTTAATCTGTGGGAGATGGGCTCCTGGTTTAATTTTTATCATGACTGGGGTGCAATCCAGCAGACCTACATCATATTTGCTGGTGGCCCATAATTCAGCGAGAATCACTTTCAATTCTGGTGGAAATGGTGGAGTGGAGTCCTGGATTAAAAATACCGTATTTATCGGCGTATAACACGCACCGGCGTATAACACGCACCCCAATTTAGGAGGGAATTTTAAGGAAAAAAAAACTTTTAGGAGGGAAGTTGAAGGGAAAAAAAACTTACATTTAAATGCCCATCATTGCAGCCTTCTCAGTGCAGCCATGTCAGTGCAGCCTTGTCAGTGCAGCCTTGTCAGTGCAGCCATGTCAGTGCAGCCATGTCAGTGCAGCCTTCCCCAGTGCAGCCTTGTCAGTGCAGATTTCCCCAGTGCAGCCTTGTCAGTGCAGACTTCCCCAGTGCAGCCTTGTCAGTGCAGACTTCCCCAGTGCAGCCTTGTCAGTGCAGACTTCCCCAGTGCAGCCTTGTCAGTGCAGACTTCCCCAGTGCAGCCTTGCCAGTGCAGACTTCCCCAGTGCAGCCTTCCCCAGTGCAGCCTTGTTAGTGCAGCCTTCCCCAGTGCAGCCTTGTCAGTGCAGACTTCCCCAGTGCAGCCTTGTCAGTGCAGACTTCCCCAGTGCAGCCTTGTCAGTGCAGACTTCCCCAGTGCAGCCTTGTCAGTGCAGCCTTCCCCAGTGCAGCCTCCCCAGTGCAGCCTTGCTCCAATGATCCCAGCCATTCTGGGCTTCAAAATCACCGATCGCGATTTGAAAATGGCGCCGCCGGCACCGAAATACACAGAGCCGGTCCTCGGCTCTTTCCGGCGGCTCTCGTTCACTTTCGGCTCCACTCGTAGTCCCGAGCGGAGCTATCCGAACCTAGCCAAGTAGGTTCGGATAGCTCCGCTCGGGACCACGAGTGGAGCCGAAAGTGAACGAGAGCCGCCGGAAAGAGCCGAGGACCGGCTCTGTGTATTTCGGCGCCGGCGGCGCCATTTTCAAATCGCGGTCGGCGATTTTGAAAATGTGACAGGTCGGGATCGCAGGGGATCGGCGTATAACACGCACCTGCGATTTTCCCCTGGTTTTAAGGGGAAAAAAGTGCGTGTTATACACCGATAAATACAGTACTCCACAGGCAGAATTTAAAACTTCTCCTGACAGACTACTGACCACTTGGACTCCTGTAGGAGTGTAGTCTATGTTTGCTAAAATTTGGTTCAAAATGTCAGCTCCCAAAAGATTGGTAGGAACTGTGTCTGAAACTAACACTTTAGTGACAATTTCTGTTTGCTGTCCTAGCCTGAGTTTAAGTGGCTTGGACTCAACCAAATCAGTAGAGGTCCCGGTTAGGCCAACACCAGAGATAACATTTGTAGATAATAATCCTGGAGGTAAGTCCTCTATATTGAAAACACTTCGGCTTGCACCAGTATCAATTAAACAGGTTAATTCTGTTTCTCCTCCAGGATAGGGGAGTTCTTGTAAAAATACTTTTACTCTGGCCTCGGGACCATTGTCTCCCCTATTTAAGATGATTGATACTGGCATGCCATTTTCCTATGCCTGATCCACTGCTTTTGGCAGAGAACTGGGATCAGCATTAGGTGCCGCTAAGCTCTTTTCCAGTCTACGGTCAGGAAGATGGCAGAATTTGGCTATGTGTCCTTCCCCATCACAATTGTAGCATATAATTGGTCCCCGATTGCCATGATTTCTGAGATTGCCTTTGCCTCTTCCTCTTCCTCTCTGCTTCCCCATGTACATTACCTTGGGTTTGCTGTCTTTTTGGTTAATCCTGTTTTCTATGGATAACAGGATAGGCAGGACGTCTCGAATAGACATATTGCCTGCCTCAGGCCTTGCTGTGAACAACTTTTCTTTCAACTGGGGTATTAAACCATCAAGAAACCTTTGTTTCATCAGTTGTGTAGATGGACTTGCAGTTTCTCCCGCCTTTTCTTCCTCTATTTTAATGCCTGCTTCCTCAGCCATATCGCTTAACCGCCTCCAATAAGCCTCTGCTGCTTCCTCTTTCCCTTGCTTAGCATTCATAAATTCAGCATGTCTGGTTTGTCCATATATTTGGGGCAATTTTTCCTTCAATTGCTCACAAACCTCCCGTCCACTAACCTTCTTACCTAGATTTTTGACGTCTACACCACATTCTTTAAGTATATAGCCAGACATGTTGCTTTCCACTGCTTTAATAAGAAGCTGATGAATGTCAGTAGCAGAAGCCTCATATGCTTCCTGTGCAGCGCTAAGTTTGTTTGCAAACCCAATTGGATTCTTTCTAGGATCTCCCAATCCCTCTAATATGGCTCTCATATCTTGGGGACTAAAAGGTACATGACATTTAATTTGAGACTTACTGTCAACAGCATCACCTTCAAAAACTAATTGGGTTCTGACAGGATAAACTGCAACAGATTGCTCTATGCCAGGGGCAGAAGGACTGGCATCTCCCTTCCTTCTCTCTTCATCTTGCTGCCACAATTTGGAAATTATGGTTTGCTCCGGAAGTTCAGACTCTATCTCTCTTTCTCTGGCCAAAGCCTTAAGTTCAGAGAGATCTAGTTTTGCATATGTGCCTTTTGATTTATGCCAATCATCTGTTTCTAGGATATGAGCCAAAATCCTCTTTGTAGGTTGATATGGGGCTGTTAAACCTCTGCTCTCTACTATATTGCATAGCTCATCTTTTGTGTGTTCCATGTAATCTAATTCTTTTGCTTCTGTGCGTGGACCCCTTAAAGCCAAACTGGCAGCCACATAACGTGGGGGGTCCTCCTCTACAGAGTCTTCTGGCCAAACGTAGTCAATTTGGGCAGTACTTTTATTAAATATCTCCGTCAAGCCAGTTTGATTTGCTACTTTAGCTTCTGTCTCCCATGTGCAAGCTATTCTCCACGTTCCTTCACTGCACAGTAGTGGGCCATAATCATGCAGAAAAGTTTGCCATACTTTTAAATCAAAAGTCCCTTCAGATTTTAAAGGTTTAGCTGTTCCCTTTGTCCATTCTACCCATTTATCTAGGGACTCAGTATAGGCAGAACCGTACCTTCGGTTCATATATTCTCTAGCGCTCATCTTGCGCTGGGCATTTTCTGAAGGCCTCTCTCCCTTCATTCCCTTAATTAATTTAATGCCCATAATGACTGGCCAGTCTTCTCTACTTGTGCCTGTACCCATTTGCCTCTAAAACAAATAGTACAGCAAATCTGCAGATTTACAAGAATAGTCTCCACTTATCTACGTGGATAGAAGGGGTTTATGACAATAGACAAAACACTCATTAAGAGACCCTCCTCGTCTCTTCTCTTCTCTGTGAGTTTTATCTGACCCTACCATGCGCCTCTGACTCAGGTCGCCCACAAGGAGTCAATGCAGGGAACTGCAGAGGATTTTTCCTATCCACACACAATCCAACCCGTGAAGGGAGACACATACACATTCACACACACACGTTACCCAACCAGAAAGGTCCGAGAGTGGTCTGGTTTCCTTGAGAAACGACAGATAGGATACATAGGAAAAGGCAGAACTATAGCAAGCTTAAGGGCAGCTTACCTAGCCGGCATTTGAGGTCTGCATTTCCCGATGATCCCGATCGAAGCGCAGTTCCTTCTGGAGACTCTGCCAAACTCCTGGCTGGCTCGCCAAGCTGATATGACTGATTTCTGATTTAAGCTGCAGGAACAGATTCACAGGACTCAATGACTGTGTTTAAAATGTCCGTTCAGTGAAAATTTATTATTACATGTTATTTTATACATAGATAAGAAAGGGGTGATGTGAGATGTTATTAAAAACTAACAAATAGAAATATGTTATTAAAAACTAGCGAATAGAACAATTGCAAAAGTAAAATCTTGAGAAAGGAGGGGGGAGTAGAGAGCATTTAGTAGGAGAAGTGTCCGTGTATTAGGTGAAGGTTACAGAACACATTTCAACAGTGAGAACAAAATGGAGTCTCTTGTGCTTAAATGAACAGTACAGTGAATGTCCATGTCAACTGTATTATATACTATACAGCAACTGCACTGTATCATATACTGTACACTTCCTGCACTGTATTATATACTGTACATTGCCTGCACTGTATTATATACTGTACACTGACTGTAATTATATATTGTACATCGCCTGCACTGTATTATATACTGTACACCGCCTACACTGTATTATATACTATACACTACCTGCATTGTATTATATACTGTACACTGACTGCAATGTATTATATTTTATACACCGCCTGTACTGTATTATATACTGTACACTGACTGCACTGTATTATATATTGTACATCGCCTGCACTGTATTATATACTGTACACTGACTGCAATGTATTATATACTGTACACACTGTATTATATACTGTGTACACCGCCTGCACTGTATTATATACTGTACACTGCCTGCACTGTATTATATACTGTGCACCGCCTGCACTGTATTGTATACTGTACACTGCCTGCACTGTATTATAGATTGTAACTGTCTGCACTGTATTATATACTGTACACTGCCTGCACTGTATTATATACTGTAACTGCCTGCACTGTATTATATACTGTGCACCACCTGCACTGTAATATATACTGTATACCGCCTGCACTGTATTATATACTTTACACTGTCTGCACTGTATTATATAATGTATACTGTCTGCACTGTATTATATACTGTACACTTCCTGCACTGTATTATATACTATGCCCTCAAGATAGGTAAAAAATAAATACTGCGCTTACACTGATTAAAGAAAAGCTGCGACTAGAAAGTAGTAAGCTGAAAATAGTGTAAGTCGAAAAAAGTTGCGCTGAAAACTAAAGTGACGAAAGGCAAATGCCTGAAAAATAATGTGAATGTGGAGATTGAATGTGGGTCATTGAGTGGAAGTGTCAAACACTATGAAAGAAATTAAAAATGCTATTAAGTGAATAAAATATAAATGAGAATAATTGTGTATATGACAAAAAACAAATATTGCATATCACAATCAATAAACAATATGTGCCTCTAGTGTCAATATATACATTAATACAGCTTAACTGTAACCACAGAGCCAAACCATAGTAGTGTAACAACATAAGAAACTAAAAAACTAAAGAAAGTCCGTGATTCAAAAGAGCAGTATTAAATAAAGTCCATCCATATTACATTGACATGCATAGATTAAAACTGATCTCCAGGTGCTCTGTGAGGTAATGTAACAGGATCTCGCTGTGATAGGATATAAGGTGCGTAGATAAACCTCCACCTCCAAGAAAAATTACTGCCTCTTACCAGATGGAAATGGTCTCTAAATTACAGGAGACCCAGGAGGCAGATGGCTGTACCCCAGCCAGGGATCCTTAAGCAGGCACTCAGCGTACGGGACCTGGGACTCACTCCACACAGCCTCAGCATTTATGGAAATATTGCCATGTAAAAGATAAATTGCTCCACATAGTGTAAAATCCAGCGATTTATTGTATAAAAAGTATAAAGGTTGCACTTACAAAAGCATCGTAAATTGCAGGCATGTAAAATAGAAAGCCGGCTTCAAGAAAACCCGTGTCCTACGAGTCTGTGTATCGCGGTGTCGTCGGGACGTAGCTCCTCCTCCCTACGCGTAGGGAGGAGGAGCTACGTCCCGACGACACCGCGATACACAGACTCGTAGGACACGGGTTTTCTTGAAGCCGGCTTTCTATTTTACATGCCTGCAATTTACGATGCTTTTGTAAGTGCAACCTTTATACTTTTTATACAATAAATCGCTGGATTTTACACTATGTGGAGCAATTTATCTTTTACATGGCAATATTTCCATAAATGCTGAGGCTGTGTGGAGTGAGTCCCAGGTCCCGTACGCTGAGTGCCTGCTTAAGGATCCCTGGCTGGGGTACAGCCATCTGCCTCCTGGGTCTCCTGTAATTTAGAGACCATTTCCATCTGGTAAGAGGCAGTAATTTTTCTTGGAGGTGGAGGTTTATCTACGCACCTTATATCCTATCACAGCGAGATCCTGTTACATTACCTCACAGAGCACCTGGAGATCAGTTTTAATCTATGCATGTCAATGTAATATGGATGGACTTTATTTAATACTGCTCTTTTGAATCACGGACTTTCTTTAGTTTTTTAGTTTCTTATGTTGTTACACTACTATGGTTTGGCTCTGTGGTTACAGTTAAGCTGTATTAATGTATATATTGACACTAGAGGCACATATTGTTTATTGATTGTGATATGCAATATTTGTTTTTTGTCATATACACAATTATTCTCATTTATATTTTATTCACTTAATAGCATTTTTAATTTCTTTCATAGTGTTTGACACTTCCACTCAATGACCCACATTCAATCTCCACATTCACATTATTTTTCAGGCATTTGCCTTTCGTCACTTTAGTTTTCAGCGCAACTTTTTTTGACTTATACTATACCCTGCCTGCCTGCACTGTAATATATACTGTACCCTGCCTGAACTCTATATATATAAAAATATCTATACCACACTGACTACACGCTCTATCAACTCACTGACTAACCTGCCTAATCTATCTCACGTTCTCTACAACACACTACATACTGCTGCTGTGTAAGCAGCCTTATATAGGTATGGAATAGCCCCTTAGCCATGATTAGCCAAAGGCACCCTGCCTTTAGCCAATCATAGCTCTCACAGCACATTGCGCTGTGATTGGTCAAAGCATGCAGGTCAGGTGCATGCTTTAGCCAATCAGCAGCTGTCAATGCACTGCGATCTCACAGTGCATTATGGGGCACTCAAATTTACCACGCATGCCCCATATGTTCGCTTGTTCTGCAAACAAATGAACACCCAATGTTCGAGTCGAACACCCAATGTTCAAGTCGATCCATGGGTGCAGTGCAGTGTAACCGTGGTTTTCATGTGGTTTGGTGCGCTTTCTGAAACAAAAAACTGAAATCGTGGTTTTGGTGTGCTTTCAGAAAGTGCATCAAAACTGTGGGGTATAATAGAAATTTATTGCAAAGCGCAGCTAACCTACATGAAAACTGCGGATACACTGTGCTGCACCTATGGTGTGGGAAAACCACACTGCATTAGTCTGTAAGCCAAGCTGACTGTTAAATACTACTGACCCTGGAACCGCTTCACTTACTACTGACCTCTGAGTCACTTCTGAGTGAGTGCTAACATATTGCATAGACATTGGGTTCTGGTCTGACAGAAGTGAAATATAAAGTATAAGATCTATCCCCATTTAGGGGGATTGGTAATACATATTTGACTGTTGGTTTTTCAACATGATTTTTGTATGCAATAAAATATAGTATTTTTATTTTTTTCAATTTTTTTATTGAAGAAAGTAAGAAATGAAGAAAGGCAGCCTCCAAATAAACGTTCATATACAAAATAGGAAGCATACAAAGAATCCAATAACAGTTGAGTTACAGTTACAAATACAACGGATTAGTATCAGATAAGTCAAAAAAAGAGGATTAAGGATGAGCTCAGGCGTGTTCACACAGCCCACGTGCAGAGCCCCCCAGGAAGTCGGCACTGCGCTGTGCTAATCACAGGCAGTGAGACATTTTCCGATCTCTGCAGCCGCGCATCGGGACAATGTCTCACTGCCTGTGATTAGCGCAGAGCAGTGCCAACTTCCTGGTGGGCTCTGCACGTGGGCTGTACGAACACGCCCCCAAGCTCATCCTTAAAGAGGACCAATGCTGACCACCAAAATGCAAAAGTCCTGACAAATATCAGCCATAATGTAAGCCGGTACCGATAACGAAAACATGGGGAAACATCCCTTAGGGATACCAATCTGGAATATTATAATGTAATTCCAGGAGATAATCCCGAAATTGGGTAACTTCTGAGTGATCTCTATATGATGTATAAAACTGCCCAATTTTTACAGAGAAGTAAGAAACATGGAGTATAAACAAGAAGTTGAAGAGAGAAAAAAAATATATTAAGAGCCGGGGGTGGGAGGGGGGGTGGTGGCTGGGTGGTCTGTAGGGCAGAAGGGTAGTCTAGTCCAGTGTTTCTCAACTCCAGTCCTCAAGGCGCCCCAACAGGTCATGTTTTCAGAATTTCCCTCAGATGAACAGCTGTGGTAATTACTAAGGCAGTGAAACTGATCAAATCACCTGTGCAAAATAATGGGAGGCCTGAAAACATGACCTGTTGGGGCACCTTGAGGACTGGAGTTGAGAAACATGATCTAGTCTATAAGTCAGTCGATCTTCCTCAGAATAAAGAAACATGTTCCATAATGTCCAGGTGTGCATGTAGGCCTCTTGTTTCCACATTCAGAAGGTGTTGTATTATAGATTTCTTGCAGACCTTGGCAGAAATTATGGAACCGTGCAACAGGAAAAAATTCTGGATAAAATGTAGTATTTTTGCTTATACCTTGCTTTGTGCACAGGTCCAAATCATTTGATGGAGGGGGGATTATGGAGGGGGGATTATGGTGTGGCAAAGCTTTGAATGTATTTACAAATTCATCATACAAGTTAGTCCATTGTGAACACAATTTCCATACTTCCTTGATTTGGAAGGCAGTTAAAGACTTAAAAGGATTATGTCACCGGAAGGAAGTGGGCAAATTGCAGGTATGAAGTGCATTGACAGAAAGATACATGTACATACAATCTTAAAAACCCACCTGAAACAGCTGAATCTCATGCCTTTCTGCCAGGCAAATCTTCTGCACTTCCTGAGGATGCTAAAGTTTGTCAAATTCTTCCTGCCTCCTGCACATTTCGCTTAGCTAGTGAAGCTGATAATCAAAGTAATGGGTTAACAGGTGTATGTGTGTGCGTGTGCGTACAATTTCAAACAGTAAAACCATCATAATCCTTCTTGCCAAAAACAGGTATGCTTCACCCATGCTGACCTCTTCAGATAGGGAAATCTTTCTACCAAACAACAAAATAAAAACAAGAGGTCACAAAAGTATTTGCATTACTTGATGAAAAGTTTAATAAAAACACAAAATGTGCTGAATGCATGCTCACAAAAAGCCAAAGACAAATGGGTGCTGTATAAATGGAACCCTAGTGACAGAGAGGTCAAGATGTGGATTCCGAGACCTAGACATCAGGCAAATTTCATGGACACCCTCCAAGAACTGGATGACAGTGCTGTAGCCGTCTTTCTAATATAGCGTGGTCGACAAGTGGTTAAGGATCACTTTAATATGGCAATAGATTAATGATCACATTGCACATACTTGCAGCTCTTTGCCCCCCCCCTCACCACTTCCTCCAGTATTAGATTCTCTATAAAGAGAACTATGTTCTCACTGAGCATTATACATTTGTATCTGTCTATAAAGCCTGTGGATATATGAACACGGGGACATGACCTTAAACTAGCTGGAAGAAAGTTCAATTATTATTTTACTGAAAGAGTAGTTGATGCTTTGAATAGACTTCCAGCAAAGGTAGTGAGTTAGTCTATAGTAAGTGGTTTTAAACATGCTTGGGACAAACAGATCTATAATGAGACAAAAAAGTAAAAAAAAAAATGTATACACTATATTGTTAAAAGAGTTGCGAGCCAGGACTGCGAGCCAGGCATTCTAAACCTTGTGGACAGCCTTCCCAGAAGAGTTAAAGATGTTATAGCTGCAAAGGGTGGGCCAACTCATTATTGAACCCTACGGACTAATACCCCGTACACACGATCTAAAATGCTGCCAGCAAAACTTCGATGAGAGGTTTTGGTCGGAAAATGTGACCGTGTGTATGCTCCATTGGACTTTTGCTGGTGGAATTCCAGCCAGCAAAAGATTGAGAGCGGGTTCTCTATTTTTCGGTCGGAAAAAGTTCCTATCCGAAAATGCGTTCATCTGTATGCAATTCGGATGTGCAAAAATCACGCATGCTTGGAAACAATTCAACGCATGCTCATAAGCATTGAACTTCATTTTCTCGGCTTGTCGTAGTGTTGTACATCACCGTGTTCTTGATGGTCGAAAGTTCAGGGAACTTTTGTGTGACCGTGTGTATGCAAGGCAAGCTTGAGTGGAATCCCGTCGGAAAAGCCATCATACCTTTTTCCGACCAAAATTCCAATTACGTGTATGCGGCATAAGACTGGGATGCCATTAAAGTGCATGTGCATGTAAAGGCAGGTGTCACAAAACTTTTGACAATATAGTATATATATATATATATATATATATATATATATATATATATACAGTATCTCACAAAAGTGAGTACACCCCTAAGTGAAAATGTCCAAATTGGGCCCAACTATCCATTTTCTCTCCCCAGTGTCATGTGGCTCGTTAGTGTTACAAGGTCTCAGGTGTGAATGGGGAGCAGGTGTGTTTAATTTGGTGTCATCGCTCTCACTCTCTCATACTGGTCACTGAAACTTCAACATGGCACCTCATGGCAAAGAACTCTCTGAGGATCTGAAAAAAAGAATTGTTGCTCTACATAAAATTGGCTAGGCTATAAGAAGATTGCCAAGACCCTGAAACTGAGCTGCAGTACGGTGGCCAAGACCATACAGCGGTTAATAGGACAAGTTCCACTCAGAACAGGCCTCATCATGGTCGACCAAAGAAGTTGAGTGCATGTGCTCAGCGTCATATCCAGAGGTTGTCTTTGGGAAATAGACATATGAGTGCTGCCAGCATTGCTGCAGAGGTTGAAGGGGTAGGGGGTCAGCCTGTCAGTGCTCAGACCATACACCACACACTGCATCAAATTGGTCTGCATGGCTGTCATCCCATAAGGAAGCCTCTTCTAAAGATGATGCACAAGAAGGTCTGCAAACAGTTTGCTGAAGACAAGCAGACTAGGGACATGGATTACTGGAACCATGTCCTGTGGTCTGAAGAGACCGAGATAAACTTATTTGGTTCAGATAGTGTCAAGCGTGTGTCATGGCAACCAGGTGAGGAGTACAAAGACAAGTGTGTCTTGCCTACAGTCAAGCATGGTGGTGGGAGTGTCATGGTCTGGGACTGCATGAGTGCTGCCGGCACTGAGGAGCTACAGTTCATTGAGGGAACCATGAATGCCAACATGTACTGTGACATACTGAAGCAGAGCATGATCTTCTCCCTTCGGAGAAGGGCAGTATTCCAAAATGATAACGACTCCAAACACATCTCCAAGATGACCACTGCCTTGCTAAAGAAGCTGAGGGTAAAGGTGATGGACTGGCCAAGCATGTCTCCAGACTTAAAACCTATTGAGCATCTGTGGGACATCCTCAAATGGAAGGTGGAGGAGCGCAAGGTCTCTAACATCCACCAGCTCTGTGATTTTGTCATGGAGGAGTGGAAAAGGACTCCAGTGGCAACCTGTGAAGCTCTGGTGAACTCCATGCCCAAGAGGGTTAAGGCAGTGCTGAAAAATAATGGTGGCCACACAAAATATTGACACTTTGGGCCCAATTTGGATATTTTCACCTAGGGGTGCACTCACTTTTGTTGCCAGTGGTTTAGACATTAATGGCTGTGTGTTGAGGTATTTTGAGGGACAGCAAATTTACACTGTTATACAAGCTGTACACTCACTACTTTATTTTGTAGCAAAGTGTAATTTCTTCAGTGTTGTCACAGGAAAAGATATACCGTATTTATTGGCGTATAACACGCGCCGGCGTCTAACACGCACTCCAAGTTTAGGAGGGAATTTTAAGGAAAAAAACATTTTAAGGAAAAAAACTTACATTTAAATGCCCATCAATGCAACCTTTCAGTGTCATCTGCAGCCTTGTAGTGTCATTTGCAGCCTTTCAGTGTCATTTGCAGCCTTGTAGTGTCATTTGAAGCCTTGTTGTGTCATCTGCAGCCTTGTGTCTTCTGCAGCCTTGTTGTGTCATTTGCAGCCTTGTTGTGTCATTTGCAGCCTTGTTGTGTATCTGCAGCCTTGTTGTGTCATCTGCAGACTTGTTGTGCCATCTGCAGCCTTGCCCAGTGACACTGCAGCCTTGTAGTGTCACTGCAGTTTTTAAATATGGCGCCACCGAGAAACACAGAGCCGATCCTGTGTCTCTCGGCAGCTCTCGGCTGCTTTCGGCTCCTCTTGTAGTCCTGTGGGAGGAGCCGAGCACAGCCGACATTCATACATAGCCAAGTGTATTCGGCTAGGTTCAGCTAGCTCCACTCACAGTCACGCCCAGTCCCTGTGTTATGTCCATCTTAGGGCGGGACTGGGCGTGACTGTAAGCGGTGCTAGCCGAACCTAGACGAGTACACTCGGCTATGTATGAATGTCAGCGGCGCTCGCTCCTCCGCTCACAGTCAGCGGGGGACCGGCGGGGATTGGCGTATAACACGCACCCACGATTTTCCCCTCATTTTAAGGGGAAAAAACTGCGTGTTATATATACAGTTGGGACGGAAAGTATTCAGACCCCCTTAAATTTTTCACTCTTTGTTATATTGCAGCCATTTGATAAAATCATTTAAGTTCATTTTTTTCCTCATTAATGTACACACAGCACCCCATATTGACAGAAAAACACAGAATTGTTGACATTTTTGCAGATTTATTAAAAAAGAAAAACTGAAATATCACATGGTCCTAAGTATTCAGACCCTTTGCTGTGACACTCATTTATTTAACTCAGGTGCTGTTCATTTCTTCTGATCATCCTTGAGATAATCCTACACCTTCATTTGAGTCCAGCTGTGTTTAATTATACTGATTGGACTTGATTAGGAAAGCGACACACCTGTCTATATAAGACCTTACAGCTCACAGTGCATGTCAGAGCAAATGAGAATCATGAGGTCAAAGGAACTGCCTGAAGAGCTCAGAGACAGAATTGTGGCAAGGCACAGATCTGGCCAAGGTTACAAAAAAATTCTGCTGCACTTAAGGTTCCTAAGAGCACTGTGGCCTCCATAATCCTTAAATGGAAGATGTTTGGGACGACCAGAACCCTTCCTAGAGCTGGCCATCCGGCCAAACTGAGCTATCGGGGGAGAAGAGCCTTGGTGAGAGAGGTAAAGAAGAACCCAAAGATCACTGTGGCTGAGCTCCAGAGATGCAGTCGGGAGATGGGAGAAAGTTGTAGAAAGTCAACCATCACTGCAGCCCTCCACCAGTTGGGGCTTTATGGCAGAGTGGCCCGACGGAAGCCTCTCCTCAGTGCAAGACACATGAAAGCCTGCATGGAGTTTGCTAAAAAAAAACTGAAGGACTCCAAGATGGTGAGAAATAAAATTATTTGGTCTGATGAGACCACGATAGAACTTTTTGACCTTAATTCTAAGTGGTATGTGTGGAGAAAACCAGGCACTGCTCATCACCCGTCCAATACAGTCCCAACAGTGAAGCATGTTGGTGGTAGCATCATACTGTGGGGGTGTTTTTCAGCTGAAGGGACAGGACGACTGGTTGCAATCGAGGGAAAGATGAATGTGGCCAAGTACAGGGATATCCTGGACGAAAACCTTCTCCAGAGTGCTCAGGACCTCAGACTGGGCCGAAGGTTTACCTTCCAACAAGACAATGACCCTAAGCACACAGCTAAAATAACGAAGGAGTGGCTTCACAACAACTCCGTGACTGTTCTTGAATGGCCCAGCCAGAGCCCTGACTTAAACCCAATTGAGTATCTCTGGAGAGACCTAAAAATGGCTGTCCACCGAAGTTTACCATCCAACCTGACAGAACTGGAGAGGATCTGCAAGGAGGAAGGGCAGAGGATTACCAAATCCAGGTGTGAAAAACTTGTTGCATCTTTCCCAAAAAGACTCATGGCTGTATTAGCTCAAAAGGGTGCTTCTACTAAATACTGATCAAAGGGTCTGAATACTTAGGACCGTGTGTAACCTTGGCCAGATCTGTGCCTTGCCACAATTCTGTCTCTGAGCTCTTCGGCAGTTCCTTTGACCTCATGATTCTCATTTGCTCTGACATGCACTGTGAGCTGTAAGGTCTTATATAGACAGGTGTGTGGCTTTCCTAATCAAGTCCAATCAGTATAATTAAACACAGCTGGACTCAAATGAAGGTGTAGAACTATCTCAAGGATGATCAGAAGAAATGGACAGCACCTGAGTTAAATAAATGAGTGTCACAGCAGAGAGTCTGAATACTTAGGACCATGTGATATTTCATTTTTTCTTTTTTAATAAATCTGCAAAAATGTCAACAATTCTGTGTTTTTCTGTCAATATGGGGTGTTGTGTGTACATTAATGAGGAAAAAAATGAACTTAAATGATTTTAGCAAATGGCTCCAATATAACAAAGAGTGAAAAATTTAAGGGGGTCTGAATACTTTCCATCCCCACTGTATATAAAAAGAGGCAGACTTGATGGACCACTTTGTCTTTTTTCTGCCATCACTTCTCTAATTTTCTATATTTCTATTTTAAATATGATGGGTTACTTTTTTTTCAGCATCCAGCAGCATGGCCGAGTTCTGTGCATCTATCCATTTTGGCTTTATAGTATTTATTCCCAGCCCTCACTGGAGAGTTTTATTTTTTTAAACAGGAGACCTATTCTGCAGTGAGCTGAATAAGGAATACATTTGCTGGAAACAGATGTTTTAAAATACAACAGGATGTACTCAGAGCCAGGAGGCTACCGAGGGAAGTAATTATTCCCACACACTAATTCCTACCACCACCACTGCATCTATTGATTCAAAGCATTACATTTCAAAAAACTTTAAAGCTGTTTTGAAATTAGCTGAGTCTGTTTTCCACTTCCCAAGCAGTGCCTCTTCTGGAAGTGGAGATTGGTGATCTCTGGATCACTGAATCAGCAAAACAGTCTGTGCATTCCCAAACCAGTCTTGTAGTTGTAATTATGGATTTAGGTTTAAAAAAATGGGTTTTTAGATTTTTTTTTTAATTCATGCAGTGATTTTGTGTGTGTGTGGAGGTGGGATGTCCCTAGCCGGAGTGGGACTTTAAGATTATTGGATCTCCCCCAACTGTATACAGTATATTAAACCACTGCACCTAAAAAATAGATGCTGGTTAAAGTTGTCACTAAGAAAAATAGAAGCTTGATTAACTTTTTCCTTTTACTAACATTGGCAACTAATTACATTTTAACCAGCCAAGCCTGTAAAATACCTTCCAGGTGGAAATCCTAATGGATTGTCAGTCATGGAGTATGCAATCATGTTGTCACCATTTATATGTGTAAAGATTAATTTTGTTAAAAGGTTCCCTTATGACTGGCTACCAGCGTGTTCTTTTATTGTATCTGTAGTTGAATATAGAAGTCTATACCATAATGACACTGTCACTGAAAAATAACATATTATACAACTCATTGCAATTTAATCATAGGTTGTTATGATCTAGTCACATCATGTAGGTTACTGTGTAATAATTTAATTATAGAAAATAACCGACTCACAGTGCATGTTTCAGGATTAGACAGCAAATAAACCTTCTGCCGCGCTGTTTTGTACTATTAGTGCTCAGCTAAATCCAAATCACTCTTTTGCAGAGGGTTGCCAAGGAGATCATATTGAAACAAAATGAAAAAAAGGACAGTAATGACACATGGTCATTGTGGTTAAAGGCTAACCAGTTTGACAAAATCATCAAAAGTTACAAATCTTTTTATATTATTAGAAGCAGTTCAAAAAAGATGAACATGAAGTACATCAAGCTGCATCTGAGATCTACGTGACATCACCTATTTACAATAGGCACTATTCAATAACATCTAATAAAAAATGATTTTTTCCCCCTTTTTTCATAATCTAAAAAACTAAAACAAATGCGCCTTCCTTGTAGTAGGATGTGTACATGATGATATATTCGAGAGAGAAACATGCCTTATAAAATGACACATTGAAATCCTAATGTTTGTATTGCCCAAATAAAGCCATGTCTGTTTAACCCATTCATGACCATAGGTCACTGAGATCTAGATGCTTGACCCAAATTTAGCAGTATGAGTATGAGTTAACTTGAAAATAACTCTACAGCTAATTTGACTTTTATACATAATATTTACAATTTATATAGGGCTTTTATGTTGTCCACTGTTTTATTGAATGCTTTGCTCATATATTTTATCATAAACTGACAATATTTACCACTTCCCGCCCGCTGCATTCAGAATGACTGTCGCAGGGTGGTTGTGTTATCCTGACTGGGAGTCATATGATGTCCAGCAGGATAAGCAGCGAGGGCACGCAGTGCAGCGATCGGTAGTGTGGTGTGTCGCTCCAATCACAGCTGGTCACATCATAACCAGGATGTGCCATTTATTGGCTTTTCCTCTATTCATGCTGACAAGGCACGAGAAGAGGAAAGCCGATCAGCGGCTCTCCTGACAGAGGGGGCCTGCCTTATAATCAGAGCATTGATTATCAGTGCAGACCCATCAAGGATTCCCACTAGAGCCTACCAGGAATCCCAACCCGTGCCCACCAGGGATGCCAATCAGTGCCCATCAAGGATGCCAATCAGTGCCCATCAGTAATGCCTGTCAGTGCCTCCTCATCAGTGCTGCCTATCAGGGCCATCTATCAGTGTCCACCCGTGTCGCCCATCAGTGCCCACCTATAAGTGCCCATCAGTGCCACCTATCAGTGCACACGAGTGCCACCTATGAGTGCCCATCAGTGCTGCCTAACAGTGCCCATCAGTGCTGTATATCAGTGCCACCTATCAGTGCCCATTAGTGCTGCATATTAGTGCTTCACCATCTGTGCCCATCAGTGCCACCTCATCAGTGCCACCTCATCAGTGCTCATCATTGCCGCTTCATCAGTGCCCGTCACTGCAGCCTTGCCAGTGAAGGCAAAACCTCCCTTTTTACAAAGTTTTATAACGTAGAAAAACCTTTTTTTTAACGTTTTTTGGTCTTTTTTTATTTGTTTAGCAAAAAAAAACCCAGTGGTGATCAAATACCACCAAAAAAATTCTCTGTTTGTGGAAACAGTGTTGCATGACCGCACAATTGTCATTCAAAATGCGATAGCACTGAAAGCTGAAAATTGGCCTGGGCAGGAAAAGTGTGAAAGTGAAGTGGTTAATTAATTATAATTTTTTTAAATTGTTTGCATTTAGGTTTAGCTATAGGTTTGGGTGGAAGTTGTGGACATGGTAAACCAATGTGCTCCTTTGCTGCCATAGCTACCAACTATCAATAATGAACTTCCTGACTCTAAGCATAGGTCAGATGGCTTACAATGGCCAGTGGGGAGGGGGCTTTGTTAGGTGCCAGACCCTCACTATAGAAAGGCAGGGATCTCAGTCAGCAACCATATTGATAACATGATTAGATGGGATAGGGAAAGTATATAGAATGCTGCTGATAAAGTGCATAAGGACAGATTAGTATAAGGCCTGTAGGCATTGGTCTCTTACAGTAAACCCTGTAAACAGTCAACCCGGTATCCTCCTCCTCTCGGGTCTCCTTCAGGCGCTCCTGGCTCCTACCACCTGCCAGGTGCCCCCACAGAAAGCAGCTTGCAACAGGGGCAGAAAAGCAGGCACGTTCCTGAGCTGCTGCCCTGTGTGTCCATTCACATATGGAGCCGTGACACTGCCCCGCACCCTATGTCTCCTGATTGGCTCACTTGCTGTGATATACAACAGCAGGAGCCAGTGACTCCCCCTGCTGCCAAAAGCCAACCAGGAGTGTGAATCTCCAGAGAGGCAAGGCTCTTGTGGACATCGCTGGATTAAGAGGGTGCTCAGGTAAGTATTGGGGGGGCTGGGGGGGGGGGGGGCTGAACACAAAAGGTCTTTTACTTCCATGCATAGATGCATGAAGGTAAAACACCTTGTGCCTTTACCACCACTTTAATGTCTTTAAGGTAATTCTGTGTATCTTGTTGAATTTGGGTTCGTGAGAAGGGAAAGACTTTTACAATTTCATGCTGCTGATATGTGTCCTGCAGCTTCTTTAAAGCCCCCTCACATGCATCGTCTACAGTCAAGCTGAATGTGTTTTTTTAAAGGGGTAAATTCACTATTTCTTCAGGCTGCAATTGCTGCATTTATTTTTTTCCCACAGCCTGTCAATGTCCTCATGCCTTGCAGTCATAGCAGGCTGCATTTTTCACAGGGCATATTTTCTAATTTCTTCAGGCTGCAATTTCTTGTCACAGCCTGTCCGACACACACTTCACTGATAATTGTCTGCATGTGATTTTTTCCCAATGCATATTTAATATTTTTTCTGTCTGTTTTTTAAAGGCTTTTTTTTTGTAAAAACGGTGTAATATTCCTGATAATGTGCATCAGCACAGAAGCATTTTTTTTCCTTTGGAATGGCATGCACCCAAGTCATTTGCAGACAGGAGATTGTTGTAAACAATATATTAATATCACCTGCTTATATGAGATTTTCTAACTGGAATTACATTTACTTTAAAATGCTATGTTTGAGTTGTTTGAATTGCAGAGCTGGTTTAAATTTTCTTATGTGCCCTGCACAGGTCTATACTTCCAAAAATCCTTTTAAGGAGCAATATCTGTTGGCAGTGTAGTGCTTAGCACCGAATGAGCCACTGGTGATGATGAGTCCTATTTTCTGCCATGGCTCTCTTAACTGTTCGTTACATGTATGGTTGTAGACTAAAAACTGTTAACTCCTGTGCATTTAAAGTGGTTATAATCCTAAAAAATACACAAACAGGCTCATGTCCCTTTAAGGCATGAGATATAGAGCATTGCTTTTACCATGTCAATTGTCCCTTTCTATGTTGTACAATACCTGGCTGATCCTGCCTGTTCCTGTCTTCCCCACTGTAAATTGACCATGTTTATCATGGCTACTGATCTCTGATAGCGTGGTCAGATTACGTGCTTCCGTCATCCTGCTCTGTCCTTAGCGACTCTGCATCTCCCCCCTCCCCCTGTCTCTTTTGTAGTCTCTGTGAGAGCCGACCCCCCCCTACCCTCCCCTCTGCTCTCATGCCTGTGTAATTCTATTCCCTGGAGCTGATCCAGTGCTTGTAAAGTAAAGAAACATGTATTAATTACTTTGATCTGCTCTGTTTTAGGTCCCTGTTCAGTACAGTGTGTGTTTGTTTTCCTAAAATTATAATTCTAAATACCATCTTTGTAGAGCCCTGCTGTGCAGTCATGTGACCTCCCTTTGCCAGCTTGCATTCATTAGAGGGAAATCTTAGCCCCTCCAACTGCACTCACTTACTCGGGAAGGGAAGCAGAGGAAGGTCACATGACAGGACAGCAGGGCTCTGCAAAAAAAGGTATTTAACACACCCACTGTACTGAACAGGGACCTAAAACAGAGAGGATGAAAGTAATTAGTACATATGATTCTACAACTACTTTAAGTGTTAGCAGGCTACCATTCTAAACGAATGCACAGGAATAAGGCCACAAACAGCTTGATAGTTTAGCAGCCTCTAGTGTAGAGTCCTAGATAATGTACATAGTACTTTTTAGTAGTATAGGTAAATGAAGGCTTGGCCGGCAGCCAAGCCTGTTTTGAATCTGGGTCAAGGTGAGTAATCCAGGGAGGCTGGAAGACTCATCAAGCAGCCCCTTTGATACCTCCCCTTACTTGCTGGAACCCTAGAGAAGTTTCCAGAAGAATGGGAGTGAGGTTAGGTGGAGCGGCCTGAAGTATTGAGAAGGGGCCCCAGCCAATCCCCAGCAAAATGGGCTGGCAGGGGGTAGGCCCCTCCTAAATACTCAGAGTTAGGCCAGCAGAGGCAGCATGGCATTTGGGTGGAAGCTGGAGATGGAGTGCTGAGGAGGCTGTTGGAGGTCTTTGAGGGTAACCCCTATTCTAGGGGGTCCTCAGACCAGGGGCTCAGGTGCTTGAGGTATTCTCTCAAAACACCAGGAGGAGTCCTGTCCAGAGGCACAGAAACAAGAGTGAGGACAGCAGGAGCCAGCGAGCAAATCCAGGAGATCTCCAGGGAGAACAGCCGGGTGTTTGGTGAGTGTGGGAGTCTGGGAGGACTGTGAGAAGTAGCCAGGAGACCTAGTGAAAGGGGCAGCTGCAGCCAGGTGGGCTGGCAGTGCCTGAAGAGGTGGTGCTGGGATCAGTAGCCACAGGAATGTAGCTGGACACTGGATTTTTCTCTACACACCAAAGGGGCCCACGGCCCCTGCCTGTAAAGGGCTTTTGCTTAATCTGGCCTTGAAATTTAATAAACAGTGTTCCAGCTAGGTCTGAGTTGTTCCGCAAGCAAGTGATGTGCTGGAGGAAGAGGAGTGTATAAGAGAGTGTACATAGTCAGAGTGTCCCTGAAGAGACTTTGTTCCAGTCAACTGGGCATCCCATAAATCCGCTATACCCATCCAAGTCTATTAACCCCTAAATAAAAAGATTAAAAAAAAAATCTGCTGGACTGTTTCCTGTCTCAAGCGAGCCTGTGGAAATTCAGTGTGCCTAGCTGTATATTACTATTCACCAGTGACTCCTACGGTGGATGCACTACAATAGTAAATTAGTTAAATATATTATGGCAATTTAATTTAACATGGTGTAAACCAACAAACAGATAATTGCACAGGTTTAAAGTAATATTAAAGTTGTTTATTTTTGTTAAAAAATAACAAACATGTCATACTTACCTGCTCTGTGCAGGGTTTTGCACAGAGCAGCCCCAATCCTCCTGTTCTCAGGTCCCCCCGCTGGTACTCCTGGCCCGTCCCTCCTGTCAAGTGCTCCTACAGCAAGCAGGGCCAAGCTCCATTGTAACTTTGGACAAACACATGAACACAGTTAAAGTCTATGGGACACGAACTTGAAAAATCAAAAGTACTAATTTTAAAGGCTTATATGCAAGTTATTGTCATAAAAAGTTTGGGGACCTGGGTCCTGCCCCAGGGGACATGTATCAATGCAAAAAAAAAGTTTTAAAAATGGCCGTTTTTTTGGGAGAAGTGATTTTAATAATGCTTAATATGAAAAAATAAAAATGAAATATTCCTTTAAATATCATGCCTGGGGGGTGTCTATAGTATGCCTGTAAAGTGGCACAGTTTTCCCATGTTTAGAACAGTACCACAGCAAAATTACATTTCTAAAGGAAAAAAGTAATTTAACCACCTCAGCCCCGGAGTATTTGGCTGCTCAATGACCAGAGCACTTTTTACAATTTGGCACTGCGCTGCTTCAACTGGTAATTGCGTGGTCATGCAATGCTGTACCCAAACATAATTTGTGTACTTTTTTCCCACAAATAGAGCTTTCTTTTGATGGCATTTGATTGCCTCTGCGATTTTTATTTTTTGCGATATAAATGGAAAAAGACCGAAAATTTAGAAAAAAAATGATATTTTCTACTTTTTGTTATAAAAAAATTCAATAAACTCAATTTTAGTCATACATTTAGGCCAAAATGTATTCAGCCACATGTCTTTTGGACTGGGAAGTTGGGCCACAGCACCGTCTGGAAAAAGAAGGGCTGTGATGATGTGGCTCTTCCTGGAATTTAAGGAAGGATCCAGTTCATCCTGAAGCTTTGTATAGCACATAAGCATTCAGCAGAGCCAATTGAAATAAGTATACAGACACTTTTTTATACCAGCGTCTGGCCTTACAGGCAACTAGGTACAGCACCAACAACTGGTCATTGAGGTCCACCCCTCCCATATTAAGGTTACATTTGTGGACACAGAGGGGTTTCTCCACAACACCAGTCGCTGTAGGAATTTGGATCATCGTGTCTGTGTGAAGGGAGGACCGGACTAAAACATTCCAATTATTCCTCCACTTCACAGCGAGCAAATTATTACACCTCAAGCAGGCTCTCTCCCCCAGCCTAAGATGAGAATCTACAAGCCGCTGGGGTAAGCCCCAGCGATTAGATCGCACGGTGCCACATGCACCAATTCCATGATCAAACAAGTGACTAATAAGTGGCACACTCATGTTATAATTATCCACATACAAGTGGTAACCCTTTCCGAATAAGGGTGACACCAAGTCCCACACAATCTTACCAGCGCTCCCTATGTAGTCTGGGCAGTTCTCCAGCTCTACATGACTATCTCTTCCCTTGTAAACCATAAAACTATAAGTATAGCCTGTGGCCCTGTCACAGAGCTTATACATCTTGACCCCATATCTGGCAGGCTTGCTGGGAAGATACTGTTTGAAAGACAAGCGGCCAGAAAACTTAATCAGGGACTCATCAATGCAGACAACTTGATCGGGAGTAAACAAGGCTGCAAACTGTTGGTTGAAGTGGTTTACGAGGGGCCGAATTTTGTAGAGCCGATCATATCCAGGGTCACTCTGAGGACGACGGAGTTCATTATCACTGAAGTGCATGAACCGCAAGATCTGCTGGTATCTTGCCCTGGCCATGGAGGCAGAGAACACAGGCATAAGGTGAATTAGGTCAGTGGACCAACATGACTGCAACTCACTCTCTTTAGTTATGCCCACGAGGAGGGATAGGCCCAGAAAGGTCTTAAATTCAGAAACCGTAATAGGTTTCCATTCTCTGGCAAGGGTCAAATGGGGATTAGCGACGATGAATTGACCAGCATACAAATTGCTTTGGTCTACAATAGATCTATAGAGATCTTCTGTGAAAAACAGCAAATAAAAATCAAGTGACGTAAAATCAACTGTTTCCACCTGAATTCCTGGGTTGGCCAGTGAATGGGGGAAGTACGGGTACTGCAGAAGTGGTGGGCTCCCAATTAGCATTGGCAAATGCAGCAGGAAGGGCACTATGGGCTCGATGGGCCTGTCTTTGTCTTCTTGGTGGCTGTGGGACACTAGTTGTTCTAACCACCTCACCAGCTTGAACTGTAGTTATGGAACTCGCCACGTCACCACGTGCTACTGCAGTGCTGATTTGACTATGACCAGGGTGTACTAGGCAGTTGGTGCTTGCCAGTTCACCAGAAGTACTGGCTCTCTGCTCCATACGAGAGCCCTGCGGTTCTTGCACCTCAACAACAGCAGAAGAATGGGGTCAGGTATGCCTGACCTTGGCAGGGACCACAACTCCATCATCAGAGCTATCTGTTAGGGTGCCGCTGCTGTCTACAGGCTCGTATTCTGAGCCTGAATCTGACAGATGGGTGACTTCCTCTTCACTATCTCAGAAATGCTCAGAAATGTGTAGGTCTCTTCACTAGT
This sequence comes from Aquarana catesbeiana, assembly GCF_042186555.1. NCBI lineage: Eukaryota > Metazoa > Chordata > Amphibia > Anura > Ranidae > Aquarana > Aquarana catesbeiana. The sequence goes on from NC_133324.1 coordinate 389,731,433, forward strand.
GTACCTTCGAACTGACATTTTGGTCTCTAAATTTACTGGTACACTAGTGAGACTCACAGGAAAAAGAGCTCCTGACTATCAGCGACTGATTCAAACACTACCAAAAAAACTGTTAGTGCTCGCAGGGATCAGGCCTGACTCTGCGAATGCTGCAGTTATGTGTGTTGTGTTTTTGTAAGTGACAGTGATCGATTGATACTGCACTTGGGTGGGCTGGGCTGGGCAGAGGGGCTAAACGCAAGTGCTAGCAGGTATCTGGGTTGATTCCGCTAACGATGCATTTTTGGGAACCCTTAACTATTGGGGATGCTAATATAACTCTGATCAGATCAAAGATATCGATCCGTTCAGACACTATACTACTAAGGGAGGTGTATGGTGCGTGCATGGGTGTTAGTGCTACTGGCACTAATCTGACGCTGCCGGGGGTAATGCCAGGGGTAACGCAGACCCTGACTGATGCTAAAACGTAACTGATATCACTTGCCGGGCTTAAACCTTTATTGGGTAATATACGGCGGGTGCCCTGATGCTATAAAAAACAACCGAACCAACCAGCGTCACCCGTAACACTAATACGGTGATCACTGGTGCAATAACAGTATGTACCTATACTTCCTCATAAGACATCACTCTAATTCACTGCACCCCCTATCCCCATAGATAAAATAAAAGTTAGGCCCATTATCCCTGAATAAACATGTGCTGCTGCTGGCCAATTTTACATTGCTGTATCATTTGTGGTAGCTTATTATTTTGCCTGTCTTTGCCTTTATGCTATTACTAATAGATACATAAAAACAGTGAGTTATTTAGCAGCTGCCTAAACACACTTAGGCCTTAGACAATTCAATTATAAAATATTCATGAGCTCTGATCTGCTTTTCCTCCATGTGATCGCCACAACAAAGTAAGCTGGATAGAAGACCCTTTACTTTGACATCCACATCAATCCTCTTTCAGGAGTTCTATTTGATTTGAATTGAACATCTTTGTTACTGATACATAGCCATAGTAAAATCAAATACTCAGGTATACAGTACATGTCTGTGGCAGCAGAAAAAAGCTAGTCTGCTTTAATTCAGGAGATATGATTCACATGTAAGTGTTTTAGTTACAACCTTGCCATCCCTGCCCTCTGTGTTTACTTAACCAGGGTAGGGTTAAAAATGATGAATGGTTCTAATCTGTAAATAATGGAAAAAATAAAGGCATAAAAAATAGCGGTGGTGTGTGAGAAAATGCCTAAGCCTATAACAGCATTTGACTCTCACTACTATCTAAAGTCAGGTTTCTGCTCTTTCTATCTTCTTTATAAGACCATTGGCTTCTTACTTTTTGATTAAATGCATAGTTCATCTTTTACAAAAATGTAATACAATGCACTCATATTGAAAAAAGAAAAAATATGCATTTATTAAATTTTTACTTTGAAGCCTACAAAGCATTGCAACTTTGAATGGGTTACATTTTAGTCCCAGGCTCATACAGAGTTATGGACCTACAGTTATTGGTTTAGAGGAAGTAATAAATAGACTACAAGTGTGGTAACATCACCGTATCTGTGCTTAGGATATGGGAGTTCCTCTGCCATGCCAATAGATGGGACTTTTTCCCTTCAAAGATCCCTGTGAATGGATCTGTGAATGAATGAAGCAGCTGTGTGGTTGAGCCATGCAAAGCCATGCCGAATTCAAATACAAACAGAAGGCTGCAGGGAAAAGCACCCCACAATCCAAGCAAGTGGAATTGTGGGAAGTGGAGGGTTGGGGTCACTGAAGTGACCATGAGCTTATAGCAGAAGGAGAAATGTGAAGAATATCAGGTCCGTACAGCGTGCGGACCTGGCCAGCTGGAAGCAGTGCAGTGAAAGGGTTAAAGTGTATTTTGATCCTTGTTTAGAACTTATATATTGTTTTTTTGTTTGTTTTTTTGATAATGCATTTTAAACCCAATACTTTAAAATGAATCTGTAGACACTGGAAGTATATATTCATAACAAGAAATACATGACCTTTAAAACATCCTACACTAACCTCTTAGCAGATCATTTTCCACTGTTCCCTACTGCCAGAGCACCTGCTCTGCGTTTTCATTAGAGATTAAAAGGCTGGAAATATGCCAAGTCACTTCTGGGAGGAGGAGCATGGTGAGCTTAGATGGCTTAAAGGAAAAAGAGAACTTGGTGCTTCTGCTTTGAAATTTGAGGTTTGATGGCATCACATTTCTGGCAGCTACAGAGGTTAATGAGGGCTTCTTTTTAGGCCCATGCACTGCGTGTAAAAAAATGTAAAAACTTAAAAATGTAAAAACTTAAATGTTTATTATATTATTGCAAAGTTTACCTTGAGTTTTGTTTAGGTGTCTGACTTATGAACTAAGCCTGTTTTTTGGCCAGATTCTGCAATAGGTTTTACCTGTGCAAGGCTTGTAACAAATCTTGTTCATGTTTTTGAGTATGTTACCCCCCTGAGGGCAACTAGTTTTACAGCTACAAAAGGCATATATATGGTCTTGTCTTACCTACACTTAAAAGGCTACTTTTGTGAACTTTATCATTAGTCAGAAAATATAGTCTCATTTTTTGCATGTGATATAATTTAAAAATCCAAGCAGAGCTTCCTTATTTTCAAGGTATTAAAATGTGCCTTGGGTCCTGTAAACGTTAAATGAAAAGACAAAGTGGTAGAGGAGAAGGCATTGTGGGTGAAAGGCTATGGTTTAATTTGATAAAGTAGGCTAAAATTAGGGCATGGTATATGACAGTTCCCCATTATTTTTGTTTCATTAACTTAGTTTAAGGAATACTTTTAACATTGATGTTTTTCCATATCCTTTTTCTTGACACAGGATTGTTCTGTTAACAGAAAATGAAGGAAGCAAAATGTCAAAAAGAGCAAGGATTATCTTAACCTTATGCTGCACTGATCAGAACTCAAGTTTTAAGTCAATCATGGTAAAACTTGTTCAGAATTAACTGATCATTCAGTCTCCCAGAATGCCATCCTTTAGAGTGAGAGCTGTGAGAGGATTAAAGGTACATTTGGATTTAATGAGCCCAATCATTAAAGGCTGACCATACTCTATTGAAATGAGGCAGCGTATGTGTAATTACTTGACATCAGAAGGAGCTTTAATAACAGAAATTTAGAAAAGTTGTTCTGTTATTAGCTTTCTCCCTTATTTGTTCCCATCATATTTCCTTTTAACTAGACCAACTTGTTAATAGAGCTATTTCTTTACCACAGGTACTTGCGTTGTATCTTTGCTCTGTGTGAAAACCAATTTTTTTAATGAGATGAGCAGTCTGGTTACTTAACTTTAGCTGATTATCCAGATTTTTCCCCCTATTGTATTAATCCAATTGAATAGGCATTCAAAAAAGTGTTATCAGTACACGCCAAACAGCCATTTTGAGTTAAATAATTATTTCTGTATTACAGCTTTTAAAAAATATATATTTTTAAAATTTATTTTTTATTGGCATTGTAGTGGCTGTTTTTCGATACACTTTCCACCTATCAACATTAGAAATATTTGCAAATAGGATATTGAATATGATTAATTAGCTAAGGGTATATGTGCTAAATGCTAATGTATGAACAGACAGCAGTGGCAAATTATGCATGCTTCATATACAGTGAGGCTGTGCAGTCTGGAGCCAAAGTCCCCTTTATCCTCTTGGGACTAATTCTCATTGCATCCACAAAACATTTTTATTTTTATCACCGTAACAAGGAACACATGCTGGCAAAGAATTCCGCATATTAATTATTTCATTTGCAAACATTTCCAATCTGTAAAGTAAAGCAGTGAGAATATTTTTGCTGGGTAGAAAGATGTAAACCATTTTAGATTGTTGCTTAATGTTCTGTTTATTTATTGTTCATAAGTATGGCAAGTGTAAGGTTAAAAAACATGTAGAGGTATTTCACAATACCAAGTGGAAGATTTTGATATTTTGTTAATGTGCAGAGCTATGATTAAGCTTTTTGCAGTAAAAGGATTAGTTAAATGATCTTATGTTAATTCATACTAGAAAATTTTAGTTTCAGGATTTATTTTTTTCCTTACACATAAATATTCTGGATGGATTTAAGATGTAGAAATGAATATATTTTACTTGAAATAACAGGTCTTTTTCCCTGGTGCTTTTCTTTCTAGTATCTTGCTTGCAGGCGTTAAATCAGGATGTCTACATGACTGAATACAGTAACATAGATGCCATGTGACAGGTCTGAAAGAATTAGCTGCAAATTGATTACTGGGCTGCATGGTTCTCCAGATATTCAATGGTGACAACACAATGTTCAGTTGTTTTTTTCTAGACCAATTTGGCAAACAAATGGGTATTCATTAGGTGTTTAATGAAGATAGGTCTTCAGCAATAGCGACTCAAATGTTTGGAACTTCCCCCACAATTTAGACTAATAAACAATAATGCTGATTGTAAAAATGCTATCAATATAACTGTTTCTTTGGATTCTCTGGGCTTAGAAGTATTGCCATGTGATGCTTTAATCAGCTTTAGCATCTGATCTGCAGTATTCTGCATAATAATTATGTACATGATGAAGCTTGCATGTGCGGAAAGTGTCCAAAATATTATGATAAACCTTTTATATGAGGTTATATATATATTTGTAAAATAAAAATGCTACAATTGGCCAGTTATACAGTGTATACTCATATAATGGTGTGGAGTAGTGGAAGTGACATTAAAACCTAATCTTTAAAATGTATTTAAACATACTGTATACCATTATAACATATAATTAAGTGTGCTTTCTTTTTTTTCCAAATGTTTTCCTGTGGCTGTAAATAACTGGTGATTCTGCAAGGTCCATATTCAGAGTGGCAACCCTATTCTGGAAGATCTGCTCTCTTCTGTGTTGTCACTTATTCTTCACATGATCAGAATTCTATGTTTCCTTCACAGAAAGCCACCTCACGTGACACTGCTTCATGTCACATGCAGGGAATATCAAGCATTGTGACTGACAGCACAGCAAGGGTATGCAGTTTGTGTTAATATGTGGGAGGACTGCATAGACAAACAGTGGAGCAAGGAGGAAAGGCCCTGCTGTCAGTCATTGCAATCTTTGTGGATACGGGGGCGGAGCTCCGGCAGTAATATGATTTTTTTTTAATTAAAAAAGAGATCTAAATTTAAACAAACCCATGAAAGCATGGCTATAAGGAGTCAGCAGAACTATAGCCAGCATCTTAAATCCGGCTTTGCCAAACACCCCTTTATGCAAGTTTGTGGCCCATGCTACATCATAGTGTCAGGTACCCAGCGGTATTAAATTTCTTCAAATGCCAAAGGAAACATCTAATAACACTTTGCCCAGGAATTAATTCCTGATCTCCACCAGCATGTGTTAATTCCTTGAAGCAGCAGGTTGCAGAGGAGGGATGCTGGTGGTGAGGATGAGGAGTTTTGGGGTGCTGGCAGTAAGAAGGAGGCGTAAGGCTGGGGTTCTGGCCAAATTTATTGAACACCTAATATCAGAAATTTTCTAACAAGGGGTGGATTTCCTGTCAGTCAGGTGCACAAGAAACTAAATTTGTTTTTCCTTTACTTCTACCAACTTCTATAAATATAAAGATTTAAATATACCACTTAAGTGAGAAAGACATCTGGTTATTATTATAATATCAATATTTTTTTTATTTATTCATGTTGATAGCTAGAAAAACTAAGCAGACTAAATTGTTACATATTTACATCTTTTTTACATTTCTATTTACATTTTTTAGCATTTTCCCCCTGCCATAGTTAACCACTTACAGACCGGAAGATTTTCCCCCTTAATGACCAGGCCATTATTTGCGATACGGCACTGTGATGCTTTAACTGACAATTGCACATGTGCGATACTGTACCCAAACAAAATTGATGTCCTTTTTTTTACCACAAATAGAGATTTCTTTTGGTGGTATTTGATCACCTCTGCGGTTTTTATTTTTTGCGCTATAAACAAGAAAAGAGCAACAGTTTTGAAAAAAAGATTTTTTTTAAACTTTTTGCTATAATAAATATCTCCCCAAAAAAGTAAAAAACCACATTTCTTCTTCAGTTTAGGCCAATATGTATTCTTCTACATATTTTTGGTAAAAAGAAAATAGCAATAAGTTTATATTGATTGGTTTGTGCAAAAGTTATAGCATCTACAAAATAGGAATAGATTTATGGAATTTTTATGGCATTTTTATTATTATTATTTGTTTTACTAGTAATGGCGGTGATCTGTGATTTTTAGCGGGACTGCGACATTGCATCGGACAGATCGGACACTTGACACTTTTTTGGGACCATTGACATTTATACAGTGATCAGTGCTATAAAAATGCCATGATTACTGTGTAAATGTCACTGGCAGGGAAGGGGTTAACACTAGGTTAAGGGGGGTTAAATGTGTTCCCTGGGAGGTGTTTCTAACTGTGGGGGGATGGGACTGACTGGAGGAGGAGAGAGACCACTGTTCCTAATCACTAGGAACAGCAGATCTCTCTCTCCTCCCCTGTCAGGACGGGGATATTGACAGATCCCTGTTCTGCCTCTCTTTCCCGCGATCGTGGGTGGCTAGTGGACATCGTGGCCACCTGCCACGTGCAATCAGGTCCCCCTCCATGCAGCAGGCACGCATTGTCAGGTAAGTACTTACCGAGGCCGAGATGCCGAGAGCGGTTCGCCCTTGCCACTACGCGCACCCCGTCCCCTGGAGATGAAACAGGGAATGGGTGGCACTAAGGAGCACGGGCCACCAGCAGGTATGGGTCCCTTGTAGGAAACTGCAGAGCCGAGTCTGGGGATGCAGGAGTCCAGGAACCGGTGGAAGTCCCGTTGCTGGGTGGAGCAGACAAACTGTAAGCAAGCAGAGGGTCAAACACAGGCAATAAGCAAGACAAGTCCATAGAACAGGCCGGGGGTCAAACACTGGTATCAAGCAGAGGAAGTCCATTAATCAGGCTGGGGGTCAAACACTGGTATCAAGCAGAGGAAGTCTGTTAATCAGGCCGGGGGTCAAACACTGGTATCAAGCAGAGGAAGTCCGTTAATCAGGCCGGGGGTCAATCCAGGAGGGAGGCAGCGTGGTAAGAGCAGTCCGGGTCACAACAGGAGATCAGGTGAGCATAAACAGGAAACAGGAAACAGAAAGCAGGAAGCAACAGGAGCTGAAGACAAACCAGCAACCAGTCTGGATGCTGGAGCTGATTTAAATAGCCCCGCCAGAGTGTCACTGTGGGCGTGCATGAGTCACAGCACGCACCCATGTGCTATCATGCACGTGCGCTCGCCGCTCCATCGGGCCGCGCGCACGCATCCGCTGAAGCGCCAATCCAGCGCGCACGCGCCCAAGGACAGGATGAATGTGACTGGAGAGAACCCTTCTCTGACACGTGTGTCCCTGCTATGGCTCTTAAAGGAGTCAACGTACACCTATAGCGATTCGTGGGAAAAAGCCGGCCTGCCGCAGTATAATGACGGGGGCTGATTGGCAAGTGGTTAAGCAAACATGGGCATGGATGGCAATGCAAACTTGGTACTATCTTTATAAGAAAAGGAAATCCTAGGTCTAAACACCATCTGCTCCCTGTGCAAAAATAACAAAGGCTGCCTGCCCTATCACAATACAGGAGGAAGGGCAGGCAGCAGCAAAATGATAGGTAGAGAGACCTACGGCCTTAAGTTCTCTGTCTTTCCTTAAAGTAGAACTACAAGCAAAACTTTTTTTTTTTCATTTTGGACAGAGTAAAGGAGGGTTATAACCCCTGTCAGATTATTTTTCGCCATCTATATCACATTATGGAGATTTCCCTTTACTTCCTGTCCCATAGCCAGACAGGAAGTGAAAGAAAATCCATGCGAATTAAGGGAATTCCTTGGGACCCCCAGGTCACCAGAACTAGTGTCCCCATTGGAAGATTTCCCCTCTATTACTTTTTTGGGGACAACCCAAAATGTGGGATTTTCTTTTACCTTCACTTTCAATTATAATAAAATACAGAACAAATACAGAGGGGGAATCTGCTAAACAGGGGCACAGGCAGCAATAAAAACTGACAGGTGTTCTAATCCTTCTTCACCCACAACTAAAAAAAAGTTTTGTCTTTAGTTGTACTTTAAATCTGCTCTCAGTGATTGCAGATATTTACATTTTTCCCTTTTTTACTTTTAATGGCATGCTCTGGTGAAGCAAACATGGGGGGGCAGTAGTGCAAATTGGGTGCTATCTTAAAAAAAGTAAGCCCTAGTCCTAAATCTCACCACGACCCAATGCAAAAATAAAAGACTTCCTGCCTTCCAAAATGCACAAGGAGGGGCTGGAAACAGCAAATGGAGGTGAAAATTATATAGAAGGAAGTTAAGGTAGCAGTAAACAGACCCGCATAGAATTTTGGGGCAATGGGCTGTCTGCCATTCCTGAAGTCAACTGGCTAACTTTGTTCTTAACTTTACCTTCCACATGCTTCCATGGTTGTTTAGAAATTGGCATTTTCCTATATATTTGGTGGACCTACCTCATAGCACAGTAATCTTGGACCAAAGTTTACCATATTATCTATTAACTGTACAGTAAACGCCTCTACAAAAGCCCATATGAGGTACTACTAAATCACAAGTCTAATGGGGTGAATAAACTTTTACATTTTTCATCCACCTATTCACTGCCCCTAAATTAGTCATAGCTGGGGCCTGGAAAATACCAATTCTTAGCATAAAAGAAGTAGATCCCAGTGTAAAAGAAGTTGAGCACACTGGGCCACACACATTTCTCCCCTCATCAGACATGCACCTACTCACACTTTAATCAAACCTCTAAATTCATGTACCTATCCATTGTAAATAAATGTACTCACTTACTTTCTTTCTTCCCCCTCGTCCATGCAGCACCCCTACACATACCTCCCCCTTTCACCTTCTATTTTTTCTTTCCTTTTGATTCCTTACTTGACACCACATACCATAACATCTGCTCATTGAACCACTACCAATACAACACCATAAAGCCTACATCCTGTATTTTAATGCTCTATGCATGCCATTATATTGTAATTATAATGTGTTTGTAAACAGATCTTGTCATTATTTATTTCAAACAGCTGTACAACTTCACTTTGGTGCAATCTTTCTACTCTTGTACTTTTTCAATAAATATATTAAACAAGAAAAAAGTAAGCCCTATGACTGAACAACACCTTGTACCTATGCAAAAAAAAAACAGAACAGGAATGCAGAGGTTGGAGATAGTAGGGCAGTGGACGGTGTCAGTCATTTTTAAATTTTGTATTATTTTTTTCCAAAATCAAAGTTTATTCCACATAACAGATAAAATACATAGTAGGAATACAATTGTATAGTGTGTAGCTTGACGCGCAATGCATTGTTACAAATCGATGAAGATAAGCTTGGTAGTATTACATTGTTTTTCAGTAGTGTGGAACAATAATAACTCGGAAAGAAACAACAAATGATGAACAAAATGGGCCCTCGGCCCTGAAAGTGACGGGTGTGTATATAGGGTGGTGCTGCGCTAATCCTAGCAAAAAAAAAAATAATATTGAAAGAATAATACTAATCAACTAGAGGGCTAAATAAACACACTTAGGTATGGATACAAATAAATAAAAAAGTTATGGATAGTATGTGATCAATCCTGCGTAAAAACCAAACGCTAAAAAAGAAAGGTCAAAGTGCAACCACAATATATATAATAACTATCAGTGAATATCCATATCCAGAAGTTACACAGAGAAAATAGCAAAAAGGTGAAACAGCAGTTGTAGGAGTAAGTCCTCCTATATAAAGTGCAAAATGTTCAATGTAACAGTAAATTCCTGTGTGTAGCATACACACAACAGGCATAGAAAACAAAGTGACTTGTGCAGTAACAGAATCCACGTGACTGATAATGCATAAACTTTAAATCAATCAAAGTGCATGAACATATGAAAGTCCTCCTTTGCAGAGTGAAACCGGCTTCCTAGCATGCACATATTGCAGTGAAGTGCTCAGACATATCAAAGTAGTGCTCCTCTTTGTGCTCAGACACAAACTAGTAAGTAGTGGCCCCTTACCTTAAGGTAATGGGGTAACAGCATATGACCAGTATTGGGAGTACAATCCCTTAATTTTCTCCTCTATCCTCGCAGTCCTAATCCTGGAACATTATTCCCTCCGGTGGTAACGGGGCATGGAAATAGAAAGGAAGGTCCCAAATAGCGTAATTTTGTCAGGCTAAAACTTGATTTTATTAGTATAAAACATGGGTACTCACAAAACAGCAGTGAAATAGTGGCTTATCTCCAACGAGCGGCGAGCTCGTAAGCCTCAATCAGCATAGGTGCCTGTCCCGTCCCTACGCCTGACGTCACACAACACGTGACTTCATCAGGGGATAAGTGGAGGCACAATAAGTGTCTTTAAATAGCTGTCTAATACACAATACTGGGTGGCCATTTTCTTATAGTCCCATGGAGGACTTGGTGGACCAAGATTACAACAGGCCTTTTTTAGACAGGAGCAGGGAAAATCAACCATTGAGAAATCCAAACGAGACGCGAAACTTCAGAAAAAGTCCAGAAAGAAGAGAGGCAAGAGAGAGCAAAAGAAAAAGGGAGTAAAAGGAGAGGGCATTTTTAATTTCAGTGGTCAGCAACTTACACATGAAGAGATCGGGGTTTTGGATAAAGGTCTGAAATATGCACCTACCAAGAACCTCGATTTCAGACTTATATTGGGATCCAAAAATTCGTGAGAAAATTAAATATCCAGAAATATATTGCGGGAAACCCTTTTAGACATAGACATGCAGATATTGTGAATGATGGCATTTTACATAGCTCACTGAGGAACAAATCAGTTTTTAATCCACCTACGAAAGATAATAAACATATTGAGGTTTTTAAAAACGTTGTTTTAGAAGAGATTAAGAATCTCAAGATCAAAAAGAAGGAAGAACCTAGCCATATCAGAAGTGGTATGCGGAAACTGACTAAAAGGAGGGACATCGTTATCCGACCAGCGGATAAGGGAGGAGGAATCATTATTCTCTCAAAAGAGCACTATCATAACACTATGATGAATATGCTGGATGATGCCAACACTTACACTAAGCTACTTAGTAACCCCATGTTCAGGTGCAGGAAGGCACTTGAATAGGTTGTTTTTTTAGGGGTAAAGAAAAGCATACTTAATAAAAAAAGAAGCTAGATTTCTTATTCCAGACTCTTGCCGTACACCAATCATATATTCACTACCGAAAATCCACAAAAATAGAATAAATCCACCACCTAGGCCGATAGTAAACGGTATTGATTCACTTACCTCAAGGATGAGCCAATATATAGATGTCTTCCTACAACCAGCCGTTCAAAGTACAAAGGCATATCTCAGAGATACTAAACAAATTTTGCAAGTCATAGAGAATATCCCAAAAGAAGATTTCGTGTTCGTGGATTATGGCCACTGCAGATGTGTCATCTCTATATACAGTGATTCCTCATCATCGAGCATGAAGCCGCAAAATGGGTCTGAGGAAATATACTAAATTACCATGCATGCAAAGGAAGTTTTTGATCAAATGCCTGGATTTTAGCCTAAAGAACAACTATTTCTGGTACAATAAGACGTATTATCACCAACAGACTGGAGTTAAAAACAAAAAAGTAGGGAAAGGAATAGTGCCTATAAGTAGGATTTCCAGGTTGGGTAATGTGTGTAGAAGCATATAATAAGTCAAATCACATACCCATGGCTGGAAACTGAGCCAAATACCTGTGTATATTATATATGTGAGCAGGGGCGTTCCTCTAGACCATAGCATACATGAAAAAACGGGGGGAGGACCAGGGGGTTACAGGACAGGGTCAATCAATGAGGAACACACTGGCTGTAATTATAAATAGAAACAATTTATTGCAAGATGTATCAAAACGAAGTTTCCCCCCACATAATAACAAATAAAAACCAACCTCCACCACTGAGAAAGTGACAGTGAAAAAAAGGACAGATTCACCACCTGGAAAACCCTGCATACATGTACAATATCCCCATACAGCACACTGATTAAGCTAAATCCAGCTGAACCCACTCCTGGAAATAATGGAATAACCTTGGGAGATAAAGGTATATATCGTAAATGGACAAATTAGCAATGCTGAAAGATAGAATTGAAGTCCCTGTATGGTAAGCCACCGTAGAACCTGCCAATCCAGGAGCCTGGGATGAAAAATCACTGGGAACCAAATCAACGAAGTTTATAAAGTGATTCCTGTAGATGATATATATGAAAGCAGTTCTGTCAGTTGCCATACCATCATTACATTTGTAAAAGTCAAAAGATGGGGAGAAGTTGAAACAGCGGCTTGTAATAAACAAATGAAGTGCAGCCTGTCACATACCTTCCGTCCTCTGCACTCTCTGCAAAGCGGTATGGAGAAGGGGAAGGAAAAACAGCTGATCTTCAGCTGATCTGAGGATACACGTAGTAGCTGGCTGTAGCATGCAGACAATCTCCTTCAGAGTAGGGGCCGTCCCGACCTGAGCACAGGGTCCGTGATGATCGGCATTTGAAGGAAAGGGTCCCAGTAGCTGGTCTCCTAGTGTGTCGTCGGTATCGCCAGGCACCAGAGCTGCACGGCGTTAAAACAGTATACAACACTAGCTGCTCAACATGTGAGTGTGAGCGCTAGGTCCAACACAATTAGAAACAATTGTAACCCCCCAACCTTATTACTCTTAATACAGAGAGGATGAGATGATTGGGAAAATTGGGAAAATTAATACTGACATAAATGCAAAACTGAGGGCTGAAAACAATATAATGGGTGATTGAGGCAAAACAAACTATTAGCTGTTAAAAGTCCAAAAAGAAATTAAAATATAGTCCTGCGAAGTAAAAAACTTCATTTGCTGCAACACTGAAGGGGCAGTATATGCCCTGGAGTGCAGTTGCGGCCTTCAATATATTGGCCGCACAAAAAGACCTCTCAAAGTGCGAATTAAAGAGCACGTTCAAAATATTTTAAACGGTTATGACAAGCACAGCGTGTCTAAACATTTTTTGTTATGCCATAATAGGGATCCTACCCACTTGAAGTTCTGGGGCATTGAACCATACATAAGACACTGGCGGGGGGACACAAGGTGAGAACCCTGAGCCAGTTGGAATCCAGATGGATTTTTAGTTTGGATACATTCTCGCCCTGGGGCTTGAATATCGAATTCAACCTCAGTTGCTTCCTCAGTGATTTTTAACATTTTTTATATATTTTTAACTTGGTTCCTAAGTAGCCACCATACATCTTGGCTTTTACCTCACCTCATACCTGTCTAGTAATCTTTAGCCCACCCGCAATCCATCTCCCATGTGATACATATTTTTTAAAGTTTTAATATTCTAGCAACTAGACACAGTCTGTTTCCTTTGCCAGATTACATATCTGTGTGTATTGATTATACATTTGCCTCTTGTCTTTCATTAACTTAATTTTATAATCTTTGTGTTTATTGTGTCTATTTATCCTATTATTCCGTCTATGCTTATTGTTTAGCCGATTATATAGCCTCATGTCTACTTTTATCATTATGACAGCCAGTTATGTTCAGAGGTGGGTTTTCTCACCTCTGCGCGTGTTATGTTTGCCTATGTCAGCATTGTGGCTCTTCCCTTCCGATCAGCTTTTTGGTTTCCATTCCCCTTTCTTTTTTACCCATATAGAATCCCACATACACTTTGGGTTTATATTTATTTAAATTTTAATGTTTTATCTAGTTTTAAATACCGCTATTAGGTGTTTTTTTTATCCTGGTAAACTTGCAATTCAGCAAAGGATGACATTCGGTATGGATGCTTTGTCTTTTCCTCCTCTGCTGACAGTCGAAGGTATCGTACATGCCTTGCTCTGCCTATTGGCTGTCAATAGTCAGCTGGCGTTACGATGTACCACCCATAGTTCCTCTCACGGCCGCATAGTTATACAATGGATAACCAATACAGTGGCCGTGCCCGTATATCTTTGGGAAGATGGCCGCTATGGTATCCTCTATGGGACTACAAGAAAATGGCCGCCCAGTATTGTGTATTAGACAGCTATTTAAAGACACTTATTGTGCCTCCACTTATCCCCTGATGAAGTCATGTGTTGTGTGACATCACGCGTAGGGACGGGACAGGCACCTATGCTGATTGAGGCTTACGAGCTCACCACTCATTGGAGATAAGCCACTATTTCACTGCTGTTTTGTGAGTTCCCATGTTTTATACTAATAAAATCAAGTTTTAGCCTGACAATATTACGCTATTTGGGACCCTCCTTCTTTCTATTTCTGTGCCCCCTTACCACCTGAGGGAATAATGTTTTGGGATTAGGACCACGAGGATAGAGGAGAAAATTAAAGGATGGTACTCCTAATACTGGTCATATGCTGTTACCCCATTACCTTAAGGTAAGGGGCCACTACTTACTAGTGTGTGTCTGAACACGAAGAGGAGCACTACTTTGATATATCTGAGCACTTCACTACAATATGTGCGAGCTAGGAAGCCTGTTTCACTCTGTGAAGGAGGACTTTCATATGTTCACACACTTTGATTGATTTAAAGTTTATGCATTATCAGTCACATGGATTCTGTTACTGCACAAGTCACTTTGTTTTCTATGCCTGTTGTGTGTATGCTACACACAGGAATTTACTGTTACATTGAACATTTTGCACTTTATATAGGAGGACTTACTCCTACAACTGCTGTTGCACCTTTTTGATATTTTCACTGTGTAACTTCTGGATATGGATATTCACTGATAGTTATTATATATATTGTGGTTGCACTTTGCACTTTCTTTTTTAGCGTTTGGTTTTTACGCAGGATTGATCACATACTATCCATAACTTTTTTATTTATTTGTATCCATACCTAAGTGTGTTTATTTAGCCCTCTAGTTGATTGGTATTATTATTTCAATATTATTTTTGTTTTTGCTAGGATTAGCGCAGCACCACCCTAATATTACATTCATCTGTTAGCAGGGTCCAGTTGTACCCTATTCGGTGCAGGCAGCTTTTCCCAATAGCTCTGCTGTAACACACATGATAGCGCAGGAATAATCATATACACACGGGTGTGTATATAAACATTGCAGTTACTCTATTCGACTATCAAACTGGAGTTTTTCCTTTCTAGACGGTGCTCTAGACCATTGGGGCAGCTGTGAGCCCTCGTAGTCTAGGTGACTTTTAATTATATCTGTATTGGTTGAGGGTGCACGTTTTAGGGAGCCCCAACACTATTAGGGGGTGAGTGTAAGCTTACTGGTCATGCTTCCCTGTTATTGAAGGCTGTATGTTGTTACTGGATGGGTGTATGATGAGTTCTGTTGATGATTTTGTGTCTAAAGTCTCTAGGACAAATACATTCCTGTGGGATTGCGGTCACTGGACCACTAGCTATCCACAGATATTGGGTTAATTTAGAGGGTATATGTCGTGTTCGGGTAGGTAGATTTGAATCAATGGGGAGATCCTGTTTGGACAATAGGATAGGAGGGGAGAACGGGAGGGAGGAGAGGACCAAGGTTAGAGAGGTTCTTCTAGGGAGGGGAAAGCTAAAGCGGGTCTTTTTTACTGGGGGGATACCTGGCAAAGGTAGAAGGTGATGGTTGGAACCGTATTTTATGTGGGAGTGTGTTAGCTTAACTCATAGTGTGCTATGCATATACAAAGATAGGGAAGGATAAGTGAGGGAAAGGGGTGACGTAAAGAAGAAAAGGGCAAACTTTTCCTCCTCTTCTGCCCCGACATAACGTTCCCTCAAGTACCATTAAGGCAATAGTTGGGCATATTCGTCAGTCGTTTTAAAGTGATACCAGCAAAACCAAGTTTTCCTGAATTTGGTTGGTGTGTATTTGGCTTGGTGAACTAAATCCTCCATTTCTGCTACTTTATCTATATGTTTGATCCAATCCACGTCTGGGTTCAGTGAATTTCCATCTGGTTGGAATACACATTTTTGCAGCGTTTACAAGGTACAGAGCTAGTGAGTATTGATAATCTTTCTTAGGGATGGCGGAGTAGTGTAGGAGCATTTGGGCTGGGGTAAATTCTATCTGGTATGTTGTGATTAGGGTAGTGAGGCGGTGTACCTCTTTCCAGAAGTCTTGGATTGCGGGACATGACCAACATATGTAGAGAAGTGACCCATCTATGTCAGAGCATCTCTAGCAATTGGAGGGAATTGTGGGGGAGATTTTATGTAACTTATTGGGGGTCTTATACCATCTGGAAAAGACTTTTGGAGCCATTTTCCTGTGCGGAAACATTGATTGACCCTTTGTGGATATAAGAATAGATGTTTTCCCAATCCCCGTCTGATAGGTTAATCAAGAGTTCTCTTTCCCAACTTTGGCTAGCGATATTGGATTTGGGGTTATGTTCCGCGAACAGGGTAGAATATATATCAGAGATCAAATGTCTTTGCGGTTCTTTTTTGGTACAAATCTCTTCGAATGGTGTGAGTTGTCTGGCATATGCGACGCCTGTTTGTGGATGACTTAGAAAATGTCAGAGCTGGAAATATGTCCAGAATGGGAAGGTTTGTCCTGATGTCTGTTTAGACAATGTGGGTAGAGTCAGAAAGGTGTCCCTGGAGAAGAAGTGTTCTGCCCTCATGTCAGTTTGGGGCCATGTCTCTGCAAGGTGTGAAATCCGGGTTGTTTCGGATTGGGGTTAGTGGGCCCGGGACAGAGGAAATTTTGAATTTACACCATGTTTTATGGAAGATTTGTAGCGTGTTGTATATCAGAGGGTGTTGTTTGCAATTTTGCGGGATGGAGAATGGATTTTCAATGTTTGGCCATGCTTTCGTATGGGCATGCACATTCCTTGTGTTATTTTTTTTAAATGATCTTGTACAATTTTATTATTGTTTACAATATTATTTTTTAGGAGCCCTGTTGGGGGGCTTTGGTGAAATATCAAGGGTCTAAAAAGATCTGTTTCCTCACTTTTGAGAGAGAGAAAGGGTTTGAAGACAGTTTCTTTCTCTGCAGCTTCAGGGGCATCAGTTAGGTATGGAATATACATAGTTACATTGGTCCAAGCTCGAACAATGTAACTATGTATAATATAGCCTATGCCTGGAATTATTCTTTAAATTGCCCAGGGATGTACAGTGCTGGAGCCATCCCCACGGTTTGGATTCTGGGACATACATTAGGTCAGGACAAAGCCACTGCAGGACAGCTTGGCAACTATGGCTATAGCTTTCCTCGGGTCTGAAATTTACAGTCTAAAGCCAAGGGTCCAATCAGGTCCGCCTGTCAGTTTTTTTTAGGTGGACCTGATTGGTGCCTCCATTCTCCCCTATGGACCGGTGGGAGCAAACGAGCTTGTGTCCCGTTACACCTGCCTATCTCCATTCCTCTAAAAAAAATGAAGGGGAATCTGCCCCCTCCATCTAGGTGTATGGGATTGTCCGTTTACTCCCAGCTGTCCATAGTGCATAGCCGGCTGTCTCCGTGTCCAATCTGCACTCTGCATAAACTGAGCAGACATGGACCTGCCATCTTCCTGGTCTGCTCTGATCAGCAGGGGATAAGCCGACGAATACCCTACTGAGAAAAACAGATTCCACCCGATGTGGAAGGGGCCTTTCAAGACAGATGGCAAGCGGCAGGGTAAGATGCTGCTGTGGTGTCGGTGATCGCACCTAGGACCTGGGGCAACCACCAGGGATTCGGGGCATGCTACTGCACATATCTATTATTATTGTCATTAGAACATTAGGTTGCTACTGGAGACATCATAATGTGTATAAAGATGTGGAAAGTTGTTAAAGTGAACATATACACTATACATTTATATTTATTTATTGGTAATGTGGATATTTGGATGTATTACTATAGCTATAATAAACTACAGTATATTAATAAACCCAAATAAATATGTACATGTTCATATTACAAATAAATAAATAAAAAAGCACATTCACAGTGCATATGGTCACTTTAACGATAGTATAATTCTCTAACAGCAACCTACTGTAATTTCCCAGTGACAATGATACTCATCACTATCTGAAACCTTCATCACTTAATGTTGACATGAAAACAAAAGCTTTTCATTGCTATTTTAAAAATCAGACCTGTAGATGTCTGTGACCATACTGGATTCTCCTGCCCATTGTGCTCTAGACAGCAGCCACCTCAGCACTTCCTTCCACGCAGGCAGCTCATGCCTCTCTACCTCTCTCTCTCTCTCTCTCTCTCTCTCTCTCTCTCTCTCTCTCTCGCAGGGAAAGATGTTCCACCCCTCGCCCCAGCAGCTGTATCCTTCATGCAGAGCTCTCACTGCAAGCATAGAGATGAAGAGGAAAGAAGCTGTCGGCTGTAACAGCCACTGCATTTCGGTAAGGGAGGCACACTCTTGTCTTGGGAGGAAGCCCGAGCTGAAAACATCAAGGAACAAACAGAAAACAAGTGGGACTGTTGAGAGCTATGCACAGCCTGCGCTTCCTCCCTGCTCTCTTCTCCTTGCTCCCAGAGCTGAGCTGACAGTAGTTATGCTGCTATCACTACTTCTGCCAGAGGCAGCAGCCCTCTAAATACAGCGCCCGGGCAGATGCCCCCATAGTTTTGGCCCTGGGAATAGGGAGGTGCAGTGAATGTGAGGTGGTTTAGGTACACACTGTACTTGCACCTATTTTATTTGTTCAAACAATGAAAAAAAAAATGGGAAAAGACACAAATTAATTAGGTACTGCCAATTGCAAATAAATCATTATTTATGTACATACAGTATAAGGATTTTTGGGTGTACAAATCTGTGCACACTGACAGGACACATAATAAAATGTACCTTAGCACAGCAATTCAAAAAAACTCAAGCATAGTTGGCATCGCATGTTTAAATAGATAAACACCCAACCACTGAAATTTCATATAAGCTTCAAAGCTGGTAATACTGATATAAAGGTTCTTTTTTGGGCACTTTGTGTTATGGAGTGACAATACTCTGCCCCTGTCCCCCATAATTTCCGGTCTGTAATCATCCTGTCGCATGCCCTCCCAAAGGAAGAAATAAACCTCTGTGCTGATGCACATTGGCAAAAATATTACACTATTTATACAGAAAAGGCCTTAAAAACTTTGCACCCAGCAAAAATTAGGAAATATGCCCAGTGAAAAAAGCGCATGTAGTTAGTTATTGGTGTAGTGTATGTGAACAGGGATAGGCTGTGAAAAATGAAACTGTACCCACAACGGTTAGGATACATGCCCTGGGAAAAAACATACACAGTCAATTATCAGTATAGTTCAGGTGAACATGGACAGGCTGTAGAAAACTTTTGCAGCCAGCAAAAACTAGGAAACATGGAGAGGGAAAAACACTGCAACTCCTAGTGCATGTAAACAGGGAAAGGCTGTAAAAAAGCTGTACGACATCAGCTGCATTATGATGTAAAAACCCACTCCTCTCATACAACCCAAAGTCCTCAAGATACACAGCATTTTGCTACCTAAAGGACATTCAATAACATCTACTTTAAGAGATTGGTGCCTACAAGTCCTAAACTAAGCTTTTCCTTTGCCCTTTATCAGCAGAAATTTCTATAATTTACTACCAAGCATATCATCAAAATTGCTGCTGGGAACCCAGGCTTTTATTGTGAGGTGACCTGACCAAAGTTCTAAAGCTGGAACTGAATTATTGGTAGTTGATTGGTCAAATTGTTCAGTGAGTCAACATGCTGAAAATGAGCTAGTTTCACCTCTAAACCATACTCAGACCAATTCTAGTATTGAGTGTTTTTCAGCCCAAAAGAGAAGCAGCACTAGATCCCTAAACTGGTGAATTTGCAGGGGACAGTGCCAGAGAAGATGTGAGTATAGCTTTTGCTGGAGTCTCATATTTTTTATTCTCCTCTTTTGTCCAAGCTGGGACTGGTCTTAAAATGCAGGATTGACTCTCTAGTTTTTACAAGCATGGTAAAAATTTGGCACTTAATGAATGTAAAAATGCCATCTGAATCTCATGAGAATTAGCTCAAACAGAACACTTTGCAAATATTATTATAATTGTAAGTTAGAAAGAAAATCTTTTTAGTTCATATATAATGTAGAGTTGCCATCAATGCCCATATTAATTTAACCCTCAGCACACTTTTAAATAGTTACTATAATGTGAGTGCAGACTTGATATTTTAATTTCTTGTGGCGACCAAACCTTTTCTGTCTCTCAGCTACTTCAGTTGACTCTTATTGATATCCTTTAACAGTATAATAATTTACTGAACACAGAACAGAAACATTGCATTTTAATATTTTCAGTTACAGCAGGCTCAACATATTTTATTATATTGGCAGTTCAGAGATCCTGTATCTGAAACATATAATGCACTTTCTAATTCACTCAGAATACGTTTTACATTTACATGGTTGTGGATTCTCCATAATTCTTATACTTTTGAGAATGCACAACAAGAAAACAGTAGACCCTGTGATTATGGATCAGCAACCCATAACCAAAAAATGTAATATATTGCAGCCTTTGAGTCCTTAGATGAGGTGACTGTCCTGTCTGACACTAAGACTGGAATGGACAAATGTTTCTGCTTTTGTTCATCTCCATTACATTAGGACTCATGGGAATAGTAATATTCAAAAGAAGATATGTCTGCGTGTGTTTTCTTTTAAGCTCACAAGAACCTTATAATACATTTTGCATTTCTGGCAAGGTCAACAGGTTTTTTTGTACTTGCTAAAACATGTTCTTAGCCTAAAAAAGGTAAAATAATGCAGCCACCACATTTAAGGAATGGTAAGCTGCAATATGTTTTGCAAATTTTCCTTTGCATTTAGTCATCCTTTAGTGTTACTTATTGTGCTTACTGCTCTGCTCAATGCACTGTTCATTATTAAGATGCTTTCTATTGTAAATCTAAGAGTGTATTTATCAGAGTACTGTATTTTGCAGAATACAGTGCTTTAACTGTTGCACAAGATTATTTACAACGTAGTTTATTATAACCCTTTATTAAAAAGAAGATCATTTGCTTTCAAATGTAGAGGAACACAGATGTGTTCACTAGTAGAATAAAACATATAAGAGTAATACTGCTTGGATACAGAAATAGTGTAAGATTCATCACAGAGCATGAACTGCATAGAAATAAATGAGATTTTAGTGTCCCATAAATCTACAGTTCGGCACGCAGTTATTTTAGTTTTGTCCCAGATTCACAAAAGGGAGATTTCAGATGGATTCCCTAGTGTGCTCATCTGCATCTGCCATATTTTGCAAGCTTTGAACAATGTTCGAGTCACAAGGAAGAATTCTACCCTTTCGTGTGGCTATGTCTGTTTATTCTTTTTCTCATCTATCTTGTTCCAGAAAAAAAAAAATACTGATATGGTAATTTTGTTTTTGGGAATTGTGCAAATTGCAGTTCTAAATGGTTGTCAGTCTATTACATGAGTTTGGCCCTAAGGTGTTATAGTATCCCTACTTGTAAGACAGCATTTCTTCTCTTGGACATAGGGTTTTCATTTTGTAACAAAGACATTACTGAGCCAAGCTCAGAACAGCAGAACTGAAGATAAAGATTACTGAGTTGCCTATTGATTCCTGCTGTTTATCATTATTTTGTCCTAAAGAGGATTTCCACATTTAATGTCACTTTAAATAGTTCCCTTGGGCCAAACTAGCCCAAATGAACTATTTATTGCACGAATAGGTACACTTGCTGGGTGTGCTGTCTTAACTGTGTATGTAGAAGCCTCAGCTACGTACAGTATACAGGGACTTCCCATCTCATTCCTAAAAAAAAAAAACTAGAGTCAGGCTGAGCACTGCTCAGCCTTTCATGGGGAGCTTTGTATTCTATGATTCAATAAAAAGTCAGGCCTGATACAGTCTTGCATAAGTTTGAGTGAGTCGAATCCCTAGATAAGGCAAAGAGGATAGCCACTGAAATGCAAAAACGTTTTTCAAAGCCACTAAGTCTCGACCTACCCCATACACCTTGACCCCCTTTGAAAGCCTCTGTAGAGCCCAACCTCATTACTCAGGCTATATATCATCAATTTACTCTTCAATAATCTCCTCTAAAAAACATAGTTGGGGCCTTATCTTCTTCAATGGGAGACGGAGCTGGGGAGACAGCTGGACCCGGAGGCCTGGCAGATCATGACTATAGCATTAGCTAAGTGTTCAAAAAATGTTCTCATACTAGAAAATGCTTACAAAATATTATACAGTTGGTATTATACACCAGCTAGACTGGCCCGTTTTTTCCCAACCTACTCTCCTCTTTGCTTCCAAGGGTGTTCACAGGAGGGCACTATGGCACACACACATTTGGTGGACTTGTCCGAAGGTATGTAGGCTATGGGTCAGAGTCTACACTCTCCTCCGCAACTTATTTCATATTAATCTCAAGAGGGACCCCTATGAAGCTCTTCTTTGCAAACCAATTGTGGAATTGCTTCATCCAGAGTGTCAGCTAGCTATGCATCTTTTTACTGCAACTAAGTTAACTATAACAAGGGCATGGAAAATGCCTGTACTTAGTTTTGAGGTGGTAAAAAACCGTATGAATGATATTATGGTAAATGAAAAGCTAACAGCTATCCTTTCAGACACACATGATAAATTCCTTCAGGTCTGGCAACCGTGGGTTACCTAAATTCAACCTTCCAGATTTGACACCACTCTCGATTTAACACATGCCTGATCCACATGGATTGCTTCTCTTCTCTCTTTCCCTCCCTATTTCTGGTTCCCTTTGCTTCTCCCTTTTT
The DNA here is from genome assembly GCF_042186555.1 of Aquarana catesbeiana. NCBI lineage: Eukaryota > Metazoa > Chordata > Amphibia > Anura > Ranidae > Aquarana > Aquarana catesbeiana. Next base: position 389,754,242 of record NC_133324.1, read on the forward strand.
TCTCCTTTCTTTTCTCCCTTTCTCTAGTCTCATTTCTCTTTTTCCTTCTAAGTTTATCACGCCACCAGGCATATGCCTGGTTGGGATGGTTACAGTGCTATTATTATGGCATTATTGTACAGTACCCTCTTTTACATGCAAATGTATTGACCATATGGTTTTGAGATTAGCTGTAGTCAATTTTATGTTTCAAAACACTTCAGAATTTTTTTTTTCTTCTGATCTGTTTTTTTTTTGTCTCATATGCAATGTAACCATCTAATTGTTGAGCTTATCTGTTGGATTGAATATTAATAAAATAAAAGATCCTCTTCCTGTCAAAAGATGTTAACAAAAAAATATTTTCATTGGTATTTGTCCCCAAACCACTGCCCAGCTCCCCATGCCATTTGTTTGACAATACCTTGCCTCTTAGCCCAGAAAATGGCCATTACTGATTTCTAATGGGACTTAGATCTGAACTGTGGTAATGTATTTAAACTTTAAACAGTATATTTCTGTTTACACACCTGCCAGTAATATAATATTACTAAATTGCAAGACACTTGGAAGTTCTCATACATACCTTTTGACATTCTTTTCTATTAAATACAATGTTCAATGTTATAACCCCCCCTCTGTGAGGTCATTGACCACATATGGTCATGTCTATAGTTGGCCAATGATGTCAACCATGAGACCCTGCCCCATTGTTTATATGTAGCTATTATTATTATACAGGATTCATATAGTACCAACAGCTTGCACAGTTTTTTTTACAAAATAATGAAAGACAGTATAATAACAGTACAGTTTAATAAAGAAGGATTAGGAGGGCCCTTCTTATGGAACTCACAATCTGAAGGGAGGGTAAGGTGGTACAAAGGGTAACATCTGTGGGGGATGATCTTATGGAGGTGGCTGCAGTACAGTTTTTAGATGGCTACCCTGAATAAATTAGTTTTAAGGAATTGGCAGAAGGGGTAGGTGCTAATCGGACATACTTGGTTAAGGAGTTCCAGAGGATAGGAGAGGTTCTGGAGAATTCCTAAAGACGAGCATGGGAGGGGGTAACAAGGGAGCTAGACAGCAAGAGGTCTTTGGATGAGTGGAGTGGACAATTTGATAATGCGAGGTGATGTTGGTGATGTAGCTGGGGCAGTGTTGTGGATGGCTTTGCATGTAGTTAGTAATTTATACATTGGGCTACTGGAAGCTAGTGAAGAGACTGGAAGAGAGGGGTAACACCCATCAGTTGATTAGTAAGGTGTATGAGTCTAGCAGCATAATTTGTGATAAACTGAAGGGGGGATAACCTGTATAAAGGTAGGCCAAAGAGAAAGGATAGTTCAGTCAGTATGAGTGTAGTTAGTGACCATTCATTTTTACTTTAGTGTCACTTTAGTGTGAATCTACTGATATGCTGCGTACACATCAGATCAGGATCGGCGAACCTGAGTCTGTCGGACAATTTGATCGTGTGTGGGCTCCAACGGACTTTTTTTTCTCAAAAGTTTGACGGACTTAGATTTGAAACATATTTCAAATCTGTCCGACGGACTCGAGTCCGGTTGAAAAGTCTGCTCATCTGTATGCTAGTCCGATGGACAAAAAACAACGCTAGGGCAGCTATTGGCTACTGGCTATGAACTTCCTTGTTTTAGTCCGGTCATATGTCATCACGTACAAATCCATTGGACTTTGGTTGATCGTGTGTAGGCAATTCCGTTCATTCGGAAAGTCTGTAGTAAAGTCCATCGAAAAGTTCGCCAGACAAAGTCTGCCGTAAAGTCTGCTCGTGTGTATGTGGCAATAGTTATGTCAGTGTGCGTGTAGTGACCATTTAACACAGTACATTTCAGTACATTACGTGCCATTTAATGCAGTATATTTCAGTGCGTTACTGCAGGTTTAATGCCATATATTTCAGTGCATTACGTGCCATTTAACGCAGTATATTTCTGTGCATTAGTGCATGTTTAACATAGTATATTTTAGTGTGTTACTGCAAGTTTAACACCGTATATTTCAGTGCGTTATGTGCCATTTAATGCAGTATAGTTCAGTGCGTTACTGCAAGTTTAACGCCATATATTTCAGTGCATTGCATGCCATTTAACTCAGTATATTTCTGTGCATTAGTGCACAATTAACGCAGTATAGCTCAGTGCATTACTACAAATTTAACGCTATATATTTCAATGCGTTACCTTCCGTTTAACGCAGTATAGTTCAGTGCATTACTGCAAGTGTAAATCCTTATATTTCAGTGCGTTACTGCAAGTTTAACATTGTATATTTCAGTGTGTTACATGCCATTTAACACAGTATATTTCTGTGCGTGAGTGCATGTTTAATGGAATATATTTCAGGGCCTTACTGCAAGTTTAACATTGTATATTTCAGTGTGTTACCTTCCGTTTAATGCAGTATAGTTCAGTGCGTTACGTGCCATTTAACACAGTATATTTCTGTGCATTACGTGCCATTTAATGCAGTATATTTCTGTGCGTTAGTGCACATTTAACGCTGTATATTTTAGTGCATTACTGCAAGTTTAACGCTGTATATTTCTGTGCGTTACATTTCCTTTAACGCAGTATAGTTCAGTGCCTTACTGAAAGTTAATGGCATATATTTCAGTGCATTACCGAAAGTTAACAGCATGTATTTCAGTGTGTTACGTGCCGTTTAACCCAGTATATTTCTGTGCATTACTGCAAGTCTAACGCCGTATATTTCACTGCATTGCATGGCTAACACAGTACATTTCAGTGTGTTACCTTCCATTTAACGCAGTATAGTTCAGTGCATTACTGCAAGTTTAATGCCATATATTTCAGTGCGTTACTGCAAGTTTAATGCAGTGTATTTCAGTGCATTACTGCAAGTTTAACACTGTATATTTCAATGCTTTACCTTCCGTTTAATGTCATATATTTCAGTGCATTACAACAAGTTTAATGCAATGTAATTCAGTGCATTAGTGCAAGTTTAACACAGTATATTTCAGTTTGTTACTGCAAGTTTAATGCTGTATATTTCTGTGCGTTAGTGCATGTTTAACACAGTATATTTCTGTGCGCTAGTGCAAGTTTAATGCCGTATATTTCAATGCATTACCTTCCATTTAACGCATTATAGTTCAGTGTGTTACTGCAAGTTTAATGCAGTGTATTTTAACGCCGTATATTTCAGTGTGCTACATGTCATGTCAAAAGTTATAGCGTCTACAAGCTAGGGTACATTTTCTGGAATTTACACAGCTTTTAGTTTATGACTGCCTATGTCATTTCTTGAGGTGCTAAAATGGCAGGGCAGTACAAACACCCCCCAAATGACCCCATTTTGGAAAGTAGACACCCCAAGGAAATTGCTGAGAGGCATGTTGAGCCCATTGAATATTAATTTTTTTTGTCCCAAGTAATTGAATAATGACAAAATGATATATTGCTCACACAAGCCATGGGCATATGTGGATTTGCACCCCAAAATACATTCAGCTGCTTCTCCTGAGTACGGGGATACCACATGTGTGGGACTTTTTGGGAGCCTAGCCGCGTACAGGGCCCCGAAAACCAATCACCGCCTTCAGGATTTCTAAGGGCGTACATTTTTGATTTCACTCCTCACTACCTATCACAGTTTTGAAGGCCATAAAATGCCCAGATGGCACAAAACCCCCCCAAATGACCCCATTTTGGAAAGTAGACACCCCAAGCTATTTGTTGAGAGGCATGGTGAGTATTTTGCAGCTCTCATTTGTTTTTGAAAATGAAGAAAGACAAGAAAAAACTTTTTTTTTTCTTTTTTCAATTTTCAAAACTTTGTGACAAAAATTGAGGTCTGCAAAATACTCACTATACCTCTCAGCAAATAGCTTGGGGTGTCTATTTTCCAAAATGGGGTCATTTGGGGGGGTTTTGTGCCACCTAGGCATTCCATGGCCTCTGAAACTGTGATAGGCAGTGAAGAGTGAAATCAAAAATTTACGCCCTTAGAAAGCCTGAAGGCAGTGCTTGGTTTTCGGGGTCCCGTACGCGGCTAGGCTCCCAAAAAGTCTCACACATGTGGTATCCCCGTACTCAGGAGAAGCAACAGAATGTATTTTGGGGTGTAATTTCACATATTCCCATGGCATGTTTGAGCAATATATCATTTAGTGACAACTTTGTGCAAAAAAAATAAAATAAAAATTTGTCTCTTTCCCGCAACTTGTGTCACAATATAAAATATTCCATGGACTCAACATGACTCTCAACAAATAGCTTGGGGTATCTACTTTCCAAAATGGGGTCATTTGGGGGAGTTTTGAACTGTCCTGGCATTTTATGCACAACATTTAGAAGCTTATGTCACACATCATCCACTCTTCTAACCACTTGAAGACAAAGCCCTTTCTGACACTTTTTGTTTACATGAAATAATTATTTTTTTTGCAAGAAAATTACTTTGAACCCCCAAACATTATATATGTTTTTAAAGCAAATGCCCTACAGTTTAAAATGGTGGGTGTTTCATTTTTTTTTTCACACAGTATTTGCGCAGCGATTTTTCAAACGCATTTTTTGGGGAAAAAACACACTTTTTTTAATTTCAATGCACTAAAACACACTATATTGCCCAAATGTTTGATGAAATAAAAAAGATGATCTTAGGCCGAGTACATGGATACCAAACATGACATGCTTTAAAATTGCGCACAAACATGCAGTGGCGACAAACTAAATACATTTTTAAAAGCCTTTAAAAGCCTTTACAGGTTACCACTTTAGATTTACAGAGGAGGTCTACTGCTAAAATTACTTCCCTCGATCTGACGTTCCCGGTGACACCTCACATGCATGGTGCAATTGCTGTTTACATTTGACGCCAGACCGACGCTTGCGTTCGCCTTTGCGCGAGAGCAGGGGGGGGACAGGGGTGCTTTTTTTTTTTTTTTTCTTTATTATTTTTTTGCTTTTTTATCTTATTTTTAAACTGTTCCTTTCATTTTTTTTTTAATCATTTTTATTGTTATCTCAGGGAATGTAAATATCCCCCATGATAGCAATAGGTAGTGACAGGTACTCTTTTTTGAAAAAATTGGGGTCTATTAGACCCTAGATCTCTCCTCTGCCCTCAAAGCATCTGACCACACCAAGATCTGTGTGATAAAATGCTTTCCCAATTTCCCAATGGCGCTGTTTACATCCGGCGAAATCTAAGTCATGAATTGCTTGTAGCTTCCGGTTTCTTAGGCCATAGAGATGTTTGGATCCACTCTGGTCTCTGATCAGCTCTATGGTCAGCTGGCTGAATCACCGGCTGCATTCTCAGGTTCCCTGTTGAGACAGGAGAGCCAGAGAAAAACACGGAAGACGGTGGTGGGGGGGCATTCCCTCCCACTGCTTGTAAAAGCAGTCTAGAGGCTAATTAGCCACTAGGATTGCTTTTACATGAAAGCCGACCGCTGGCTGAAAAGAATAATACCAAGATGATACCTAAACCTGCAGGCATCATTCTGGTATAACCACTCAAAGTCGTGAATGGCGTACCTGAAGACAAAAAAATGGTTAACAATAAAACACAGTAAACGGTAAGGTATAAAAAATTGCATACCTGAAAAGCAAACATGATAAAACATAATAACAATAAAACATTGCAGAATAGAATACAGTAAAAAAGAGCAGAACAATAGAGAGAGAATAGAGAGAGAGAGAACAATAAAACGACAACTATTTTTTTTAATTTTATATATATATATATATATATTTTTTTTTTTTACACTTTTTTTTGTAACTAACTTTTATAACTGTAACCGGTTCCAGGTTCGGGTCTCTCAAAATGCGATGGCATCTTGGGAGACCCTGTGAAAGTGTGTCCTAGTCTGTGCAATGCTGTACCCTACGCTAATACTCAACTAGTGAATGGTAGCGTTCAAAACATTCACCAATGCAAAGACCAGGATTGTCAGGACAGGAGGGACAATAATAGCGGGTGTCACGTCTATATCTGCGCTTTCTGCAGACACAACATCTTTTTTGGGGGGTTCACTGGGTAGGGGTACTCGGGAGGACATAAAGAAAATGCCTCTCATGCAGCCGACTGCATTTGGTTGGGGATGTGAATGGGGGAAGTACAGGCGCTTCAGAAGTGGTGGGTTCCCAATTAGGATTGGCAAATGCAGCAGGAAGGGCATGATGGGCACGACGGGCCTGTGTTTGTCTTCTTTTTGGTGGCAGCGGGACACTACTTGTGTTTGCCACCTCACCAGCTTGAACTGCATTTATGGGACTCGCCACGTCACCAAGTGTTACTGCAGTGCTGGTTTGACTATGACCGGGGTGTACTAGGCCGCTGGTGCTTGCCAGTTCACCAAAACGCTACCAAAAAAACTGTTAGCGATCGCAGGGATCAGGCCTGACTCTGCGAACGCTGCAGTTATGCGTTTAGTGTTTTGTAAGTGTCAATGATCGATCGATACTGCATTTGGGTGGGCTGGGCTGGGCCGGGCGGAGGGGCAAAACGCAGGTGCTAGCAGGTATCTGGGCTGATTCCACTAACACTGCATTTTTGGGAACCCTAAACTGCTGGGGACGCTAGTATAGATCTGATCGGATCAGATATTGATCCGTTCAGATACTATACCACTAAGGGAGGCGTATGCTGCGTGCGTGGGCGTTAGCGGTACTGGCGCTAACCTGACGCTGCCTGGGGCTGGTGCTTGCCAGTTCACCAAAACGCTACCAAAAAAACTGTTAGTGATCGCAGAGATCAGGCCTGACTCTGCGAACGCTGCAGTTATGCATTTAGTGTTTTGTAAGTGACAGTGATCGATCGATACTGCACTTGGGCGGGCTGGGCTGGGCCAGGCGGAGGGGCAAAACGCAGGTGCTAGCAGGTATCTGGGCTGATTCCGCTAACACTGCGTTTTTGGGAACCCTAAACTGCTGGGGACGCTAGTATAGATCTGATCGGATCAGATATTGATCCGTTCAGATACTATACCACTAAGGCAGGTGTACGGTGCGTGCCTGGGTGTTAGCGCTACTAGCGCTAACCTGATGCTGCCTGGGGCTGGTGCTTGCCAGTTCACCAAAACGCTACCAAAAAAACTGTTAGTGATCGCAGAGATCAGGCCTGACTCTGCGAACGCTGCAGTTATGCATTTAGTGTTTTGTAAGTGACAGTGATCGATCGATACTGCAATTGGGTGGGCTGGGCTGGACGGAGGGGCAAAACACAGGTGCTAGCAGGTATCTGGGCTGATTCCGCTAACACTGCGTTTTTGGGAACCCTAAACTGCTGGGGACGCTAGTATAGATCTGATCGGATCAGATATTGATCCATTCAGATACTATACCACTAAGGGAGGTGTACGGTGCGTGCCTGGGTGTTAGCGGTACTGGCGCTAACCTGACGCTGCCTGGGACTGGTGCTTGCCAGTTCACAAAAACGCTACCAAAAAAACTGTTAGTGATCGCAGAGATCAGGCCTGACTCTGCGAACGCTGTAGTTATGCATTTAGTGTTTTGTAAGTGACAGTGATCGATCGATACTGCACTTGGGTGGGCTGGGCTGGGCCGGGCGGAGGGGCAAAACGCAGGTGCTAGCAGGTATCTGGGATGATTCCGCTAACATTGCGTTTTTGGGAACCCTAAACTGCTGGGGACGCTAGTATAGATCTGATCGGATCAGATATTGATCCGTTCAGATACTATACCACTAAGGGAGGTGTACGGTGCGTGCCTGGGTGTTAGCGGTACTGGCGCTAACCTGACGTTGCCTGGGGCTGGTGCTTGCCAGTTCACCAAAACGCTACCAAAAAAACTATTAGCGATCGCAGGGATCAGGCCTGACTCTGCGAACACTGCAGTTATGCGTTTTGTAAGTGACAGTGATCGATTGATACTGCTTTTGGGTGGGCTGGGCCGGGCGGAGGGGCAAAACGCAGGTGCTAACAGGTATCTGGGCTGATCCCACCAACACTGCATTTTTGTGAACCCTAAACTGCTGGGGACGCTAGTATAGATCTGATTGGATTAGATATTGATCCGTACAGATACTATACCACTAAGGGAGGCGTATGCTGCGTGCGTGGGTGTTAGCGGTACTGGCACTAATCTGACGTTGTCTAGGGCAACGCATATCACCGCCGGGCGATCAGGGGGCTAAACCTTTATTCGGTAATAAACAGCGGGTGCCCTGACACTATAAAAAATAAACGAACTAACCAGCGTCACCCGTAACACTTATACGGTGATCAGTGGTGAAAGGGTTAACTAGGGGGCAATCAAGGGGTTAAAACATTTATTAGGTAGTATATGGGGGTCCCTGTCACTATAAAACGCTGACGGCGAACCTAAATATTTACGTCCCTAACTAGCGTCACCAGCGACACTAATACAGTGATCAGAAAAATGATCGCTTAGCGACACTGGCGACAGGGGGTGATCAAGGGGTTAAACCTTTATTAGGGGGGGTTAGGGGGGTACCCTAGACCTAAAGGGGGCTAACCCTAACTGCCCTACCACAGTAACTGTCACAAACTGACACCATGCAGTAATCAGAAAAAAAAAAACTACTTGGTGTCAGTGTGACAGGGGGGGTGATTGGGGGGTGATCGGGGGGTGATCGGGGGGGATCGGGGGTGTTTTGTGTGCCTGGCATGTTCTACTGAGTGTGTGTGTGTTTGTACACTCACATTGAAGTCTTCTCTCTTCTACGCCGGAACGGAAAATATCGAGCCGAGGAGAGATGACATCATTTCCTTTGCTGCTGTTTAGCATAGAGCAGCAAAGGAATGTTCTGATTGGCCGGTGGTGATCGCGAGGGGATGGCCTCCCCCTCACCTCTGATCGCCGGGGGACAAAAGAGGACCGCCTCGGGCACCGGGGGGGTCCGATCGGACCCCCACCCGCGGGAGGCAGATAACGTATATGTACGTGATTCTGCCTGCCCATGCCGCCTTGCCGACGTACATCGGCGTGAGGCGGTCCTTAAGTGGTTAATCTAAACTAATCCCATTTTTACAAATTTACTCAATAACCTGGATTTCATTTCCAACCAAAGGTTGTCTAAACCAGTTTCAATATATCTATATTATTAATACTTTTTTTTTTTTTAATCATTTTTATTGTTATCTCAGGGAATGTAAATATCCCCCATGATAGCAATAGGTAGTGACAGGTACTCTTTTTTGAAAAAATTGGGGTCTATTAGACCCTAGATCTCTCCTCTGCCCTCAAAGCATCTGACCACACCAAGATCTGTGTGATAAAATGCTTTCCCAATTTCCCAATGGCGCTGTTTACATCCGGCGAAATCTAAGTCATGAAATGCTCGTAGCTTCCGGTTTCTTAGGCCATAGAGATGTTTGGATCCACTCTGGTCTCTGATCAGCTCTATGGTCAGCTGGCTGAATCACCGGCTGCATTCTCAGGTTCCCTGTTGAGACAGGAGAGCCAGAGAAAAACACGGAAGACGGTGGTGGGGGGGTATTCCCTCCCACTGCTTGTAAAAGCAATCTAGAGGCTAATTAGCCGCTAGGATTGCTTTTACATGAAAGCCGACCGCTGGCTGAAAAGAATGCTACCAAGATGATACCTAAACCTGCAGGCATCATTCTGGTATAACCACTCAAAGTCGTGAATGGCGTACCTGAAGACAAAAAAATGGTTAACAATAAAACACAGTAAACGGTAAAGTATAAAAAATTGCATACCTGAAAAGCAAACATGATAAAACATAATAACAATAAAACATTGCAGAATTGAATACATTAAAAAAGAGCAGAACAATAGAGAGAGAATAGAGAGAGAGAGAACAATAAAACGACAACTATTTTTTTCTATTTTATATATATATATATATATATATATTTTTTTTACACTTTTTTTGTAACTAGCTTTTATAACTGTAACCGGTTCCAGGTTCGGGTCTCTCAAAATGCGACGGCATCTTGGGAGACCCTGTGAAAGTGTGTCCTAGTCTGTGCAATGCTGTACCCTACGCTAATACTCAACTAGTGAATGGTAGCGTTCAAAACATTCACCAATGCAAAGACCAGGATTGTCAGGACAGGAGGGACAATAATAGTGGGTGTCACGTCTATATCCGCGCTTTCTGCAGACACAACATCTTTTTTGGGGGGGTTCACTGGGTAGGGGTACTCGGGAGGACATAAAGAAAATGCCTCTCATGCAGCCGACTGCATTTGGTTGGGGATGTGAATGGGGGAAGTACGGGCGCTGCAGAAGTGGTGGGTTCCCAATTAGGATTGGCGAATGCAGCAGGAAGGGCATGATGGGCACGACGGGCCTGTGTTTGTCTTCTTTTTGGTGGCAGCGGGACACTACTTGTGCTTGCCACCTCACCAGCTTGAACTGCATTTATGGGACTCGCCACGTCACCAAGTGTTACTGCAGTGCTGGTTTGACTATGACCGGGGTGTACTACGCCGCTGGTGCTTGCCAGTTCACCAAAACGCTGCCAAAAAAACTGTTAGCGATCGCAGGGATCAGGCCTGACTTTGCGAACGCTGCAGTTATGCATTTAGTGTTTTGTAAGTGTCAGTGATCGATCGATACTGCATTTGGGTGGGCTGGGCTGGGCCGGGCGGAGGGGCAAAATGCAGGTGCTAGCAGGTATCTGGGCTGATTCCACTAACACTGCATTTTTGGGAACCCTAAACTGCTGGGGACGCTAGTATAGATCTGATCGGATCAGATATTGATCCGTTCAGATACTATACCACTAAGGGAGGCGTATGCTGCGTGCGTGGGTATTAGCGGTACTGGCGCTAACCTGATGCTGCTTGGGGCTGGTGCTTGCCAGTTCACCAAAACGCTACCAAAAAAACTGTTAGCAATTGCAGGGATCAGGCCTGACTCTGCGAACGCTGCTGTTATGCGTTTTGTAAGTGACAGTGATCGATCGATACTGCATTTGGGTGGGCTGGGCTGGGCCGGGCGGAGGGGCAAAATGCAGGTGCTAATAGGTATCTGGGCTGATCCCGCCAACACTGCATTTTTGGGAACCCTAAACTGCTGGGGACGTTAGTATAGATCTGATTGGATCAGATATTGATCCGTACAGATACTATACCACTAAGGGAGGCGTATGCTGCGTGCGTGGGTGTTAGCGGTACTGGCACTAATCTGACACTGTCTAGGGCGACGCATATCACCGCCGGGCGATCAGGGGGCTAAACCTTTATTCGGTAATAAACGGCGGGTGCCCTAACACTATAAAAAATAAACGAACTAACCAGCGTCACCCGTAACACTTATACGGTGATCAGTGGTGAAAGGGTTAACTAGGGGGCAATCAAGGGGTTAAAACATTTATTAGGTAGTATATGGGGGTCCCTGTCGCTATAAAACGCTGACGGCGAACCTAAATATTTACGTCCCTAACTAGCGTCACCAGCGACACTAATACAGCGATCAGAAAAATGATCGCTTAGCGACACTGGCGACAGGGGGTGATCAAGGGGTTAAAACTTTATTAGGGGGGGTTAGGGGGGTACCCTAGACCTAAAGGGGGCTAACCCTAACTGCCCTACCACAGTAACTGTCACAAACTGACACCATGCAGTAATCAGAAAAAAAAAAAACTGCTTGGTATCAGTGTGACGGGGGGGGGGAGGGGTGATTGGGGGGTAATCGGGGAGCGATCGGGGGGGATCGGGGGTGTTTTGTGTGCCTGGCATGTTCTACTGAGTGTGTGTGTGTTTGTGCACTCACATTGAAGTCTTCTCTCCTCGGCGCCGGAACGGAAAATATCGAGCCGAGGAGAGATGACATCATTTCCTTTGCTGCTGTTTAGCATACAGCAGCAAAGGAATGTTCTGATTGGCCGGCGGCGATCGCGAGGGGGGGCCACGAATGGATGGCCTCCCCCTCACCTCTGATCGCCGGGGACAAAAGAGGCCGCCTTGCCGACGTACATCGGCGTGAGGCGGTCCTTAAGTGGTTAATCTAAACTAATCCCATTTTTACAAATTTACCCAATAACCTGGATTTCATTTCCAACCAAAGGTTGTCTAAACCAGTTTCAATATATCTATATTATTAATAAAATTGTTAAACTCATATTAGAAATGAATACTCATTATTACTTAATTTTACTTAATTTCCCTTTTTTAAATGCACTGTTTCCACTATCAAAGGATATTCAATTTGTGTAATACACTTTTAAATGTAACCTTCATTTCACCATGTCTGGAAAACAGATTCAAAATAATTGTGATCACATTGTTTACCATTAGATTCGTTAACCCGGCACATTTTGTTATAAATGTTTTGTCTAAAAAACTGGAATTGTCATGGTGTCCTTCCAGCTTATCACTGACCTCTCATCTCAGCCACATTCTTTCAGGAGAGCACAAAGGAGGGGGTCACATCTGCGTACACGTTTGGACGCTATCTACGCTGTTCCATGGTGTGCTGGCAAATATTTCCACATCTGCGTACATGACACACACACGAGATAGAACTAAAGGTCCCAGCATTCACACACACATACACCAATACCTCTATAAAATCGCTTACATTTTTCGCTTTTGTACACAACACATGCATATCATTCTCTCACTTTCTTTTAACTCTTTAATATTTCCCTGCCTTAAATTCTACATTCCTTATTTTGTTCAGATATATTTTATTTCTAAGTTCTATGATCAGACGGGGAGCCAGAGTACTCATCCCATCTTCCCTCTCTGACAACATATAAAGTATTCTGTTTTAATTCTCACTTCTCTGTTTCTGACTTTAATAGTTGTAGTGCCTGACCCAAATTCATCCCACAACTTAACATGAAAATGTCCCTTTCTGTCTAGTGTTAATGTCACCCTTGATCCATCCTGCTCACATAGATAGCTGTTTCTCTAGCTGTTTACTCTGCATGATTCTTAGTCCCTGTGGACCTTGGTAACCCAGTTACCCATTGTGGATCCCTGTCCACTTTAACCATTAATCTAGGGGCTCAGTATAGGCGGAACCACACCTTCAGTTCATATATAGCGCTCCTCTTGCCCTGGGCATTTTTGAGGGTCTCTCACCCTTCATTCTCTTACTACATTCAATGCCCATAATGGTTGGCTAGTCTTCTCTACATGTGCCTATACCCTCTTGCCTCTAAACTACTTTATCTAGCAGATGTACTACATATACCTGTGAACAGCACTATTCTTCCCTTTCTTATCTATAACACTCCGATGGACAATAGACAGGGACAACATAACATATAACCACCAATCAATACAGTTCGATTAAGGGGAGTAAAATAGGTACCCTTTGTCCTGAAAATGCCTTACCGATCAAGGAAGTCTGATAACTCAAATGTAAGCAAAAGGCTTACCTCAGCCGGCTGATTATCAGAAATTCCCGGATCGTCTCAAGCTCCTCGTTTCGGATACTCAGGGTCACCTGGAATCCCCTCCTAAGGCAAAGCTCGCCATGCTGACTTGGTTAAATTGATGATAGGCAACTCCTATCCTCATATTGATTAGTGGGTCCAAATTATTAATAACTACTGCAGTAGGGAACAGACACAAAAGATACACTCAGCATCTTTCCAAATAACTGTTCTGCTTTATTATGATGCAATTGAAGGTTTTATGCACATGATTACGTAGGTATCACATTAATATTACAATTGTACGTTTATGGTAACAAGGGGCGTTACATAGGCAGGCTAATTCTAATCAGGACTCGAAAGAATGTAAACATTTACTGAAAACATTATTAGTGCTGTGTGCACAGTGAGGGTAGTGTGCAATACATACAAAATACAATACAATTATATACAGAACTTACAAATTTCCATTACAATGGTGAATTCAGCCAAAGGTAAATACCCGGACCAATTGGAATGTAATGAGTCGACATAATGTCGAAGATGGGTTTCAAGGGTTTGGTTCATGCATTCAGTTTGACCATCTGTTTGTAAGTGATGTGAGGTAGAGAGTGAGATCGTTACTCCCAGTTTCTTACAAAATTCTTACAGAATCGGGAAACAAACTGGAATCCGTGGCCTGAGACGATATTGGTAGGTATGCCAAGATGTTTCACAATATGGAAAAGGAAGAGGGTAGACAGTGCTTCCGCTGTAGATAATCCAGGGAGACATTTTGTAAAATTGATCCACCATGACCCATATAGCAGTCATGCCATCAGATTTGGGTAACTCTGTAATGAAGTCCATAACCAAATGGGTCCAAGGCTGACGAGGTGCAGGAAGTTGTTGTAACAGCCCAGTAGGCAAGGCACTTTATTAGCAGCACAAGTTGGACAGGCAGTCATATAATTGGTAACATATTTTTTCATGTGAGGCCACCAAACATGATGCTGCAAGGTCTTAAGAGTAATAGTGACACCAGGATGACCACGTAACACTCCATCATGTGCCCAGAGGAGTACAGGTTTTCTGAGGCTGGTGGCTACGAACAGTTGACCTGGTAGTATCTTCAAGCCTTGAGGAGCATAAGTCTGGGTTTCTGGTAACTGTTGAGAAAGAGCCATAGAGATCTGTGTGACAATTTTGTGAGGTGGGATTATATACTGCTCTGTAGGTCGATCTTCTTCAGAAGAAGCAAACTGTCTGGAAAGAGCATTGGCATTCTTGTTCTTATGCCCAGGGACATAAGAAAGAACAAAATTAAAATGGGAGAAGAACAGAGCCCATCGAGCTTGACATAAATTCAAACGTTTAGCAGTCTGAAGATACAGCAGATTTTTATGGTCAGCCAGGATAGAAAAAGGCTTGGGAGCCCCTTCCAGAAGATTTTGCCATTCAGACAATTCCAATTTGATAGCCAGTAGTTCTCAATTCCCAACATCATAATTATTCTCCGCTGGAGAAAACTTTCTAGAGAAAAATGCCACTGGATGGATTCTACCGGAATGAGGTTGTCTCTGGGACAGCACAGCACCTGCTCCTACTTCAGAGGCATTAACGTCCACTATGTACTGGAGATCGGGGTTTGGATGTTGAAGAACTGGAGCCTTGCTGAACATGCCTTTTAATTGCTGAAAAGCTGGTTCTGCTTCTGAGGGCCACACTTTGCAATTTGTACCTTTCCTAGTTATAGCAGATAGGGGGCAGCAATCGAGCCAAAACCTTTGATGAAGCTCCTGTAGTAATTTGCAAACCCTAGAAAGCTTTGGAGCCCCTTTAAAGTGGTTGGTTGGGGCCATAGCAAGACAGCAGAAAGTTTTTGTGGGTTCATTTGGAAACTGACAGCACTTATGATGTATCCAAGGAAAGGTATGCAGTTTTGATGAAAACTGCATTTGTCAATCTTTGCATAAAGGTGGTTTTCTCTCAGTCACTGTAATGTTTGTTTTACATGTGAGATGTGCTCTAGGTGAGTCTTCGAAAAGATTAAAATGTCGCCCAAATAGATAATCACAAAACTGTCATTCATGAAACGTTGGAAGACAGCAGGGGTGTTACAGAGTTCAAATGGCATAACCAGATACTCAAAATATCCATTGCAGGTGCTGAATGATGTCTTCCACTCATCTCCCTCTCTAATTCGAATCAGATTATAAGCCCCTTGGAGGTCCAGCTTAATGAAGATACCGGCTCCCTTAACCACTTGCCGACCACCTCATGCAGATATACTGCGGCAGAATGGTAGGGGCAGGCAAAGTAACGTATGGGTACGTTACTTGCCTCCTGCGGGCGGGGGTCCTATCAGACCCCCCGGTGCCCGAGGAGGTCAGCTTCTGTCCCGGAGCGATCAGAGGTGAGGGGGAAGCCATCTATTCATGGCCACCCCCTCACAATCGCTCCCAGCCAATGACATTCTTCCCCTGCTGCTGTAATGTAAACAGCGGCAGAGGAAGTGATGTCATCTCTCCTCGAGCCGGTCTTTTCGTTCAGGCGCCGAGGAGAGAAGACATCAAGTAAGTGCACCAAACACTACACTAACAGTAGAACACTCTAGGCACACATTTCACCCCCCATCACCCCCCATCACCCCCCGATCACCCCCCGATCACCCCCCTGTACCCCCCTGTCACAGTGACACCAATAGCAGTTTTTTTTTGCATTGGTGTCAGTTTGTGACAGTTATAAGTGGTAGGGCAGTTAGTGGTAGTCCCCTTTAGGTCTAGGATACCCCCTTATCCCCCCCTAATAAAGGTTAACCCCTTGATCACCCCCCGTCTCCAGTGTCACTAAGCAATTGTTTTTCTGATCGCTGTATTAGTGACACAGGTGACGCTAGTTAGGGAGGTAAGTATATAGGTTCACCGTCAGTGTTTTATAGCGACAGGGACCCACATATACTACCTAATAAAGGTTTTAACTAGATAGCCCTTTCACAGTGATCACTGTATAATTGTTACGGGTGACGCTGGTTAGTTAGTTTATTTATTATAGTTTCAGGGCACCCGCCGTTTATTACCTTATAAAGGTTTAACCTCCTAATGGCCCGGCGGTGATATAAGTTAAGTTTTAGGGTCAGATAAGGTCTGCGTCACCCCAGGCAGCGTCAGGTTAGCGCCAGTACCGCTAACACCCACGCACGCAGCATACACCTCCCTTAGTGGTATAGTATCTGAACGGATCAATATCTGATCGGATCAGATCTATACTAGCATCCCCAGCAGTTTAGGGTTCCCAAAAACACAGTGTTAGCGGGATCAGCCCAGATACCTGCTAGCTCCTGTGTTTTGCCCCTCGGCCCAGCCCTGCCCAGCCCACCCAAGTGCAGTATCGATCAATCACTGTCACTTACTAAACACTAAACACACATAACTGCAGCGTTCGCAGAGTCAGGCCTGATCCCTGCGATCACTAACAGTTTTTGTTGGTAGCGTTTTGATACAGTCACTAACAGTCAGGAGCTTTTTTGCCTGTGAGTCTCACTAGTGTACCACTAAATTTAGAGCCCAAAATGGCAAATCTAAGGTACATTAGTGAAGAGGCCTACACGTTTCTGAGCATGACAGATAGTGAAGAGGAAGTCACTCATCTGTCAGATTCAGGCTCAGAATACGATCCTGTAGAGGACAGCAGCTCCATGACAGATAGCTCTGACGATGGAGTTGTGGTCCCTGCCAAGGTCAGGCGTACCAGACCCCGAACTTCTTCTTCTGTCCTTGATGTGCAAGAACCGCAGGTCCCTCATATGGAGCAGAGCAGTACTAGCACCGCTATTCCTTCTGGTGAACTGGCAAGCACCAGTGGCCTAGTACACCCTGGTCGTACATTCAGCACTGCAGTAACACTTGGTGACGTGGCGAGTCCCATAAGTGCAGTTCAAGCTGGCGAGGTAGCAAGCACAAGTAGTGTCCCGCTGCCACCAAGAAGACGAACACAGGCCCATCATGCCCATAGTGCCCTTCCTGCTGCATTTGCCAATCCGAATTGGGAACCCACCACTTCTGCAGCACCCGTACTTTCCCCATTCACTGGCCAACACGGCATTCAGGTGGAAACAGTTGATTTTACGTCACTGGATTTTTATTCACTGTTTTTTATCGAAGATCTCTGTAGATCTATTGTGGACCAAAGCAATTTGTACGCTGGTCAACACATCGCCACTATTCCCCAGTCCTCCCTTGCCAGAGAATGGAAACCAATTACGGTTTCCGAATTTAAGATCTTTCTGGGCCTTTCCCTCAACATAGGCATAACTAAAAAGAGTGAGTTGCGGTCATATTGTTCCACTGACCCAATTCACCATATGCCCGTGTTCTCTGCCTCCATGACCAGGGCACGACACGAGCAGATTTTGCGGTTCATGCACTTCAACAACAATGAACTCTGTCGTCCTCATGGAGACCCTGAATACGATCGGCTCTACAAAATTCGGCCCCTCGTCAACCACTTCAACGTTTTGCACACTTGTTTACTCCCCATCAAGTTGTCTGCGTTGATGAGTCCCTGATTAAGTTTTCTGGCCGCTTGTCATTCAAACAGTACCTTCCCAGCAAGCGTGTCAGATACGGGGTCAAAATGTATAAGCTCTGTGACAGGGCCACAGGCTATACATGTAGTTTTATGGTTTACAAGGGCAAAGATAGTCACGTAGAGCCGACAAACTGCCCTGACTACATAGGAAGCGCTGGCAAGATAGTGTGGGACTTGGTGTCACCCTTATTTGGAAAGGGGTACCACTTGTACGTGGACAATTATTTTTAGTCACCTTTTTGATCAACATATTGGAGCATGTGGCACCGTGCAACCTAATCGCCGGGGCTTTCCCCAGCGGCTTGTAGATTCCCGTCTTAGGCTGGGGGAGAGAGCCTGCTTCAAGTGTAATAACTTGCTCGCTATGAAGTGGAGGGATAATAAGAATGTTTTCGTTCTTACCTCCCTTCATGCAGACACGACGGTCCAAATTACTACGGCGACTGGTGTTGTGGAGAAACCCCTCTGTGTCCACGAATATAACCAAAATATGGGAGGGGTGGACCTCAACGACCAGTTGTTGGCACTGTACCTAATTGCCCGTAAGGCCAGACGCTGGTACAAGAAAGCGTCTGTTTATTTATTTCAATTGGCTTTGCTGAACGCTCATGTGCTATACAGAGCTTCAGGATGGACTGGATCCTTCCTTAAATTCCAGGAAGAGATCGTCAGAGCCCTTCTGTTTCCAGACGGTGCTCCACCTCACCTTCCCCAACCAAATGCATTAAGCCAGCTGCATGAGAGGCATTTTCCATATGTCCTCCCGTGTACCCCTACCCAAGGAGCACCCCAAAGAAGATGTCATGTCTGCAGCAAGCATGGATATAGGTGTGACACCCGGTATTATTGTCCCTCCTGTCCTGACAATTCTGGTCTTTGCATTGGTGAATGTTTTGAACGCTACCAATCACTAGTTGAGTAATAGCGTAGGGTACAGCACTGTACAGATTAGGCACACTGACACAGGGTCTCCCAAGATGCCGTCACATTTTGAGAGACCCGAACCTGGTGCCAGTTACAAAAGTTATAGTTACAAAAAAAGTGTAAAAAAAAAGTAAAAAAAATAAAAACACAAAAAAAAATTAAATTAAAAAAACAAAAATAGTTGTCGTTTTATTGTTCTCTCTCTCTCTCTATTCCCTCTCTATTGTTCTGCTCTTTTTTACTGTATTCTATTCTGCAATGTTTTATTGTTATTATGTTTTACCATGTTTGCTTTTCAGATATGCAATTTTTTTATACTTTACTGTTTACTGTGTTTTATTGTTAACCTTTTTATGTTTTCAGGTACACCATTAAGCTGCAGAGCTGTTTTTTTATCTTGACAGCAACAGCGTTTGCTCCCACGATACATAAAGCCGTGACTCCAGCGCTGTCGGAGGTGATTTCACCACCACAGTTACATACTTCAGCATATATGCCGAAGCGTGGGGGCAGCAGTGGGTGGAGGAGCGATTTGCTCCTACCTTTTGCGGGAGGATGCCCCCATGCTTCGGCATATATATATTTTAGGCACAGGTTGCGTTAAATGTTTTATTTTTTACTATTTTTTTTGTATTTGCTTTGCAGGTATGGTAAGTCTTACTGTTATACTGTAATGTAACTTTGTTTTATTGTTAACTATCATTTGCTTAGCAGGTACACCATTCAGTTGCAGCACGGATTTATTTATCTTGACAGCAACAGCGTTTGCTCCCACGATACATAAAGCCGTGACTCCAGCGCTGTCAGGGGTGATTTCACCACCACAGTTACATACCTCAGCATATATGCCGAAGTGTGGAGGCAGCAGAGGGCGGAGGAGCGATTTGCTCCTAACTTTTACGGGAGGATGCCCCCATGCTTCGGCATAAATATACGGTGCATGTATACCCATCATTAGAAGTGGGTGGAAGAAGGGAGGTATTCTAATGGTGGGCATACCCACCGATCAATCTCTTTTTTTCGTTCAGCCCACAGGCTGCATGAAAAAAAAGTTTACAATATATGCCCAACAAGGACCAGCAATGTACTGGTATGTTACTGGACTTTGAGTGGTTATACCAGAATGATGCCTGCAGGTTTAGGTATCATCTTGGTATCATTCTTTTCAGCCAGTGGTCGGCTTTCATGTAAAAGCAATCCTAGTGGCTAATTAGCCTCTAGACTGCTTTTACAAGCAGTGGGAGGGAATGCCCCTCCACCGTCTTCTATGTTTTTCTCTGGCTCTCCTGTCCCAACAGGGAACCTGAGAATGCAGCCGGTGATTCAGCCAGCTGACCATAGAGCTGATCAGAGACCAGAGTGGCTCCAAACATCTCTATGGCCTAAGAAACCAGAAGCTACGAGCATTTCATGACTTAGATTTCGGATGTAAACAGCGCCATTGGGAAATTGGGAAAACATTTTATCACACCGATCTTGGTGTGGTCAGATGCTTTGAGGGCAGAGGAGAGATCTAGGGTCTAATAGACCCCAATTTTTTCAAAAAAGAGTACCTGTCACTACCTATTGCTATCATAGGGGATATTTACATTCCCTGAGATAACAATAAAAATGTTTAAAAAAAAATGAAAGGAACAGTTTAAAAATAATATAAAAAAGAAAAAAAAAAAAAAAAAGCACCCCTGTCCCCCCTGCTCTCGCGCAAAGGCGAACGCAAGCTTCGGTCTGGCGTCAAATGTAAACAGCAATTGCACCATGCATGTGAGGTGTCACCACGAAGGTCAGATCGAGGGCAGTAATTTTTGCCGTAGACCTCCTCTGTAAATCTAAAGTGGTAACCTGTAAAGGTTTTTAAAGGCTTTTAAAAATGTATTTAGTTTGTTGCCACTGCACGTTTGTGCGCAATTTTAAAGCATATCATGTTTGGTATCCATGTACTCGGCCTAAGATCATCTTTTTTATTTCATCAAACATTTGGGCAATATAGTGTGTTTTAGTGCATTAAAATTTAAAAAAGTGTGTTTTTTCCCCAAAAAATGCGTTTGAAAAATCGCTGCGCAAATACTGTGTGAAAAAAAAAAATGAAACACCCACTATTTTAATCTGTAGGGCATTTGCTTTAAAAAATATATATAATGTTTGGGGGTTCAAAGTAATTTTCTTGCAAAAAAAAATGTTTCATGTAAATAAAAAGTATCAGAAAGGGCTTTGTCTTAAAGTGGTTAGAAGAATGGGAGATGTGTGACATAAGCTTCTAAATGTTGTGCATAAAATGCCAGGACAGTTTAAAACCCCCCCAAATGACCCCATTTTGGAAAGTAGACACCGCAAGCTATTTGCTGAGAGGCATGTCGAGTCCATGAAATATTTTATATTGTGACACAAGTTGCTGGAAAAAGACAAATTTTTTTTTGCATAAAGTTTAAATGATATATTGCTCAAACATGCCATGGGAATATGTGAAATTACACCTCAAAATACATTCTGTTGCTTCTCCTGAGTACGGGGATACCACATGTGTGAGACTTTTTTGGAGCCTAGCCGCGTACGGGACCCCGAAAACCAAACACCGCCTTCAGGCTTTCTAAGGGCGTAAATGCCTGCTGAGAGTTATAGTGAGTATTTTGCAGACCTCACTTTTTGTCACAAAGTTTTGAAAATTGAAAAAAGAAAAAAAAAATGTTTTTCTTGTCTTTCTTCATTTTCAAAAACAAATCAGAGCTGCAAAATACTCACCATGCCTCTCAGCAAATAGCTTGAGGTGTCTACTTTCCAAAATGGGGTCATTTGGGGGGGGGGGTGCTATCTGGGCATTTTATGGCCTTCAAAACTGTGATAGGTAGTGAGGAGTGAAATCAAAATTTTACGCCCTTAGAAATCCTGAAGGCGGTGCTTGGTTTTCGGGGCCTCGTACGTGGCTAGGCTGCCAAAAAGTCCCACACATGTGGTATCCCCATACCCAGGAGAAGCAGCTAAATGTATTTTGTGGTGCAATTCCACATATGCCCATGGCCTGTGTGAGCAATATATCATTTAGTGACAACTTTTTGTAAATTTTTTTTTGTTATTTAATCACTTGGGACAAAAAAAATTAATATTCAATGGGCTCAGCAATTTCCCTGGGGTGTCTACTTTCCAAAATGGGGTCATTTGGGGGGTCTTGTACTGCCCTGCCATTTTTGCACCTCAAGAAATGACATAGGCAGTCATAAACTAAAAGCTGTGTAAATTCCAGAAAATGTACCCTAGTTTGTAGACACTATAACTTTTGCACAAACCAATAAATATACGCTTATTGACATTTTTTTTACCAAAGACATGTGGCTGAATACATTTCGCCTAAATGTATGACTAAAATTGAGTTTATTGGATTTTTTTTTATAACAAAAAGTAGAAAATATTTTTTTTTTTTTCCAAATTTTCGGTCTTTTTCCGTTTATAGCGCAAAAAATAAAAATCGCAGAGGTGATCAAATATCATCAAAATAAAGCTCTATTTGTGGGAAGAAAAGCAAATTTCATTTGGGTACAGCATTGCATGACTGCGCAATTAGCAGTTAAAGCGACGCAGTGCCAAATTGTAAAAAGTGCTCTGGTCAGGAAGGGGGTAAATCCTTCCGGGGCTGAAGTGGTTAAGCACATCAAACAATTCTAGAATAAGACGCAAAGGATAGGAGTCTTTTTGGTGATCTGATTTAACCCTCAATAGTCTATGCATGGTTGAAGACCCCCATCTTTCTTTTCAACAAAGAAAAAACCCGCCCCGACTGGAAAAGAAGAGGGTCAGATAAAACCTCTCTCCATGTTGTCCTTGATGTATTCCTCCATAGACTTGTGTTCAGGCAGTGACAGGGGATAGGTCCTTCCTTTGGGAAGAGGTGCTCCAGGAATCAGATTAAATTGCACAGTAAAAGGAATGATGTGGAAGTAAAACCTCCGCCTTTTGCTTTCAAAATACATCTGCAAATCCATGGTAATCATGAGGCAAGGTAGGAGGGAAGGCCACAGCCAACAGACAACCAGAAAGTCAAGACAAACAGTTTAGATAAAAGGAAGGCCCCCCAAGAGGTTAGTTCTCCATTTACCCAATCAAAAGAAGGGTTGTGTTGTTGTAACCATGGATATCCAAGGGTAACAGGCAGAAGTGTTGAATCAATAAGAGACAGGATGATTTCATCTTTGTGGAGTGCGTCTACCTGAAGGGTGATTGTAGTAGTCTCAAACTTTACAAGGCCATCTCCCAACGGCTGTCCATTGAGGGTGGTGATGCTCAGGGGTCAAGACTTGGGAACAACTGGGATGTTATTTTTCTTAGCAAAAGTGTAATCCAGGAATATGCCAGCGGCTCCAGAGTCCACAAAAGCCTCACAGGAGACAAATTTAGAGGCTAAATGGAAGATTGCAGGTACAGTAATCTTGGTCTTGGAGGAAGTACTTGTAAGGTCTAACCCAACACTTCCAACACTGGTTAGACCCTGCCTTTTACAGGACGGGAAGGGCAGACAGATAACAAATGTCCTTTAAGTCCACAGTACAAACATAGGCCAAATGCATGCCTCCTTTGTTTTTCTGACTCTGTTAAGTAGAGACAGCTGACTTCCATGGGTTCCACAGGTGTCTTGGACTCAACTGAAATTGCAGCTTTAGGCTGAGGTGGTGCTTGTGTAATGGAAATTTGTAAGTTCTGTATATAATTGTATTCTATTTTGTATGTATTGCACACTGCCCTCACTATGCACACAGCACTAATAATGTTTTCAGTACATGTTTACATTCTTTTGAGTCCTGATTAGAATTAGCCTGCCTATGTAACGCCCCTTGTTACCATAAACGTACAATTGTAATATTAATGTGATACCTACGTAATCACGTGTATAAAAACCTTCAATTGTGTCATAATAAAGCAGAACAGTTATTTGGAAAGATGCTGAGCGTATCTTTTGTGTCTGTTCCCTACTGCATTATTAATTTGGACCCACTAATCAATATGAGGATAGGAGTTGCCTATCATCAATTTAACCAAGTCAGCATGGCGAGGTTTGCCTAGGAGGGGTTTCCAGGTGACCCTGAGTATCCGAAGCGAGGAGCTTGAGACGATCCGGGAATTTCTGATAATCAGCCGGCTGAGGTAAGCCTTTTGCTTACATTTGAGTTATCAGACTTCCTTGATCGGTGAGGCATTTTCGGGACAAAGGGTACCTATTTTACTCCCCTTAATCAAACTGTATTGATTGGTGGTTATATGTTATGTTGTCCCTGTCTACTGTCCATCGGAGTGTTATATGTAAGGAAGCGAAGAATAGTGCTGTTCATATGTAGTACATCTGCTAGATAAAGTAGTTTAGAGGCAAGAGGGTATAGGCACATGTAGAGAAGACTGGCCAGTCATTATGGGCATTGAATTAAGTAAGGGAATGAAGGGTAAGAGACCCTCAAAAATTCCCAGCGCAAGAGGAGCTCTATATATGAACCGAAGGTGCCGTTCCGCCTATACTGAGCCCCTAGATTAATGGTTAAAGTGGACATGGATCCACAATGGGTACCACCAAGGTCCACAGGGACTAAGAATCATGCAGAGTAAACAGCTAGAGAAACAGCTATCTATGTGAGCAGGATGGATGAAGGGTGACATTAACACGAGACAGAATGGAACATTTTCATGTTAAGTTATAGAATGAATTTGGGGTCAGGCACTACAACTAGTAAAGTCAAGAAACAGAGAAATGAGAGTTAAAACAGAATACTTTATATGTTGTCAGAGAGGGAAGATGGAATGAGCACTCTGGTTGCCCATCTGATCATAGAAGCTAGATATAAATGATATCTGAACAAAATAATGTAAGTGATTTTAGAGAGATATTCGTGTATGTGTGTGAATGCTGGGACCTTTAGTTCTATCTCTTGTGTGTGTCATGTATGCAGATGTGACCCCCTCCTTTGCGCTCTCATGAAAGAATGTGGCTGGGATGACAGGTCAGTGATAACCTGGTAGGACACCATGCCAATTCCAGTTTTTTAGACAAAACATTTATAACAAAATGTGCCGGGTTAACGAATCTAATGATAAACAATGTGATCACAATTATTTTGAATCTGTTTTCCAGACATGGTAAAATGAAGGTTATATTTAACCGTGTATTACACAAATTGAATATCCTTTGATAGTGGAAACAGTGCATTTAAAAAAGGGAAATTAAGTAAAATTAAGTAATAATGCGTATTCATTTCTAATATGAGTTTAACAATTTTATTAACAATATTGATATATTGAAACTGGTTTAGACAGCCTTTGGTTGGAAATGAAATCCAGGTTATTGGGGAAATTTGTAAAAATGGGATTAATTTATATTAAGATAACAATTTTGTAATTTTACATTTATACAATAAGCCCTTATTGAGAGAAAAAAAAAGAAAAAGATTAAGATGAGGTTGTTATTTGGAATACAGCTGCCATAATATTTAACAAAGCCAAGATGGATGGGATACAAAAGGAGTTCTTCAAAAATTAAATTTTAAGGTTCTTGATAATAACTTGATGTGCAGTCCATGATGTGAGCGTTATAATAAATAAAATTTAAATATAACAGACACATCACATCAAGTCCACACACCCTGTTAGGATAGATGCAGCCAGTTGTTTTATAGTTTTTGATGCTTTCTGGTCCATCCTACAGATTGTTGGTCCTTTTGTTTTTATTTATTTTTATTTTTGAAATCCAAAGCAGAATGTGTGGATTGTGAAATGATGTGCCCCTTTTCCTCGTAAGTACAGTGGTATAAGCAGAAGAATATTTTGGATTTATGCACATCTCTCCATGACCACAGAGTATTGTTATCGTTTATTATAATATTGCCAGGAAAAAGTTGTTTTTTGAAACATGAAACTGGAGTTCTTACACAAACAGCATGACAGAAAACAAGCCATTGTAATATATCTATGCAAGCTGGACCCAGTAATGAAGGGTTCATCCCGATATATCAGTGCTGTAGCTTTATGCAAAGGTGCTATTAGACAAAGTTACAGACATTATTTTGGTCAAATATTTAATTTTTAATGGTCTCACATTCTGGGCAGCAAATATACAGCTAACTAAATGCTTGCCTAATGAAAGGTTTAAAATATGAGTTTATTTATGTACAAATCTAACAATGAAAAATGCGTACATTTGAATCCAGCCACCTTATTGCCTCTATTGGAGGAGGCTGGAGACAAAGGAAGACACATATGTTAAATTGATGGTGTAGGAATCAGCTACTGTGAGCCCAGTGCAGGGCACACTCCCTGAAAACCCAGATATTTCATTTTTTGTAGAGTTATTCCCGGTTTTATACTGAGGATGCAGTTTATCACCCAGAAGGATACTCTGTATTCAGAGTCATTGGATTCTTTTTCCCCAGCTTAAGAAGCAGAGCTCCATGTTTTAGCAAAGCCTGTGAGCTATAAAAACAGTGTATATTTATATAGATAGTTGAGATATTGAGAGCTTTTGGTTCCATTTGAAGGGCCAGAAGTTTGTGTTTACTTTGGCAGGTAAACCAATAAAGCATGCCAAGTTAATTTGATTGGCTGTCTTCAGCCTTCCAGGTTCTTGCTGAGGTAGCCATACTAACATTAAAACTCACACATGGAAGCAGACCAGGTGACTAAGGATGCTGCATTTACAGCCCCGGACACTTGATGGATGTGTGCAACTCACAAATTCAACCCTAGTTCTGGCCCAGTATAGCTATGACTAATAATTCAACTTTAAGGACCCCAGAACGAGAAGAACAAGTGTTACACAGGGGGCAACTTCTTATGAAACAGGACTTTGGAAAAGGTGATCATTTATGTCTGCCAGCCACTCTTTTCCCTCCAGCTTGACACATGGACCATGTCATCAGTCACAAGCAGTTATGGCTACCTTAGTAAATGAGCATGGGATAGAGCCAGGGTTCTCCACAGCTGTTTTTATAACATACCACTTCTTGTTTTACCTGTTACCAAAGGTGTTACCAAAAGCTGAACATCCCTTCCAGAGATTACAAAAAAAGATATATCCAGATGCCCAAGTCAGGATCTTACGAGTATGCATTTTGTCCATATGGACATGTTTTCTGGATGTCCAGTGGCAAATGCTACTGCAAAGGCCACAGTAAAAAGTGTTATCAGAGGTAGTTTGTAAATATAGGGTGCAGAAAGTTCAGAGAGTAACAGAGGAAATCATTTTTATAGGAGAGTCCTTACTAAAAGTTTTGAGGTTTTATTTTTACACCCCCTACTGTCTACAATGTAGCGGACAAAGTAGAGTAAGAAACTAGAAAACTTTTGCCTGAATGTTTTCTTATATTTTACCAAGCCCCCAAGGGGGATATTGGACTCTCTCCCTATGGGTAAGGATGAGCCGAACACCCCCCTGTTCGGTTCGCACCAAAACATGCGAACAGGAAAAAAGTTCGCTCGAACACGCGAACACCGTTAAAGTCTATGGGACACGAACATGAATAATCAAAAGTGCTAATTTTAAAGGCTTATATGCAAGTTATTGTCATAAAGTGTTTGGGGACCCGGGTCCTTCCCCAGGGGACATGGATCAATGCAAAAAAAAGTTTTAAAAACGGCTGTTTTTTCAGGAGCAGTGATTTTAATAATGCTTAAAGTCAAACAATAAAAGTGTAATATCCCTTTAAATTTCATACCTTGGGGGTGTCTATAGTATGCCTGTAGAGGGGCGCATGTTTCCCGTTAGGGATGAGCCGAACACCCCCCTGTTCGGTTCGCACCAGAACATGCGAACAGGAAAAAAGTTTGTTCGAACATGCGAACACCGTTAAAGTCTATGGGACACGAACATGAATAATCAAAAGTGCT
Source organism: Aquarana catesbeiana (assembly GCF_042186555.1). NCBI lineage: Eukaryota > Metazoa > Chordata > Amphibia > Anura > Ranidae > Aquarana > Aquarana catesbeiana. The sequence continues at coordinate 389,781,905 of NC_133324.1, forward strand.
AATTTTCAAGGCTTATATGCAAGTTATTGTCATAAAAAGTGTTTGGGGACCTGGGTCCTGCCCCAGGGGACATGGATCAATGCAAAAAAAAGTTTTAAAAACGGCCGTTTTTTCAGGAGCAGTGATTTTAATAATGCTTAAAGTCAAACAATAAAAGTGTAATATCCCTTTAAATTTCGTACCTGGGGGGTGTCTATAGTATGCCTGTAAAGGGGCGCATGTTTCCTGTGTTTAGAACAGTCTGACAGCAAAATGACATTTTGAAGGAAAAAACTCATTTAAAACTACCCGCGGCTATTGCATTGCCGACAATACACATAGAAGTTCATTGATAAAAACGGCATGGGAATTCCCCAAAGGGGAACCCCGAACCAAAATTAAAAAAAAAAAATGACGTGGGGGTCCCCCTAAATTCCATACCAGGCCCTTCAGGTCTGGTATGGATATTAAGGGGAACCCCGGCCAAAATTTAAAAAAAAAAAATGACGTGGGGTTCCCCCTAAATTCCATACCAGACCCTTCAGGTCTGGTATGGATTTTAAGGGGAACCCCGCGCCAAAAAAAAAAAAAAAAACGGCGTGGGGTCCCCCCAAAAATCCATACCAGACCCTTATCCGAGCACGCAACCTGGCAGGCCTCAGGAAAAGAGGGGGGGACGAGAGTGCGGCCCCCCCTCCCTCCTGAACCGTACCAGGCCACATGCCCTCAACATTGGGAGGGTGCTTTGGGGTAGCCCCCCAAAACACCTTGTCCCCATGTTGATGAGGACAAGGGCCTCATCCCCACAACCCTGGCCGGTGGTTGTGGGGGTCTGCGGGCGGGGGGCTTATCGGAATCTGGAAGCCCCCTTTAACAAGGTGACCCCCAGATCCCGGCCCCCCCCCTGTGTGAAATGGTAAGGGGGTACATAAGTACCCCTACCATTTCACGAAAAAAGTGTCAAAAATGTTAAAAATGACAAGAGACAGTTTTTGACAATTCCTTTATTTAAATGCTTCTTCTTTCTTCTATCTTCCTTCATCTTCTGGTTCTTCTGGCTCTTCTGGTTCTTCTGGTTCTTCCTCCGGCGTTCTCGTCCAGCATCTCCTCCGCGGCGTCTTCTGTCTTCTTCTCCTCGGGCCGCTACGCACCCATGGCATGGGGGGGAGGCTCCCGCTCTTCTCTTCTTCTCTTCTTCTTTTCTTCTTTTCTTCTTTTCTTCTCTTCTTTTCTTCTTCTTCATTTTCTTCTCCAGGCCGCTCCGCAATCCATGCTGGCATGGAGGGAGGCTCCCGCTGTGTGACGGCGCTCCTCGTCTGACAGTTCTTAAATAACGGGGGGGGGGGCGGGGCCACCCGGTGACCCCGCCCCCCTCTGACGCACGGTGACTTGACGGGACTTCCCTGTGACGTCACGGGGAATGCCACAGGGAAGTCCCGTCAAGTCACCGTGCGTCAGAGGGGGGCGGGGTCACCGGGTGGCCCCGCCCCCCCGTTATTTAAGAACTGTCAGACGAGGAGCGCCGTCACACAGCGGGAGCCTCCCTCCATGCCAGCATGGATTGCGGAGCGGCCCGGAGAAGAAAATGAAGAAGAAGAGAAGAAAAGAAGAAAAGAAGAAGAGAAGAAGAGAAGAAGAGAAGAGCGGGAGCCTCCCCCCCATGCCATGGGTGCGGAGCGGCCCGAGGAGAAGAAGACAGAAGACGCCGCGGAGGAGATGCTGGACGAGAACGCCGGAGGAAGAACCAGAAGAACCAGAAGAGCCAGAAGAACCAGAAGATGAAGGAAGATAGAAGAAAGAAGAAGCATTTAAATAAAGGAATTGTCAAAAACTGTCTCTTGTCATTTTTAACATTTTTGACACTTTTTTCGTGAAATGGTAGGGGTACTTATGTACCCCCTTACCATTTCACACAGGGGGGGGCCGGGATCTGGGGGTCACCTTGTTAAAGGGGGCTTCCAGATTCCGATAAGCCCCCCGCCCGCAGACCCCCACAACCACCGGCCAGGGTTGTGGGGATGAGGCCCTTGTCCTCATCAACATGGGGACAAGGTGTTTTGGGGGGCTACCCCAAAGCACCCTCCCAAAGTTGAGGGCATGTGGCCTGGTACGGTTCAGGAGGGAGGGGGGGCCGCACTCTTGTCCCCCCCTCTTTTCCTGCGGCCTGCCAGGTTGCGTGCTCGGATAAGGGTCTGGTATGGATTTTTGGGGGGACCCCACGCCGTTTTTTTTTTTTTTTTGGCGCGGGGTTCCCCTTAAAATCCATACCAGACCTGAAGGGTCTGGTATGGAATTTAGGGGGAACCCCACGTCATTTTTTTTTTTAAATTTTGGCCGGGGTTCCCCTTAATATCCATACCAGACCTGAAGGGCCTGGTATGGAATTTAGGGGGACCCCCACGTCATTTTTTTTTTTAAATTTTGGTTCGGGGTTCCCCTTTGGGGAATTCCCATGCCGTTTTTATCAATGAACTTCTATGTGTATTGTCGGCAATGCAATAGCCGCGGGTAGTTTTAAATGAGTTTTTTCCTTCAAAATGTCATTTTGCTGTCAGACTGTTCTAAACACAGGAAACATGCGCCCCTTTACAGGCACACTATAGACACCCCCCAGGTACGAAATTTAAAGGGATATTACACTTTTATTGATTGATTTTAAGTATTATTAAAATCACTGCTCCTGAAAAAACGGACGTTTTTAAAACTTTTTTTTGCATTGATCCATGTCCCCTGGGGCAGGACCCGGGTCCCCAAACACTTTTTATGACAATAACTTGCATATAAGCCTTTAAAGCGTGTTCTGCGGCATTCGAATTTGCCGCGAACACCCCAAATTGTTCGCTGTTCGGCGAACTTGCGAATAGCCAATGTTCGAGTCGAACATGAGCGAACACTCGAAGCTCATCCCTACCTATGGGATTTGGTTTGGGAGTGTGTTACTCACTTGCTTATATTTTGTCTCAGCAGCTGCAGTCCTCCATTTGGATCTCACAGAGAATGTTGCTGATCTTTTAAGGTTTTTGACAAACTCATTTATGTGTTTTCTCCCCAATTCCAGATCCTAAAAGTTTGGAAGGATCTAAAACTAAAGCAAACTAAAGCCAGGTGACTTGTGGATTGTTAAGAGACATTTCTATATAAGGAAATGTTTGGAGACTCAATACAGCATCTATTTCATGTACAGTTTTTGCAAAACTTGAAGGAAAAGTCATCTGGATCCACACCAGACACTGCAAAAATGACTAAATTAAAGAAATCTCTGTGTCTGATTTGTTTCTCTCTTGTGATCCCAGTCTAGGGTACTTTTTGATTCAATTACTTTAATTGTAAGGGATAGATATATTTGAAAAGTAGTTTAGCCATGTTGAAGACATATTTGTCTTTTGGACATCTTCCATTTTATGTAGAATTGTCTGTGTTTACATGTGGTGATAAGTCAGCATGCCAACAATTCAGCCAGAAGGCCATTCTAGCCACAGGAGAGTACAGCCAGTACTCTGTAAATATGTCTTATCAATCATTTGTTATTCACAATGAAAAGACATTTTGTAATGAAAAAGTTGCTCAGCTATTATTTTCTCCACAATGGAGTTTTTTTTGCCTCTTTGGCCAGGACTACCTCCACTTAAGCGTGTGGAGGTTCCAGGTTAAAGGTGATAGCAGGTATGGTTAGTAATCAAAATATTGATCACTGTAATGGAAATTTGTAAGTTCTGTATATACTGTATTTATTGGCGTATAACACTCACTTTTTCACCATGAAAATTGGGTGCAAATAGTGCGTGCGTGTTATACGCCAATACTTCAGTTTTCGCTGCCTCGGAGGGGACAGGGAGGGGGGGCAGGACGGGCACCGTCAGATTACATACAGTGAGAATCTCCTGTTTACTTGGCGGCCTCTGTAATAGGAACTCCTGTCTCCTGGGCCGCCATTGGACCACTGTTCTGTCTATCATAGGAGATTCTCACTGTATGTAATCTGTCGGTGCTCATCCCGCCCCCCTCCCTGTCCCCTCTGGGCTGCAGATGGGCATAGATCAGGCTGCACTGATGGCAATGGTGAGGCTGCTGCATTGATGGCAATGGTGAGGCTGCATTGATATGGACTGATGAGGCTGCATTGATGGCACTTGTGAGGCTGCAGATGGGCATTGATCAGGCTGCATTGATGGCAATGGTGAGGCTGCAGATGGGCACTGACCCTTATTTTACTTCAAAGTTCCGTATTTAAAATTTAAGTTTTTTTCCTGAAACTTTCCTCTTAAAATGAATGTGCGTGTTATACGCCTGTGCGTGTTATACGCCGATAAATACGGTAATTGTATTCTATTTTGTATGTATTGCACACTGCCCTCACTGTGCACACGGCACTAATAATGTTTTCAGTACATGTTTACATTCTTTTGAGTCCTGAGTAGAATTAGCCTGCCTATGTAATGCCCCTTGTTACCATAAACATACAATTGTAATATTAATGTGATACCTACGTAATCATGTGTATAAAAACCTTCAATTGCGTCATAATAAAGCAGAACAGTTATTTGGAAAGATGCTGAGTGTATCTTTTGTGTCTGTTCCCTACTGCGGTAGTTATTATTAATTTGGAACCACTAATCAATATGAGGATAGGAGTTGCCTATCATCAATTTAACCAAGTCACTTGGGAGTTAGGGGCCACATTGTAAACTGGCCTAGGAAGCTTTTTTCAAGGTCTTCTGGGGAATCCTTATAAACCAATTCATCCTTAATGCGATCTGTAAGACCTTTACGGAAAGCTGCACGTAATGCCCTTGAGTCCCAATTAGCCTCAGCAGCCAGGGTACGGAAGTTAATAGCATACTGTGCCACAGTCCTTGTGCCTTGCTGTATGTATAAAAGTGAGCGCTCAGCTGCAGAAGCTCTATCTAGCTTGCCAAATACAGTCTGGAGAGAAGCCAGAAATCTATCAGTGTCTTGCAGCACAGGGTCATTGTGTTCCAGGTAAGGAGAGACCCATGTCAGAGCTTTCCCCTTTAACAACAAAATTACAAAATTTACTTTGGCAGAAGAAGTGCTGAAGGTCCCAGGGTTGTTGTGGAAATGCAAATGGCAAACATTTAAAAAACCTCTGCAGTCCTCAGTATTACCACCAAAATTTTCAGGCAAGGGAAGTTTGGGTGGCACAGAAGAGGTGGGTTGGATTGGAGCAGGAGTAGGAGCTTGAGTCTGGACAGGTGCAGAGGAACCAGGCAAACAAGACTTAAGCATAGCACAAAGTTCATCTAGCTTAGCATCCAGAGAAGAAAGATGCTGTTCGTGAGCTCCAATCACTTGTCCCTGATGCAAAATTGCCTTAACAATCTCAGCACGGTCCACTGCCATTGTGGCCAATTTGTAATGTAAGATAGGTGTGGTAGGTACTGCCCGAAGTGGAGCTTTTGTGCTGAGGATTCAGACGGAAACGTAGCTAGGCAGGTCAGGTCGGCAACAGATCAGGCAAAGCGGTACACAATTGAAATCCAGAGAGTGTTCAGGCAGGTAGAGATCATATACGAGCTGGCGGTGAAGTACAAAATCAGCAGGCTAGGGAGAGGTCAAGAATTCAGGCAGAAGTCCATACACGGTAATCAGAATCACAGCACTATCAATACACCCGGGAGCTAGTCCACACAAACGGGCACCGAGTAACAGCAAATGCTGCTATTTTTGGGCTATTTGATTGTACATTTTCCACAGCTGGCAGCGGGTGGGGCTAGTGAGTCCAAGGCAATGCATCAAGCTGGGAGAACATTGCAACACCTCAAGAGCTCCCCCGTGGCACAACTGGTTCAATGACACCCAGGCCCATGACAGGGCCCCCTCCCCAGTGGACCCCTTCGGGGGCTTAGCGGGAAAGGAGGCATGGAAGTCTCGAATAAGAGCAGGGGCATCCAAATCTTTTGCTGGAACCCAGGAATGGTCTGTGACAGGATAACCTCTTCAATGAACCAGATACTGTAGGCCACAACTCCGCCATCCAGAATCTTAGAGACTTCAAACTGTTGTCGATCAACAAGAACAGGAGGAGGTAGCTGTTGAGTTCTGGAGTAAAGATTGAAAATTGCTTTTTTGAGGAGAGAAACATGCAACACGGGAGAGAGGAGGGCAATTTCAACCGAAGACTGGCCCTGACTCAAGCAATTATTCTGTAAGGACCAATGAATCGAGGACCCAATTTTGTAGAGGGTTGTTTCAGTCTCATGTATTTGGTAGACAGACAAACTCTGTCCCCCACCACATATGGAGGTGTATGGCATCTGTTGGAGAAAATCCGGTATTTACTTGCTGACTTCCGTAGCAATAAGCAAATCTTTTTCCAGTGTATCAGAATATTTTTCACTCACTGATCTGCTTCTGGTACACCGGAAAAAGGTTGAAGTAGGAGAAAAGTCTGAGGGTGATAGCCTAGGGATGCATAGAATGGTATGAGGAGCACTGTGCCAATGGGAGTTAATGGTGAATTCAGCCAAAGGCAAATACCCAGACCAATTGGAATGTAATGAGTCGACATAATGTCAAAGATGGGTTTCAAGGGTTTGGTTCATGCATTCAGTTTGACCATCTGTTTGTAAGTGATGTGAGGTAGAGAGTGAGATCATTACTTCCAGTTTCTTACAAAATTTTTACAGAATCAGGAAACAAACTGGAATCCGCGGTCTGAGACGATATTGGTAGGTATGCCATGATGTTTCACAATATAGCAAAGGAAGAGGGTAGACAGTGCTTCTGCTGTAGCTACCAGGAGCATCCCGGTTCAAAGACACCCAGGCCTATGACAGGGCCCCTTCCCCAGTGGACCCCTTCTGGGGCTTAGTGGGAAAGGAGGCACAGAAGTCTCAAATAAGAGCAGGGGCATGCAAACCTTTCGCTGAAACCCAGGAATGGTCTGTGACAGGACATCCTTTCCAATGAACCAGATACTGTAGGCCACAACTCCTGTGGAGCCAGGAGCATCCCGGTTCAATGACACCCAGGCAGTGGCGTAGCTTGGGGGGTGCGGGGGGTGCCGTGGCCCCGGGCGCGAAATTTAGGGGGGCGCAATTTCGTGCCAGTAGTGTCACTACTGGCTGCCTCCTCCTAATTTCTTTTCCTGTGTCCCCCGCGCTCCGCCGCCATGTCTAGTGTTTTGCGCCCTGTGATTGGGCGTATGGGGATCATGTGCGGCGTGGGGCTGGCCTATCCGCGATCACAGTCGCTCCTGAAGTCCCGCCTCCGCACATGACCCCCATTCGCCCAATCACAGTGCGCCGGGAAAAATGAATATGGCGGCCAGAGCGCAGGGGAGACGAGAGTGTGAGCGCCGGGGCAGATGTCTTCTCATCCTCCAGACCGATGCAACACAATAAGGTAAGAAATAGATAAACGGGGGGGGAGAGAAGAGACAGGCGCCGTATATGTAGTGTCAGTATAGGAAGACTAGGCAGGACAGTATAGTGTAGTGGACAGTATAGTGGCGTGGACAGTGTAGTATTGTGGTCAGTACAGTGTAGTGGACAGTGTAGTGTAGTGGTCAGTACAGTGTAGTGGTCAGTGTAGTATTGTGGTCAGTGTAGTGTAGTGGACAGTGTAGTGTAGTGGACAGTATAGTGTAGTGGTCAGTATAGTGTAGTGGACAGTATAGTGTAGTGGTCAGTATAGTGTAGTGGACAGTATAGTGTAGTGGTCAGTACAGTGTAGTGGTCAGTGTAGTATTGTGGTCAGTGTAGTGTAGTGGACAGTATAGTGTAGTGGACAGTATAGTGTAGTGGTCAGTATAGTGTAGTGGTCAGTATAGTGTAGTGGACAGTATAGTGTAGTGGACAGTGTAGTGTAGTGGACAGTGTAGTGTAGTGGTCAGTGTAGTGGTCAGTGTAGTGTAGTGGTCAGTACAGTGTAGTGGACAGTGTAGTATTGTGGTCAGTATAGTGTAGTGGACAGTGTAGTGTAGTGGTCAGTGTAGTGTAGTGGTCAGTGTAGTGTAGTGGTCAGTGTAGTGGTCAGTGTAGTGGTCAGTGTAGTGTAGTGGACAGTGTAGTGTAGTGGACAGTGTAGTGTAGTGGTCAGTACAGTGTAGTGGACAGTGTAGTATAGTGGTCAGTGTAGTGATCAGTACAGTGTAGTGGTCAGTGTAGTATAGTGGTCAGTACAGTGTAGTGGACAGTGTAGTATTGTGGTCAGTATAGTGTAGTGGTCAGTGTAGTGTAGTGGTCAGTGTAGTGTAGTGGTCAGTGTAGTGGTCAGTGTAGTGGTCAGTGTAGTGTAGTGGACAGTGTAGTGTAGTGGACAGTGTAGTGTAGTGGACAGTGTAGTATAGTGGTCAGTGTAGTGGTCAGTACAGTGTAGTTGTCAGTGTAGTATAGTGGTCAGTGTAGTATAGTGGTCAGTACAGTGTAGTGGACAGTGTAGTATTGTGGTCAGTATAGTGTAGTGGACAGTGTAGTGGACAGTGTAGTGGTCAGTGTAGTGTAGTGGTCAGTATAGTGTAGTGGTCAGTGTAGTGGTCAGTGTAGTGTAGTGGACAGTGTAGTGTAGTGGACAGTGTAGTGTAGTGGTCAGTACAGTGTAGTGGACAGTGTAGTATTGTGGTCAGTGTAGTGGTCAGTACAGTGTAGTGGTCAGTGTAGTATTGTGGTCAGTATAGTGTAGTGGTCAGTGTAGTATTGTGGTCAGTATAGTGTAGTGGTCAGTGTAGTATTGTGGTCAGTACAGTGTAGTGGACAGTGTAGTATTGTGGTCAGTGTAGTATAGTGGTCAGTACAGTGTAGTATTGTGGTCAGTGTAGTATTGTGGTCAGTGTAGTATTGTGGTCAGTATAGTGTAGTGGTCAGTGTAGTATTGTGGTCAGTATAGTGTAGTGAACAGTGTAGTGTAGTGGTCAGTACAGTGTAGTGGACAGTGTAGTATTGTGGTCAGTGTAGTATTGTGGTCAGTGTAGTATAGTGGTCAGTACAGTGTAGTGGACAGTGTAGTATTGTGGTCAGTGTAGTATAGTGGTCAGTACAGTGTAGTGGACAGTGTAGTATTGTGGTCAGTGTAGTGGTCAGTACAGTGTAGTGGTCAGTACAGTGTAGTGGTCAGTACAGTGTAGTGGTCAGTGTAGTGGTCAGTGTAGTATAGTGGTCAGTATAGTGTAGTGGACAGTGTAGTGTAGTGGTCAGTACAGTGTAGTGGACAGTGTAGTATAGTGGACAGTGTAGTATAGTGGACAGTGTAGTATAGTGGTCAGTGTAGTGTAGTAGACAGTATAGTGGTCAATGTAGTGTAGTTCTCAGTGTAGTGGTCAGTATAGTATAGTGGACAGTATAGTGGTTAGTGTAGTTCTCAGTGTAGTGGTCAGTATAGTGGTCAGTGTAGTGTAGTGGACAGTATAGTGGTCAGTGTAGTATAGTGGTCAGTATTGTATAGTGTAGTGGACAGTGTAGTTCTCAGTGTAGTGGTCAGTATAGTGGTTAGTGTAGTGGACAGTATAGTGGTCAGTGTAGTTCTTAGTGTAGTGGTCAGTACAGTGTAGTGGTCAGTACAGTGTAGTGGTCAGTGTAGTATTGTGGTCAGTGTAGTATTGTGGTCAGTATAGTGTAGTGGACAGTGTAGTATAAGGGTCAGTACAGTGCAGTGGACAGTGTAGTATAGTGGTCAGTGTAGTATAGTGGTCAGTGTAGTGTAGTAGACAGTATAGTGGTCAATGTAGTGTAGTTCTCAGTGTAGTGGTCAGTATAGTATAGTGGACAGTATAGTGGTTAGTGTAGTGGTCAGTGTAGTTCTCAGTGTAGTGGTCAGTATAGTGGTCAGTGTAGTGTAGTGGACAGTATAGTGGTCAGTGTAGTTCTTAGTGTAGTGGACAGCATAGTGTAGTGGTCAGTGTAGTGTAGTGGTCAGTGTAGTTCTTAATGTAGTGGACAGTATAGTATAGTGGTCAGTGTAGTGTGTAATGGTCAGTATAGGAATCAGGTAGGTCAGTACTATTGTATTTGAAGGGACTCGGGGAGTGATAAAAGTCCGCAGGTTGGGGGGGGGGGGCGCAAATTATTTGCCTTGCCCCGGGTGCTGACAACCCACGCTACGCCACTGCACCCAGGTACATGACAGTTATCAAAAGACACTCATGTAATTGGGCATGTGATTGCCATCATCCCTTGTAACTTTAACAATAAGAGAAACCTCTGTTGTGGGATTTTTAAGGCAAAAAAAAAGTTTTTTTGAAAAAATGAATTTATTATACAAAAATAGAAAAAAGTTCCATAGAAATTTCAAACATGGGGCGCATGCGAGGCTGCCTGAGAGGACAGTAATGCTGGCTTAAAGCTCCGCTCCAGTGACGTCCGTGCCGGAGGACTACAGGTCCCAGAGGTCCTTATTTTTCATAAAAACAGCAGATATTCATGCCTCAAAGCCTCAGGTACAACTTAATATGGTTTTGAGGGGCACAAAAAAGAAATTCAAAACCGGCATTAACAAAGAAACGCCTCCTCAGCCGCCTTCCAAGATGGCGGCGGCAATCTCCTCACAGCCTAGTACCTCACAAAAGGCTAAACCTCTAAAAATTAAACTTAATGCTGTGGATGTTAATGAGGAGTCTGATACTGACTCTGAAACTCACAAGATCTTCAATCTGCCTTATTTAAAAAATTTGAAAGTATTTTTACAGAAGGCTTTAAAACAAACATCAGACCACATTACGGATAAACTGACAAGAGAAATCAGAGAACTAGGTCAGAGGACAGCTGAATTGGAGATTCGTGTAGATGATATTGAAAGCCAAACTCAGCACTATATTTCTGAATTTAAAAATCTAAAAGAAAAGAATGTTAGTTTACAGTCTTGTTTAGAGGACCAGGAGAATAGAGACAGACAGGCTAATCTACGGACAAAAAACAGAAAAGAGAGGGTGCACCGGCCTTGTGCATTATCTTTAAAAAAGTGGCTGTAGGTCTGGAGACTGCTATCGGTGTATCCATTATCACCATCAATAGACCATTATGCGCAATTTTTATCTACCCTTGTGAGTAGTATTTTTACGTTTCCTTCTTTTAATAAACTTTTTTAAAGATAATGCACAAGGCCGGTGCACCCTCTCTTTTCTGATTTTTGTCTGCATGTTAGGATTTCCCTATCCTTTAGGGCAGCAAGGCTGAAAGCTACCATCAATCGAAAACTTTGAACTGTCGGGCCACACATTTATGCGCAAGAGTTTTTGTTTTGTTTTTTTTTTTTTGTTTTTTTTTTTCAAGCTACTTCAGTTTTTGTTATTTTGAGGTACTTTAATCAACTTTTCCGTTCATTTACTTCCCTCACACTTACATCATAGTAGCTTTTTTTTTTATTTTTTTTTTTGCAGTCTTCCCTTTCCCCCTTCTATATACCTTTCAATGGTTTATATCATGTATAAACACCTTTATTTTCCCCTGCCCACCTTACCACGTATCCCTCCCACCCCCCCCCCCTCGTCTCCCCTATCTACCAGTCCCTTTTCCGGGCCTTTCTCTCGGTTACTCTTCTGTATTCCGGTTAGGTTGTCAACTACCTCTATTTTTCTCCTCTTCCCTTGGTGCCTTCATTCTACTACTCCCTAAGCTCCCATAGCTTCGGCATATCTCATAGTTTGTTTGAATTTATCCCATTCTTGCCATTTTTCCTCATAGGTGTCCAAGCCTTCCCCATCGCTATACCTCAGGTACTCTAAGTTTTGGATCTCATTAACTTTATTGCACCAACTCCTCATTGTGGGTCTCATTGATTCCTTCCAATGTCTAGGGATAAGACTTTTGACTGCATTTAGGAGTGGCGGCAATAGGCTTTTCAGATATTGTTTGTTCGGGATATTTGTCCCGTGGAATAGGCAACTCCATGGATCGTCTAGAAGCTTTATGTTAGTTATTTCTCCTATTATTTGCCTAATTTCTTCCCAGAATTTTTTAATTTCCGGACGTTGCCACCATATATGGGCCGTCGTCCCAATCTCTTTGCACCCTCGCCAACAGTATTGTGATTTTTCTTTTTGAATTTTATGCGCTTTATCGGGGGTGATATGCCATCTCACCAAGCATTTGTAATTCATCTCCCTCATGTTATTATTTACTGTAGTGGTATGTACCCTACGCATTATTTGACTAATCTCTTCCTTCTTCAGGCAAGTCCCTAGTTCGTTTTCCCACTTAGTAATATACGGTGGAATATCCGGACCAGTCCTTTCTATGAGTGTTCTATATATTTTTGAGATCACCCTCTTTTTTCCCTTGTCCACGCAGATTTTTTCTAAGGGAAGCAAATTTGCTTCCGATCTTATTGGCTGAGGCAGGTACTCAGTAAAATGTTTTAATTGATTGTATTGCCATTCATCTATCGATCTCCACTCCCTTTTGCTCTTTAATTCGTGATACGTGCAGATTTTACCTTGGTCCATAATATCTTTCAGTTGTGCGTTTTCTATTGTTATCCATTTCCCAAACCAGGCTTCGATTCCCGGTATAAAATATTCTGTGTTTGTTAGTGGTATTAGTGGTGAGTTAAATTCCCATTTTTCCTGTCTGTGAATGTGGTCCCATATTTTTAGTGCGTGTCTAGTAATATTGTTTGTGCCTTTATTTCATTTTCTATATTGTGGAGGTATCCAAATTATTTTACCTAAATTAACTGTGCTTATTGTGCCCTCCATCTTCACCCATCTCTTTTCTCTATTTTCTTTAGCCCATTCTACTACCCGTGACAATATTACCGCATTATAGTAATTTCTAATATCCGGTGCACCCCAGCCCCCTCTTACTCTATCTTTGGTTAACTGTGCCATGCTTATTCTTGCTTTTTTCCTTTTCCAGATAAAACTTGTGAAAAGCTTTTGTATTGTTTTAAAAAAGTGGGATCGGTAGCATCTGCATTTTATATATGATTTTGGGGAGGGTGACCATTTTGATAATATTTATTCTGCCCCCCCACGAGATGTTTCCCGTTGTTATTCTATTTAATTCATTTTTAATCTCATCTAGTAGTGGGAGGAAGTGTGTTTGATATAGACTTTCGTTGGTTTTGGTCATCTTAACCCCTAAGTAGTTTATTTCTTTTTTACCCCAAACAAATGCGAAACTCTTTTGAAATACAAGTTCCTCACTTTTTGGGATATTAAACGTGAGGGTTTCAGACTTCGCTGGGTTTAACTTAAAGTTTGAGACCTCACCGTACTCTTTTAAAGTTTTCATTACATTTGGGAGAGATATCTTTGGTCTGGTTACATAGAACAGGATATCGTCCGCATACGCGGCTAACTTGTGTGTTTCCTCCCCCAACTTTATCCCCTTTATGTCAGGATTCTGTCTTATCCTAACTAGAAGTGGTTCCAGTGCCAACACGAAGAGCAAGGGGGATAGTGGGCAGCCTTGTCTTGTTCCGTTGAACATTTCAAATGTATCCGAAACGATCCCATTTACCCTTACCCTGGCTGTAGGTCTAATGTATAGGGCCTTTATGCTTTTTATCATTTTCTCACCTAATCCTATTTCTTCCCATATACCTTGCATGAGGCCTCAGTCTACCCTGTCGAATGCTTTCTCTGCATCTATCGACAGGAGTAGTCCTGGGGCCCCATTACCTTTCATCTCCTGAATTGTTAGTAGGGTCCTGATACCATTATCTTTCCCTTCCCTCCCTGTGATAAAGCCGACTTGGTCTGGATGTATTATTTTTTGCATAGCTTTTTTCAGCCTATCCGCAAGGATTTTAGCGTAGATTTTGGTATCTAGATTTAGGAGGGAGATCGGTCTGTAACTTGAACATAACGTTTCATCCTTTCCTTCCTTAGGGATAACAATAATAGTAGCTTCTAAGGCTTCTTTGCGTAAATCCTCTTTATCCCCAATCCTGTTCATAAGATAGCACATTTTTGGGATCAGGATGTCTTCAAACTTTCTGTAATAGAGAATTGTCAGGCCATCAGGCCCCGGACTTTTCCCCATCGGTGTTTCTCTTATGGTTTTTGTTATTTCTTCCTCCGTGATGGGTGTCTCTAACTGACTGATTTGTTCCTCTGTGATTTTCTTTAGACCGCTCTCTCTCAGGTATGTTTTTATTTTAGCCCTTTTCTGTTCGTCCTCATTTTTAGTATATATCATATAAACTCGCATAGTATTCCTTAAACGTCTTGGCAATTTCCGCTGATTTCTGTGCGAATTCCCCGTTACCTGTTTGTATTTTGTCTATGTAATTTGCTGATTTTTTTTTTGCTAGAGCCTGCGCTAGGTGTCTCCCCGGTTTGTTCCCATATAGGTACCTTTCTTTTTTTACTTTGTTATACGTCCTTCTTGTTTCTTGTTCTATAAATTCTCTCATCTCCTCCCTTTTTCTGCTGAGCTTTAACAAAGTTTCGTTGTCGTTCTTGTTCTTATGTAGCTGTTCTAGTGTGTTAATTTCTTTCCTCAGGGCCCTGGTCTTCTCCCTAGTGCACCTTCTTTTCTCCGCCTCCTCTTTTTTCATGATGCCTCTTATATAGGCCTTATGAGCCTCCCACACCGTCATTTTTGATACCCCTTCTGTGTTATTTTCTTTAAAATAAGTCTCTAATTCTTTTTCCATTCATTCTTCTATTGATTTATCGTGCAGGAGTTCCTCATTTAATCTCCAGCCCTTATTCCTTATATTTACCTCTCCTATCTTTAGTTGTAACATTACCGGCGCATGGTCAGAGAATGTTATTATACCAATGTTTGTACGAATAGCCGCCTCTAGCCACCTATGCTCTATTAAAAAGTAGTCAAGTCTGGAGTATGACGAGTGGACAGGGGAGTGGAACGTGAAGTCTCTTGTTTTGGAGTGTTGTAGCCTCCATACGTCTACCAGTTGATATTGGTGCAGTTTTTGTTTTAGTTTGTTCCTCCATCTCATCCCAGTCCCCTGTGCACTCGACGTACTGTCCTCCTTTGGTTCCAGGCAGAAATTGAAGTCGCCCCCCATTATAAGGCCTCCCTTCTTAAATTCCACTAGGTCAGCTAACCGCCTGAGAAGGTAACCGATGGGGTTCTTATTTGGGCCATATATGTTTGCTACTCCATTTAATTTTCCTCTTAAGAACAAGTATCGCCCATCGGGGTCCACTAGTCTCTCGTCTAGCTCAAATTTTACACCTCTGGCAAACCCTATGGCTACTCCTTTTGCTCGACTAAGTGGGGAATCACCATAATACCATATGGGGTAGTCTTTTGAGCTTATCTTATTGTTATGTGTTATTGCGAAATGAGTTTCCTGAAGTAGGACCACGTCCGCCTCCAGGGATCTCAACTCACCCACAATATTCGCTCTTTTCCTGGGAGCATTTATGCCACGTACATTGTAGGAAATAATCTTTAGAGCCTCAGTTGTTATGTGTGGTCACACCACTTTGTGAGAGCAAGGGCCACGTTCTTGTTCTTTCCTATTATTACTGGTAGATTTCCTATCCCTCCCGCATCCCTGCACCCCCCCATCACCTCCCTCTCTCCCCCTTCTCCCCCCAACCCAGCCCCACCCGCCCCCCAAATCCTCCCTCTTCCCCCTCCCTCCCCTCCCACCACCTCCGTCTCATTTAGAGGACCAGGAGAATAGAGACAGACAGGCTAATCTACGGACAAAAAACAGAAAAGAGAGGGTGCACCGGCCTTGTGCATTATCTTTAAAAAAGTGGCTGTAGGTCTGGAGACTGCTATCGGTGTATCCATTATCACCATCAATAGACCATTATGCGCGATTTTTATCTACCCTTGTGAGTAGTATTTTTACGTTTCCTTCTTTTAATAAACTTTTTTAAAGATAATGCACAAGGCCGGTGCACCCTCTCTTTTCTGTTTTTTGTCTGCATGTTAGGATTTCCCTATCCTTTAGGGCAGCAAGGCTGAAAGCTACCATCAATCAAAAACTTTGAACTGTCGGGCCACACATTTATGCGCAAGAGTTTTTGTTTTGTTTTGTTGTATAGGCTAATCTACGGATCAGGGTTTTTCTCTCAAATTCACACACTTAGAAACTAGATATTCTCTCTAGACTAGTCCTCTTCAGAGGACTTACAATCAGCCTTGCTTGAATTGGGCTTTACAGACCAGCTCCCATCTACAGAATTATCCCGTAGAAGATCAGCCTCCAGATCCGCTCAACAAAATACAGCAGTGGACCTAAATCCATCTATTTCTCCTGGCCAAAATCTACATAAGCGTGGTCGCTTCGAAAATCCAACTCCTAACGCTGAAGATTCGATGGATTGATTTTTATATATTTCTTGATTCACTCATCTATTTTCTTTTTCAGATCTACAGGACCATTCGCTGTCTAAAATGACTTAATTTCTAAGATAAAATGTTTTCAATCTTATGGTCTCCCTGCATGTACATCATTTAATGATGCATTTATATATTTAGTTGAAGTTTATTTACTACAGAGGTAATTTACTGGTTAGTTCAGGCTTCTATAGATTATGTTTTTTTTTTTTTAAATCACATCTATTATTATATATATAGATGCACCTTATGGTTCCTGTGGTTCTCCGGCGGTGTTTGTCCTTTCTGGAACTACGTGCTGCCCCCTTTGCCACCCTCAGACCCTTGCTATTATTATGCAGGATTCTGATGATGGCTTTGGAGCCCCTGGGGGTCCTTTCATTACTCCCAGGAGTTGCTCCCACACCTTAATGATTGTTCATTAATTACTATCTGAATACTGTTATACTAGGGTTATTCGATCAAACGTTATTTATCCTCACTCTATCCTTTCTTTCTTCTTTCTCTCGAGGTGATGACTAATATTCTAGTTGTAGGCCATATCTCTTGTCTTATGATAGTCAATTTTGTATTGCTATGGCTCCCATAAACATTTTATCCCTAAATGTGCAAGGATTTAATATCCCACAAAAGCGAAGAAAAGCAATGCGATCATTTTCATCTAAGAAAGCACACATAATCTGCTTACAGGAAACACACTTCATTGATAAATCTCCTAAATTCCTCTCCACCTCTTATCCACAATTTTACACTGCTTCTACCACAGTTAAACAACGTGGGACTCTTATAGGTTTTCATCGTTCCATGCCATTTACTTTATCGACACAACTTAAAGATCCAGAGGGAAGATATATATACTTCTCACTGGTTACTTATTGGAAATTCCCATTACAATAGTATCATACTATGCCCCAAATAAAAAAACAGAAGCTTTCTTATCACATCTTTTCCAAGTGGTTGAAGCACACAAAATTGGTACCGTAATCATATGTGGAGATTCGAATACAACAATATTCCCTTTTATAGATAAGTCTCCCTCTTCCCCTAACATCAACTCCAACAAATTAAACCTTCAACATTTACTTACTAAACATGGTTTAGTGGACACATGGCGTGAAATTAACCCTACTAGCAGACGTTTTACACATTACTCTTATCCGCATAAATCTTTTTCTCATATCGATCATATTCTAGTCCCTTCAAGTATGATTCCTGAAATTTTATCATCCAACATTCTCCCGTTTACTTGGTCAAACCATTGTGCAATTTTTACTACTATTGCTTCCACTGTTCCCAGGTCACACGATACAACTTGGTATATAAATGACTCTACATTAGCTAACCCAGTTCATCGTCTTGAGATCAAAAGGAGTACTAAATGACTATCTTTACTCTAATGATACAGCTGATGTTTCGGACCTTACATTATGGGAAGCTGTCATTCGGGGCAAATTGATACAGCAAACCACAAAACTCAAAAGAGAACGTAAACTTATGTTTGCAAAGTTGGAAGCTAATTTTAACTCATGTCATAATGCATTTCAATTATCCCTGAATCCCACTACTAATGCTAAACTAGATAAAGCCTGCCTAGATTTAGATTTATTTTTAACGGATTCAGCAGATAAACTTTTACGTAAACGACAACATATACAATACATCAAAGCAAATAAACCCGACTTCCTCATGGCCAGGAGTTTAAAATCAACAAAACCATAAGGTTGAAAACATCTTGTGATGCATATACTAGTAATCCGATTAAAATTTTAGAAGTGTTCCGTTCTAATCTAGCTAAATTATACTCTCCCACAACTGATTTTAATTGGACCAACGCTAATAAACTGTTTTCTAATATTAAACTTCCCACTCTTAATACTGTGCAACGACTTGAGCGCCCTATCACAACTAATTAAATTCAGATTGCTATCAAAGAATTGAAATTACATAAAAAACCAGGTCCTGATGGGTTCTCGGCATCATATTACAAAAATTTTGAGCACATTTTAACTCCAGTCTTAACCAGAGCGCTTAATTCCCTCTCAGCTGGCCACTCGTTTACTCCTGAATCATTAACATCTATCATAGTTATGCTACCCAAACCATACTCTGACAATACCTCTTGGTCTAACTATTGCCCCATTTCCCTCCTTAATTTAGATATTAAATTACTAACCAGGACTTTTGCTTCCCGCCTGAACAATTTCATAGGCCACCTAATACATCCAGATCAAACTGGTTTTATAACCAAGAGACAAGCAAGAGATAATATTAGACAAGCTCTGTGATAGAACTAGCCGGGAGAGAGACTTTTGGAGGGGACTGTATGCTAGCCTCTTGCCGATCGATCGTGGGCCCTGGCATTTGGGGGAACAGTGCTCTTTGTGAGCTGTATGCCTGGGGACCCTTGAGGTGGTATTACTGTGGATTCAGGTCCTGGTCCCCCAGGACACACAGACTCTGGGGACCCTGGATTTGCCATATTGGAATAGTGACTGATTCATACCGTTGGGACTCCTACTGTTAAATGCTGGGACAGATACTGCTAGGAGATGCTGATGTAAATTCCAGCACCTGTATGTCTGTTGCCTGCTAGAATGTGTATTGTAAATAAGTCTCTAGTATGGGATCTAAGAGTCATTAGATCTCCATTGTGGTTTGTGTTAATTAACTCTGCTATTGTGTGAAGAAGAGTCTATGTTGATTGTGATAATGTTGATTGGGGGTTCTAAGCTACAAGACGGCCAGTCTGGCCTAAAGGTCATATCTGAGTCATCTAGGCTGTCTAAAGGGATTAGTTAATTACCCCATGTTAATTAGGTTAATTAGGTTACAGGTGTATTGTTAGAGTAATAAGAGCCGGAGGTATGCACCTCCACTTTTAGTGTATAAAAGAGCCTGTGTATTGCAATAAGAGAGATTCCTGGTTGAACTTACATACAGCCTGCCTGGTGTTTGTTCTGAGCTATCACAACTGGGTTAGAACGGCACATAGCTGAAGTTCTAATCCCGGAGCATTGGATGACCGAACCATCAGACGTTGCAATCTGATTCTATAGCTGCAGAGGAGTGTCGGGAGAGTGGAACCGAGTGAGCAAAGGGGCTCGTTACATTGTTTGGCAGCCGTGGGATTTGCTCTCCAGTTACTGGGACACTCCTAACCAGCCTGCAGGAGAGCCACGCTGAAAGATTTACTTGAGAGCCGTGAAGGGAATGGTGGGATCGTGCTTCCTTGCCGTGAACACATCCAAACCATCACCTGGATCCAAGGTCCAGATAGCAGGAGAGGAGAGGTACAGATACCAGCCACCATGGATGAGGAATTCAGAAGGAGGTTGCGAGAGAAGCAGATACAGCACAGAGGACCAGTATCAGAGCAGGTCCTGCTAGGATGGTTTGATTCTATCGGCTGTGAACTCTGGAAGGAAGTGCTAGCCCGTGAGCAGCGACACCAGGGAAAAGTTCTCCCCTCCATCCATGTGAGGTACTGGTCGCAGTATGAAGTGCGAATGCTGTTTTTGGGGGAACAGCCAAACCAGACGTGGACAGCCGAGTTAAGCAGGCTGATCCGGGCAGAAATGCGGTTGGACGAGAGCTACGGAGCTCTCCAGTGGTATGTAGCCCAAGTGTGCCCATGGACAGCGGAAGACAGCCCCATGGAAGGCTTTGACTATGATGGCCTGGGATTGTTATACTGGAGGCTGTCCAGGGACCCTGACTTTGGGAGTGATCGGGAGTGGCGTTTGGAGGAAATAATGGAGCACAGAGAGCGGAGGCTGAATGTCTCAGAAGTGCACTGGGCACAGGAAGATTTGGAGTTTCTGGCCGTTCAGGAATGGGAGCTGGAGATCACCTACAAACAGCTGTTAGACTCTGCTCAGCAGCGGGGTGGTGCTCCCTTTGCCTGGGACTGTCAGGAAATACCAGTTGACAACTCTGAAATCCTGGCTGAAGAGTTGATAATGTGGCAGAGTAACAGTGTGCTTTGCCAACCTGCACCCACAGCTATGGAGGCGGAGGTCTTATGGCAGATGCAGCAAGTGCTGACTGACCTTGATGAACCTGTTTCTGCATTGGATGATCTTGGATGGAGGAATGTGCCTGTCCAGCAGAATGCCAGAGAATCGGCAGTGGAAAATCTGAAGATTGCCGTCCCCAAACCTGAAGTGCTGACAACTGGGCAGAGCTCTGCTAACCTCTGCCCAGCACTGATAGCATCTTCTGGGTTCCACGGAGAGGAGATGGCGAACCTTTAGAACCTTTATCCCCAGACACCAGTTGCAGAGACAGGGGATTTGATAGACTTTTCTGCTGAGGAAGAACAACCTGGTGAGCCTCCAGCAGAAGAGGAGCTGTTATTAGGGCCAAAATTCACTATGCTCTGCCTAGCACCAACAGAAGTATCTGTGAAGTTACAAGGAACTTCCCCAGCTGAAGCGCTGGCAACCGGACAGAGGGTCCAAGACCTCTGCCCTACACCTGTGGCAGTTTCGGAGGCTCAGGGTGAGAAGGTGGCAATCACTTCCCAGCAGCAGATACAGGGAGAGGAGGTGTTCATCGTCCCTCCCCAACAGTTAGCCGGAGCAGATGGTGTGGGGTTTCCAGCAGAAGGGCTGGCAACAGGGCCAAGTACTGCTGGACTCTGCCCTCAACTAACAGAGGATGGATTTCCTGTGAAGGTGGATGGGACTTCAGTCTCCACCTATACACCCCAGGGATGCTGGGCAGTCAGCCCAGATCCCCAACAGCATGATGGAGTGAGCCCAGACACCCTGCCTTCTCTCCAGCGGCAGAAAGGACTCCAGGGAGAAGGGCCAGTCCAGGCCTCTCCCCAGCGGCAGATATGTTCTCTGAGAGAGGCAGAGGTTGGCTGGGTGAGTAATACTTTGTTTGGAACAATTTGTGTGGGGTACTGTGTGGGTACAGGCATTAGAAGACTGGAACTACTGACTAACTTCGGAGTTAACCCGTCTGGGGTCTCCTCCTGTGTTAGTCTCCTGCCGAAAGGGGAGAAATGTGACAGACCTATCCGGGAGAGAGACTTTTGGAGGGGACTGTATGCTAGCCTCTTGCCGATTGATTGCGGGCCCTGGCATTTGGGGAAACAGTGCTCTTTGTGAGCTGTATGCCTGGGGACCCTTGAGGTGGTATTACTGTGGATTCGGGTCCTAGTCCCCCAGGACACACAGACTCTGGGGACCCTGGATTTGCCATATTGGAATAGTGACTGATTCTAACCGTTGGGACTCCTACTGTTAAATGCTGGGACAGATACTGCTAGGAGATGCTGATGTAAATTCCAGCACCTGTCTGTCTGTTGCCTGCTAGAATGTGTATTGTAAATAAGTCTCTAGTATGGGATCTAAGAGTCATTAGATCTCCATTGTGGTTTGTGTTAATTAACTCTGCTATTGTGTGAAGAAGAGTCTATGTTGATTGTGATAATGTTGATTGGGGGTTCTAAGCTACAAGATGGCCAGTTTGGCCTAAAGGTCATGTCTGAGTCATCTAGGCTGTCTAAAGGGATTAGTTAATTACCCCATGTTAATTAGGTTAATTAGGTTACAGGTGTATTGTTAGAGTAATATGAGCCGGAGGTATGCACCTCCACTTTTAGTGTATAAAAGAGCCTGTGTATTGCAATAAGAGAGATTCCTGGTTGAACTTACATACAGCCTGCCTGGTGTTTGTTCTGAGCTATCACAACTGGGTTAGAACGGCACATAGCTGAAGTTCTAATCCCGGAGCATTGGATGACTGAACCGTCAGACGTTGCAATCTGATTCTATAGCTGCAGAGGAGTGTCGAGAGAGTGGAACCGAGCGAGCAAAGGGGCTCGTTACAAGCTCTTTTACTCATTCAAGCTGCTAAATCCAGACGTATCCCAACTTGTCGTCTATCTATCATTGGATATTCGAAAGGCATTTGACTCAGTCACATGGCCTTATATGCAATATATGCTCCAACAGTGGGGTTTTGGTGAAAATTTCTTGACTTGGGTCTCCTCTCTCTATAACAATACCAAAGCATATATCAAATACGTCAGCAATGCTGGATATTAGAGGAGGCACAAGACAGGGCTGTCCCTTATCTCCGTTACTATTCGCCCTACTTATAGAACCCTTGGCACAACTAATTAGATCCAACCCAGACATTAAAGGTATTGAATTAGGTGGCCACCATTACAAACTTTGTCTTTTCGTGGACGATATACTTATTTTATTATCTCATCTCCACATTTCTGCTCCAAATCTACTCAATATATTAGATACATTTTCTCATATATCCAGACTCATCGTAAACCACACCAAATCGAATGCACTGATTGTCTCTATAAAACAATCTGACCTTCGTCAGGCTCAATCCTCTTTACCTTTCAATTGGGTTAATCGTCATTTACCATATTTAGGAGTACACCTCACTTCTTCATTAACTGATCTTTTTGAAGCCAATTACCTACCTTTGTTAAAACAAACTACAGCCTTAATGAAACAATGGTCGTCGTTACCATTATCGTGGTTGGGACGGATAAATGCTGTAAAAATGTCAATACTGCCAAAGTTCTTATATTTATACAGGGTGCTTCCTGTCTCTTTACTGTCATACGTCTCACGTCTTACACAACGTAGGATTATGTCTTTTATTTGGGATAAGATCAAACCATGTATTCCAAAATCCACTTTATATCTTAGCAAATCTTGTGGGGGGTTGGGACTACCAAACTTCTCCTCTTATTACTATGCAGCCCAATTATCAGTACTAACTAAATATCATTCAACTGAAGACATACCCTTGTGGGTATCTATTGAATCCATTGACTGTGATCCCATCTCAATTGCCAACCTTCTATGGATTCTAGCAAAAGATAGATCTCATCTTAACAACCCCATCACGAAACATTTATTGGCTATTTGGGATAGGTTCAACAACTCATATGGTCTAAGATCAAAACATAATCCTCTCCTCTCTTTTCTTGGGAATCCGGCCTTTTACCCTGCGTGGAAATTCCAAAATCCTTTTCTGCATGGTCTTCTAGAAATTTGACGAGACTTTATAAATTATTATCTACCGATACTCTTTAAATGTTTCCGATGCTATGTAAGAACCACGAACTCTCAAACAATGAGATATTCCGTTATTTACAAATTAAGAATTTTTATACGCCTCTACTTGTCTACATTCGAACATATTTGTATAAGTGACCCACATGCTAGAGGGTTGATTTCTTGTGTGTACCAGATTCTCATTACTAACTCTAATGAGAAACTTCCTTCTTATACTGTTAAATGGGCACAGGATATGGGACGAACATTTGACAACAATGACTGGTCTAATATTTGGTTAGCTACCAAATCATCATCTCCTAATTGTTTTGCCTTGGAAACCAACTTCAAAGTTCTGGCAAGGTGGTACTTAGTACCAACGAGAATAGCAAATTTCTCCCCTTCTTATCCCAATACTTGTTTTAGAGGTTGCTCTTCACCAGGTACACACTACCACATCTGGTGGGATTGTCCAGTGGTCCATGAATTTTGGAAAGATATTTTTGCAATGGCTTCTAAGGCTCTGGACTTTCCTATTACTCCAGACCCAGCCATTGCACTTCTGAATCTTCAACCGGCTTCACTCACCAGGACACAATTCAATCTACTTATTCTCATTAATACTTCAGCCAAACAAACTATAGCCAAGGCATGGAAGAACAAGAATTTAATTGTGGCAGAGGCCAAGCATAGAATGAATAAAGCTCTAATTTTTGCTAAAATGACAGCTATTGAAGAAAATAATATAAACAAATTCCGTTTAATTTGGCAACCATGGGTAAAACACTTCTTTACCTCTGATTTCAACCAGTCATTGTTGTCACCATGCTAAAATCCTTGTGTTATTGTTATTATATAACTTGTTCATGTCATAGACCAAGTCATCACCTTGAGAGAGACTCCTTTCTTTTCTTTCCTTCTCTTCTCTTTCCCCTTTTTTTTCTCCTTATTCTACCTTTTCTTTTCTACTCTCATCTTATATATTAAGATAATAATGAATTTGGGATACCTTATTATTTCAAATACTAATCTATTCCTCATCAGCTTGGAGATTTACTTATAGTGTGTAGATTTGATTTTTTCTTTACAGTTTTTCTTTATGCTCTAGGTTATGATTATCTAATGTTTCTCTATAAGATAGTTACATCTTCATATTAAATTTCACTTAAATATAATATTTATAAATAATATCGTTTTCAACTTTGATTATAAATGCCCCCACCCGTCCACAGTTTGTGCCCATATAGGGTGGACGTGTGGTCTGGAGGCATAGTTTAAATTTAAATTTTGATCTTATATTGGATTTTCACATATGTCATCAATCTATACAGTCTCTAAGTTACATAACCTTTTGCTTTCAGCAAGATCAATTTGAACTTTATATATATATATATATATAACGATAATCATACTGTTCTTTTATTTGTATCCCATGCTTTATTACTTGTTATAATTTGTATTTTATTTATACAAATTTCAATAAAAACATTGAACAAGAAAAAAAAAAAAAAAGAAAAGAAATTTCAAACATATGACATATGACTATTAAAACATTGTATATTGAGAAAAAGATAAAGATAAAGTGATGATCCATTGTGTTTCAATGAACAATGGTTATTAAAATCTTCATCAGGGATATTGTATCACTGTCTATAGAAAATAAAAAAATACAACATTTAAAGATTACATATAAGAATCATATTCAATACACCTGATTATAAGCAAACAAAAATGATAACTTACTTTTCAATACAAAATTGGTCAAGTAGCAGATGCATTCCCCCTGATATCAGCAAGGAAGGTCCAAGAACGCTGTGTAACCGGGATGACGAGGAGCGTCAGGATGACGCACAGAACATCATATAAAAGTACGCCAAGGACGGCAATTGGCACCATTGTTCTCCTCACCAAGATAGCTGAAGGAGTTCAAACACCACCGGAGTGTTTTTCTTTCAAGACCCTTCAGTGTCAGTGGACCTGAACCAGGCCCAATTTGCAGAGTAAGTACTTCTTACCAACAGGCGTTGGTAAGTGGGGGTTATTTAGCTCAGCCCTGATTGTTGTCTTTGCATTTTAGAGCACCTGGATTATATGCCTTTAAGTGCCAATTTTTTGGATGAACTATATCCGGCCTTCCTCTAGAAAATAGGGGCACAATACTGTGGGGCAAAAAAGTATTTAGTCAGCCACCAATTGTGCAAGTTCTCCCAGTTAAAAAGATGAGAGAGGCGTGTAATTGTCATCATAGGTATACCTCAACTATGAGAGACAAAATGTGGAAACAAATCCAAACAATCACATCGTCTGATTTTTGAAAGAATTTATTTGCAAATTATGGTGGAAAATAAGTATTTTGTCAATATCAAAAGTTCATCTCAATACTTTGTTATATATCCTTTGTTGGCAATGACAGAGGTCAAACATTTTCTGTAAGTCTTCACAAGGTTGTCACACACTGTTGCTGGTAGGTTGGCCCATTCCTCCATGCAGATCTCCTGGGCAACACGGACTTTCAACTCCCTCTAAAGGTTTTCTATGGGGTTGAGATCTGGAGACTGAATAGGCCACTCCAGGACCTTGAAATGTTTCTTAAGAAGCCACTCCTTCGTTGCCCAGTGTGTTTGGGATCATGGTCATGCTGAAAGACCCAGCCACGTTTCATCTTCAATAAACAGGTAGGATGGAAGAGGTTGCGCCCATAAATTGAGATTAGTCTATAGATAACATGATTTAACACAGTCTGTAACTTCAGATCTTGATCATCACACATGTGAAGTGCCCGACGCCATATAAATTGCCTGCTTACCAGATAGTAGGCAATGAAAAGCGATCGGCTGTAACCCAGCCACGGCCTTGACTGCAGGGACGGCTGTTGAACACAGACCTGGTATTAGCAACTGCTTAAGCATCTCACTGGATCGTGGCCATAACAATGATGTTCTCCAGGTAAGCTCAATGAAAAGAGAAACTGACCTTAGCGTAATACAATCTACCAGGTTTAATAGAGAACAAAAAGTATTGCACTTACATGAGTAAATAAAACTTTGCATTAAAAACAAGTTCCGGCCGGCAACACAGGAGCCCGTCCTCCTCACAAACAGTGTGGTGACGTTAGTGCGTGCCCTCTCAGACGTGTATAAATGAATAGGAGGTTGGGACTTTAAAATGAAGCAATTGGGTAGTGGAGGTAAAGTAAACCATCTATACATTACATTATGAAATATTTATTGATAGTAAAATATATAACACATAGTAAAAGAGTATTGATTTCATATATAATAAAATAATTAATTACATATATATAGAAATGATGTACACATAATATAGGCATGATAAAGAATATACACAAATAGCAGCACGAGATAGATGTTAATAAAAGAGGTAGCTAAGCATGATGTTGCTAGCAGCGACATGCCAGATCACGATACGTGCACCCACGTTGTAAATGTACATTAACTACATAGGAAAATGGGTGGTGTACTCAAAGGAAACCAATTAGTATACATAACTATGGTTCCATGTAGATTGTAGTTAGGGCATCAAAAGGCAAGGCTCGACACGTTTCGTGGGTCTATACCCACTCATCAGGAGCTGATGTAAACAAATTTTCCTGTAGAGTATATATAAAAAACATAATGAACCATAATGTCCATGTAAAAAAGTAAGAAATATAGATAAATGAACATTCAATATATAGAGCAGATAGTATTGGACGCACTCACCAACTCAGGCAGCAGGTGCAGTGAGTGGTGGTGGGAGCAAGGTGGGCCAGGGACGTGACCTCTCCACGGGAGCCGAGGAGGCGTAGATATAGGTGCGACATTGGGCAAGCGGGAATAAAGAACGAAGGATAGGAGCAGAGTATGTCTACTAGGCAGAAATGTATGTCGTGGAAACAACCAGATCTAAGAATAGAGAAATATTCCATTGAGTGTACATATAATAAGTTATGGTGTTTTATTTGTAGTAATAGTAATAATGGAATAATAGATCGTGAACCTAGTAAATTACGAAGAGAATAATGAATATAGATACAGTAGGACAAGTGTGTATGTGAAAATCTATAAAAATTGGGTGATAAGAAAAAAGGTGTGAAAGTAGCCAAAGTGAAATGGGTATTTAATAATGACTAATGTGTGAGAAGTAGCAGATGAAAAGTGACAAAACACTGGAGAAATAAATAAGGCAGACTCACCAAGGAAGTAGGCACTTAAACCAAGAGAAGCCAGAATCAAGTGAGGGAAAAAAAAGGAGAAAAGAGACAAAAGACAATGACCTACCCAATTGTGGCATCTAAAGGCACCACCAGCCGAACGGGAGCCGCAAGGCTGGTGTGCAGAAACCCCAGAGAGAGACCGGCTGTGGGAACCGCCAGCTCCAAATGGGGAGTGTAAATACGCCGCCAACGCCACGTGGGTGGCACGGAGGAGGAGCCGCCGCACCTGAGCCGAGTATACCTCAGCTTTTGGCACGAAGGGGCTTCTCCATGGAGACACCGAGAAGGAATCACTAGACGTCCGGGCCGTGACGCCAGGGAATGATGTCACAGGCCCGACGTAAGGTACGTGGTGCCGATGCGCAGAGTGGAGACCGCCCAATCCCCCAGTCCCAAAGGGATGGGGAGGAGAAAGGGAGGACCCACTGGCACATCGCGGCTCCCGCAAAAAGGAGAACCCGGCGTCACCCAACCACCCAGTCACCACACTTAAGGCACGAATGCTGGCCAGGTGGAGAGTGTTCGTCATAGGTGACGTTTTCAATGGGGGTCGGGCAACGCAATGACACACCACCATAAATAGGACCAGACCTCATTCTGAGACGTAAGCGTTAGGCCACTAACGCCATTTTGGTTGTGGGCATCCAGTACCCATTCCAAAGCGGCAAGCATAGATTGGGCGGCTTGGCGTTTACGCCAAGCCGTAATCACCATAACAATGTTAAGCATCCAATCCTGAATACTACGGCTAGGAAAAAACACAGCTGAGTAACACGCTGAGAAAAACCACCCCATAGTAAACCATGCTCCACATCTCTTTAGCCTTATGGGCAATGGATACTATAGAAAAAAATACTAAAAAATATTAGAAAGAAATCTGGTTAATTATATAAAGGACCAATAACTAAAGCCCATGCCTACTGACAATATCGGAGGAAACCGACAGTGACAGACAGAATGGGAATATAGAAAACAAAAATTTCTTTAGTTATAATACTATATAAATATTAAGAGCAGCAAAAAGACCTACAAAACTAAAAAATTAGAATTAAAAATAAAAATAAAAACACCATTGGGGATTTTGACCAACAATCCCCGTCCTTTGGGTATTCAGGGGGTTGACCCGAGTGGGAATATAATGTCCCTACCCATAATGCCTTTTTTCCACTTAGTGATAAGGACGGTCCTGATGGAGATTTCATGTGTGATCATTCTCAGTATTATTCTCCACCAAGTGGGTCCAATCAAGAGGGATTCCATCAGGCCTACTATAGAAATCCAGCACCTCGAGAGCCCCCGTCCTGGTGGGACAGAGCAGTTGGGGTTTTTCCAGACCAACACAAGTCACTAAAAGACAGGGAGAAAGAGGAGAGGAACCAGAGGGGGGAGGCGAGCAAGAGCAGCTATAAAGACCAAAGATGTAGTGGGGAGAGGGATATTCAATTTAAGTTCCAAAATTTTAACTGAAGCTGTGTAATTGATTTAAATAAAGGCCTTAAGTTTGCGCCACCAAAGAGTATGGACAAATTCCACACTTTTATGGATGTTCACAAGTTCGTTAGGAAACTTAACGTTAAGCGGTATATGATTGGTAATCCTGTGACTAGATATAGTTCAGTTGCTTCACCACTTGTACATTCTGGTTTGGCTAATGCCTCCCTTTTTAATCCCCCTGGAGCCCTTGCACCATCACTTAGGGTGTTCAGAGATGTGGTTTTAAGGGATCTTGACCATATAGAGGTCAGGAAGGCCAGAATGAACAAAACCTTACAGGATGGTTTGGATTCTTTATGTAACAATAAAGATCTGGTCATAAGGCCTGCAGACAAGGGGGGAGCCATTGTGGTATTAGATAGAGCAGACTACATGGCATAAATGCATAGGATTGTTGATGATAGCAACACCTATACTGTGTTACCTTCCAATCCCAAAAATCAATATTCTAGGGATCTGGAGAAACTAGTAGCTGAGGGGAGTAAAGCAGGCATTTTAGAGCACCTGGATTATATGCTTTTAAGTGCCACATTTTTGGATGTACTATATCCGGCCTTCCTGTAGAAAATGGGGCACAATACAGTGGGGCAAAAAAGTATTTAGTCAGCCACCAATTGTGCAAATTCTCCCACTTAAAAAGATGAGAGAGGCATGTAATTGTCACCATAGGTATACCTCAACTATGAGAGACAAAATGTGGAAACAAGTCCAGACAATCACATTTTCTGATTTTTGAAAGAATTTATTTGCAAATTATGGTGGAAAATAAGTATAAGATAGAGATGGAAGGAAGGTCTCTATCTGATACCTAGGGCTCCATGTACTCCCATCATCTATTATCTGCCTAAATTGCATAAGGACCCTGTCTGCCCCCCGGGATGTCCCATTGTTAGGGGGATTGACTCAATTACGTCCCGGGTGGGCAGATACATCAATTTTTATCTACAGCCCCTTGGTCGCATGATGCCTTCCTTTGTTAAAGTTTCTAGGCACATTATAAACATATTAGCAGATATTCCTGCCAAACCTGGTATATGGATGGTGACCGCAGATTTCACCTCCTTATACACTATCATCCCCCATCATTTGGGGTTTGAGGCTGTTAAGTGGTATTTGGATCAGGACTCCGGGCTCCATGAGAGTCAGGTGACTTTTCTAATGGCCTTGCTACAATTTGTAGCAATTTGTAGTAATTACAATAATTATCTGTGGTTCAACAACAAATTTTACAGACAAGACATGGGAGTTACTATGGGGGCTATATATGCCCCTAGCTTGGCAAATCTTTTTAAGGCCAAGTGGGAGGAGGATGTCATTTATACTAAGGACATACCACAATTGGTCCTATGGGCTAGGTATATTGATGACATCCTCCTCCTATGGGATGGCCAAGAGTATGATCTCCTTGAGTTCATTAGGTCCCTCAATGTCAATCAGAGGGGCATACAGCTTAATTGTATGATGGACCAGGTTGAGATCAACTTTTTGGATCTCAATATTACTATCAGAGACAATGAGTTTGTCACGTCTACCCATTTCAAGGAGACTGATAGGAACTCACTCATTCCGACTGATAGTTGTCATTTCAATCCCTGGCTCAGATCAGTTCCCAAGAGTCAGTACATGAGACTCAGGAGGAACTGCTCTGACCCAGGTGAGTTTCTTGTCCAAGCAGAGGTTCTCACTACGAGATTCTTGGAGAAGGGATATCAGCGTGAGTTCCTGTTGGATACTTTAAATACAGTTAAAACTATGAATAGAACCGATCTTTTGGTAGAGAGGAGAGGAAGAGAGGAAGAGAGGAACCAGGAGCTAGAGAGGGTCTCAATGTGGATGTGCCATTTGTAACCTCCTATTCCTTACAGCATAGAAACATTAAACATTTGATTACTAAACATTGGCATATTGTGAACAATGATGCAGTATTAAAAGATGTGCTACCTGACAAACCACGCATTCTATTCAGGGGTGTTCCCTCATTGAGGAACCGAGTGGCACCAAAAGTTATAGACCCACCGACCATCAGTAGAGGTTTCTTTGATCAGCTGTCAGGATTTTACAAATGTGGAAGATGTAGGGTATACTCCTTTAGTTCATGCACTCAGAGATGTACCACCACCTTTGTCTCCACTTCCACTGGGAAGCATCATAAATTAAGCCATGCATCACGTGTTCCATAGTGGGAGTGGTGGACATGTTGCAGTGCCCATGCGGGCTTCAATATGTAGGCCGAACTAAATGTCCCATTCGAGTCCCCTTGAATGAGCATATTACAAACATAAAAATTGGGTTTAAGAACCATTCTGTATCCAAGCATTATCTGCTTACCCATAATAAAGACCCGTCCAAGACCCTTTTTCTTGGTATTGATAAATGAAAGCCCTACTGGAGAGGGAGCTCTTTAGTAAGAGAGATATCTAGGCTTGAAATTGCATGGATCCATCGTTTGACATCCTCTGCCCCCTATGGGCTTAATATAGACACCAATGTCAATGCGTTTATTGACAATTCATGACGAACATCTGGTGTCTATGGGGTCTATGATGATCATCTGTGTCAGGGATGACTTTATTGATTTTCTTCATGATGTAAGGCTCATACTTGGTTTGTTATGTACATAAATGTATACTTGGTCTGAGGCTTAGATATGATTTATTCTTATACCTGAATGTAAATTTGGTCTGAGACATAAGGGTGAGTCTAAGTTCCCCTCCCTGAGTATAGCTCATAATTTAGCATTTTTGTACATCATATTTACAATGGTCACTTTTTTTGCACAATCTATGTTTGTATGCACACATTTTTTTCTTGAATAAGAATATTGATGGTAGTTGATACACTTTATCACTATTCTTATAATATTTTTCACATATATGTTTCTTTATTTTTAGCAACGTACTGCTTTGCTCCTATATTCACTTACCTAGTTTATGGTACCAGGTTCACTTACATTCACATTTAGTGGGTGATTAATACCCACACTAAGTGAAGGGTTTTTTGACTTTTCACCTTCCGTTTATTCGGTAATTTTATGATAATTTTTCATGATTTTTCATAATAAAGGAGTTTTTTATTTTCCCCAACTTTTTCAATTTGTATTTTTATTTTTATTTTTAATTCTAATTTTTTAGTTTTTTTAGGTCTTTTTGCTGCTCTTAATATTTATATAGTATTATAACTTAAGAAATGTTTGTTTTCTATATTCCCATTCTGTCTGTCACTGTCGGTTTCCTCCGATATTGTCAGTAGGCATGGGCTTTAGTTATTGGTCCTTTATATAATTAACCAGATTTCTTTCTAATATTTTTAAATATTTTTTCTATAGTATCCATTGCCCATAAGGCTAAAGAGATGTGGAGCATGGTTTACTATGGGATCGTTTTTCTCAGTCGTGTTACTCAGCTGTGTTTTTTTCCTAGCCGTGGTATTCAGGATTGGATGCCTAACATTGTTATGGTGATTACAGCTTGATGTTTACGCCAAGCCGCCCAATCTATGCTTGCTGCTTTGGAATGGGTACTGGATGCCCACAACCAAAATGGTGTTAGCGGCCTGATGCTTACGTCTCAGAACGAGGTCTGGTCCTATTTATGGTGGTGTGTCATTGCGCTGCCCCCATTGAAAACGTCACCTGTGATGAAACGTGTCTGAGAGGGCACGCACTGACATAAACGCGCTGTTTGTGAGGAGGACGGGTGCCTGTGTTGCCCGCCGGCACTTGTTTTTAATGCAAAGTTTTATTTACTCATGTAAGTGCAATACTTTTTGTTCTCTATTAAACCTGGTAGATTGTATTACGCTAAGGTCAGTTTCTCTTTTCATTGAGGTTACCTGGAGTACATCCTTGTTATGGCCACGATCCAGTGAGACGCTTAAGTGGTTGCTAATACCAGGTCTGTGTTCAGCAGCCGTCCCTGCAGTCAAGGCTGTGGCTGGGTTACAGCCGATCACTTTTTATTGCCTACTATCTGGTAAGCAGGCAATTTATATGATGTTGGGCACTTTCTTCATATGTGTGAACTCACTGTGGTGTATATCAAGATCTGAAGTTATGGACTGTGTTAAATCATGTTATCTATAGACTAATCTCAATTTATCTCAACCTCTTCCATCCTACCTGTTTATTGTGTGTATCCCACATTTGAGTTGCAGCCCCTGTTCTCTTATAAGTCTAGCGCAGTTTTTTTGTTTTTTCGTTTCATCTTCAATGCCCTTGCTGATGAGAGGAGGTTTGCACTTAAAATCTCACGATACATGGCCTCAATCATTCTTTCATGTACACGGATAAGTCATTCTGTTCCCTTTCCAGAGAAACAGCCCCAAAGCATGATGTTGCCACCCCCATGCTTCACAGTAGGTATGGTGTTCTTTGGTTGCAACTCAGCATTCTCTCTCCTCCAAACAGGACGAGTTGTGTTTCTACCAAACAGTTCTATTTTGGTTTCATCTGACCATATGACATTCTCCCAATCCTATTCTGGATGATCCAAACGCTCTCTAGAAAACCTCAGAGAGGCCAGGACATGTACTGGCTTAAGCAGGGGGACACGTCTGGCACTGCAGGAATCTGGCGGCGTAGTGTGTTAATGATGGTAGCCTTTGTTACATTGGTCCCAGCTCTCTGCAGGTCATTCACTAGGTCCCCCGTGTGGTTCTGGGATTTTTGCTCACCATTCTTGTGATCATTTTGACCCCACGGGGTGAGATCTTGCGTGGAGCCCCAGATCGAGGGAGATTATCAGTGGTCTTGTATGTCTTCCTTTTTCTAATTATTGCTCCCACAGTTGATTTCTTCACATCAAGCTGCTTGCCTATTGCAGATTCAGTCTTCCCAGCCTGGTGCAGGTCTACAATTTAGTTTCTGGTGTCCCTCGACAGCTCTTTGGTCTTCACCATAGTGGAGTTTGGAGTGTGACTGTTTGAGGTTGTGGACAGGTGTCTTTTATAATGATAACAAGGTCAAACAGGTGCCATTTATACAAGTAATGAGTGGAGGACAGATGAGCCTCTTAAAGAGGAAGATACAGGTCTGTAAGAGCCAGAAATCTTGCTTGTTTGTAGGTGACCAAATACTTATTTTCCACCATAATTTGCAAATAAATTCTTTCAAAATTCAGACAATGTGATTGTCTGGATTTGTTTCCACATTTTGTCTCTCATAGTTGAGGTATACCTATGATGACAATTACAGGCCTCTCTCATCTTTTTAAGTGGGAGAACTTGCACAATTGGTGGCTGACTAAATACTTTTTTGCCACACTGTATGTGGTTTCTTGAACCTTTCTTGCTGATATCATGGGGAATGCATCTGCTACTTGACCAATTTTGTATTGAAAAGTAAGTTATCATTTTTGTATGCTTATAATCAGGTGTATTGAATAATATTCTTATATGTAATCTTTAAATGTTGTATTTTTTTATTTTCTATAGACAGTGATACAATATCCCTGATGAAGATTTTAATAACCATCATCCATTTAAACGCATTTGGATCAAAGTATGACTTTATCTTTTTCTCAATATACAATGTTTTAATAGTCACATGTCATATATTTGAAATCTCTATGGAGATTTTTTCTACTTTTGTATAATAAATTAATTTTTTCAAAAAAAACTTTTTTTATTGCCTTAAAAATCCCACAACAGAGGTACATGACAGTTACCTCCCATTAAATGCATTATATTTCAGTGCATTACGTGCCGTTTATTGCAGTATATTTCTGTGCGTTAGTGCACATTTAACCCAGTATATTTCAGTGCGTTATTGCAAGTTTAACGCTGAATATTTCACTTTGTTACCTTCCGTTTAACGTAGTATAGTTCAGTGCATTACTGCAAGTTTAACGCCATATATTTTAGTGCATTACGTGCCATTTAACGCAGTATATTTCTGTACATTAGAGCACTTTTAACGCAGTATATTTCAGTGCATTACTGCAAGTTTAACGCTGTATATTTCAGTGAGTTACTGCAAGTTTAACGCTGTATATTTCTATGCGTTTCAGTGAGTTACTGCAAGTTTAACGCTGTATATTTCAGTGAGTTACTGCAAGTTTAACGCTGTATATTTCTATGCGTTGTGGTATATTTCAACATGGTATATTTCAGTGCATTACCTTCCATTTAACACAGTGTATTTAAGTGCGTTAGGTATTTTTCTGTGTGTTAGTGCACATTTAACACAGTATATTTCTGTGTGTTACTGCAAGTTTAACGCCGTATATTTCCGTGCACTACTGCAAGGTTAACACCGTATATTTCAGTGCACTACTGCAAGTTTAACACCGTATATTTCAGTGCATTAGTGCATGTTTAACGCAGTATATTTCTGTGCATTACTGCACATTCGATGCAGTATATTGCAGTGCAACAGTGCGGTTTTACTGCAGTATATTATAGTGCATCAGTAGAGTGCGTCTGTGTATTACTCAAGGTAAAGTACACAAAACACCACTTTCCATTGATTAAAGTTCATCCACGTACACATTTCCACATCATTATTACATTTTGTTAATAAGCACCCCCATCATGTCTGGGAGGACAACAAGTGACGTGGGAGTATGAGCTTGCCGCTTGAGGGGTTGTGGTTACTGTTTGCTGTTTTTAATGTGAGTAATTTTCAGCTGCTTTTATTGATTAAAAAAGTTTTAAATTGAGTTACCTGCGGGCACCCCCAGTTCATATTACCCATATAGAAGATTCAGGAATATCCACCCTGTGGAGAGACCCAATCTAGGAATACCATTACCCAGAGGGAGCTAGGAGGGACTGCCTGGGAATTTCACAGTCAGGAGATCTATCGAATTGTCCACCTTAGTCATGGGAGGCCCAACAATTATGTCTGCTTATGCTGTTAATCCGCAGCTGTAAGGTGAGAGGCCATCGAGCACAGAGGTGTCACTGCACTAAAGAAAGAAGTCACCCAATATTTTTTGTGTGTTTTTTTGCACCAAAAGACGAGACACTAGTCACTTTTGTGTTGTGTGTATATTGCATGGAATACACACACTTATTGGACTTGATCACTTTTGATATACTTATTATTATCACTAATTAATATATTGTAATATAAATTGCAATATCAATAATATTCTTTGTACTTTGTCTATGCCCCAAATGTCAGGCAACTCCACTTCCACAATAAGCGGTGACTTCAACCTGGTAGGCGATCCTACATGGGATACTGCTTCCAAAGCTAAAAAAAAAAATCTGGCCATACTTTAAATGACCTTATTTGTTGATATTTGGTGGTGCTAACATGGTTTGAAATTCGATTTTACTTTCTTTTGACTTCCACACCATATGTACTCTAGAACTGATTACTTTTTGACTGATAAAAGGTCTTTGCAACAAATTATTTCTTCCACCATCAAGACAATTACCGGGTCAGCCAATGCTCTGATAACGATCAACATCCAGGGTGGCTCTAACGTCACACATTTGGAGACCTAATACTGATCTTAGGGCTGAATATTTCCCCTTCTTCAAAATAAGTAATTGAGGAGTGTTTCCCTTTTCCCTGGGCCTCCTCTGTTAAATACCTAGATATTTAATTCTCTGCTTCCTCAAATTCCCTGGTCTCCCTAAATTACAATTCCTTCTGGACTTTTCTATCCCATCAGTTAGATTCCCTTATAGTAAATGCAAAATTTCTGCTATTGGTAGAATTGCAGCCTTAAAAATAATGATCCTCCCTAAACTTCTTTATCCACTTGTTTACCACCCTATAGCAGTTCAAGTGTACAGCCCAAGCTGTACACTCACTACTTTACATTGTAGCAAAGTGTCATTTCTTAAGTGTTGTCACATGAAAAGATATAATAACATATTTACAAAAATGTGAGAGGTGTACTCACTTTTGTGAGATACTGTATGAAAAGCTAATCACTAACCCATTCCCTCTAATTGTAGAAGAACTAAACTTCAAATTACATTTTGCTTTTGAAGCCGGTCTCCTGGCTAAAAAAAGACGATGAATATCTAAAGGTGGGGGAATTTAACACACCTACCATCTATATTATAATAAAAATACATAAATCCTTGTAAAATCCACCCAGAAGACCAATTATTTCATAGTTAAATAGTTAGTCAGGTTGAAAAAAAAGTCCATTCAGTTCAATCAAAAAAAAGAACACAATCCCATATACACAATCGTATATCCACAGTTGATCCAGAGGAAGGCAAAAAACCCCAGCAAAGCATAATCCACTTTGCTATAGCAGGGGAAAAAATTCCTTTCTGATCCCCCCGAGAGGATTTTCCCTGGATCAACTTTACCTAAAAATGTCAGTACCCAGTTATATTATGTACATTTAGGAAAGAATCCAGGCCTTTTTTAACTACCAGGCCATTTTTTTGTGATACGGCACTGCGTCACTTTAACTGACAATTGCGTGGTCATGAGATGCTGTAACCAAACAAAATTGAATGCCTTTTTTCCCCACAAATAGAGCTTTCCTTTGGTGGTATTTGATCACCTCTGCGGTTTTTATTTTTAGCGCTATAAACAAAAAAAAGCAACAATTTTGAAAAAGACCCAATATTTTTGACTTTTTGCTATAGTAAATATCCCAATTTTAAAAAATAAATAAATACATTTCTTCCCCAATTTAGGCAGATGTAGTCTTCTACATATTTTTGGTGAAAAAATCGCAATAAGTGTATATTTATTGGTTTGTGCAAAAGTTATAGCATCTACGAAATAGGGGATATACTTAAAACATTTTTATTATAATTTTTTTTTTTAACTAGTAATTGCAGTGATCTGTGATTTTTATTGGGGCTGCGCCATTGCGGCGGACAGATCGAACACTTTTGACACTTTTTTTGGGACCATTGATATTTATACAGTGATCAGTGCTAAAAAAAACCTGCTGATTACTATATACAGTAAATGTCACTGGCAGGGAAGGAGATAATACTTGGGGGCAATCAAGGGGTTAAATGTGTTACCTAGGGAGTGTTTCTACCTGTAGGGGGATGGGACTGCCTAGGGGAGGAGAATGATCATTGTTCCTAAGCACTATGAACAACTGATCAATAATATATATATATATATATATTTCCACGCTACCAAACAAATAAGTGCTATTAACTGCTGCAAGCACCAAAAAGATCAGTCCATAACCACAGGATAAATAAATATATAATAGATGGTGCTGTTACATATTACAATAAAGTAAAATTGCTTGAATTTTACAAATAACTGTGATAAATTACGGGGAAAATAAAAACATGGATAAAGTGCTGAGTGCCAAAGATATTGTGATAAAAGTCTGTATTCAATAGATAAAAAAGTCTTATAAACATATGGTGAAGGAAAAATAAGAAACCAGTGCTGGGTTCCCTCTTATAAGTGATTTATCCTCTTCAGTGCAAATAGAAGCAATGTGCAAGGTGAATTATCCTCTTCTGTGCACCCACACTTCAGGGCAAGCTGGCCCCTTACCATACGGCTGTAAGGTAACAGCGTGTGTATATGACAATGGAAATCCTGGGTGGTGAAATGGATCAGGTTTGTGGCTTCTTGTAGGTAAGCGTCTAGGTGGCCTTCTAATCCTGACAGATCGTTCTTGATGTAGTAATGTATGTCTACTCCTTTGGAATCACGGCAATAGGGTTCCTCTCCCCGTTGGTGCATATACAATGTGGAGGAAGGAAGGGGAATTCCGAACATATGTATCAAAAGGATGGTGTGGCAGGCATCATGTTTGATGATGATGGATCCACATTTGGGCACATTGTTTTTTTATTTTTATAATAACAGAATTGTCAAAAACTGCCTCCTGTCTTTATTTATTTTAACACTTTTTTTGGTGATGAGTAGGGGTACAATTTACTGCATACTCATTCACATAGGGGGCTGCAGAGCAGAGCCCCCCACCCCAAAACACCCCCTATGTTGAGGGTATGTGGCCTGG
Organism: Aquarana catesbeiana; assembly: GCF_042186555.1. Lineage (NCBI taxonomy): Eukaryota > Metazoa > Chordata > Amphibia > Anura > Ranidae > Aquarana > Aquarana catesbeiana. The sequence goes on from NC_133324.1 coordinate 389,820,780, forward strand.
TATTGCCCAGAAGGGGGGGGGGGGGGGGCGCTTGCTTGTTCCCCCTTTCCTGTCCTGCCAGGCTGCATGCTCAGAAAAGGGTCTGGTATGGATTTTGGGGGGGACCCCACTCTGCCTTTCTTTTTCTTTTTTCCTTTTTTCTATTGCTGGCAACGTTTTTTTTTTCATTCAGCTGTCAGCATATTTTATAATATTTTATGTATTTCATTCAGTGTACTGTACACCTTTTCCTGACAAAGTGGCCACTATAGCCACAAAACCTGTCAATGGTGTGTTTTTATAACCGATAAATGTCTACCTTCCTGAAGAATCTATTTAGGTGGTTGCAACAATGCCATATCAAATCAATCATCCCTCCTTTTGATACTTGTGAAACACCATGGGACAAAGCGGTGAGGCAAGGGAAAAAAAAACCTGGGCACAGCAAACTTTCTATCTACATGCTTGCAAATTGGAACTTCACACACTTCTGAGAGTGAACACCACTCCTTTTACAGAATCTTTGTTCCGCTGCAGAGGATCATGACTGAAAACCCATGGGGATTTCCATGGGAAAAAGTCATGCTGAGTGACATCACCTACTGTGTGTTGTGAGTTAGAAGGCTTTCCTGGTGGTGATATCCTGTGTGGCACTCTCCTAGATAGGTGCTAGGATTTGTTAGATTTAGTGTTGGCTCACTGTGTTCAGTGAAGCTGTGTGTGTTTTTGTTAGGTACCCAGTGTGGCTGCAATTGCTGTGTCAGATAAATTTAGCTGTGCTCACTGTAACCAGTGCAGCTTCCTTGATTAGCTAGGTCTGTTCAGTGTTTCAGGTTCTGATAGTTTGACTGCCCCCACTGCTTTCTGGAGAGCTGTAGAATTCTCTGGAACATAGGTGTGGGGCAATGCAAATGGTTGCATGAAAATGTATGCAGCCCAGACCAGTCTCAGGGAGCAGGGCCCTGATGGCTGCTGATAGTGAGCTTCTGGGTCTTTGCCTGCAGAGAGACGATCAAGCCTGGAGGGCTTGCTGCCCTCAAGGGCAACACTGCCATCTACTTGCTGTTCTTGAGGTCTCAGGTGGGAGACCTGGGGGCCTGGAGGCTGAAGATACAGAGAACTGACTCAGGGGCTATAATCTGAGGATCTAGTCTGGTATCACAGGAGAAAGGTGTCACTTGGAAGTTGGAAGGAAGCAACAAACTGTCCCTGGACATTTTGTGATTACAGACTGCTGTGAGAGATTTAACTGACTTATAGACTCTTGTGCTAGAGGGTTGGTTGTTTGTTTGACCAAAGGGGACATGGACCCATTTGACCATGGAACAGAGAATCTTCGGATCGGCAGCACACCCACACAGAAAGTAAAGTATAAAGTCTTTATTGAAGCGTAAATATTAAAAGCCCTGGGTGGGTACAAGCAGGGGAAATGCAGGTAGGTTGACGCATTTCACACTATAGAAGTGCTTTGTCAAAACCACAGAAGTTGCAAAAACTGCAAGCACATTTATAACACATAAATCACATGACAGCACAAGTGCATCTCATTAAAATCAGACTCAGCTGTTGCAACTTCAGACCAATAAAATCTCCTGTTCAGAAAATTGTTTAAAAACAAAAAATGGAAACACAAAAAAAAAAGAGATCCTATTCCATATAACAACCTTAAAGAGCGGAGGAAAAAGAAAAAGAACTGCACCCCCCCCCCCCCCCGCTTAATCTTAAAAGGTACCCTACTCAAAAAAGTGAATGTTCCCTAATACAAAAGGATTAAGATGCCAGATACACAGAAAAACTAGAAACATAGCCAGCAGAGAAAAAATGACCAGCAGAGTACACCCGAAAATGAACTGAACTGCTTTATTTTTAGAAACACACTGAATTTATACAGCAAACCATCAGATAAGGGCTACTCCCATTATTTGACAAAGGTCACCTTAGACAGTAGAGCTAATCCTATTATCACAACAATGACCACCTTAGACAGTCTGGCTCCCCCCATAGGACTAACTTATGCATAAGAAGCCAAAAACAAGTGACCAGCCCTGTCTGGATAACTTAAGAACATATTAAAACACAAAGTTCTCCAGGTAATGGTTCTCCTGCAGCCCAAAGTCTGTGACAATACCCCCCCCTGTTCCATAGTCTGGCACACCCAGCTAGATCCAATACAGGTCAGCTTTGGGATGTCTGGGAGCTATGGTACAGTCAAAGTTCAGTTTGACGGGAAAGTCCATTTGCGTTGCCGTTTTGTCGGCCCGGCCCGTACTGCATGGTAAAGTAGTAGGGCTGCAGGGCAAGACTCCACCTCAATAAGCATCCGTTGTCCCTGGATACTCGATTTAACCAAAGGGTTAAAGGTCTAAGGGTTGTGGTCCGTGAGCACCGTGAAGGATCGTCCATAGAGATATGGCTGAAGTTTTTTCAAGGCCCACACCAGCGCCAAACATTCTTTTTCTATGGCTGCATACCCCACCTCCCAGGGTAGTAGCTTGCGACTGATGTAGGCAACAGGGTGCTCACTGCCATTGGCTCCCACTTGGCTTAGCACTGCTCCCAACCCAAAGGTAGAAGCATCTGTATGTACACAAAAATGTTTGTTTGGGTCAGGAGCAGCCAAAACTGGTGCAGAAACCAAAGCATTTTTCAGGCACTGGAAAGCATTTTCACACTCTGGGGACCACAGGACCTGGCGGGGAAGATTCTTTCTGGTCAAGTCAGTCAGTGGTTTAGCTATCGTGCTATAGTTGGGAACAAACCTCCTATGGTATCCTCCAGTGCAAAGGAATGCCTGGGTTTTCATCTGGGGTGGGCCAGTTGGTAGCGGTCTCTACTTTAGCTGGTTAAGGACGCTTGTTAGTCTCAAAGCCCTGATGCAGTCTAACACAGTACCCAGGTGGAGTAGATGTTCCTCCCAGGTATCGCTGTAGATCGCAATGTCATCCAGGTATGCACAGGCATAATCCTGAAGGCCATCGAGGAGTTGATCTACCATCCTCTAGAACATCGCCGGAGCATTTTTCATTCCAAATGGCATGACCTTAGACTGGTACAAGCCAAATGGGGCGATGAATGCTGAAATCGGAACAGATTACGGGTCCAGAGGAATCTGCCAGTACCCTTTGCATAGGTCAAGGGTAGTTAGGAAATTACCTTGGGCTATACGGTCTAACAGTTCATCGACCCAGGGCATGGGCTAGGTGTCAGTCATTGTGCAGTCATTTAATCAGCATTAATCTACGCAGAAGTGAGTAGTACCATACCGCTTCAGCACTAACACTACTGGGGATGCCCAGGGGCTGTTGGAGGGCTCGATGACTCCTAAATCAAGCATGTTCTTTATCTCCTACCTCATACCCTTTCTCACTGACTCAGGTACATGGTTAAGCCACCTGCTGGATAGATGGCTGTCCCGGGGTTTCCACTCGGTGCACTGTCATAGTAGTGTATCCAGGGTTGGTGAAAAACATGTCCTGACACTGCCTAAGGACCAGCCTGGCCTAGTCCTGCTGCTCCGGCCCTAGCAGCTCATCTAACCTCACTGTCTCTACACCTGCTCTGTCCCTATCTCTCACTGGTAGCTCTGGCAGGGGAAGATTCTCAGAATCTTCCCCAGCTGGAGCACATATGGCAGCTATCTCCTCGGACCTCTCTTTGTATGCTTTGAGCATGTTCACATGGAAGGTCCGCCAGACTCTTTCATATGAGCACCTAGCTACCAGGTAGGTATTGTCACATATTTGCTGCACTAGCTTGTAGGGTTCCTGCCAAGAGGCCTGTAAATTGTCTGATTGTCTCCGGGTAACGAGTAGCATAATCTACCACCGTCAAGATATATCTCTTCCCAGAGGGACTGGGTTGGGATAATGGTCCTACCAGGTCTACGGCTATCCAGCTAAAGGGCTCAGCAGGGGGTACAAAGGAGCTTTAGTTCAGTCGTCCTTTTTTCCCACATGCTGACAAGTATCACAGGTATGACAATACTGTCTAATATCCCCAGTTATCCCTGGCCAGAAGAATAGCTGAATGGTTTTGGTCACTCCAAAGTGACCAGCTAGTTAAATGTCATGTCCAATGCTAAGCAGGTCACGCCAAATTTTCTGCGGCACAACCAGCTGTTGCTTGGGCTCTGGATGAGATTCCTTCCCTTCGGTCACCCGATAAAGTAATTCCCAATCACACTCTATCCGTTCCCTTTCTAATCCCCCGGGGTCCATCCCTGCCCTCTCATGGTAACTAGCTAACATCAGGTTAGATAGTAGTTCCCGGGTAAAGTCAGTTGGGGTAGCCCAGGTAAAGGGTGGTACAGTCTGGTCAGGGTTAGGAAAGTTAGGCCTCACCTGGGTCCCATCATCGAGTGCCTACTCCGCTCGCCTTGCTTGCTGCCCTGTGGTCACAGGGAAGGCTTCTGGGGATAAATCCAGATGGAAAGATGAAGATATATGTCCCAAATCATTTCCAAGTAGAACATCTGCGGGTATATCTCTCACAGCTCAAACTTCCATGCCTCTGTATCCCGAGCCCCAATCCATGCACTTGGGCGGTAGGGATGCGTAAAACTTTGCCTCCAGCCGCTCTCACAGCTATGGACCTCCCAGTTTTCCCAGTTGTTGTAACCATCCTGGGTTGCACCAAAGTAATAGTAGCTCCGCTGTCCCTGAGTCCTTGGGCGGGTCGCCCATTCACCCATACGGCCTGTCGGTGATGCCTGCGGTTGTCATTAGCAGCAGCTTGTATTGGGTTCACCTCATGGAGTAGCCCAAATTCCTCTTCACCCCAGCCAGTTGAAGTAGATGATGAGGTGGCTTCTAGGTAATGAGTGACTGCTCAGGCTGGGCCAGGGGCAGCACAGTTCCATGAAGTGGCATTGACATTCCAAGGACAGTTAGCTCATTGGTGCCCCATTTGATTACACCCATAACAGCGAGGCCCAGTCTTCTTGATATAGCCGGTCGGGCCCTTGCAGGGATGGTGACTGACTGCCGGGTGGATGGCTGGATATGGGCAGGTGGTGGTGGTGGCCCGGAGAAGCTGCAAGGCTAAAATTGGTGGGATCTCTGGGTATCCATATACTGGTCGGCTAGGTCCGCTGCTTTGTCTACCATCAAGGGCTTTTGGTCTTGGACCTACTGATAAACTTCACTAGGGGATTGGTTGTAAAACTGTTCCAGCAAGATCAGTTGGGCAGCATCCGCCTGACAGCCAGAGAACCATACATCTACTGATCGGGACATCTGATGAGCCCATTCCTTATAGGGCTGGCCCTCTTTCCGTTGTAGGCTGTAAAATTTGGACCTATCAGCTTCAGGGGTGAATGCGTATCTTGCCAGCAGCCGCTCCTTGACTCACTCGTAGTCTTTTTTGTCTTCCCCAGGTATGGCTTCAAAAGCATCCAGTGCTTGATCATACAGCTTGCTGATGAGGATGGTGACCCAGTTAGCTTTGTCAATTTCCTGAAGATCACACTGGGTCTCAAAGACATGAAGGTACCAGTCGATTTCCTCCACCCCATCCAGGAAGGGTCGGAAAGCTGCGTAGGAAAGTTTCTTGTGGCTACCCCGTTCGGCAGCTGCAGTACCCCCAATCTCCTTCTGAACCTCAAGCATTTTCAGACATGTTGTATCTGCAATTATCTCGGTGATCACCTCTTGGGGGGAGGGGTGCTGTATATCGACAGCTGCTACTGGATCTCTCGCTGGAGTTCGGCCATCCCGGACCCCTCCATAGCTGGCCCTCTGCTTCGGTCGCTTGCCTGGTCACTCTCCATCAACTAGCAAATTAGGGTGGTCTTTGACTTGTCATTGGCATTCTGTCCCTTTGATTCCAGTAGATCCTTGAGTGTGCTTTGCTTAAAGCTGGAGTAGTAAAGATCCATCCGACAAGGTCCCGTTGGTGGTTTGGATGTTCCAGGCACAAGAAAGCATCCCAAATGAGTCCGGACACCCTGTTTGGTATTTCTGCCAGAAGCTCCATCGGACATTTTCCATCGGATTTTCTGACACACAAAGTTTGAGAGCAGGCTATAAAATTTTCTGACAACAAAATCTGATCGCGTCAATTCCGACCGTGTGTGGCCAGTTCCGATGCACAAAGTGCCACGCATGCTCAGAAGAAATTTCGAGACAGAACAGCTCAGTCTGGTAAAATTAGCATTTTCGTCAATGTAAAAAATGGTTTAATACAGCGCACTCTCTTCTTCCTTATAATATGAGAAGAATTAAGTAGTTTTGCTGCTCATATTCACACAGTCTTCTCACAAACGTCTTTCTTTATTATATATCGTGATTCCCTCAATATATTTTGATTTGTGGAGTTTTACTCCATAATATTTTTTAGTGTGTTTTGCGTCTCAAGTTACCACAACACCATTGATATCTTGTATTATTTAATCTCAAGGAGATTGCTTGGTGTTGGTGTCCCTTGTTAATTTTTACATTGTATTTTTGAAATGTACCTGAATCCTCACAAACAAACTGTCCTTTTTGAAGGAAAACACACCTTGGCGAGTATAATTTAAACAATTAATCCTTTATTAAGGGCTCAGAACCAAACAAAGAGGGAGGCAACACTGAAGAAACATCATAAATTGGCGAAGCCTTGGACCCCCAGGGCAGACATCAATTCTTCTACTGCAAAATTGGTGGCCTGAGGAGTCCATATCTAAGGGAGTGCAGTCTGGTCCAGAAGTCCCAGAGATCATGAAAGCAACAGATGACATCTATGTCCCCAGGCTGTGGTACTACAAGAGGCTGCATCTTTTGCCAGACCAGACTGGACCCAGGGTCATCACTCTCTGGTCTTCTTTCCATGCTTCCTTCCCAGCTGTGGCTCTGGTGTTGGAGATGTGGCAGGAGGAGGAGTAGGACCTGGAGGAGGAGGAGGAGGAGTAGTAGGACCTGAAGGAGGAGGAGGAGGACTATGTGTGAGGTTACAAATGTGGGTAGCACATGTTATTTGGCCCCTCAACTCCTTATTGAGAGCTTCCAAAATTAAGGACTCACACAGGAGTCGTTGGGCCTCCTCCATCTGCAGCATTTTGCAGGCAGTTATGCCAGCAAAGTCCTCCTCCACACTGTGGGGGCTTCTCAGGGCCTCTGTAGCCTTCCAAATTAGGCCTATGGCAGCCTCCTCCATTTTACTCCTCTTCCTGCCACTTTGTCTTTGAATGTGTAGGGGAGGGACCTGGATATCAGACAGCCTGCTTGGCCCGGCCACCTCCTGGCTGAGACTTCCCTGTGTATGAAAAAGGGACATGGTTGTAGTTTTTGCATCATCAATCACAATCATAAATTAGTACTCCAAACTAACATCTAGTTAACATCATTGATTGGACAACCATGAAGATTTAGAGGAATGCTATACCTGGCTCAAGCTGGGCTCCTCCACATGTTGCTGCCTGGAAGGCCCAGGTTGGACTTCAGAAGCCTAAGCTGGGGGGGAAGGAAGCGTGGAAAGAAGAGTGGAGAGTGCTGGCCTGAGTTCAGTCTGACCTGCCAGAAAATGCAGCCTGTCATAGTACCACAGCCTGGGGACATAAATGTCATCTGCAGCTCCTGATCTCTGGGAATCCTGGAACTTCTTGTGCTCCCTTAGATAAGTGCTCCTCAGGCCACCAATTAGGATCTTCAAATAGGTGATGTCTGCCGTGGGGATCACCGTCTTCACAAATTCCAACAAATTATCCAGTGCTGCCTTCCTCTTTGTTTGGTTCTTATATTCAGGGTGGTTTATCTGCCACAGACAGGGCAGCTCCCTGAACATATCAATGAAGATTGCCATAAAGTCCTTATCTTTCAAGATATCCATTTTCACTGCAAGACACAACACAAGACAAACCCTAATGTCAGCCTAAAGTCTTCTAAACTTGTGCAAATACAGACCTCAATCTAGAAGCAGTATAGGCCCAATGTTAAATCTTACCTTCGTTATCACGATTGGTGCCTCCATTACTCCTTCCTCCGCTCACAGATCGTACGTACTATGCACGCGTGTTACGCTTTATAGACACTGCGCATGCGTGAAACTCCGCCCGCCCCTGATGTTCTTTCTAGTCTATTCCCTGCCCCTTCTTGTTCGGCGCAGTGGGGAAGAGCACATGGCAGAGTCAGAGCAGGTGTCTGATATTTACACCAACGAAGAGGAGGAGGAGGAAAGCCCAGAGGCAGAAATGTCCCGATCCAGAAGGAGACAATTTAAGGCATCAAATATGTCCTTTGGGGAGATGTTGGAGATGGTCCACATCCTGAAGAGGGCCGACTATGATGGAAAGTATGGACCTTACCCCAACCCCAATGTCCGAAAGGCCAAGATCATGGCGAAAGTGGTCAAGAGTCTGCACCGGAATTTCAGGGTACATCGATCGAAAGATCACCTCAGGAAGCGGTGGTCGGACCTAAAATTAAGAGAGCACGAGCAGTACAGAAAGATCCGGAGAGTGCTGCAAAAAAGTAAGTAGTTGTGCTGTGTTCCTACTCTTTTTGTGTTTTTTACGTTCGTGCTGCTCCAACTGTTATCCAGTTGAAAATGTCAACTTTCATGTTCATGGGCACATTGTTCGTTCTTATCAAACATTTTTCTTTCGGCCTATAAAACACCATTGTTTTGGCCATATGCATTTTTAGGGCCTACTTGTCTGAAAAGAAATTGGTTGTGGGTTTGTTACTAGAATGAAATGCAAACTAGATTCTGTGTAAGGAGAGGACACTCAGCAGCTGTTTACACATCTGGACGCTGGAGCACTAGTGTGGGACACAAGAACAGCCTTTTTATTAGGGGGCCCACACAGGTGCTTCAGTGTATACTATAGGGGTGTCTCCATCTGTGAAGCTTGTACAAAACAGGTAAAGTATTGAAGCTTGACAAAGGACACTAAAAATTCTACATCTTGGAACTCTGCCAAAACAGACAATTGTACTCCACTTCCAAGCAATGTTTCATATTTATAGTTCTGCCATCAAATATCTGTGTGCTAAGTATACCATTTTTTTTTTACTTTTACATAGGAGAGAAAAGACTCGGAGGACACCCCTCATCTCAGGAGACCAGAGACCCCCCACCTCTGGAAGAAGGGGAAATGCACCCAAGACAAACAGAGCAGGAGGAGGAAGGCGTGGTGGAAATTGGCACCACAACAGGTGAGTGTCTGCGACCACAGGCTCAGGTAAGAGATGGATGCCGGGATATTTATAATACATGGTTTTTTTTTTTTGGTTTCTATCTTTTTAGGTGATCGTGATGTTGTGGATCCAGATCCTTTCACCTCGGAAAGTGCACAGATCCTGATTGGGGAGATCATGGGGTGTAATAGGGACTTGGAAAACATCAAGAAAAACATCAATGATGTTCTTTAAAAAAAAAAGAACATCATTGATGATTTGGGGAGAGTTTAAAACCCCTCCAAATCTCTTTGTTTTATGGTGTGCTACAATTTTTTAACATTTTTTGCCAAATTGGAGAAAAGCCAAATTTTGAAGATGCACACAGTGTGTCAACATGTGCTATCTGCCATCATGGGAGATCAATGGATGCGTTTTGGGGGTGCAACCCCTTCCTCAATAATAAAGTAGCTGAGAAGAAGGGGTTGCACCCCCAAAACACGTCCCTTGATCCCCCATGATGGCAGCTAGCACATGTTGACATTCGGCAATTTGTGTGCATCTTCAAAATTTGGCTTTTTGGGGGGTGACTTCACCCCATCTGAACGCAATATCAAACACAGTTTCTAAATACTCATGTCTGATATTGCCTTCAAGTTCTACCAAATGTGAACTTTGTAAGTTCAAGATTTGTGTCTTTCTTGTTGGTTTTAAACATGCCTGTTTTATCTTAAATGGACATTTCTACTTTTTCTAATGTGACCCCAAAAATTGTTATACAACAAACATGTTAGTTTGTTTTAAAAACCTTTTCTAAATGCACATGTGATTGTGCTGGTATTAAAAAGATTGTTAATCAAGAATGTGTGGATTATTGTCTCAACGCTACAACACTTTTGTGGTGCTCTAATTGCTGTTTTCTGTGACAATGGGTGTTATTTCCTAAGGGCAAATCCACTTTGCACTACAAGTGCAGTTTTAAGTGCACTTGTAGTGCAAAGTGTCTTTGCCTTTAGGAAATAACACCCAACAGTGCTTTGTAATGTTACACAATCACGCCATTTTTTTTTGTATTTGAAAAAGGTTTTAGACATTGTCTGGCATATTGATAGCCCCCCTACCCGCAAAGAATTCAAGGTATCTTAGCCAGACATCACGGGCACTCAGGGGGGCAAGCCAGGACGTCCACTTTCAAGCGCCATCAGGGTTGGTTCATTTTGAATTCCGGCCTCAGGCCCAACTGAGCCAGCATAGTTGGCAGAATCTTGCCGTAAAAAGTTGTGTAGAACAGAGCACGCCAGGATAATATGATTCAGTTTGTACTCCGCCATGTGTATGGGTGTAAGAAATAGGCGGAACTGGCTGGCCATGATTCCAAATGTGTTCTCCACCACTCTTCTGGGTCTGGCCAACCGGTAATTAAAAACCCTCTGGTCCGGGGTGAGGGTCCTCATCGGAAATGGCCGCATAAGATGGTCCCCCAGCGCAAATGCTTCATCTGCAATGAAGACAAATGGGAGTCCTTCCACATTGTCTTCTGGAGGTGGCAAGTCCAAGCTGCCATTCTGGAGATGCCTGTAGAACTAGGTCTGGGGGATGACTCCACCATGGGACATCCGGCCATTCTTCCCCACGTCCACATACAGGAACTCATAAGTAGCCGACACCACCGCCAACATCACAATACTATTGAACCCCTTGTAGTTGTATAATAGTATGACCCCGAGTTGGGTGGTGGGACGATGTGGACGTGTTTCCCATCAATTGCCCCTCTGCAGTTAGGAATGTCCCACCGATGGGCAAAGTGGGAGGCCACAGTCTGCCATTCCTGTGGCATGGAAGGAAACTGTGGAGTCAAAACAAAAAAAATAGTCATTTTGCACATAAACAGGAAAAGCAGATTACACACAAACATTCTTGGCCAACATCAAGATAACATTTTTTGGAGGGAGTTTTTAAAGACCAAAGTATAAGGTACACCTATCATATCCCCCCCCCCTCATGGGCCATTTCTAACATTATAGGGGGGGAGCTCTTGGACAGGTTATCCTCTCCACTTCATTGAGAGGTGAATGCCTAAATAATGGGTATTACTATGGCCAGCTCCTCCTTAGTTACACTATTGACAGCCCACTGGACAGGTAAGAAGTGTCATAAGACAAAGATATATATACACACTGTACACATTTGAGCCCATTTGGAAATTCTGCTATTTCCTATCAAGATAATAATAGTATACAAAAACTTTAAACAGTACCATTTGAAAGTATTCAGGCAGGCCCTTGCACTACATGCTTTGGGGAATTCATCCATAAATCTGACCACAAAAGAGGTGGGTATAGTGTGTATGGGCTTGGCAAAGTCAGCAGATAGATGATTGAGGATAGATAGAGAATTGTTATCAGGTGACTTAGCAGTCGGGGGGAGGGAGGGTTCCAACTGATTTGGGGAACCCCAAAAAAAAGCCTCTGGCACTCTGCCTGAATTTAAAGCACAAATCACATTTAAAAACATTTTAGGGGGTGTTTGGGGTAAAGCACTACTATAGAGCTGACAAAATACATTGTTAAGTGACTACATGAGGTGAATATAGGGCCAATAGAGCATGCTGGGGAGGTAAGTAAAGGCAAATATGTATGAAGGACAAAAAATAATTACATAAAAATCCAGCATGAATGAGGACAAAGGGGACATTCACAGCATATTACAATCATGGTAATTAGGGAATGAGGAAAGAAATACAAAATATTAGCAAACATTATATACAATAAAATGTGATATTAAAGGATAAAAATCTTACCTTAATATACTCCTTCTGCAGGACCTGAATGATGGCAGAACAGGTCTCCGGGATAATGATCCCCAGAGCCTGGGGGGAGATGCCTGTCGAGAACTTGAGGTCCTGCAGGCTTCTCCCCATCGCCAAGTACCGCAGGGTGGCGACTAACCTCTACTCCAGAGTGATGGCTTGCCTCATGCAGGAATCCTGCCTGCTGATATAGGGGGTCAGCAAAGCCAACAAACGGTGAAATACAGGATCCATCATCCGGAGAAAGTTCCTGAAATCATCAGGATTATTCTCACGGATCTCATGGAGCAAAGGCATATGACAGAACTGGTCACGCTGAAGCAACCAATTCTTGGTCCATGAACTCCTCCCCACCCTGTTCATGGACTGGGCTTGTGTCAAGGTCAGGACCCCAACACCAAGCCCCTGCACAGCACGAACTCTATGAGGAGTACATATACGCAACATGGCTAGAAAATGGTCAGCTGCTCAGAACGAAGTATCAGAACGCACTGAAGAACAGCAAGGCCTGTGAAGAGCGACCTGAAAAACAAGAACACAATGACTGAGTCACGCGTAGCGTGCTGCATGCACTGAAGAGCAGATACAAACCCACAAGCACAAACTGAACAGCAGAAAACGATCTGAAAACCACGAGTCTGAAAAAGCGCGAATCGTCTCTCACCAAACTTTTACTAACACGAGATTAGCAAAAGGAGCCCAAAGGGTGCCGCGCTTGGTTCTGAACTGGCCTTTTCTAGTCTCGTCGTACGTGGTGTACGTCACCGCGTTCTTGGCGATCGGAAATTCCGACAACTTTGTGCGACCGTGTGTACGCAGAACAAGTTTGAGCCAACATCCGTCGGAAAAAAATCCATGAACTGCTTTATTTTTAGAAACACACTGAATTTATACAGCAAACCATCAGATAAGGGCTACTCCCATTATCTCAGACAAAGGTCACCTTAGACAGTAGAGCTAATCCTATTATCATAACAACGACCACCTTAGACAGTCCAGGTCCCCTATAGGGCTAACTTATGTATACGAAGCCAAAAGAAATTAGTCACCAGCCCTGTCTGGATAACTTAAGAACACATTAAAACACAGAGTTCTCCAGGCAATGGTTCTCCTGCAGCCCAAAACCAGTGACAGTGCCGACTTAGAACGTGGCCCACCTTCACCACAGCCTGGCCTTTAGTAAATGCATATAACTGGTGCCCTGGTCATTGTACAGTCCAGATACATCTAAAAAATGTAGGCATCAGTTATTGATTCACTCAAGAGATGTGGAAAGGGAGTGAAAACATGCTTGTGATCTGGATACAATTATGTGTCTCTTTATTTGGGTCAGAGGTGGGTTTAGGCATGAATGTAGCTGAATTTAAAACAATGCAACTTTTAGACAGCCCTCTAAAGTAGAAGTGTTTTATGGAGGCACATAGCTAAAATCTAGTCAATTTCCAACATACCATAAAAGTATTTTAAAAGAGAACTTTGTTCACAAGAGCTTGCAATCTAAAATATACTCAATTGTTCAGATTCTGACACCAGCATTGAAGTTCAAGTAATTAATTAGAGTAACTTATATTTCTTTTTCTGACGAAGTGTAATGATTCAATCTTTTTGGCACTTAACTGTAGTCATCACATTCTAATTCCCTTAATCATGCTAAATGATTAATTATTCAGTTTCTGCAAGTTCCTATGAATGTCAGCACAGTTTCAGATATTTGCCACTCAAACATATTCTTTTTAACCACTAATAAAGATGTTACGTGATAGATTTCTGTTGTAATTTAGTTAAATCTACTCGTATGATAGAATTCATTATCAATCTGTTAAGAAAAATGTATTGTTTAAAGGGACTTTTCACTTTCAGTTTTGGACATCCAATATTTTTGCCCTTTTAGTGCTGCCACTGGTACCCGGCTGACCCTGCCACTAAAATTTGATAAAGATATCTTAAATGTTTTATTAAACATTATTATTATAAGCCTTAGAGTAGGTGGCTCTTCATCCAATATTATTATGATATATGAAATGATATCATTAGTTCCACTTACACCAGCTCTTCTGGTTAACTAGCTACCAGGCTTAGGGGCATTCAACTTTTAGCCAGAATGGTAAAAGAGCTTTTCACTTTCTTGCTAAAAGTATACTACTCCTTTGATGATTGTATTAATTTACACATTTTTAATACAGTTGTTAATGGGTACATAAGCTCTTGCATCAGGCATTACATCTAGTTACACACAGTATCTTCCACTACATCACCATGATACATTGTAAGTATGCAAGAATGCAGTCCTAGTTTGTATAGACATCATTGAGAGAGTAGTAGAAGACATACAACTTTATTGAAACAAAGACTGAAAATTGAAAAATAATAAACACCCATAATAAGAAAGGGTAAACAGTTTGCCAATGCTAACATCTTAGAGCCATGCACATGTTCATATAGCGTGCTCCTTTTGTGGTTAAAGTGTTTTGGTATGCAATAGTGAAACCCATCTGTCTGTTAGCATGTAGCAAATGTGCCATCTATTACTAAACATATGTTCCAGTAACTCCAGGATTTAATAATGAACTACGGAGTCATTGTTGCATGTCGATCCTTGCAAACCAGAATTAGACACGTTTGCCAGATTTTGTTAAATGCTTATGCTGATACTGCAAGAGTAGGGCACTGACAAAAGCCTTTCTCTATTGTCATATTCCAGGAACTCAGATGTCTGCACTAAAGGTAGATGTTTATGTAATTTGTTGTTATCTGTTTCAAATTATTATAGATTTTAAAAAATAAATCTCTGTTATACTTAAATGTCATTCTTTTAAAAAAAAAACACATTCATGCTGAACTTCAGCCCAAAACTTTTTGCTAATAGTTTTTTATGCCAGATTTCTGTGCAAAAATATGTAGCTGTTGAATAATATTCCTGAAATTCTTCACAAAGTGATTACTGCTACTTATTCATAGGAAACAAAATTGAACTCTACGCTTGAAAATTAAATTCAGAATGATCAAGGAAGAGAATAAAATATTCCAAAGGATATAAAAATAGCCATCTTGCCAGATGGCAGTGAACTCAAAAGCCTCTTGGTAAATATAGATGTAGTAAAATGTGCTGTGAGTAATACTAACATTACCCTATGACCTATTCAGGACTGGTCACAGGACTGGTCATTCAGGACTGGTCACATACTAGTAATGCTAGCATTCTAAAGGCATGCATACTGTTAAAACTAAAAATCACCAATTGCTAGTAGCTGTTTGCATTTCAAACTGTTTTGCAGGACAAATAAAAAATGATTTAATAGAATGTTGAAAGTTTTAAATATTGAATCATAATATAATTTACATGTCTACTGCTATATCATATTGACTTTTTTTTATTTAGTATTCAAAATTAATTATTTTATCTTTGTGCCCTGTTGGGGGTAACAATAGCACTATGGGTGCTATTGTTCCCTTGCTAACCTGTTTTTACAATTAGGTACTGGCAGTGTGGATTTTTAATGCCCTCTTTCAGTCACGCACAGTGTGGTGTATTGATAGCTGAGGTTATCACCTCCTACCCTTATTCAGGTAACAGCCCACTAGCTGTCATAGTAATTATTCTGCAGATATATTGATGGTCATATAAACACCAGTGGCCAAAATCGTGGACAAATTAAAAAATGTTTTGAATTTGTCCACTTTGTAGTGATACTGTATATTTACTCTAAAAGTGTTGAAACGTATATTAAATATAATTATTAAAAATTTAATACAATTTTATATTATTTAATATTAATTAATATTATATCTGAAACTTATATTATATATACTTTTATTACAAATTTAATACAATTCATATTATTTAATATTATATCTATTCAAACAAGAATTATGCATGCTTTTAAGTACATCAATGTTAATATCTGGATGGATAGCCTTTGGAAGCAATAACAACTTTGTACCTTTCTGGCATAGAATCATTACATTTCTATGTTCTTCTAAAAATGTGATAACAGCACTTTATTATAGATTCTACGAGTTCTCATCTGCTTCTAGGTCTTTCTTTTTCAACACTGTACTTAAGTCTTGCTCAGAGGTGTTCAATGGGTTTAGATCTGGGCTGTTTTTTAGCCAGTCAATACCATTACTATGTAAAAACCAGTCCTTTTACAGCATTAGCAGTATGGCGAGGAGCAATATGTTGCTGAACATTTTATTTTTTTTTTGCAGTGGAAGAACAGCACGAGGAAGATGTTTTTATTTATAAATAATATATTATTTTTTATAAATTTTTTCTGTCAGTGTCCCTTTTACAATCTAAATGTGGCCGATAGCATGACCAGATATGCAACCCCAGATAATAATACTCATAGGCTGCTTCACTGTCGCTGTTATACACTCTGGAAGCAGATCTTTTTTTAAAATCCAGTCAATTTTTATTGAGAATTTTTTCCTTATAATACAATAGACAAATCAAAATGCAATATATATATACTACCCAAATACAATCCTAATACACATATCATTGAATAAACCATAAACACAAAAAAACAACCCCCCCCCCCCACTCCCCTACTCAATCCTTTCTCTCTATATCCCTTCTCATCCTATATGGCTCTTTCCAGATTGGGGCCTAGAGCATCCATCCATCTTCTCCATATAGTCTCAATAGTCTCAAATTTCCCTAGGCAACCTTGATGTAGAAAAATATATTTCTCTATTAACAGGGTTTCCTTTATTTGCATATTCCATTCCTCCACTGTTGATGGATATACTGAAATCAATTTCATATTAACTTATGAGCTTGAAACAGACTTTTTACTATTGTAATATAAGCACAATCTGGAATAGTAGATTCCTCTATTATGTTTAATAAACAGATGCCAGGTTCTAGTGGCAATTTTATTCCGAACAAACTTAATACAGAGGTATGGAAAAGAGGAAGGTGGCACTGCCCCTTTACTGAAGCATGACCTTCAGAAGTGTATCACACTTCGCATCAGTGAGTGTAATTGTTTAAATGATCCGCAATAGTGTAGCGCATTAAACCACTATAAATGCTAATGATTATTAAACTATGAACTATAAAGTGCAATGTGCTAATATATCACCAAATATGTGACACAGATTTGCCATACATGTGAAAGATTATACGAATACACGATTCATTTCAAATAGAAACCGTGAATATATGCAAAAATATATACTCGTCTAAAAATAGCAATTCTCAAAAAAATATAATAAATCAAAAAACAAAGTGTCCTTATGTGAAAAAAAAAAAAAAAAATTATATATATATATATATATATATATATATATATATATATATATATATATATATATATATATACAGTATCTCACACAAGTGAGTACACCCCTCACATTTTTGTAAATATTTCATTATATCATTTCATGTGACAACACTGAAGAAATGACACTTTGCTACAATGTAAAGTAGTGAGTGTACAGCTTGTATAACAGTCCAAATTTGCTGTCCCCTCAAAATAAGTCAACACACAGCCATTCATGTCTAAACCGCTGGCAACAAAAGTGAGTACCCCCCTAAGTGAAAATGTCCAAATTGGGCCCAAAGTGTCAATATTTTGTGTGGCCACCATTATTTTCCAGCACTGCCTTAACCCTCTTGGGCATGGAGTTCACCAGAGCTTCACAGGTTGCCACTGGAGTCCTCTTTCACTCCTCCATGATGACATCATGGAGCTGGTGGATGTTAGAGACCTTGCGCTCCTCCACCTTCCATTTGAGGATGCCCCACAGATGCTCAATAGGGTTTAGGTCTGGAGACATGCTTGACCAGTCCATCACCTTTACCCTCAGCTTCTTTAGCAAGGCAGTAGTCATCTTGGAGGTGCGTTTGGGGTCATTATCATGTTGGAATACTGCCCTGCGGCCCAGTCCCTGAAGGGAGGGGATCATGCTCTGCTTCAGTATGTCACAGGACATGTTGGCATTCATGGTTCCCTCAATGAACTATATCTCCTCAGTGCTGGCAGCACTCATGCAGCCCCGGACCATGACACTCCCACCACCATGCTTGACTGTAGGCAAGACAAACTTGTCTATGTACTCCTCACCTGGTTGCCGCCACACACGCTTGACACCATCTGAACCAAATACATTTATCTTGGTCTTAGCAGACCACAGGACATGGTTCCAGTAATCCATGTCCTTAGTCTGCTTGTCTTCAGCAAACTGTTTGCGGGCTTTCTTGTTCAACATCTTTAGAATGCTTCCTTCTGGGACAACAGCCATGCAGACCAATTTGATGCAGTGTGTGGTGTATGGTCTGAGCACTCACAGGCTGACCCCCCACCCCTTCAATCTCTGCAGCAATGCTGGCAGAACTCATACATCTATTTCCCAGAGACAACCTCCGGATATGACGCTGAGCATGTGCACTCAACTTCTTTGGTCGACCATGGCGAGGCCTGTTCTGAGTGCAACCTGTCCTGTTAAACCGCTGTATGGTCTTGGCCACCATGGTGCAGCTCAGTTTCAGGGTCTTGGCAATCTTCCTATAGCCTAGGCCATCTTTATGTTGAGTAACAATTCTTTTTTTAATATCCTCAGAGAGTTCTTTGCCATGAAGTGCCATGTTGAACTTCCAGTGACCAGTATGAGAGAGTGAGAGTGATAACACCAAATCTAACATATCTGCTCCCCATTCACACCTGAGACTTTTTAACACTAACAAGTCACATGACACCGGGGAGGGGAAATAGCTTATTGGGCCCAATTTGGACATTTTCACTTAGGGGTGTACTCACTTTTGTTGGCAGTGGTTTAGACATTAATGGCTGTGTGTTGAGTTATTTTGAGGGGACAGCAAGTTTACACTGTTATACAAGCTATACACTCACTACTTTACATTGTAGCAAAGTGTAATTTCTTCAGTATTGTCATATGAAAAGATATAACCAAATATTTACAAAAATGTGATGGGTGTGCTCACTTGTGTGAGATACTGTATATAATGAAAAATTCAGTCTTTAAAATATATGCAATATTTCCAAGTGACTTGTGCAGATGTCCAAAGTGCTCTATGCATACACTTATTCATGACTCCAGTGCAGCAAATTGATGAAGTGACAGTAGTGCTCCCCTTCGGTTCTACACTCATCAGATCTTTGTACCCCTGCAGGGGTAAAGTGCGTGTAATCAAGTTTGACTTAGTAGCAATACCTGGACCAATCACCATCTGTGGTACACCAGGCGAAGGATATCCTCATATAGATGGACATTAAAAATGGGTACTCATAGCGTGACTCCGTTTGAAAAAAATATATTTATTAGTCACACAGTAACAAAATGGGGCAATCCTTATGCCCAACCAGCAAAATCAAGGAAGATAAAATGCAATAGAGCCGTCTAAACCAGCGTGCGTTCCACAGACCGGAAAAAACACAGATTGGAAGTGACATGGGTGCGTACTAAGCTCTGTCTTATGCGTTTCGTCATAGGACATTTGTAGTGATCGGGTATATTAATATATATACTGGGTGATATGATGTAGAGTGGGTATGATAATTAATTAGTAAGTATTATTATAATGATGATGATGTAAGTACTCTTCCGCAGCAACCCAATTCTTCCAGAGAGATGCACTTTATTGACTTCCAACACAGAACAAAGTCCAAAGTCCACAGATGACAAAGAAATCCGACAGAGGAGATATAATTTAGAACCCCATGTCTTAGGTCCGAGTGTGCATACACAGACAAGCCTCACTCATACACAGATGAGCCTCACTCCCCCAAACCTATAGACTGAATGCCGTGTTATATTCACTAAATATTGAATGGCTGAGCAATTTGATTGGCCGTTCCAATTTAGGACTTTGATTAGCTTTAGTCTATCAAACAGACAACAACCCCCAGCCGTGAACAGCTGTAGTCATAAACCACCCCAATTTGCACTCCCGCATATCAACATCAACAAGTCCCCTTTAGATATGTGTAATTAGATTAGATTAACATACCACCTGAATACCCTTTGGAATGTTCAAATAGACTTGCATAAGATTAACACATCAAAGAGTCTTCAGCTGTTAAAATTCAGTTGGACAAATCAACCATTCGGTCAACATTGACTGCATGTGTACATACACACAACAATGTCCCACATAAATCGGTGAACATATTACAACAGATTGGAAGTGACATGGGTGCGTACTAAGCTCTGTCTTATGCGTTTCATCATAGGACGTTGTCTAAGGCGTTCTTGATTATGCCCTGCCAATGTCGGTGCCGTTTGGGACTAACATACGCATTAAGTTTGCAGCAGGACAGAGGACAGAGAGGGGAATCTCTATATTTCCATTTAAATAGTTTCTCAGGAATATAATGCGACCGATGTAAAATGAATAATTGCGTTTGTTTTTGCGTAGTGGACATCAATACACTAGGGACCATAGACAGAGCCATTGTCCAATGGTCATCTGATAATGGTCCCAGGTCTCGAGCCCTTGCAGCAATATCTACAGAATCTTGAAACGTATTGTATAGTACCCCATATAGTCATGATATAAGACCTTGCTTATGCCCTTTAACATCTAATAATGATATTATTGTGGCTTGATTAAGTTTAAATTCAAAAGAACGGACCTGAGCCTGTAGGGCGTGCCTGAGTTGAAGATATTGGAAAAACCTTTGTTTTGAAATTCCATATTCATCCATTATTTGAGTAAAGGATTTAAATGATCATTCTGAAACAGCTGCTTCAAATATCTTAACCCATGTTTTTGCCATAACTCGAACCCTTCCAGTTTCTGCAATTCCTCACAATTTTCTTTATTCCATATTGGGGTATAACATGTATAAACCGTAATGTTAGTAATGCTTTTTATTTCTTGCCATACTTTATCAAAAAGTTTACCTGTCGAAAACCCTTTATCCCCTCGCAAATTTTTTGTCCAACAAGGGATCAGTGTATATTCACTACATAACAGCAATAGCAGACCGTGTATAGGATCAGGAACCGCAATATCCATCCAACCAAAAAATTGTTGTAGTTGTAAGGGTAAGAATAAGAAATAACTTTTAACATGTGGGATAACACCAAATCTAACATATCAGTCCCCCTGCGTCTTTAGCTAACATTAGGCTGGTTAGTTTTATACGGGATTATTTTTTCCATCATATAAGTTCTCAAAAGAGAGATTCAACCTTCCTAAACCAATACGATATTATCCAAATGGGAGAATTATGAAGTAATCAGTAATTGTGGAGTCCGGATCATTTAAATGAGATTCGCTCTACCAATCACTGTTAGTGGAAGTTTACACCAACTCCGGCACTTATCCCTAAATTTAAGCAATAATGGTTTAAGATTCAGATCAATATAATCCTTTACATTATGGGTTACCTCAATCCCCAAATATGTAACTGTATGTTTTATTTGAATTTGCGCAGCTTGGTCTGGTAAGGAGATTTCCGTATCATCCAATGGCATCAATATTGATTTCTCACAATTAATCTGAAAACCCAACAACTGCCCAAACATAGAAATAAGTGTCATAAGTCCCACTAATGATTTTGTAATATCCCCCAAAAAATAAGAACATTGTCTGCATATAGGGCAATTTTTTTTTCCCTTCCTGAAAGGCGAAACCCAACTATCTCTTCTGACTGTCTTATGGCAATAGCCAAAGGTTCTGTTGCCAAAGCAAACAGTAATGGGGACAAAGGGCAGCCTTGTCTAGTCCATCTAGATAATGAAAAAAATGGAGACATAGTATTATTAATTCTCAACCTTGGGATCCTTATACAGAAATTTCAGCCATGATAAGAAACCCGGACCTATACCAAAAGCAGTAAGTACCATCCACAAATATTCCCATTCCACCATATCTAAAGCCTTCTGGGCATCCAAGCACAATATGGCACTGGTACCTTAGTTCTCCATAAAAGCATTAAATAGTGACCATCTGGGTCTTTGATACACTGTTTGCTTGAAAAACAAAGGGAGCTAGAAATCAAAATGCTTACTCCTCGTGAGTATGTAGAATAGTTGGCATGGTATTGACACTGATATCTAGATGTACCAAACAATGTGTTTTTTTCCTGTCCCCCAAACCAGTCACATTCCAGGACATCACCTTGATTTTACTTGTCATCAATACCCGATGTCCTATGAACACAGAATAAGTCCATTAGGTCATTAATTGTTATGATACCCTCCATAAAATAATATACCACTTCTCGAAGAGAAAGGTGAGAGAGGAAGAGCGAGAAAGAGGAGAAAAAAAACAATTTCCCCAAAACACTACCATACTTCCCATCATCCCTCCCACCCACCTCCCCCAATCTAACCTGTATCTGGAAACACCCACAATTAGCTAAATACCCTCCCCATGCAGGGAGGCACCAACTTCACAACTCTTGTCCACACGGGACACATACAGGGGATTCATTGTGGCAAGGTCCGAAGTCACATCAGTAGCATACAAAGTCTAGAGAGAGAGGGGTGGGATGGATGCTAGAATGTCTCACCCCCCAGAAGAAAGAAAAAAAACACCACCTCATCCACACTATAATAGAAACATTCCTGCCCCCCATCCCATTGCAGCCCCCGCCCCATTACCCATTATCTTATCCAACCAAATATTCACTGCACCCGGAGTATCAAAAAACTGAACTGCATCTTCATTAGTGATGCACAATTTGGCAGGAAACAGCATTGAGTATGTGATTTTCAATGCCCGTAGCCTGCGCTTTACCTTGACAAATTTCGCCCTCTGTCACTGTACTTCGACTGAAAAGTCCGGGAAGAAGAACATTTTATTACCATTGTATTCAATATTATATGGAAGCAGTTCTTTAATAGTAATTCAAAAGATATATTTCACACCATCGCTCTCAAAAATGTATATTTTAGTGTGATTGCTCCATATTATCCTAGTCGTCTGTCTAGTGACGATGGTCTTTTGGCCCATAAAACATGTCTTCTCCTCTGAGTAACATTCAAATATGGCTTTTACCTTGGTATTCTTGCTTTCAATTCAGCATGAAATAGCCACCTTTGAATTGTTTTTTCACTTACTTGCTGACTAGTTTGGAGAAGTTCTTTGATGTCATGTAATGTTTTCCTTCATCATTTAGGGTTGTCACTTTCTTTCTGCCTGTTTCTCAACCTCTAGCTCAATATGAGTTTCCATATTCCAAATAAAATGTCTCATCTGAGATAACAATAGCAATCCTGTCTGTTTGCAGTTTGTTGTTTTATACATTTAGTTCCATTTTCTTGTCAAATTTGTTTATTGATTTTAAAAATATAAACATTGGTACAATTAAAAAAATATTGATTACATTAAATGGTAGCATTAGTTGAATTTACATATCAGATCTTAGTATTTCTTGTGATTAAAAGCAATGAAAGACTTAAATAGGCTATGGGGGTCATTTACTATAACTCCAAGAAGTACTGGGCACTATGGCAAATAATAGAGCCCATTTTAGCCAAATGGAAACAAAACCGGCGAATTTGCGCATGAAAATTAGCGATATAAGCGGAGAATAAACGTTTGTAAATTCTAATTTGCCGCTAATTAGCGCTTCCGCGTATATACAAATGCCAATTCTTATAAAGTTGTTATATAGCACTGTACTGTAGCCATGATCCATGTATGTGAAAGAAACATTTTTTATCAGAGATGTGCTCTAGTTCCCGTGCATCTATTAATTTATATTGCAATTAGTATTCCTAGTTTTTTTTTCCTTCTTTTGCTAAGAAATGCAGTTCTGAATGATTATTACATAGTAATGTCTGCTATTCTGTAAAGTTACATGTATTAATCATTTAGGTTACCTATTTGTTGTATGTTGTTTTTTTCATGTTTTTGATTTATTATTTATTAATTTATTTGACTATAAAGCAGTAATTATTTATGTTCATTCTTTGATAATACTACACTATTATGCAGGTCTTGTACTTAGCACAAGTGAATTAAAATAAACAAATAAATGTAAACTGCCCTTTAGCTAGTGTGTGGTGTTTGGAATGTCACATCATAATATAATTGAATACTTACATACCATTGCATGCATTTAAAGAGTTAATACAATAAAAACTTTCACATTAAACTGCATTGGCTACTTGGCAATCACCTATTTTCAGTAAATATATATACACGTATATTTGTGTTGCTTTGGCTAATTGGCTAACTGGCATTCTCCTTTTCCCACCAATGCAATCTTTTAGGATTTTTCTGTGGGATTTGAACCCATGAATCTTTCAATACCTGAATGTTTGAAGGTAGAGGTGCTAACTGCTAGCCTATTGGGCTGAGCACAATTATACATACAAAATACTTTTACTAGTGTTTGATGTGTTATATACTATACAATATAGTTTATCAAATGTAAACTGCTTGTTAGCTAGTGTGTGGTGTTTGGAGATTCACACCATAATATTAGTGAATACTTACATACCATTGCAAGCATTTGAAGAGTTAATACAATAATATCAACCACATTAAATTGTATTGGCTACTTGGCATTCACTGTATGCTGCTTTGGCTAATAGTAATTCTCCTTCAACAGTAATCTTTTAGGATTCTTCTGTGGGATTTGAACCCATGAGTCTTTCAATACCTGAATTTTTGAAGGTAGAGGTGCTAACTGCTAGCCTATTGGGCTGAGCACAATTATATATACAAAATACTTTTACTAGTGTTTGATGGTTTATATACCATACATTCAAGTTTATCAAATGTAAACTGCTTGTTAGCTAGTGTATGGTGTTTTGGAGATTCACACCATAATATTAGTGAAGACTTATTTATTTTTATTTAAGGTACTTCTATAGTGCCATCAATTTACGCAGTGCTTTACATATACATTATACACTAATATGGGCCCCTACCCTCAAGGAGCTTACAATCTAAGGTCCCTAACTCACATTCATATACTAGGGCCAATTTAGACAGAAGCCAATTAACCTACCAGCATGTCTTTGGAGTGTGGGATGAAACCGGAGTATCTGGAGGAAACCCACGCAGGCACAGGGAGAACATGCAAACTCCAGGCAGGTAGTCTTGTGGTGTGGTTGGGAATACGAACCAGCGACCCTTTTTACTGCTAGGTAGGGATGAGCAGACCCCCCCCCCCCTGTTCGGTTCGCACCAGAACATGTGAACAGGAAAAAAGTTTGTTCGAGCACGCGAACACCGTTAAAGTCTATGGGGGTCATTTACTATAGTGCCAGGAAGTACTGGGCACTATGGCAAATAATAGCTCCCATTTTAGCCAAATAAAATTTCAACAGGCGAATGTGTGAATGAAAAACTAGCGCTATTAGTGAGAAACACATGTTAGTAAATCCTAAGCTGGCGCTAATTAGCGCTTCCGCGTATATGCAAATGCCAATTCCTACCAAGTTGTTATATAGTACTGCACTGTAATCATGATCCATGTATGTGAAAGAAACATTTTTATGTGAGATGTGCTCTACCTCGTGTGCATCTATTGATGTATGTTGCAATTATTATTTCACTGCTTTTTTTGGTGAATGGGTAGGGGTATAATGTACCCCATACCTATTCACATAGGGGGCAGGATCTGGGAGCCCCCTTGTTAAAGGGGGCTTCCAGATTCTGATAAACCCCCTGCCTGCAGACCGACAACCACCGACCAGTGTTGTCGGGAAGAGGCCCTTGTCCCCATCAACAAGGGGAAAAGGTGCTTTGGAGCATGTGACCTGGTAAGGTTCAGAAGGGGAGGGTGCTCACTCATCCCCCCCTATCCTGACCTCCAAGCTGCATGCTCGGATAAGGGTCTGGTATGGATTTTGGGGGCCCCACATCAAATTTATTTTACATTTTGATGTGGGGTTCACCTTAAAGTCCATACGGAAGGGCCTGGTATGTACTGGGGGGACCCTACGACGTTTTTTTCCTTGAATTTTGGAATTCCATACCATATTATTGAATAAGTACATACCATTGCATGCATTTGAAGAGTTAAAATATGGAATAAAGCAAGCTGATGTGCTTTGGCTAATTATGCTTCTGAGTACAATTCACACTTCCAGGAGGTGATGCTGTCAGTGGGATTTGAATTCATGGCTTGAACTTTTGGGGGCAGCAGGGTATACCGCTATGCTACAGAGCTGAGCACTTACCTACAGAGAAAATACATTTACTAATGTTTGATTCAATACAATAATGTTTTGCATTTCAGGCATTAATATTATAGTAACAACCATGCTCGTGCCGATGTGGCATTGGCTGATAGGCATTTGCCTCTTTTCAGCATATGCTGCTGAGTACAATGCAAGCTTTCAGTAGGTGATACCATCTGTGTGATTTTCAGCCATTTGAGCACAATTATATTGAGAACATATGTTTACTAGTGTTTGATGGTGGGACTACTTTATATTCTAGGTATAAAATAGTACTCAGCACAGTGACTTAGGCCCCTTTCACACTTGTGCGACCTGAAAGTTGCGAAATTTTAATGCGACTTTAAGCAATGCCTGTGTAATCTTGAGGTCTATGGACGCAGGAGTCGCAGGGAAAGACACGCAACTTTCCCATGATTTTGCATCAGCAATTTTGCTGCAATTCCAGGGAATGCCTGTGTAAACTTGAGGTCTATGGACCTCAACTCGCATCAAAGTCAGACCAAAGTAGTACAGGGACTACGTTGAAGTCAGCGTTACTTGAAGTCGCAAAGATATGAATGGTACACATTGAAAATCATGGGGTATGACTTGTCATACGACTCTGATGTCCAAAGTCGCACAAGTGTGACGCACACTTTCCTGCACAGATGTCTAGTGAAATCACATAGGTCCCAACTGTTCTCCTTTAAGAAGGTGTCCTATGCCTACCTACTTTTGCTAATAGGTGTCCCTTATACCCATCTCAAAAAGTTGGGAGGTAAGAAATCGCCCCCTGAAGTCGCCAAAAGTAGTGCAGGAACTACTTTTGGGAATCGTTGTGGCGTCGCACCAATTCGGACAGTTCCATTGCCATCAATAGGTGCCGATTTGGCCTACAATGAACATGGGTGAAGTTGCATAGATATTAGAGCTGCACGGTTCTAGCCAAAATGAGAATCACAATTTTTTTGCTTAGAATAAAAAGATCACGATTCTCGCGACGTAAAATCTTTCACATTATCCCACAAAAAATTGGGCTAACTTCTTTTTTTTTTTTTTTTTAATTCATTAAAGTACTTTTTTCCAAAAAAAATTGCATTTGAAAGGCGCAAATACAGTGTGACATAAAATATTGTAACAACCACCATTTTATTCTCTAGGGTCTCTACTAAAAAAATATATATAATGTTGGGGGGGTTTAAGTAATTTTCTACCAAAAAAAAAATGATTTTAACCTGAAACCAACAAATGTCAGAAAAATGTTTAGTGTTTAAGTAGTTAAACTTTCCTCACTTACACAGAATTCTATTTAATTGACAAATTGTTACAAGGTTTCTAGTTAAGTTCACTGATAAAGAATGTTCTAATTCTTGGCAGACTTCCTGTTTTTTCAGCTGTGGCTTCAGAAGAGCAGAGAGAGTTCTTTGCATAGCAAGAATCATGAAACTCTTTTTTCAAGATCGTAAAGGGGAAAAAAATCACGATGACGATTAATCGTGCAGCTCTAATAAATATGCATGGAAATCAAGGGGGACAACTTTTCATGTGACTTTGAGGTCCAAAGCTCCATGAAAAGTCACCCAAGTGTGAAAGTAACCTAATGCGATTAATTGATAACACCTTTGAATAAGGCCACATTTGCACTTTTGCGACCTTAAAATTGCACAGCTTTGTCATGACTTGAAGCAATGTCTGTGTAATCTTGTGGTGTATGGACCTCAAATTGCATCAAAGTCAAACCAAGGTAGTGCAGGGACGAATTTGCTACACCTTCAGGATGCACAAGTGACAATAGGGCCAAATTCAAAGGTGTTATCCTTGAATCTCATTCACACTGCTGCGACCTGAAAGTCACACTATTTTGCTGCCACTTTGCCGCTGCAACTTGGCCCCAACTTCTGGGAATGCCTGTGTAATATTGTACCCGATATACCTCAAGTCACACCAAAGTGGTACAGGGACTACTTTGAAGTTGGTGCGACTTAAAGTAGCACAGATATGAATGGTTGTTATTGAGAATCATGGGGTACAACTTGTCATGCAACTTAGAGGTCCAAATTTGCTGGAAAATTCGCCCAGCTGTGAAACAAGTTAATATATTTTAATAAAAGGAGCTCTCATTTATACCTGTATAGTCCTTACTGATTTACATCAGCAGAACAAATGCAGGAAGTGATGTGTGCACATGGGACGGAAGCAAATGTGTGGTGATGCCAAACAAATCAATGAACCCCACCCACACCAAATCTAACTATGACATCCACCCCCTCATTGATTAAGTACAAATCCTACACTTACCCGGCCAATGAGCACCACCTCCTCTCTGCTAAAGAGACCTCACCATGTCCACCTAGATGGAGATCCTGACCAGCACAGGAACTTCCGGGTGCATACAATGACTAATTTCCGGGTCAGAAGGTGAAACCACGCTTTTGATTGCAGCTGCAAATATTTGATCTCAACCATGATTAGTATTTTTTATTTTCAGATATGCAAATCTGTATTTCTACATATATTTGAAGGTGAACTTAAGGGAGTTTGATAAGAGATGGTGTCCCTGCAGGTGAATTACAAAGGCAAAAGGCCCAGTTTGAGCCCTGGTTCACACTGACAGCAGGAGGAAAGCGTTCAGCTGAACTCCCACAATTTAATTCCTGCATGTCAGTCCCGACTGTGGGAGCAACATCAGTGCAGGTTTCTGCACCAATATCAATACAAATCGTACCAATTAGAACAGTGCAATTGCCACCGATTTGACATGTCAAATCACACCAATGTGAACCAGAGCTGACACATTCAAACACTGCCTATCCACCAGCTGAATTCATTACCTGCAACTCTCCACAACAGTTAATGATAAAGGTGGAATCTTTATATATAACTTGCAGTTGTGCAGAAGCCTAGGTTTACATTGGAGCGATTGGTCATGCAATTCGAGAGATCAAATCGCATGACTATTGGCAATGGCACTGTTCCAATCGATGCAACATTTTTTTTGTGGCACCACACCAATTTGCTAAAGTAGTTCCTGCACTACTTTTGCTGATTTCAGATGCGAGTTCAATGTGGTGAGAAACCCACACAGGGAGAACCTATAAACTTCAACACAAGGATTAGCATGTTGGGGAATTGAACCAACATCCCAGGTGCTGCTAGACAGAACTGCTACCCACTTAGCCACCAGGCAGCCCCAAACATGTTCTCTGCATCTCTGTGGTGTGAACCAGCCCTAAGTCCATAGCCATGCTCAGTGTCACAAGCAATATACAGTATAGTGGCGTAAGTATTGGGATGCCTGCCTTTAAACACACATGAACTGTAATGGCATCCCAGTATTAGTATTGGGTTCAAAACTCATTTGGCACACCCTTTGCAGCTATAACAGCTTCAACTCTTCTTGTCCACGAGGTTTAGGAGTGTGTCTATGGGAATGTTTGACCATTCTTCCAAGTGCATTTGTGAGGTCAGGCACTGATGTTGGACGAGAAGGCCTGACCTACAGTCTCCTCTCTAATTCATCCCCAAGGTGTTCTGTTGTGTTGAGGTCAGGACTCTGTGCAGGCCAGTCAAGTTCCTCCACCCCAAAATCACTCATCCATGTCTTTATGGACCTTGCTTTGTGCACTGGTCCAAATGATTTGGTGGAGGGGGATTATGGTGCGGGTTGTTTTTCAGGGGTTGGGCTTGGCCTCTTAGTTTCAGATAAGGGAACTCTTAAGGCGTCAGCATACCAAGACATTTTGGACAATTTCATGCTCCCAACTTTGTGGGAACAGTTTGGGGAAAACCCCTTCCTGTTCCAACATGACTGCACACCAGTACACAAAGCAAGGTCCATAAAGACATGGATGAGCAAGTTTGGGGTGGAGAAACTTGACTGGCCTGCACAGAGTCCTGGCCTCAACCCGATAGAACACCCTTTGGCTGAATTAGAGTAGAGACTGCGAGCCAGGCCTTCTCATCCAACATCAGTGCCTGGCCTCACAAATGCACTTCTGGAAGAATGATCAAACATTCCCATAGGCAGACTAAACCTTGTGGACAGCCTTCCCAGAAGCTGTTCTAGCTGCAAAGGGTGGGCCAAATCAAATTTTAACCCTACGGACTAAGACTGGGCTGCCATTAAAGTTCATGTGTGTGTAAAGGCAGGCATCCAAATACTTTTGGCTATATAGTGTATCTGGAAAAGACTTACAATGGTGGTGGAACCCTCCTACACATAACTACTACATTTAGACATAGTTATAGGACCTGGGAGATGAGACAACTTCTCTACATGAAGTAACATGGTTGGGATTTAAACCCAGACCCTCAGAGATACTAGGCAGAAGTTCTAACCTCTAAGCCACAGAGCTGGCACGTGTGAGACCCTCCTACACATAACTACACATAACTACACATAAATACTGCATTTCTATGGACATACAGGTGATGGAATTACATTACTCAAGAGTTATTCTTCTTGATTTATTCTGTGATATTTGGTGTTTTTTTGTGGGTGAGAGTAGAATATTACCCTCAAATTTTTGGGAGTTACATTTTGATTTCTGATGTTGGTACACATATCACATTTTTTGGGCTCAAATTATGAATATTTGGAAATAATAAAAAGCACAAAAAATTGTGATTCATTTTAAATTTTCATCAGCAATGGTATTGTTTGTGGATTGTAAAGACTCCTGTGTGAGTTTGGGGTAAAGATTGTTGTGAGATGAAGAGTAACAAGTGAAAGTGACAGAGAAAAATATATTTTACCAAAACATCAAAACATTCCACATTGTAGCATTATTAAAATCAAAATATTTTAAGTAGAAGCAACAATGTTGCAAAGGAAAATTTATTTCACAGAAAGATACATTTCATCTCAACATTAAAAGGTTTTTTTGTGAAAGTTAGAATTGTTCCATTAGAATCAATGACTGAAACTTCATTTGGACTAAATAGAGCAGATTTTAACTCCCAAAAAATGCTCTCTAATTAGCTCTCATTTTGGTATTTACTATAGCTCCAGGTAAAAAAGACACTTGAGTTAAAATGAGAGTTATTTTCAGGTCTGAGCATGCTCAGTTGTGTTGGCACCTAGTTGTCCAAAACGGGGAATTTTTCACTTTTCAGACTTTTAAAGATATTTCAGTGTAGAAATCACTTTTTCACACAATTTAAAAGCAGATAATCTTTAAATAATATACCGCATATTTCAGTACCATTTAGGCAATTATATCATGCTCTAAACATTATTTCCATGTGCAATTCTCTAGGTTTTAGCAGAGTAAGGGTTTGGGCTCTATTTAGTTTCAGGGAGCTATAGTAAATTCGATTTTGGGAGTATTTTCTCACCAGCGCTATAGTGAATACCGTTTTAGCGCGAATTAGCGCTATTAGCGCTAATTCTCGCTAAATTGCCGCGAATTAGCGCTAATTCGCGGCAATTTGCGCGAATTAGCGCCATAGCGCTATAGTAAATGACCCCCTATATGTTTTAGAAAGACTAAGGTGTTACAATCAATTTTAACAATTATATAATCAAGAGCAACAAAAAATGAAAAAGTTGTTAAACTTTTACCTTTGAGTAATATGTAATAAAGAAATAATATTAATTACTATGAGATTCAGTTATTTATAATAGGGCATTAGAGCTTACTATCTATTATTGTATTATAATTGAACATTATAAAAGTGAATGTTTTGCTACCATTTCGTTATGTAAAAATAAATAGGAGAAGACAGGATAGAATAAAGAGAAAAGAAAAGTATTAAAGGAAAGTAAAGATAAGAAGAAGAAGAAAAAAAAAGTCTGGATTAGTAGAGGTTTCCGGGGATTTGTTAGTAACAATATGTACATAGTATCTTTTTATCAGTTATTCAAAGCAAAGTTATATAGTTACCAAGATCTTAGTAAAGAAGTGTCAAAATTAGGAGAAAGAAAGTGGGTCACCCAAGGACTCCAAATTTTCTCAAATTTAGGTATGTTATCATTGGATATGGCATCTGTTTTCGAGAGGATCATGGCCTGATGTATTCTATTCGTAGTTTCAGAAAGCATTAATGATGAGGACTTCCACGCTTTGGCGATGGTCTGCTTTGCGGCTGTGGTAATTTGTAGAAGGAGTTTAAATTGTGTATAGGAGATTTGGGTAGGCTTTAAATTTAGAAGTGCAATTGTCGGATCTGGGATGATAGTTTTCTTGAATAATTTAGAGAGCATTAGGAATATTTCTTTCCAATAATTTTTTGCTATATGGTAATCCCAAAAGATATGAAAATGCGTTCCTAGATAACCACAGCCGCAAAAGCAAAGTGGAGAGTATTGTGGAACATATTTTGCGATCCTAACGGGGACCAGATACCAACGCATAAGTACAGTGCGGCAAAAAAGTATTTAGTCAGCCACCAATTGTGCAAGTTCTCCCACTTAAAAAGATGAGAGAGGCCTGTCATTATCATCATAGGTATACCTCAACTATGAGAGACAAAATGTGGAAATAAATCCAGACAATCACATTGTCTGATTTTTGAAAGAATTTATTTGCAAATTATGGTGGAAAATAAGTATTTGGTCACCTACAAACAAGCAAGATTTCTGGCTCTCACAGGCCTGTATCTCCTTCTTTAAGAGGCTCCTCTGTCCTTCGCTTATTACCTGTATTAATGGCACCTGGTTGAACTTGTTATCAGTATAAAAGACACCTGTCCACAACCTCAAACAGTCACACTCCAAACTCCACTATGCTGAACACCAAAGAGCTGCTGAAGGACACCAGAAGCAAAATTGTAGACCTGCACCAGGCTGGGAAGACTAGGACTGGGAATCTGCAATAGGCAAGCAGCTTGGTGTGATGAAATCAACTGTCGGAGCAATAATTAGAAAATGGAAGACATACAAGACCACTGATAATCTCCCTTGATCTGAGGCTCCATGCAAGATCTCCCCCCGTGAGGTCAAAATGATCACAAGAACAGTAAGCAAAAATCCCAGAACCACACGGGGGACCTAGTAAATGACCTGCAGAGAGCTGGAACCAACGTAACAAAGGCTACCATCAGTAACACACTATGCCGCCAGTGACTCAGATCCTGCAGCGCCAGACGTGTCCCCCTGCTTAAGCCAGTACGTGTCTGGGCCCGTCTGAGGTTTGCTAGAGAGCATTTGGATGATCCAGAAGAGGACTGGGAGAATGTCAGATGAAACCAAAGTAGAACTGTTTGGTTGAAACACTCATCGTGTTTGGAGGAGAGAGAATGCTGAGTTGCAACCAAAGAACACCATACCTACTGTGACGCATGGGGGTGGCAATATCATGCTAATGGGGCCATGTATCGTGAGTTTTTGAGTGCAAACCTCCTCCCATCAGCAAGGGCATTGAAGATGAAACATGGCTGGGTCTTTCAGCATGACAATGATCCCAAACACACCGCCCGGGCAATAAAGGAGTGGCTTCGTAAGAAGCATTTCAAGGTCCTGGAGTGGCCTAGCCAGTCTCCAGATCTCAACCCCATAGAAAAACTTTGGAGGGAGTTGAAAGTCCATGTTGCCCAACGACAGCCCCAAAACATCACAGCTCTAAAGGAGATCTGCATGGAGGAATGGGCCAACAAACCAGCAACAGTGTGTGACAACCTTGTGAAGACTTAAAGAAAACATTTGACCTCTGCCATTGCCAACAAAGGATATATAACAAAGTATTGAGATGAACTTTTGATAGTGACCAAATACTTATTTTCCACCATAATTTGAAAATAAATTCTTTCAAAAATCAGACAATGTGTTTGTCTGGATTTGTTTCCACATTTTGTCTCTCATAGTTGAGGTATACCTATGATGACAATTACAGGCCTCTCTCATCTTTTTAAGTGGGAGAACTTGCACAATTGGTGGCTGACTAAATACTTTTTTGCCCCACTGTACTTTATAGTTCGCCTCTAAGGCTACTACATTATGAGAAGATATTTTGGTATTGGCCCAGACTTTATCCCATTTGGATGAGTCCATGTGAAAACCAAGATCATTCTCCCATTTTTCCACATAGGAGGGTGTTTTTGGATCAGGCAAAGCATTCAGGTGACTATACAACATTGACACAAGCCCCTTTGAATGGGGGTCATTTTTACAAATATGTTCAAAATGCGTTATGTCACATAGATTATCTCTACCTTGTATAAATGGCATAAAAAAAAATGTGATCTGTAGATAACTAAAGAGCTCTGAATCTGGAAATTGATGGGTTTAACATATTTCAGGAAATGTTTTAAGTGAAGTGGTCGTTATCAGGTCATAGAGTTGTGTTAAATCAGCAGAAATCAATTTTTTAAAAGTTTTAGGAGATGTATGAGCCGGGTAGAAAAGTGGGTTTCTAATAAATGATACAATAGGTATATGCGGAGATTGAAGTCTTTTGATTACTTTGAATCTATCCCATATAGCAATTGTATGTTTAGTAATCCTATTTTTTATTATTTTATGGTCAGAAGAGGTAGACCATATTAGATTTGGTATGGAGATCGGATCACAGTCGATTGATTCAATCGCTACCCAGAGGGGGATCTCGTGTTTTGTGTGATATTTAGGAATATGTGCTATTTGTGCTGCATGGAAATAATCAGTAATATTAGGGAAACCTAATCCTCCTTTAAGTTTAGAAAGATAAAGAGTGTGGGTAGGTAAGCGAGATTTTAAGGAGCTCCATATGAATGCTTGTGTTTTACGTTGTAGGTTCCTAAGGAAGTATGCCGGGATAGGAATAGGTAATACACGAAAGAGATATAACATTTTAGGTGATACAGTCATTTTTATTACATTTATTTTACCAATCCATGATATTGGCAAAGAGGACCATTGTTTAAGAAAATTAGTAATTTTTCGTAGTAGTGGAGGATAGTTGGCAGAAAAGATATCAGATAGATTGGGGGTAAGAGTAATACCTAGATATGTGAGGTGAGACGTTGACCATGTAAAAGGGAGAGATGTTTGAGCTTGTTGTAGTTTTTGCAGGGGTAAAGAGACATTTAAAGCTGTTGATTTTTGTGAGTTTATAATTAGTCCAGAAATTTGGGCAAAGTGATCTAGTTTGCTTATAAGATTGGGAGCAGAAATATGAGGTGAAGACATAAAAATTAATATATCGTCAGCAAATAGACATAATTTATGTTGGTGGCCTGCTAAATCTATGCCCTTGACTGAGGGGTCTGTACGGTTAGCCTGGGCAAGAGGTTCAATGAGTAAGGCAAATAAAAGTGGGGAGAGAGGAAAACCCTGATGTGTTCCTCTATTTATGTCAAGCATGTCTGATTTGTATGCTGCATATTTAACATATGCCTTGGGATTATTATAATGTGAAATGACCCAGCTTAGAAAATGAGGGCCAAAGCCCCATTTTTGTAGAGTGAAATTTAAGTAGGGCCACATCACTGTATCAAATGCTTTTTTGATATCTAATGACAGGAGACACAGAGGTATTCGCCTTGTTTTAGCTGCTTGAATCAATAATGATGCTCTGAGGACATTATCTGCTGCTTGTCGTAAAGGGATAAAACCTACTTGATTTTTGCTTATTAATGAACCAATTATATTATTAAGAAGAGACGCCATTACTTTTGCTGGTAGTTTTATATCTAGGTTTAATAAGGATATAGGTCTAAAGCAGTGGTTCTCAACCTGGGGGTCAAATGATGATTTGCCAGGGGTCACCGAATTCTGGGCTGTTCCTGAAACCCGCACCGCTCTCCCAGCCTTTTTGTGGCTGCCCAGCAGGGCTGTCCCTGAGGAATGTGACTGCCCTGTTGGGTTTTTTCTAGGAGCCTGTGGCTGCCTACTCAGCCTCTTTGCACCCGCCCATTCAGTTCATGGCATGGCTGGGGGGTAGAGACTAGAGGTCAGCTGACTGGTGACGAATGTGAAGTGGGAGGGGCTGGAGGAGACCCTATCTCCTGATTTCGGCATAGGTGTCACTGCTACAAGACACCACAAAGTCAGAGACACAGTGAGTAACACTACCTGTGATTATAGTTGCCATTAAAAGTCCCCACTACAGTTCTCAGATCAACAGATGACCTCGATCAAGGGCACCTAAGTTGGCTGATCAGAACTCCCCCCAGCACTGCCACTCATCCCATTCCATCCACTCCCCCCACTAAGGTGTAAGGGAAGAAATAAAAATAGAGAATACATGGAAGGGAGAGGAAAAGAGAGGGAGGAACAAAGAAAAAGGGAGAGAAAGAATAAGAAAAAAAGAACAAGAAAGATGGCTAGAGAGAGGAATGGAGAAAAAAAACAAGAAATTAGCAGAGAGAGATAAAAGGGAAAGAAAGGAGAACAAAGAGAAATAGAGTGGTACATCTTAAAATGTACCATAAGGGGTTTTAATACTGTACAAGTGGAAGGGACTCAGGGAGAACTAAATGTCTGTTGGTTAGGGGACGCAAATTACTTGTCTTGTCTTGGGTGCTGACAACCCACGCTACAAAAATAATTTTACTGTTAGGGGTCCCCACAACTTGGGAAATTTTATCAAGGGGTCACTGCACTAGAGGGTTGAGAAACACTGATCTAAAGTTAGTACAAGGTGAGTCATCAGACTGAGGTTTAGGGATCATTGAAATTATTGCTGTTAAAGTTTCCCGTCAGAAGGATTGTTTGTTAAGTAGGGAGTTAAATGCTTTTGTCAGGATGGGAGTAAGATTATGGGAACATTTTTTATAGTAGAGGGCTGAGAATCCGTCAGGGGCTGGTTGTTTATTTAACTTAAGGGATTTAATTGCTATTTCGATTTCTATAGGTTCAATAGGACTTTCAAGGTTATCGTATTGAACTTAAGAAATGGTTGGAAGTTTAACTTGTGAAAAAAATGATTCTGCTGAGGATTGGTCGAAGGATCTTTCTTTTTTGTATAAAGAAGTAAGATGTTTATTAAAGATGTGTAATATCTTTACTGGGTTACTAGTGTATTTATCATGGGGTATTTTTAGGCGAATTGACCTAAAGGGGCTATTTAATTTTTGAAGCGCATGTGCAAGAAGGGTGCCAGGTTTATTAGCTTTAAAGTAGAATTTATGTTTAGAATTATGTATTGTTTTGTCCGATTCTGATAGGAATAGGTCTAGATTTAAACTTGCCTTATCAAGTTGTGCTTTTGACACTGGGGTAGGGTTTGATTGGAAATTTGTGTGGCAGGCATTAAATTCTTTTTCTAGTTTTTGTTGTAGATGTCGTTTTTCTTTTTTAAGGTATGATGCTTGTCATAAACAGACCCCTCTAAGAACAGGTTTATGGGCTTCCCACAATGTCAGTGGAGATATATCAGGAGTATCATTGTTTCCCAGATATTCTTTTATTGCTGATTCTAAGTCAGATGAATGTGATGGGTATGTGAGAATTGAATCGTTTATGTGCCATGTGGGGTCTTGAGCTTTTGGATTAAAGAAGTAAAGGTTGAAATTATCGTACAATGATCTGTCCAAGTATAAGGTTTAATATAAGGGTTGAGCTATTCTTGTGACATACTTATAGATATTAGGATATGGTCAATATGGGTAAAAGATTTATGTGGGTGGGAGTAAAAAGAGAATTGACGTTTTGAAGAATTTATTTCACGCCAGGAATCTAGCAGTGAATGTTGTTGAAGAAGTCTTTGAAACATACAAGATTGAGAGCTGGATACGTTTGGAGTAGGGGATTTATCTAGATAGGGGTATAGAACTTGATTTGAATCACCACATATCAAAAGTGTGCCCATTTTATGCAAATCTATTACTTGTAGCAAGTTAGAGAGGAATGATGTTGGTCTTTTATTAGGTGCATATTAGGAAACAATTGTGAGTGGGATATCACATAGGTGTCCCAAAAGTATGAGATAGCGGCCTTCTGGATCTTTGATCTCTGTTATGAGGGAAAAAGGTGTAGTTCGGTGAAATGCTATTAGTACTCCTCTGCGTTTTGATTTAGCTGAAGCAGTATAAACTAGGAGGTAGCATGTCCCAAAATATTTAGGGGTTGAAGTTTCAGTAAAATGCGTCTCTTGGAGGCACACTATATGGGCTTTTGAGGAGGATAAAGACCTGAATACTTTAGTTCGCTTATGAGGAATGTTTAGACCTTGGACATTTAGGGTTAGGACATTAAAAGGAGCCATATATAATTTTTACATAAGATATATCAATATATTTCTGTTATCAGGTGCGGAATCAAAGAAACCCCAGGGAAAGATTGGATAAAAGAAAAAAGGAGAAATCGATTATGAGAGAAGAAAGAAATAATAAGAGTCATATATTTAAAATAAGTTATAATTACTAATATATGTATAAAAATAAAACAATGGCATACTGAGCACGCAAATTTGCTAGCTCAGAGGCACAAAGTCTATCTGGGGCAGCAGTGACCAATTCTCGGGTCCCCCGCGGCCAAATTTTATGAAAAAATAAAAAAATTCAATTTAGACATCCGATTTTGGCTATATTCCTTAAAAAATAAGCAAACATAAGAGCCAGATTAAATAGTATTCATTTTAACAAATCCTTAATTATATATGAATATTTGAATATAAAGTTATATACTTTAACTTATAACATATTAAGAACTTGAAATATTTAAAATTAAAGATAAGGTAGGTGAACTGTTAAGTTGAATGAGCTTCATAGAGAAAAGCAAAATGCATTCAGTCCATTGTGTCTGGTGGGTCTAGGTCTGGGGAATTGAATCGACCCCTTTTTGATGCACTTTGTCTGCTTTGTCTGCTTCTGTCAGTTCCAGGCTTAGATGCACTTTGTGGAGAATTAGATGTTGTAGGTCGACGGGGGCTAGTAGAGGGCCCATTGTATAGATGAAGGTTTTCCAAAGTGTTCTGTAATTGTTCGAAGGATCTGCTTGAATATTTGGTGCCTTGAAATGTAAAACGATAAAAATGTATTTAATAAAATGCCTGGGGTGCCTTCTTAACCTGCCTGTCAAGTGGCACAATGTACATGTATACAACCCACTACAACAAAACTGACATTTATGAGGGAGCGCATGCGCGAAGCTGCTGAGCAGTCATGAGTGCTTAGAGCTCCGCTGTCACCGGGACGAAAACGGCCTTCTATCGACAAGTCACGGGCGAATACCGCATTAATACGGTAACCCACTTATTACTGAGATTACGGGCACAACTACATATAATGTTTACTGGGAAAAAGACAAAACTTAAACAGCCAGCAGGCAAAGAAAAGCTGACAAGAAACGCTCCTAATATGACAGCAGTGCAATCTTCCCGCTCTGCATTACCTCAGAGACAGTTACAAAGGGGGAACTCTACCTATTCTTCCTCACAACTTGCTGACTCTGACCTTGATTATGGTTTAACACCAATATCTCTACAGAATATTCCTAATAACTTGGATATTCTTAGTCAGTTTGAATGTGTTTTACAAAAAGCCCTCCAAAATACCTCAGACACAATAACAGAAAAACTGACAAGGGAAATTCGTGAGGTAGGGCGCCACACATCTATCTTAGAACACAAAATGGAGGATATAAATGATATCACTAATACTCATACTGATGAGCTAGAAGCCTTGAAAGAAGAAAATTTTATTCTACACACACGTCTGGAAGATTTCGAAAACAGAGCCAGGAGATCCAACCTGTGACTCCGTGATATACCTGAAACTATAATAGATCTTCAATCAACCATTACAGCGCTTTTTCAGGAGTTAGCCCCATAAATCCCCATTGAACGATTGGAGATGGACAAAATTCATAGAACTCTTGCCCCTAAAAAAAAAAGATGCCCCCCTAGGGACATTGTAATAAAATTACACTATTTTAGAACAAAGGAACAACTGATGGAAGCGGCACGTAATAAAGATACATTAACCTTTCAAGGCCATCGCTACCAAGTATTCCAAGATCTCTCACAGCAAACTCTCTACAGAAGAAAAGAGATGAAACCTCACCTACAAATACTCCAATACCACCACATCCCCTATCATTGGAGTTTTCCATTTGCCCTGTGATTCACCTATAAAGGTACAACATATACCTGCAAGAAATTGGACGACCTACTGACTGCGATCCAGGAGCTTCGTTTGTCAATTCCAGATAATTCGACTGAAGGTTTCAAACGCAGAACATCATCAAACTCACCCAAGGCTCAGCAAGACAACCCAACTCAACTAGCTCACTCCAGTACCAGTAAAAGGAATCGGTTTGCATCACCACCTCCTAATTCTGAAGATCAAATGGACTGAAAGTCACTACGATTCTTTTATTTCATTGAAACCTTTTACTTAGTGTTCCTATTATAACGGTAACCAATTTCAGGTAGATTCAGAGTAGGGATCAAATAATCCTTCCTCTGTCATTACCTTTATCCTTATAATTTCATTTAAGCAGAAGTTAATCAATCTTTTGTAAAATAATAATTGTTACCAAACTTTATTACTCCAATATCATTATTTAGGTTTAGTTTAGTAAATGCAATGCCCTTTTTTATAAGTGCATGATGTAATGCAAAGTTATAGAAACATATCTCTATTACATTATCCTAATAATAGCTATTTTATTTATATTATTAGTGACTTGTATTAATTCATTATTGTTTGTATAGCCTTTGAAGAGGCTGCCTGCCTTTGTCCCTGAGACAATCCACTGCGCCTCTCAATAGATCCTCGAGCAGCTGGACTTACTGACCGGACTCTCTTTGGACCATTTGTACCCACCGGTTGGTGATATTTCACCACCCCTTGGATACTAGCTCCATATAGGAGCTATTTTCCTCGTTATTTAAAAACAACTTCTCATCTACAGCTCTAAAACAGGAATTTTACTTATTCTACTTCTCCTATTTAATCCCCTTTTATTCTTTTTACCCATCCTTTCCTGCCCCCCCCTTTTTTTTTTTTTTATTGTGTGTTTTCTTTTCTCTTCCCTCCAGAGTATAAGCTTCTTGGATGTTATCACAATAAGATATTATTATAATCCCTAATACCTTTATTCAAAAATGTCTTTAAATGTACTAACACTTAATGTCCAGGGTCTCAACTCCCCACCAAAACGAACAAAAGCCTTTCATTCCTTTTCTTCACTTTCTGCACATGTAATATGTCTGCAGGAAACACACTTCTCTACACAGTCTTCCCCTAAATTTATAAGTCACCAATACCCACAAGTCTATATGGCCTCGGCCACTACAAAACAAAGAGGAGTGCTGATTGCATTTCATAACACAACCCCCTTCACTTTACATAGAGAAATAAAAGATCCCGAGGGTCGCTATATGATCCTTACAGGTCTCCTGTTAGATAATGAAATAACTATAGTTTCTTACTATGCTCCCAACAGAAATCCTCTTTCATTCCTCTCACACTTGTTCTCAGTAGTTGAATTTCATAAAAAAAGGTACCCTCATGATGTGTGGAGACTCAAATCAAGTTTTATACCCAATCTTAGACAAATCCCCTACACCACTACAACCTCAACCCCTTAATTTCAGACAACTCCTTGAACAACATTCTCTTATTGACTTTTGGCGTGAACAAAACCCTAGAAGAAAACAATACTCTTACTATTCCCATTCCCACAAAACGTTTTCTCGTATAGACCACCAATTCATCCACATTGGCACGTTACCACAAATACATAATTCCTTAATCATCCCATGCGCATAGTCAGACCACAATGACGTCCTTCTCATCCTTGATCCCGAGGCCTAGCCATAGATCCT
This sequence comes from Aquarana catesbeiana, assembly GCF_042186555.1. NCBI lineage: Eukaryota > Metazoa > Chordata > Amphibia > Anura > Ranidae > Aquarana > Aquarana catesbeiana. The sequence goes on from NC_133324.1 coordinate 389,862,455, forward strand.
GGACTATAAATGATAATATATTAGTTGACCCAACATACCGTCTAAAAATAGAAACTGCCATGCAAGATTACATCGCTAATAATTTACCAACAGATACTAATCCACTGAATCTATGGGAGTCTGTATCTATATCTTACCGACATAAATTGAAACAGCAAATGCAAAACAAATTAGAGGAAGCTTATTATAAAGCATCTGAAATGTTCCAAAATTTGCCCTCTCAAACTACAAAGCTAGACTATGATTAAGCAAAGTTGGAGCTGGATCTTTTTTTAACAGACTCAGCTATACAGATTCTTTGCAAAACTAAACATACAATATATATGAAAGCGAATAAGCCAACCACATTCTTAGCATTAACTCTACGCAGAGCAGACCACATTCCGAAACCAATTTGGCTACAAATCACCAAAAATAATTTTTCTAGTAATCCACAGAAAATTATCAATGAGTTCCGTAGGAAACTCAAAGATTTATACCAAAATACACAAACATTCGACTCAACAAACTTAGACGCACTGTTATCTTCTATTCTTCTCCCAACCCTTTCTGTTACCCAACAAGAAACTTTAGATAAGCAGATCACTAATATGGAAGTCATATCAGCAATAATATCCCTAAAATTACATAAATGCCCAGGCCCTGATGGATACTCAGCCACATTTTATAAACACTTTACTACACTACTAGCCCCACTTATGACAAACGCATTTAATTCTCTATTAGAAGGATGTTACTTTAACATGGAATCCCTACTAGCTTCAATATCCATGATTCCAAAACTGCATTCAGATGACACGTCATGGTCCAATTACAGACCAATCTCAATCCTTAATATAGAAATAAAAATATTAGCAAAGATTCTATCTAATAGACTTTATCCAATTATTGGCACATTAATTCATAAAGACCAAACAGGTTTCATACCTTCGGACAAGCAGGTGATAACATACGGCGTGCTACCCTACTGGCTCATATAGCCAGGTCTCACAAAATCCCTGCCTGTTTCCTCTCTATCGATATACAAAAGGCGTTTGACACTCTGTCATGGTCTTATCTTAAAGCCATTCTTCATAAATGGGAATTTGGTGAGCGGTTCCAGGGATGGATTTCCTCTCTTTATTATAATCCAAAAGCGTATATAACCTATTCAGGTTACCGCTCAGACCCCTTTAATATTGAAAGAGGAACCAGGCAGGGATGTTCATTATCCCCTCTTCTATTCTCCTTGGCTATTGAGCCCCTAGCTCAACTTATTAGATCCAATATAAATATAAAAGGACTTGAATTAGGTGGTCACCAAGATAAGTTATGTTTATTTGCCGATGACGTCTTAGTATTTCTTACTTCGCCCCTACTATTAGCTCCAAACCTCATTGAAATTCTTACAAAATTCGGTAAAATATCTGGTCTTAAGATAAATCAGCAAAAATCAAAAGCCCTAAATATATCGTTATCACCTGATTTACAGAAACAGTTACAAGACTCCCTTCCATTTACATGATCAACAACATATATACCATATTTAGGGATCTCACTAACGGCTAATCCAGCTGACCTATACTCTGCAAATTATCCTCCCATGCTAACTCAATTATCAACCTTACTGAGAAAATGGTCTTCTTTACCGTTAGCATGGATGGGTAGAATCACAGTAGTAAAAATGTCCATATTGCCTAAAATCCTATACCTGTTCCGTGTACTTCCTATAAATGTTCCGGCTTATTTTTTCCGAATACTACAACTCAAATCAGCCCAATTTATTTGGGGTAAACTTAAACCACGATTACCACAAAATACCCTACATATGCCCCGAACCTGTGGAGGTTTGGGTGTTCCAAATTTCTCAAAATACTATTATGCTTCTCAGTTAGCACAAATTATTAAATACCATGCCACTAAAGAAATCCCTCTTTGGGTAACTATAGAATCGGTGGAATGTGATCCACTTTCTATATCAAATCTGTTATGGCTTTCACCACCCCAATGACGTTCAATAACAAATCTAGTCACAAAACATAGCCTCTCAATATGGGATAGACTTAAATTACGTTTTGGTCTCCAATCTCCACTAAACCCTCTCCTCTCCTTTCTAAACAACCCCTCCTTCTACCCAGCTTGGACTTTACCTTCCTCCTTTAAAGCTTGGATAAATGTGGGTCTTACACGAGTTCATCACTTCTACGACTCTGATAAACTTATTTCATTTCCTACAATAAGCAAGACACACAACATACCCAGTGATGAAACATTTAGATTCTTACAAATTAAAAACTTTTTATCCCAAAACATCCCTACAAACTTGACAACTCCAGAATATACTTCATTTCAATGATCATGTATGTCAGATCCACACAGACGAGGACTTATCTCTGACATATATGCTCAACTACTTTCACAAACAAAATCCTCTCCCCCGTCTTATACTATCAAATGGGAAGCTGATTTAAACCTTCCTCCAGACTCACTGGATTGGTCACAAATCTGGCAATCTACAAAATCAGCCACACCCAACATAGTTGCCCTAGAAACAAATTATAACGTTCTTACCAGGTGGTATTTAGTGCCAGCACGTATATCAAAATACCTTCCCCAATACCCCCCTCACTGTTCTCGCTGATGCAGCGACATTGGTACACATCTGCATATTTGGTGGACTTGTCCAATAGCCCAAACATATTGATCAAAAGTATTTCAAATTCTCTCTACAATGTTTGAAACCACATTACAACCGGATCCATTGGTAGCCCTCCTAAATAATAAGCCACGAAACATAACTCAACGTCAATTTAAACTTTTTCTATATGTCACAACAGCTGCAAAACAATCGATAGCAAAAGCCTGGAAAACCAATAAGCTTTGTGACATATCTGTAAAACAACGTGTAACTCAAGCTATGATCCATGCTAAAATGGAGGCAATCATACTTGATAAACTGGACAAATTTGAATCTCTTTTGCTTCCTTGGATAACACACATACTACCACCGGATTTGAACTATTCACTTCTTTTACCCTAATGAGATCTACCACCTTCACAGTCTATATTATTACATGTTCTCATTAATATTTAACACTCGCTTCTCTCTGAAGACCCTAAATTCCCTCCATAACCCTTTCTGATCCCACCACATATTCCCACTTATTAAATTTTATTTTTAGTGATGTATAATAATAAAATATGTCATTATCTATTTCTATTAAATTATTATTTGGTTAAGCAAACTTTGTCTTTTTCGGATGCAAACTAACTATACCTTTGATGGGGATGCTTTGGAGGGGCACCCATGCACCCGGGATATGCCAGGCCAAATAGCCGGGCCTTGGCCCTGGTTGTTTGGGTGTCTCTCTAGGTCATCTCATTAATACCCGATTTATCTAATTTAATTGCATTTTATGTCTCACTATTGTGACATATTGTATTTTTCTTATACCTATATTTATCTACTTACTTATTTATTTATTTTTCCAATTTCAAAAGCTCTATTAATTGTTATAATTGTTATAACCATATACCGTATTTATCGGCGTATAACACGCACTTTTTTCCCCTTTAATTTCAGGGGAAAATCGTGGGTGCGTGTTATACATTCACATAGCATGTATTTTTAAATATGGCGCAGAGTTCGGAGGGACTCGGCGGCGCTTGTTCAGCTGAACGAGTGCTGCCGAGAACTCAGTGACTGGGCGGAGCCGAGATACACATAGCCGAGGGTTCTCGGCTCTTCTCGGTGCCGTTCACAGTCCTGCCCAGTCCCGCCATTGGACCTGTGTTATGTCCATCATAGGGACTGGGCGTGACTGTGAGCGGCGCAGAGAAGAGCCGAGAACCCTCGGCTATGTGTATCTCGGCTCCGCCCAGTCACTGTGTTCTCGGCGGCGCTCGTTCAGCTGAACGAGCGCTGCCGAGTCCCTCCGAACTCCGCGGTGCCATATTTAAAAATACTAACTAAACTTAGCTGACCACTGGGGACAAGGCTGCACTGACCACTGGGGACAAGGCTGCACTGGGGACAAGGCTGCACTGGGGCAAAGCTGCACTGTGGCAAAGCTGCACTGACAATTCTGCACTGGGGCAAAGCCGCACTGACAAGGCTGCACTGGGGCAAAGCTGCACTGACAAGGCTGCACTGGACACTGGGGCAAAGCTGCACTGACAAGGCTGCACTGGACACTGGGGCAAGGCTGCACTGACAAGGCTGCAGATGGACACAATAACGCTGCATTGATGGGCATTTAAATGTAAGTTTTTTTTTCTTAAACTTCCCTCCTAAAAGTTTTTTTCCTTAAAATTCCCTCCTAAACTTGGGGTGCGTGTTATACGCCGGCGCGTGTTATACGCCGATAAATACGGTAATTCAGTTATGTACACTGGAAAATAGATTTTCTTACTGATTTCTACAAGATAAATTAAGTATTATTATTCTAAGTTATTATTGAGAAGTTCTTTTTCCTCATATTTTGTAACCTTACATAAATTTAAAACCAGTACTGTAAAATTGTATTGTTGTATTCTCAATAAATTATTTGAAAAGAAAGAAGAAAACACAAAAAAATAGGCTGCTTCCTTCTGTTTGATTCCCTTCATCTAGATCAGTGGACATCAACCCTGTCCTCAGCGCCCACTAACAGGCCAGGTTTCATGTATTACCTTGGGGAGATGCAGAGTAGAATACTGCAATCACTGGGCAGCAAATGATATAACCTGTGATGTATTTCAGTTATCTTGAAAACCTGGCCTGTTAGTGGGCCCTGAGGACAGGGTTGATGACCACTGATCGAGATGATACCCTTATAGACATTAACAGGAAATCTCTACCTAAAAAAAAACTCCTGAACCATACCAGGCTATGTGCCCTTAACATCAGAGACTACCTTGCCAGGGGGATCCTCATGGAAAGGCACCTTGTACCCATGTTGATGAGGACAAGGGCCTCTTACGCTCAACCCTGGCCCGGTGGTTGTAGGTGTCTGTTGGTGGAGGGTCTTATTGGAATCTGGAAGCTGACCCATGGATCAAAAAAGATAACAAGAATCACAAAAAGTGTTAGGCCCTCCGAACCTTCTCTTTTCATCTACCCTGAGCTTGATATTCACCCCTTTCTCTCTCCATTGCTCTGGAGCTGTCTCCAATGGCCAGGACCAGCTGTTATTTTGATAGCAGTTGGTGTTGCAGAAGCAGTGACAGTGGCTCCTGTGATACATACATTGGGACAATATTATTGATGTATTTAGACTAGATCTTTTAAGTGCAAATCAAGGGAGGTTCTTTTTATCTACAAGTAAGTCAGTTAAGCACTTCAGCCCCGGAAGGATTTGCCCCCTTAATGACCAGGCCATTTTTTGCAATACGGTACTGCGTCGCTTTAACTGACAATTGCGCGGTTGTGCGATGCTGTACCCAAACAAAATTGATGTCCTTATTTCCCCACAAATAGAGCTTTCTTTTGGTGGTATTTTATCACATCTGCGGTTTTTATTTTTTGCACTATAAACAAAAAAAGAGTGACAATTTTGAAAAAAATATATATATTTTTTACTTTTTTGCTATAATAAATACCCCACATTTAAAAAAACAAAACAAGGGGCAGAGCCGGCGGCCAGAGCTGATGGTAGTGTGAGGAGAAAGCTCTGCCACAACGGCCTGTATATCGCGGCTCACAGCTAACCTACACGGACCCAAATTGTACCCACAGCAAGGGGAGACCAGGAGGAACAAAGTGGTCACAATGAATAAACGGAAATCGAGAGAGGGACCGAGAAAACTGACCGATTTTTACCCACTCACGGCCGGCCGAGATTTCCAAGATGGCGCCCGCTCTGCAGAAAGAAATCCAGCATCCCCTGCACACTCCTGCAGCCATCCGTCGCCATCCCTGGGTGAGTCTGATCCCAAATGTTATCCACTGCCATCCTCACCCTCTGATAGCCCTGTGAAACAAAAGAGGAAGATTGGGGTGGAAGAGGAGAATCAGGATGAGGCAGGGACGGAGGGAGAAATAATGGAGGAATCCTCCCCTTATGGCCAGCAGCTAGATGCTTTCCCCACTTCAGGTCAGCCCATCCTAGATACCACAATGAAAGAAATGTTACTGACCCTCAGGGGGGCCCTTCAGCAGGACATGTCTTCATTTATGCAGAACACTAAAACTGAACTGTCAGCGTTCAGCAGCAGAGTCACTTATGTGGAAAAAAAAAATGGAGGAATTCACTTTAGCACATAATGAGCTGGTGGATGCTCACTTTGATGTGGAAGATGAGATCAAATCCATGCGCCTCAAAATGGCAGACATCGAAGACAGGGCACGCAGGAATAACATTAAATTCAGAGGGATCTCTGAATCAATCAAACCAGCTGAACTCACAGCGTACCTCCAAAAGCTCATGACCACGGTCCTGCCGTCTCTGGGGCCTAACGACATAATCATAGATAGAGCCCACAGACTGCCAAAACCCTCATTCCTGCCCGACCAAATCCCCAGGGATGTCATCGCTAGGATCCATTTTTACCACATAAAGGATCAGCTGATGCGATTCGCCAGACAGCACCCCACGCTCCCTGATCCATTCACCGGAATCGCATTGTATGCAGATTTATCGCAAGCGACACTAACGGCAAGGCACAATTTGGTCCCCATTACAAAAATCTTACGCAACCATAAGATTCTTTACAAGTGGGGATTTCCTGCTAAACTGCTGCTAGAAATGCAGAACGAATCGCACACGATCACTTCACTTGAAAAAGGGATGGAGCTCCTCAAAAGATGGCGTCTTCTACCTCCAGACGGAGAAGCTGCAGAACCTGACCCCCTACATGACAAAAGAAATAACCACCGTCAAAACAGAAGAGGCAGATAGGCACAGCTCTACTACACGAACACCCCGGCTGGTGGCCTTTATGAATGTGCGGTACCAATCTCAGCACCATTAACTCCTGACAACTTCCAAACTTCTCCTGCATTTAAGTGTAGGTTAAAGAAGCAGCCGTTGTTCGGCTAAAATGAACCCTAGTTATCCCCCCTTATTCAAATACAGGATGACTCCTGTGAACTGTTCTATGCAAACTTTATTGTTTGACTGTTCCACATTGCTGCATAATTCAGCTTGGTTTTTTGTTCATGTTTTTTCTTTTCTTTTTAATATTCTGCAATTTACCTCAGGATCTTTACCTCAAATAATACACATACCCTTCAACATCTCAAGAGCATATTGCTTATTGGTTCCTACCACTAGATGGCAGCAGCTGGCACTAATTGAATTGAATGAACATTAAAATAGTATCACACAATGTGAGAGGTTTAAACAGCCCCTACAAGCGCAGGGCCATGTGGAAGTCAGCTCTGGACCTGAAATGTGACATCCTGTGTGCAAAAGAAACACACTTCGCCAGCAGCAAACCTCCAAAGTGCACGCACAAGAAATTCCCCAAAGTGTTCACCGCCAATGACATTTAAAAAAAAACGGGGTATTGATCGCTATTAAGGACACACTAACCTTTTCTTTATTACAGATTCATAATGACCCCCATGGACGCTTTATTATTTTGGTTGCTGAAATAGACCGGGTCCTCTACACACTGGTAAACCTATATGCCCCAAATGTTAAACCACTGAAGTTTATACGTAAAGTTGTCACACTTGTCAAATCCTTACAAAAGGGCAATCTTATAATATGTGGGGATTTCAATATGGTTAAGAATGATGTACTAGATTCTTCCTCGGTGGCTGTGAGGAAGAGGCCCTCTTTGGGATCCTGGAGTCATGAAGAAAGACTCTTTGATCCATGGCGCTGCCTTAAATCCACCGAGAGGGACTACTCATACTTTTCCACAGTGCACAATAGCTACTCTAGGATTGATTTCTTCCTAACAGATATGTACACACTGCAGAAGGTGAAAAAGGCTGATATACTCAATATTACCTGGTCTGACCATGCACCCGTAGCCATTGAGGTGGAGGCGGATGACAAAACTTCCCACAAACCACTATGGCGCAACAATACCTACCTTTTGTCATGCCCCCACATCAAGGCTGAGATGGAGGAGAAACTTATTGAATATTTTAAACTCAATGCCAATGGGGAATGCTCTCCAACAACGATATGGTGCGCACACAAAGCTTTTGCTAGGGGAATTCTTATTCAGATTGCCTCTAGGGAAAGAAAAAAGAAGTCACAACATTTAGCACAGCTCCACAAGTCCATTGCAGACCTAGAGGCCCAACACAAGGATCCCAGCACCACAACCCCCAACATTTTGAAACGCCTTAATTCCTGTCGTGAAGAATTGCGACAGGAACTTAGGGCAGATTACGATCTTTATTTCAAAAGGCTGAAGCTATCCTTTTATTCCCAAAATAATAGGGCTAGCAAACTTCTGGCCGCACAACTCAAAAAAAGACATGCTAAATCCAATATTACTCGCATCCAACAACATAACTCCGACACCACATTCTACAATCCTAAAGACATAGCTAATGCCTTTGGGGACTATTACAAATCCCTTTACAACCTCAACAAAGACCCACCCACCCACCAACCTACAGAAACAGAAATAGATGATTTCCTTCAAGGAATCCAACTGCCCTTAGTAGATTCAACAACACTACAAGCCCTTAATGCACCAATCACTAGTGCAGAAATTGAGACAGTTATCAAATCTCTTCCCATGCACAAATCACCAGGAGCGGACGGTTTTTCTGCTGAGTACTATAAAGCTTTTAGCTCCCTCCTAGCACCTAACCTTGTAGAAGTCTTCAACATAGCAGCCACAACAGGATCTTTCCCGAGAGAAATGCTCCAAGCAATAATAGTTACCTTACCCAAACCCGGCAAAGACGGCTCACACCCCCAAAACTATAGGCCAATATCATTGCTTAACTCTGACCTGAAGATATATGCAAAGATATTGGCAAATAGATTATTAGAAATGACCCCTTCTCTTATAGGACTGGATCAGGTAGGATTCGTAAAAGGCAGACAAGCACCAGACGGAACTAGAAGGATGCTAGACCTCCTGTGATTCGCAGAAGTCAATCAAGTACCGAGTATCTTTCTAGCCTTAGATGCCGAAAAGGCGTTTGATAGGGTGCATTGGGGCTACCTATCAAAAACTTTACTCAAATTTGGAATATCGGGATTGATTCACTCAGCGATTATGTCCCTATACTCCAACCCCACAGCCCAAGTCTATACCTCTAGTCTCCTATCTGATCCTTTCCCACTATCTAATGGTACGCGACAAGGATGCCATCTCTCCCCAATAATTTTCTCACTCATTATAGAACCTCTGGCACAAAGTATCAGGTCCAATGAAGCTATCAATGGCATTAGAATAGGTAAAGAAAATCATAAAATTGGACTCTTTGCCGACGATATAATACTGATTTTATCTAAACCAGCAGACTCTATACTAGAACTTAAAAAGCTATTGCAAACTTTCAGTCAAGTCTCCTTTTACAAAATCAACACAAATAAATGCTTCGCTTTAACACTTCACTTACCCACAGAGGAACAGCATACTATAGAACATCTGTTCCCCTGTAACTGGAACCCCCCATCACTCACCTATCTCGGTGTGCAACTCACCTCCTCTTTCGCTAAGCTATACCCTAGCAATTACCCTCCCCTACTTGCGAATATAGAAGAAGAGATGGTCCAAATTGGCAAACTGCACATTTCATGGATGGGGAGAATAGCCGCATATCAAATGCAGATACTACCCAAACTCCTATACCATTTTAGAACACTACCCATACCTATCCCCCAATCATTCTTCACACAATTGGCGAAAATACTAAATAAGTTTATATGGGCAGGAAAAAAACCCAGAATTGCACTGAATCATCTGTACAAACCCAAACATCTAGGTGGGGTAGGACTTTCCAACGCCTACATTTATTACCAAGCAGCTATACTAGAACAAACTCGATACTGGTTCTCATGTCAAACGGACAATAGATGGTCTGAAATAGAACAAGAAATTACCCCCTGCCATAATCTCCCAGCACTGGCATTAGCAGCTGGCATACATCACAGACCTACTACACCACAATTCCCCACTATACAAGCCTCTATCATGGCGTGGTCTTCTATGCTACGACACCCATTTACGGACACAACAATGCATGAAATACATATTCCATTAGCAACGTATGAATATCTGATTCCAAATATCTCGACCCAAACTTTTCAAAGGAATGGGGAACACTTTCTTACATCTGACCTACAGGGACAGGAAACAATGGAAAGATATCTACTGTTTCAAATTAAGCACTACATTAAATCTAATACGCCTAGACCACTAAAAATTCCCCAAATACTTTGGCATTATCTATTAAGCAAAAACCCGGGGAAACACAAAGGAATATCCCTATTCTACAAATTTGCTACCCCCCTATACATGCAGACTAAGGTGCCCAATATGAGAAAGTGGGAACGGGAACTAAACAAAGAATTCCCATTGCACCAATGGCATCTAGCTGTAAAAAGCAATGGCAAATCTTCAGCTTGTATAGATCATTGGGAAAACGCACAGAAGATACTGCACAGGTGGTATCTTACACCTCTACGCATCAATAAAATGAATCCGAACACTCCACCATTCTGTTGGCGGAACTGTCACAACACAGGTACCCTGTTACACATTTTGTGGAGCTGTAAGATAATAAAACAATTCTGGCAGGAAGTAGCTTCCATCATTCATACAATCACAAACACTATGGTCACGCTTAACCCTGAACTTGCCCTTCTAAGCCTGGGCATAGAAAACTTTCCTCACTTGACGAGAAAGGTTGTTATTGATATACTATTTGTGGCACGAATATCACTAGCAAGAGAATGGCGCTCCCAAACACCCCCAAAAATTGAGGAAGTAATTTCTAGAGTGAATGCCCATTACACAATGGAAAAAATGCTTGCATATAAGGAAAGAAGATCCCAGGCCTTCCATAAACACTGGGATGTCTGGAAATCTTCTCAGTTTGCTCCCTCTCACTTGTGAAATGTAAATTGTTTTTCATGATATGTAGCAAAACAACTAGGCAGATAGTGGTTTAAGACTTTAAATAAGTAGAGAAAATGATAAGTAAACCAATAAACAAATAATAATTCCAGGAGTAGTCACATCAGCAGAACCTAGACAGATTTTAATAGGTTGTGACTACACTATAAAGTATGTGTTTATATTATTACTGTAATAAGACAATATCAAGGTTTGAAGTTTTTAAGATAGTTATCTACAAAGTAAAAATTAAACATATCTTGTAAACAGTCAATAGTGACCCTCAGTTAAGGTCGCTAGAGAGCTACTTCGTTCCAGACAATCAGAGGTCCCTGCTCACAGTATGTACCCAGTAGGGGTGACAGGTCCTACCTCCTGTTGAGGTTGTAAACTACGTAGATATGGGTGGCTCAGGTGGAAATATTTCTTTGTAGAATTACATCTGATATTTATCATTCACCCTGCTATGTCATTTGTTGTAAACAAAGCTTTGTATTTTATGTATCTAATGCAAATTTACAATAAAAATCTATGGTTAAAAAAAAAAAAAAAAACAAAACAAATGTATTCATCAGTTTAGGCCAATATGTATTCTTCTACATATTTTTGGTAAAAAAAAAATCGCAATAAGCATATACTAATTGGTTTGCGCACAAGTTATAGCGTCTACAAAATAGGGGATAGATTTATGGTATTTTTATTACTTTATTTTTTTACTAGTAATGGCGGTGATCTGCGATGTTTAGTGGGACTGCGACATTGCAGCAGATAGATCGGACACCTTTGACATTTTTTTGGGACCTTTGACATTTATACAGTGATTAGTGCTATAAAAATGCACTGGTTACTGTGTAAATGTCACTGGCCGGAAAGGGGTTAACACCTGGGGGTGATCAAGGGGTTAATGTGTTCCCTCGTGTGTTTCTAACTGTGGGGGCAGTGTACTGACTAGAGGAGGAGACATATCGTTGTTTCTTGTTCAATGTTTTTATTAAGATTTACATAAAGAAGATCAATAGAATATAAACATTGGTACAAGGGATACTGTCAAAATCATTTGATTTTTGATCAATATATGAATATATTGTGATATACAATATGCTCTGTTCTTTTTCTTTTTTCTCTTATTTTTCATTTAGTAAACCTTTATTGTATATCACAATATATTCATCATTGTAACAAATGTTTTTAAATGCCCCCATCCTTCCACAGCTTGCACCCATTGGGGTGGTAGGGTGGTCTGGAGGCATGGTTTATAGGTTCCACAAATTGATCAGAGGCTCTCAGCCCGATCTTATACTATATATAAGAATATAGATTGCTCATGCACTTTATGCTCTGTTCTTTTTCTTTTTTCTCTTATTTTTCATTTAGTAAACCTTTAAAGTGCATGAGCAATCTATATTCTTATATATAGTATAAGATCGGGCTGAGAGCCTCTGATCAATTTGTGGAACCTATAAACCATGCCTCCAGACCACCCTACCACCCCAATGGGTGCAAGCTGTGGAAGGATGGGGGCATTTAAAAACATTTGTTACAATGATAACCTGAGGTAAATTAAATGGAATATATTATAAATCAGGGTCCTGGCCTGCTTATTTGTAGAATTTGATTGCTCAAAATAAATATACTGATACAATAAATCATACTATTATTTATAAATAGCAAATAATGTAGTAATAGTAAAAGAGTATCCCAAAAGTATGAATCATAGTAGAGAAGAGAAAAAGTAAGAAAATAAAGGAAAGGAATAAGAGAGAGAAAAGAAGAAGAAGAAGAAGAATCTCTCCAGGTGGTGGCCCGGTTCCAACAGATATTTTGACAGTAAGCAATCAAGAATCCTAGTAAGGTAACAGTAACGACTGGTCAAAATCATAGGAGAAGAAATGTTTAACCCATGGTTGCCAGATTTTGCAAAATTTATTAATGTTATTGTCCTCAATAGCTGTCATTTTGGCATATATGAGGGCTTTATTCATTCTGTGTTTGGCTTCCGCTACAATCAAGGTTTGAGACTTCCAAGCTTTTGCTATAGTTTGCTTGGCTGCAGTGCTAAGCTGGATAAATAACTGAAATTGGGTGCGGGTAAGCATAGTGGGTTTCAAATTTAGGAGTGCCAAAGCTGGGTCAGGGGGAATAGAGGTTTCCAGAGCTTTAGAGGCCATCCCAAAAATATTCTTCCAAAATTCTTGAGCTATGGGGCATTGCCACCATATGTGAAAGTGGGTACCTGGTGCAGAACAACCTCTAAAACAGTTAATTGAGTATGTCGGGATAAATTTTGCAATTCTGGCTGGTACTAAGTACCACCGTGCCAAGACTTTAAAATTTGTTTCTAAAGCATAGCAGTTCGGGGAGGAATTCTTAGTGGCTAACCATATATCGGACCAGTCATTAGTGTCAAACACTCGGTTCATATCCTGTGCCCATTTATCTGCATAAGAGGGTAGTGAACCATTATGAGTCTCAGTAAGTTGTTGGTATAAAGATGAAATCAAGCCCCTCACATGTGGGTCGCTTTTACAAATACGCTCAAATTGTGACATTTGATTCATTGTTGAGCCTGTGGTAAGGAGTGTATAAACATTTTTGATTTGCAAATAACGAAAAATTTCAGATCTAGGAAGCCCATACGTTTCACATAACTCCGGGAATGCATGAATAGTGGTATTGTTACTTAATTGATAAAATCTAATTAAATTTATGGAAGACCATGCAGCAAATGATTTCGGGAATTTCCAAGCAGGATAGAAGGCCGGGTTCCTAAGGAACGAAAGAAGAGGATTATGTGGGGATTGGAGATTACAAGCCCTGTTAAATTTATCCCAAATAGCCAAAGAATGTTTCGTTATGGGATTAGATAGATGTGATCTATCTTTAGGTTGGAGCCATAGCATATTGGCCACAGAGATAGGGTCGCTGTCAACTGATTCAATATGAACCCAAAGGGGTGTTTCTACCATTGAGTGATATTTAGTAAGGGGTGATAGTTGAGCAGCGTAGTAATAGGAAGTGAGGTTTGGCAGACCTAATCCGCCATTCAATTTTTTGAGATACAGTGTAGTTTTGGAAATTCTTGGTTTAGTGTTCCCCCAAATAAAAAACATGACTCTACGTTGTGTGAGTCTTAAAAAATATGTAGGTAAGGGGATAGGTAATACCCTAAACAAGTATAAAAATTTTGGTAATATAGACATTTTTATAGCATTGATCCGTCCTAACCATGATAATGGAAGAGATGTCCATTGTTTCATATAGCCTGTAACTTGTTTCAGTAGAGGAAGATAATTAGCCACAAATAGATCTTTAATTGAGGTTGTAAGTTGTATTCCTAAATAGGAGATTTGATGGGTAACCCAGTTGAATGGTAATGAGGTTTGGACGTGTCGAAGTTCTGCTTGTGGCAAAGATATATTTAACACATTCGATTTTGTGGGGTTAACAAAAAGTCCAGATACTTGGGCAAATTTTTCCAAGACATTTAGTAAAATTGGGGCTGATATATGGGGATGAGATAAAAAGATAAGAACATCATCTGTATAAAGGCATAACTTGTGCTGATATCCGCCTAATTCGATTCCTTTAATATCAGGATGAGACCTAATTAGTTGTGCTAGTGGTTCAATCAGGAGAGCAAAAAGTAATGGGGATAGAGGGCAGCCTTGCCTTGTCCCTCTTCTAATGTCTAACATTGCAGATTTATACCCTGCATATTTAATGTATGCCTTTGGGTTATTATACAGAGAGGAGATCCATGTAAGAAAATGATTCCCAAATCCCCATTTTTGAAGCATGTACTGCAAATATGGCCAGGTGACAGAATCGAAAGCTTTTCTGATATCCAAAGATAATAGGCATGTAGGGATGTGTCTGACTTTAGCTGCGTGAATAAGTAAGAGAGCTCGCCTGACATTATCACCTGCCTGGCGCGTTGGCATAAAACCTGTTTGGTCTCTGTGAATCAGTCGACCTATAACGTTATTCAAACGAGTCGCCAAGATCTTGGCTAGCAATTTAATGTCAAGGTTAAGGAGCGATATGGGGCGGTAATTGGTCCAAGAGGTAGAGTCGGAACGGGGTTTGGGAATCATTGCTATAATGGAGGTCAGTGTATCAGACCCAAATGAATAACCATTCAAGATAGAATTAAAGGCCCTGGTCAAGATCGGTGCTAAAATGTGCGCATACTGTTTATAATATAATGCCGAGAACCCATCAGGACCAGGTCTCTTATGTGGTTTTAATAGTTTAATGGCAGTCAGAACTAAAAAAAGGTCTAGATCAAGACGAGCTTTCTCCAGTTTTGAGTTATTGGCGGCATTCGGGTAAGATTGAAAGGCCACATGGCATTTATTGTAAACAGCCTCAAGCTTTGCAAACATTAGTTTACGTTCTTTTTTAATTGCTGATGCTTGTTGTATCAATCTGTACCGAATGACCGCTTTGTGGGCCTCCCACAATGTGAGGGGGGAGACATCATTCGTGTCATTAAATGAAAGATAATCAGTAATTGCCTCTTCAATCTCAGTTTTAAGGGATGGATTGGTCAATATGGAGTTGTTAACACACCAAGTTGTGTCGTGTGATCTGGGAATAGTGGAAGCTAAAGTTGTGACAACAGCACAGTGGTCAGTCCATGGAAATGGGATTATTTTAGAGGAAATAATTTCTGGTATCATGCTAGATGGGGCTAAGATATGATCAATACATGAGAAAGAGTTATGTGGATGTGAATAGTGTGTGAAACGTTTACTGGAAGGATTAAGTTCTCGCCAAGTATCTACTAAGTTATGAGTAGAAAGCAGAGATTAGAGTCAATCTAGCAGAGCTTGTAAGTGGGGCTGAAGGGAATTTATCCAAGAAAGGAAAAACCGTCGCATTAGAGTCTCCACACAAGACAACCGTACCAAATTTGTGCGTATCAACTAGTTGAAAAAGATGGGATAAAAAAGCTTCCGGGCGTTTATTTGGGGCATAGTAGGATACTATCGTAATGGGAGTATCGGAAATATAGCCAGTAAGTAATGTATATCTTCCTTCTGGGTCATTTAACTGTGACACAAGGGTAAAGGGAGTATTGCGATGGAAGCCAATAAGAGTTCCACGTTTTTTAACTGAGGCAGAGGCGGCATAAAATTGTGGGTATGAGGTCGAAAGGAACTTAGGGTAAACTTTGTCTGTAAAATGGGTTTCCTACAAACATATAATATGTGCTTTCTTAGCTGTAAAGGAGCGCATAGCCTTTGTGCGTTTATGTGGGATATTAAAACCTTGTACATTTAAAAATAAAATATTTATGGGGGCCATAATAGTGTCAGGGATATTATTATATCATGAGGAATATAATACATTCCAAAAACCAGGACCACCACCTGAAGAGATAAAAGAGAGAAAAAAGTGATAGAGAAAAAAGTAAAATAAAATTGAACTACCCTAGAATAGGCACCAAATATCGCTAATTTGTGACAGAACAGTAGGGTGTGGAAACGCCTCGAGAGAGTAATCAGAAGTCTCCGAGAGGTTCCAGGGCCACCAACAGAATCCCACATAATAATAGCAGGGGTCTGAGGGTGGTAAAGGGGGCGGCAAGAAATTCCTAAGGGAAGATCAACACCGGAGAACCACAGGGGTTATATAAGTAGTTAACACTAAAATAGAGCATTTTTAATCTATGTGTAACAATAACTACCAACTACCAAGCTCACTCCAATCAGCAAAAAAGAAAGAAAAAAAAAAATATTATACCTGTATATATGTATATATACATACATATAGATATATACATATGCATATGCATACACGCATATACACACATGCACACGCAAATACAACCTCATGAGAACCTGAAAAGAAAAAAGACAAAGGTAATTAATGAGGCCAAAAAGAGTGGTAGTTTGGTTATAAAGAGGTAAAAAAAAAAGAAAAAGAAAAGGACTATCAAAAGCGAACAAGAAACCAAATATAAGAAATATCAGGTGAGCTAGTAGAACCCAAAACTCTCTAAAAGGAAAAAAGTGAGAGTCCAGCAAAAATTGTTACTTTGTTAGTGTCAATAGAAAAGTGTATGAACCAGCACTGAGTAGGGATGAGCTTCGAGTTCGAGTCGAACTCATGTTCGACTCGAACATTGGCTGTTCGCAAGTTCACCGAACAGTGAACAATTTGGGGTGTTCGCGGCAAATTCGAATGCCGCGGAACACCCTTTAAAAGTCTATGGGAGAAATCAAAAATGCTAATTTTAAAGGCTAATATGCAAGTTATTGTCATAAAAAGTGTTTGGGGACCTGGGTCCTGCCCCAGGGGACATGGATCAATGCAAAAAAAAGTTTTAAAAACGGCCGTTTTTTCAGGAGCAGTGATTTTAATAATGCTTAAAGTCAATCAATAAAAGTGTAATATCCCTTTAAATTTCGTACCTGGGGGGTGTCTATAGTGTGTCTGTAAAGGGGCGCATGTTTCCTGTGTTTAGAACAGTCTGACAGCAAAATGACATTTTGAAGGAAAAAACTCATTTAAAACTACCCGCGGCTATTGCATTGCCGACAATACACATAGAAGTTCATTGATAAAAACGGCATGGGAATTCCCCAAAGGGGAACCCCGAACCAAAATTAAAAAAAAAAAATGACGTGGGAGTCCCCCTAAATTCCATACCAGGCCCTTCAGGTCTGGTATGGATATTAAGGGGAACCCCGGCCAAAATTAAAAAAAAAAAATGACGTGGGGTTCCCCCTAAATTCCATACCAGACCCTTCAGGTCTGGTATGGATTTTAAGGGGAACCCCGCGCCAAAAAAAAAAAAAAAAAACGGCGTGGGGTCCCCCCAAAAATCCATACCAGACCCTTATCCGAGCACGCAACCTGGCAGGCCGCAGGAAAAGAGGGGGGGACGAGAGTGCGGCCCCCCCTCCCTCCTGAACCGTACCAGGCCACATGCCCTCAACATTGGGAGGGTGCTTTGGGGTAGCCCCCCAAAACACCTTGTCCCCATGTTGATGAGGACAAGGGCCTCATCCCCACAACCCTGGCCGGTGGTTGTGGGGGTCTGCGGGCGGGGGGCTTATCGGAATCTGGAAGCCCCCTTTAACAAGGTGACCCCCAGATCCCGGCCCCCCCCTGTGTGAAATGGTAAGGGGGTACATAAGTACCCCTACCATTTCACGAAAAAAGTGTCAAAAATGTTAAAAATGACAAGAGACAGTTTTTGACAATTCCTTTATTTAAATGCTTCTTCTTTCTTCTATCTTCCTTCATCTTCTGGTTCTTCTGGTTCTTCTGGCTCTTCTGGTTCTTCCTCCGGCGTTCTCGTCCAGCATCTCCTCCGCGGCGTCTTCTATCTTCTTCTCCTCGGGCCGCTCCGCACCCATAGCATAGGGGGGAGGCTCCCGCTCTTCTCTTCTTCTTTTCTTCTCTTCTGTTCTTCTTCATTTTCTTCTCCGGGCCGCTCCGCAATCCATGCTGGCATGGAGGGAGGCTCCCGCTGTGTGACGGCGCTCCTCGTCTGACAGTTCTTAAATAACGGGGGGCGGGGCCATCCGGTGACCCCGCCCCCCTCTGACGCACGGTGACTTGACGGGACTTCCCTGTGGCATTCCCCGTGACATCACAGGGAAGTCCCGTCAAGTCACGGTGCGTCAGAGGGGGGCGGGGTTCACCGGGTGGCCCCGCCCACCCGGTTATTTAAGAACTGTCAGACGAGGAGCGCCGTCACACAGCGGGAGCCTCCCTCCATGCCAGCATGGATTGCGGAGCGGCCCGGAGAAGAAAATTAAGAAGAACAGAAGAGAAGAAAAGAAGAAGAGAAGAGCGGGAGCCTCCCCCCTATGCCATGGGTGCGGAGCGGCCCGAGGAGAAGAAGATAGAAGACGCCGCGGAGGAGATGCTGGACGAGAACGCTGGAGGAAGAACCAGAAGAGCCAGAAGAACCAGAAGAACCAGAAGATGAAGGAAGATAGAAGAAAGAAGAAGCATTTAAATAAAGGAATTGTCAAAAACTGTCTCTTGTCATTTTTAACATTTTTGACACTTTTTTCGTGAAATGGTAGGGGTACTTATGTACCCCCTTACCATTTCACACAGGGGGGGGGCCGGGATCTGGGGGTCACCTTGTTAAAGGGGGCTTCCAGATTCCGATAAGCCCCCCGCCCGCAGACCCCCACAACCACCGGCCAGGGTTGTGGGGATGAGGCCCTTGTCCTCATCAACATGGGGACAAGGTGTTTTGGGGGGCTACCCCAAAGCACCCTCCCAATGTTGAGGGCATGTGGCCTGGTACGGTTCAGGAGGGAGGGGGGGCCGCACTCTCGTCCCCCCCTCTTTTCCTGCGGCCTGCCAGGTTGCGTGCTCAGATAAGGGTCTGGTATGGATTTTTGGGGGGACCCCACGCCGTTTTTTTTTTTTTTTTCGGCGCGGGGTTCCCCTTAAAATCCATACCAGACCTGAAGGGTCTGGTATGGAATTTAGGGGGAACCCCACGTCATTTTTTTTTTTAATTTTGGCCGGGGTTCCCCTTAATATCCATACCAGACCTGAAGGGCCTGGTATGGAATTTAGGAGGACTCCCACGTCATATTTTTTTTTTAATTTTGGTTCGGGGTTCCCCTTTGGGGAATTCCCATGCCGTTTTTATCAATGAACTTCTATGTGTATTGTCGGCAATGCAATAGCCGCGGGTAGTTTTAAATGAGTTTTTTCCTTCAAAATGTCATTTTGCTGTCAGACTGTTCTAAACACAGGAAACATGCGCCCCTTTACAGGCATACTATAGACACCCCCCAGGTACGAAATTTAAAGGGATATTACACTTTTATTGTTTGACTTTAAGCATTATTAAAATCACTGCTCCTGAAAAAACGGCCGTTTTTAAAACTTTTTTTTGCATTGATCCATGTCCCCTGGGGCAGGACCCAGGTCCCCAAACACTTTTTATGACAATAACTTGCATATAAGCCTTTAACATTAGCACTTTTGATTATTCATGTTCGTGTCCCATAGACTTTAACGGTGTTCGCATGTTCGAACGAACTTTTTTCCTGTTCGCATGTTCTGGTGCGAACCGAACAGGGGGGTGTTCGGCTCATCCCTAGCACTGAGTACTGGGATCAAATAATGAGTTGTGATCTGGAAAAAGTGTATAGGTCAGTCCATGGAGTCTTAATTAGATGGTGTTGAATTTTCAAATCGTCCACGTTTATGGATATTCTGGCGTGAAGAGGAAGAGGGATTATTGAAGCCTGCTGCTGTATTTTGTGGAGAGGAGCTGGAGGCCGATCATCTACGATGTTGCTCTTTAGGTGTTGTTTTATCTGCAATACCCATTTCAATCATAGCCAACTGCAAGTCCTCTGAAGAGCGACAAACATACTTGGTTTCAAGGTATGTGAATTGAAGAGAAAAGGGAAATCCCCAGTGATAGGTGATTTGATTTTGTTGTAGCACCTGTAATTGGGGTTTGAGTGCTCGCCTCTTTGCTACTGTGAGTGGGGAAATATCTGCAAAAAGCTGATACACATGGCCTTGGAATTGCAGAGAATCTTTCCCTCTAGCAGCTGAAAGTAATTGCTCTTTGGTTTTATAATAATGAAATTTGGCAATTATGTCTCTAGGGGGGCCATTAATTTTGCGAGGAGCTAAAGCCCTGTGCACTCTGTCCATTTCCAGTCTATCCACAGGAATACCAGGCTGTAATTCCTGGAATAGAGCTATCATGGTGGCTTGAAGATCAATGACAGTCTCAGGGATTCCCCTAATTCGCAGATTCGATCGTCTGTCTCTGTTTTCCTGATCCTCCAAACGTGACTGTAGTATAACATTTTCCTCTTTAAGGTTCTCAAATTCAGAGATAAAGTGCTGCGTGTGGCTATCTATTTCATCCACTCTCAATTCCAACTCAGCCGTTCTCTGTCCCAGTTCCCTTATTTCCTTTGTCAATTTATCAGTAATGTGATCTGAAGTTTGTTTGAGGGCTTTCTGTAGCACGCGTTCAAATGTTTTAAACATGTCAGATTGAATCACAGTCTGTGAGCCACCAGTATCAGAGTCAGACTCAGCTGTGAAATCCTGGGTCTTTACACTGTGTGGCAGTGTTTTCCCAGTGTGCGGTGTAGAGGGCTGTGAGGTAACTGCCGCCGCCATCTTGGAAGACTGCCTGGCTGGCGCTTCTTTAGCCATACCAGCTTTATATTTAAGTTTTGGGCCCCGCAGGACCATGATAAAGATACCTGAGGGCTCTAGGAAGTACCAGCTATCGCTGTGTATCGTTTGCGGTGCCGCTGAAACCTGTAGTCCTCCGGTGCAATCGTCCCAGGAGCGGAGCTCTAAGATAGCATTACCGCTCTCCTAGGCAGCCGCGCATGCGCCCCTCCATATCGTTATTCCTAATTACTAGGAAAAAAAGATCTGTCTCTCCTCTCCTGTCAGAACAGGGATCTGTGTGTTTACATACACAAATCCCCATTCTGGCTCTCATGCCCCCGATCGCAGGCGGCCGGCGGACATAGCACCCGCTAACCACGAGCATGGGGTCCCTCGCTGTGCAGCAGGCACGCTCGCGTGCCTGCTATGGCTCTAAAGGCTGACATACAGGTACGGCAATTCACGCAGGGGAGCCAACTTGCCGCCGTAAATGTACGTGAGTCAGTCCGGAAGTGGTTAAGCAGCATTGCAAGTGAAAAAAGTTTATTTTTTCAAATAAAAATTATAAAATGGAGGAGATAGACCTTTTATTCATTTGTGCATACTCTATTCATCGAGTGTGTTTCATTGTGGTACAGCTTCTATGAATGGAGCATGTGGCGGAAAGGATGGACATGGTTGGCGGTGTGGACAAGTGCTTGTGATGAGTGTATTTGACAGGTGCAGCTGCTTGAGCAGAGGATTGAAGAATACAAGCAACACAGTAGCCACCAGGACAAGAGACACTTTTAATTAACTAGAAGTACTGTTCCCAGGTGTTCTATCGGGTTGAGGTCAGGACTCTGTGCAGGCCAGTCAAGTTCCTCCACCCCAAACTCACTCATCCATGTCTTTATGGACCTTGCTTTGTGCACTGGTCCAAATCATTTAGTAAAACAAAGAAAGAGGAGCGCCTCTAAGTTAAAATGTTTGATTCCATATGATAAAAGAAATAGTGGCCACTTACATTTTAGTAAACAATGATGCTCTACACAGATGGATATGTGTCAAAGTAATGTGGTTGTAGGCAAAAGCAAGTCCCCAAGAGTGTCTCTAATCCATGCTGCAATACAGTGGGGAGACGGGACAGTGACAGCAGATCCTGCAGAGGAGAGGAGCGAACAAACTCGTGGAACTTGCGTGTGATGTCAGCTGGTGAGGGGAACACAACGCGTTTCAGAGCATGCGCAAAGTCCATAAGGTGCAAGCGCGCTCCTTTCTCAAGTGTAATGATAGGGGATGGATTGAACGGCATTTAAATGCGCCATCTGCTGACTAAAACAGCACACAGCTGGCTTGTAAAATTGTAAAAAGAAGATGAAAATTGTAATGATGGTAAATAATAAACTATATATATAAAAAAAGTTCTAAGAAATTATTAATGATAAACAATTAACTTTTATTATATATAGTTTATTATTTACCAGCATTACAATTTTCATCTTCTTTTTACAATTTCTACTTATTGGTATGTATGTGCGTTTATATAGACGCATATACATCCAGATTTATATAAGCTATTTTATATTTATTTCCACTTTTATCATCATTAATCGATTTATTATTTTATATCTTCCTGGTACAACTGTCCCTTAGTGCCTGTTGCATCTTTTATTAATAATAATGAATTTTTTAAATAGTTTTTTATTAATTTTTTGGTTGGCGCGCTAATATGGGTTTACATAAGGGCATGTTTTCCTATTTTAGTTGCGCTATTGTCCATATGTAATTATTCACTTGAATCATTTTATGTCCCAGTTGTAATAATTTATACAGCATTATACATCCAGATTAAATCTGTGAACAGACATAGATCAAAAACTCTTGGTATTTAGCATCTCCCAGCTCTTATAGTGTCATGCAGCACAGTTTTTATTACACAGCCAGCTGTGTGCTGTTTTAGTCAGCAGATGGCACATTTAAATGCCGTTCAATCCATCCCCTATCATTACACTTGAGAAAGGAGTGCGCTTGCGCCTTACGGACTTTGCGCATGCTCTGAAACGCATTGTGTTCCCCTCACCAGCTGACGTCACACACAGGTTCCACAAGTTTGTTCGCTCCTCTCCTCTGTCCGTCCTGGCTCCCCGTCGTATTGCATGGATTAGAGACACTCTTGGGGACTTGCTTTTACCTACAACCACATTACTTTGACACATATCCATCTGTGTAGAACATCGTTGTTTACTGAAATGTAAGTGGCTACTATTTCTTTTATCATATGGAATAAAACATTTTAACTTAGAGGCGCTCCTCTTTCTTTGTTTTTATTTGATGATTCCGAGCCGGCTTTACTCCTGAGAAGAGCAGCCCTTTGTTGACCGTCCCATATCGTTTTGAATTAACCCTTTCTACCAGCAAATCATTTATTATCTCTATTTATTGGACACTTTCAAAATTCATGGACTTCCTTTTGTGCTTGAACTTTTTCCATATATATATATATATATTGTCCATTACACCTATTTCCTTCAGTTATTTATCTGATTTGTCTGATTTTGTGACACTACACCGGTTACTCTGAGCGCCAGTTTTTTTGTTTGTTTTTTTCAAATCATTTAGTGGATGGGGGATTATAGTGTGGGGTTGTTTATCAGATGTTAGGCTTGGCCCCTTAGTTCCAGTGAAGGGAACTCTTAAGGCGTCAGCATACCAAGACATTTTGGACAATTTGATATTTCCAACTTTGTGGGAACAGTTTGGGGATGGCCTCTTCCTGGTCCAAAATGACTGCGCACCAGTGTACAAAGCAAAGTCAATAAAGCCTTGATGAGCGAGTTTGGGGTGGAGGAACTTGACTGGCCTGCACCTTAACCCGATAGAACGCCTCTGGGATGAATTAGAGCGGAGACTGCGAGCCAGGCCTTCTCGTCCACAGCCGTGACTGACCTCACAAATGCGCTTGTAGAAGAATGGTCAAACATTCCCATAGACACACTCCTAAACCTTGTGGACAGTATTCTCGGAAGAGTTGAAGCTGTTATAGTGTATATAGTGTATATTTATCTTCTTTATTATTCTTCTATTTTCCCTTGATTTCTCCTTCAATACTGCTTTCTTTGTTATCCCTTGTTTGCCCTAGGTCTCTCTCTGGCCAGTCATAAACAGAGCAAATTTCTTTCCTGCAACCATGGGTTGCAGGAAAGAAATTTGCTATTTTTCCCCATCAACACAGACAATGTTGATGCGAGAATCTCTCCTGCTGAGCCATTGTCTTATCGGGGGAACGGGGTGGGGGAAGCCACCCCGTCGGGAGAAAACAGTGATTACTGCTAGCGGCTATAACAGCTGCTAGCATTAATTGCAAGTAAAACCCAGCAGGCTGGTTGTACCCAAGTTGATAGATTGATACACTTGGTACATTTAGACTGCCCATACACGGTTCAAATCTCAGCCGCTTCATGCTGAACCAATCAAGATTCGAACTGTGTAGGGCCTGCCTTACCCTACTTATTGTTTCTGTTCCCAGATAACATGTTCCTTACTACAGACCCCGGGCCCATTGCATCTTGTGAGAGACACTGTAAATCCTTGTTTCCTTTTTTTGCACCAATAATAGCATTATGCCGTGTACACACAATCGGAATTTCCGTCAGAAAAAACTTGGATGGTTTTTCCGACAGAGTTCCGCTCAAGCTTGGCTTGCATACACACGGTCACACAAAAGTTCTCTGAACTTTCGACCGTCAAGAACGCGGTGACATACAACACTATGATGAGCCAAGAAAATGAAGTTCAATGCTTCTGAGCATGCGTCAAACTGTTTCCGAGCATGCGTCGTTTTTTGCGCGTCCGAATTGCATACAGACGATCGCATTTTCGGATAGGAACTTTTCCCAACCAAAAAATAGAGAACATGCTCTCAATCTTTTGCTGGCTGGAATCCTGCCAGCAAAAGCCTGATGGAGCATACACACGGTCGCATTTTCTGACAAAAAGCTCTCATCTGAGTTTTGCTGGCAGCATTTCCGATTGTGTGTACGAGGCATAAGAGTTAAGTTCACCCTATTGGCTAATAAACTTTCAGTATACCACTTTTGACTTTTCTCCATTTCCCCTTTTTTTTCTGCCCGGGAACTATATGGTATACAATAGCAGTAAACAAAGCCAAATTAAATGCCTCTAGACTATTGTTTTTTTTTTCTTTTTCTTTTTTTTTTCTATATTCAGACCACATCACATTGAAAAGTTCTAATATAAAATGCACTTTATTTGTAAAATAATATTGTTGGGTACTACAGCTTTACAAACAGATAAAATGGATGATTGCTGATGAATAGAAAATGCATATCACTATCCCTTAAAGTAGCGTGAATGTTTTTTGGCAATAAATAAATGTGTTATGATGCCACTTAGGAAGAAAGGAAGGTAGCTCTGCATTTTGAAACAATTTCTTTTTAATTCAAAATAAGAGCAGTAAGTGATATATATTTGCTCAGATGTAAAAATAGGCTTGTTTAAAAAATGACATATGGAAGAAATACAATCCAGAATTCTGTGTCTATTTTGAATTGTTTAACATATGTGCCTTTTCAACTGATTTCTAAACACAGTACTTTTTTCCCACATTTTATAAAGTGCACAGATCTGCACATTTGACAAGGTGTCTCCAACCTAAACAGTACATTTCGATGACTAATACTGTTGTGCTTTATTATGCAATTTCAGGTCATTGAACCCTAATTCTGCCTGCATTTGAATAAAATGTCTGAATAAAAGAATTAAAGGTCTGATATGTATTTGGCTGAACCTTTGGGGTTTCCATGCCATTAAAAGTAAAGAAAAAAAAGCAAGCAGTGCACACTACAAAAAAAGCAAACACACACATACTGTAGGTTGAACTGGATGGATCTGTGTCTTTCTTTCAACCTTACCAGCTATGTAACTATATATTCGGGCCCACAAAAAGAAAATGCCAGAACCTCTAACTTTTATGAGGTCTGTTATGAATTTTAGGGGGAAACTCCATGTAAAAAAAGCAGATGTAGATGCCAACCTCACCTACATGAATTACTGTGAATGAGTAAAGTAGGGTACACACTATAAGAAACGAACGGTCATCCCTTTTTCCTCATTGTTTCACAAAAAATTGGAACCGATGAATGCAAATTGGTACAACAAAGGCTTTTTTTGTTTATTGTTTCAAATCATGTGCAGTCTTTCTTTTCTGATTTTTCTTTTACGAAAATTTTACGAAAACGGTACACATTAAACGAAAATCGTTTGTTTTGTTCCCGTATGATAAACATTCTGGAGTTCGTCCCTTTGGGAATTTTCATACAAAAAAGTCAAAATCAGTTGTCAAAAGTTTTGTATACACTACACGAAAATCTTACAAAAATTCTTTGGACGAAAATGTTCGCCTGATTTTCTTATAGCCTTAAGCAGTACATAGTACCTCAACTCATTCACACAAAAAAAGTACACAGTAAACAAACAGCACAATCCACAGGCCTTCCTATTGTTGTAGAAAGAAGATTCCAGCTCAATGTAAGGTTTCCTGTATAATGTTTTGGGTGGCTATGGAGCAATCAAAAAGATATAATGCAAAGATGCATATGAGGGACATTAACAGAGCCAGAAGTTTGCTGGATGATCAGTGTATGTATTTTTGCACATTTATGAAAGTTCTTTTTTTGTTTGTTTCTGTTTTACTTTAATTCAGGTTGACAAATTGGCAATGAGTTGTGCCAGTTCAAGGATTAATCAATTCAGAAGATGCAAGAGAAAATGGTAATAAAACCAAAAATGGATTATGAGGTACACAATTGGAACCAATAGCTTGATATGTTTAATCACAGTCCCATACATTAAACAAGTATATGCTACACGAAGTGCCATTAAAAAAAGTTTGCTGTATTATTTGTGCAGAATTATAAAACAAATAGTCATGGGGGCGTGGCTTGCGACTGAGCTGGATGGCAGCATAAGACCGGAGCTCTGGTAAAATACAGGGAAACAGCGGCACAAAACAAACCATCGGGTCCCGTTTTTGCTCTCCACTGCTGGCGATCCACACTGGGACAAGGCAGAGAAGATGTCCAGGAAAAGAAAGGAGCAAAGGAAGCCACAGCGTCTGACGGACTTCTACAGCATGAAACAACATGACGGTAGGCAAGATGGCGTCAGGTCGTCCTCTACCCCTGCTAATATCCCCACCAGCCATATGCCTAAACAGAGCAGCCATAGGCAAAATAGACCCCCATCTGAGAGCCCACAACCATACTCTCCCTCCCCGCCATCAGGTAGCCCTGCCAAAGCTAAATTTAGGATGGATAGAGAGGGATCCCTCGGAGCAGCCAGCCCTGGCATAGATTCAGGGGATGATACACGTGAGCTCCCTGACTCAATAGAATCCTTTCCTACCATGCATCAACCCGTGATAGACACAGTGCTGAAAGATATGCTTTTATCACTGAGAAGCTCTTTACAATCAGACCTGATGAAATGTATGCATAAGTTTACCACCAACCTCCAGGCTGTAGAAACACGGGTTGAGCACATTGAGCAAAAAATGGGAGAATATGCAGTCACCATTAATGACTTAGTGGACTCCCATGAGGAAAGAGAAGGAGACACTGACTGGATGAAAGCTAAAATCGCAGACATTGAGGACAGAAATAGGAGAAATAATTTGAAAATCAGGAGGATCCCTGAAACAATCCTGCAAACTGACTTAAGATCCTATGCCACCTCGCTGTTTAAAACAAATAGTCATACTATCCTATATGACAGTTTTCTAGAAATCCTGTTTAAATGAATCTTCAGAACTATTAGTGAAATTGTGATTCCCAAGTACACAGTGGCTGATTTACTAAAGGCAAATAGGCTGTGCTCTTTGTAAAGTGCAGTTGTACTGTGCAAGTGCTCCAAAGCTTAGTAAATCAGGTAAAGCTTCACTTTGCAAAGAATACCCAATCATGTGCAAGGAAATTTTAAAAAAATGTATTTTTTTTTTAAACAGCAATTTTGCTTGCACATGATTGGATGATGGAAATGAGCAGAGCTTCTGCTCATTTACTAAGCTCTGGAGCAACTGCACTTTCAGAGTGCAACTACCAGCATGTCTTTGGAGTGTTGGAAGAAACTGAAGGAACCCCACGCAGGCACAGGGAGAACATGCAAACTCCAGGCAGGTAGTGTTGTGGTTGAGATTCAAACCAGTAACCCTTTTGCTGCTAGGCGAAAGTGCTAACCACTACACCACTGTGCTGCCCGTTTTTGGAGGTAAAAGTAACTTGTTGAGGTTAACAGTTTCTAAAGAATACAAATTGACCCACTAGGTTAAGACTCCAGAAATCAAGAACACACAGGATATAACCTACATCTCACTGATCCAAACTCACCATTTTTAGCATAAAGGGTAAAAACCAACTTGAAAATTACAGTTAGCTATTGGCAGTTTTGCCTCACCTCTTTTTATAGACAATGGTGGTCTCTTTCTTTTTGAGAATGGTTTGCGTTTCCCTTGTAGTGAATTTCTGAGATTTATAACTCAGGAATCTTGCAGTGAAAATTTGTGTGGCTCCTTCTAGGTCAGTGGTTCTCAACCTTCTAGTTTCGTGACCCCTTGATAAAATTTCCCAAGTTGTGGGGACCCCTAACAGTAAAATTATTTTCGTAGCGTGGGTTGTCAGCACGTAAGGCAAGACAAGCAATTTGCACCCCTAACCCACGGACATTTAGCGCTCCCTGAGTCCCTTCCACTAGTAGAGTATTAAAACCCCATATGGTACATTTTAGGATGTACCACTCTTTGTTTTCCTTTCTTTCCCTTTTATCTCTCTCTATGCTAATTTCTCATTTTTTTTGCCCATCCCTCTCTCTAGCTGTCTTTCTTGTTCTTTTTATTTGTTCCTCCCACTCTTTTCCTCTCCCTTCCATGTATTCGGTTTTTATTCCTTCTCTTACTCCTTGGTGCAGGGGAAGGGATGAGTGGCAGTGCTAGGGGGAGTTCTGATCAGCCAACTTAGGTGCTCTTGATCAAGGTCATCTGCTGATCTGAGAACTGTAGTGGGAACTTTTAATGGCAACTATAATCACAGGTAGTGTTACTCACTGTGTCTCTGACTTTGTGGTGTCTCGTAGCAGTGACACCTATGCCAAAATCAGGAGATAGGGTCTTCTCCAGCCCCTCCCACTTCATATTCCTCACCAGTCAGCTGACCTCTAGTCTCTACCCCCCAGCCATGCCGTGAACTAAATGGGCGGCTGCAAAGAGACTGAGTGGGTGGCCGCGGGCTCCAGGAACAGCCCAGCTGGGCACCTGTGAAAAGGATGGGAGAGCAGCCCGGGCTTCAGGAGCAGCCCAGGATTCGGTCCTGACCCCCAGGTTGAGAATAACTGCTCTAGGTCTAATCAGATCTTAAAAGTTACTAAAACAATGATTATGTGTCATAGCAAAGTGGAGTAGCCTACTTCTTTATTTTTTTAGCAATTGTAACTTACTGACTGGCTAAAAATTCTTCCATGATGATGATTGGAGTTTCATTGCCCACAGAGAATAAAACAAATTACCTCCAGGATAAAACAATACCTGACATGGGATTTACCCATCTCTACCCTTATCTATGCTGTGTTTTTGCTTGACTTAAAAATATACCTATAAACATAGAAGACCATGAGACTGCAATGAAGGCAAGGAACACCAAAGCAGTCAGAGCAGTTTGGCTACAATGTGATTTATGCAGTGAAAGCATTTGGCAGGTACATTTCAATTTTTTTTTGCATCACTAAATGTATTGGCTTTGAGATGGAGATTAAAGAGTCAGGAGGGCCTCAGTTACAAGCCTGGTTGGACCATTTTTTATTTACAAAATATAGAATAAAATTTTAATTATTTTTAAAGAAACTAATGAGCTTACAGGAAATAGATTCTGGCTATTACATTGTTGAGGGGTTTAGTACATTCTGGAAGAGTACTGCAAAAATTTGCTCTTGACCTGTTTGCCTCCATGCTGTTTTTCTGTTACTATGGTAGCAATAACAGATTAGTCTTTAGAATAGTTAAGTATGAGAGGCTGAGCCATTATTCAGAATCTCTGTTTCACAATTTAACACTGTATAAAATGTAGAATGGTTTATGAATTGCGGCTTAGAATGCCCCTTCCAAGTTATCCTGTAAACTTGACATTTAGTAAACAAATATTTGCTATATAAAATCCATAATAATCTCATTTGCTGCATATGTTTTTATGCTAAAAGAACAGGTGCTGAGATATTTTATTTCATGTAAGCGCAAAAGTAATGAATGCAGTAAGTATATTCATGTTAGCTTTTAATAATACAGTAATGCAATTTAACTGTAGTAGATTAATATATGATTGTATTAAAAATAATTCATTACAACCCAATCCTCAATTAATAGACGCCATATTAACAAAATATATTGGTAAAACATTTTTCTTCAAGATGGTTAAAGATAGATTTCACAAGGTTTCTTCATATAATCAGTACTATGTGAAATATATAAAAGCCCTGCAAATATCAAAGATAGTTCCACCACCGGTTTTGTTCTAAGGAAGCCTTGTCAATCACAGACGACTTCAAATAGATGGAAGAGACTTTTACGTCTGGATTTTAAACTCTATTCATCTATCTCTAGATATCAACAGTGCAATAGTATGATCACATCAAATAAGAAAATACAGTGGTATTCATTTGAAATGGAAGCATATTTCCGTCATTTAGGCAGGCTGCTTTAAAATGATCATAGAGTGATAAGACTATGAATTTTATACACAGGGAAAGATAATTTCATGTCTCTCTGCATTTCTTTAAAGCTACTGATAGAATATGCAATGGAAATCATCTTTTTATTCCCTTCCTTCCTCGATCAGTGTTGTTGAGAAGTGTGCAGTGAATAATCCAAGATGTTTTTTGAAAATTATGAGGTACACAAGGTTCATGGCAGAGTCTATTGAATGAAAGTACACATGCCATTTGTTTTACAACAAAACTGTACAGCAAAATTATTATTGTGCTCTCTTTTTCAAATGTATATTTTTTGTAGTAGACATATATTTGTATCATATTTATTGTGACACTGTATGAACTGTAATTATTATGCTATATATAGTGAAATAATTATATATAAAAAGTGTACATGTTTATGAAGAATATGGATAAAAATATATTAAAACATATTTTAAGTGGGAGTTCAGAGACTCAATAACCTACAAGCTTTAAATAATGTAGGAATTTCATCAAGATGAACTTTATTCCAATTATTATTAAAAAAACAACAATACCTTTCTAATTTCTGTGTGAGAATAAATTGTGAATGAAGAAATAGAAGATTCCAATTTAGCTTGCTTTTTTTTTAATAGTTGACAATCTTTTCCAACTTTTTGACAGACAGCAAAGAGAGTTTATTAGAGGCATTAAAGTTTACAACAACTGGATTTTAAAAGCTGGATGTTGGAGTGAGCGGCAGTGTGTGGGGCCTCTCCCCCGTCCTGTCCCTCCATGCCTATATGAAACATCTGAGCAGAACTAACCTGGCTTGCAGAGCTTAGTCCTTTTGCTCCCCCGCAGGAATATCCCGTTTGTCTGTTCGGTCCTCTCTGCGCATGGTCAGCTGGAGCAGAGGCGCTGACGCTTGGACTGTGGACAGGACAAAGGAGGCGCCAGCGACCTCTCCCTGGCATTTGTGCAGGGGTTTCCTATTAACATCTTTACAGACCCTAATCTAGGATAAGGGTCTTGCATATATGAAGGGAATCACCAGTAATCAGTTTGCATACAGAAGGAAGTAGCCAGGAGCTGTCATTTATCGGCAATTAAAAGAGCATAATTTTCATTGTAAATGTCAGCTTAGTTGTGGTGGGTTGTATACATTGTACATTGTGCCACTTTACAGGCAGGTTAAGGCACCCCAGGCATGTTATTTAAAGAAATTACATTTGTAATGTTTTACTTTCAGCATTATTAAGTCACTGCTCCTCACCAAATGGAGTTTTTTAAAAAGTTTTCTTTTACTTTGGTACATCTCCCCCAAGACAGTGCCCAGCCCTCCATGACATTTGACAATACCTTGCCTATTAACATAGAAAATGTCCAGTACCGATTTCTGATACTGACTGTGATTGACTTCAAAGGGGTTTGGATTCGGCATCCACTTGTTTTAATGTTAGGAATTAGTTTCAAAGCATACTGAGTAGGGGTAAGATAAACATAGATACACGTACATAAAATATAATAATGTACTGGAGATTTTAACTCCCAAGTAAGTTATCTGGGAAACCTGCTGTAATGGAAGATCAGTATCCCCCATGTTCCTCATCTGTGAGTCTGTAAGAAGTATGTGAGATTTATAGTCTGTAGTACCAAGGTCAGCAACCCGTGGATCATGAAAGGAGGCAGAGGACACCGCTGTGGAGGAGGGGATGGCAGAGGATACTACTGTGGTGGGGGTGAGTGATTTGAAGTGAGGCAGAAGACACTACTGTTACACACTATGGCTCGGTTCACACTGTAGCGATGCGGGAACCCTGTGAATCCAGTATCCAGGTTCTTGCATCGCATGTCACCTGCCGGCAGTTCACATTGCCCTATGTGAACTGCTGAGAGTGTCAATACAAAGTTAACGACACCCCAAATCGGTTCACATATCGCAGTGCAAACTGTCAATTCAGACAGGAATCAGATCACATGGGTGTGAACACCTACGCAATCCCATTCTGGTGCGGACCAAAAAAAGGATCCTGGTCTGAATGCGATGCAAATTCAGCCATACAATTTATACGGCTGAACTTGCATTGCACAGACATTCACATTGCACAGACATTGCATGTGATTTGCACAGCAGTGCGGTGCGAATCACATGTGATGTCTGACATCACAGCAGTGGGAACAGGCCCTTAGTATTTTTATCGAAAGCTTTATTTTTATCTTTTTAAAGGATGATGATAACACCCCAACCCCCCATCCCCCGGGGATCTTTGATTTCCTACATGTTGCCCAAGTAGATCTCAACCTCTGAAAGGTTGCCTACCCCTGCTGTAGTACATTGTAAATGTGTCTAGGATTCTTAGTGCTGTCCTTAAGGAGACACCAGCATCTGCTAAGAATAGGAGCTAGGAGATAGAAACTCTTCAATAACCCTTACCACTAGACCCTTTAGAATAGGGGTGGAGCAAAGGGCTACCTCCATGAGCTGCATCTTCAAAGTAAACAAACTTGATGATAGCAGCTGCTATCTGGGCTATTACAAATTACTTGAACAAAGCCATGCCAATCTTCAAAGCAACTCTGAGTGATTTATAAAATATGATTATGGGTCTGAAACCCATCTGTAAGAGGACTTCCCTCATGTAACCACAGTCGATTTCCAAATGGTTCCAGAGCTTATGTACATCCAGAGATGTATGATCTGGAGGTTCAATAAGATCTGCCTGAAATTGAAATCTGTGGATTTGCCAGGAATGAAACCCATCTAATCAATAATAATGGGAAAGGCGATCAACTTAGATCTTAGGATTTTTAAATCCATGTTAACTAGTGCTGTGAGATGGTATGATAAACAGAGTAGGGAGTCTTTACCCATTTTAGAAAGTCAGACTACATTGTCCTGGCATGGAGTCAGGTGGATGCTGGGTCTCCAAGCAATAGTCAAAGGAGTCAGTTGTGCAGCATATTGTTTATACTACTATGCCATATACCTGTCAGGGCACATGAATTTATCAATCAGGATGGAGCATATGGTTCACTTGATCTCCAAGACAGAAATATATTTTTGAGATACTTACACTTGGTCAACTTCAGGCTTGGAGTCGGGGAAACTGTAATAGGAACTGTTGAAAACATGTCATAGAGAAAACTGTGAGTACAGCTCCATACAAAAGTGTACTTTGAGGTCTGTATGCAGGGTATGTTATTTGGACATGTGTTCTGCCCCTAATAGTGCAAGCAATTTCTTTTTAACCACTTCAGCCCCGGAAGGATTTACCCCCTTCCTGACCAGGCCCTTTTTTGCGATACTGCACTGCGTCAATTTAACTGACAATTGTGCAGTCATGCGACGTTGTACCCAAAATTTGATCATCTCTGTGTTTTTTATTTTTTGCGCTATAAACAAAAAAAAAACAATTTTGAAAAAAAAGCAATATTTTTTACTTTTTGCTTTAATAAATATCCCCAAAAAATATATAAAAAAAACTAGGGCTGTGGAAATTAACGATTAATTCCTTGATTAATTGTAAATTTTTTTGATCGATCAAAATTTTTTTTTCGGTAGGCTGCCTGCCCTGGGGCCGTTTTGGGCCAAGCTGTTGCTGCAGTGCAGCGATCCATTCCCTCCTCCTCCACTATATGTCATACACAGTCTGCGGGCATCTCCCGCTGTGTGTCTCCGAGCTGAGTGTAAAAACTTTGGCCGCGCTGTGAGAAAAGTCCCGCCCTTCTCCTAGATCAGCTTGTGTGATAGACGCAGTGTTCTGTCTATCACACGAGCTGATCTAGGAGGTGGGCGGGACTTTTCTCCCAGCACGGCCAAATTTTTCACACTCAGCTCCGAGACACACAGCGGGAGATGCCCGCAGACTGTGTAATCCAGGCACAGGCATTGACTACGGTGAGGCTGCGATTATGGGCATGGTGAGACTGCATTATGGGCACGATGAGACTGCATTATGGGCACGGTGGGACTGCCATTATAGGCATGGCGAGGCTGCGATTATGGACATGGTGAAACAGCATTTTTGGGCACGGTGAGGCTGCGATTATAGGCACAGTGAGGCTGTGATTATGGGCGCGGTGGGACAGTATTATGGGCATGGTGAGGCTGTGATTATGGGCACGGTGAGACTGCATTATGGGAACAGTGAGGCTGCAATTATGGGCAGGGTAAGTCTGAGATTAGGGGCACGGTGAGACTGCATTATGGGCATGGTAAGGCTGCGATTATGGGCACAGTGAGGCTGCGATTATGGGCACCGTGAGGCTGAGTTTATGACGTGTGATGTCCTAGTCATGCCCCACTATGTCCGGCTTTGGCTGTTGCCATAACAACGGTGCTAAATCAGCTAAAAGTAGTTGGATCTGTATGTGCGTTATAATTAATCAAAATTAGTCGATCAATCGATTTAAAAAAAAATCGATTAATCGAACACGAAAATTTTAATCATTAACAGCCCTATAGCAAATTTCTTCCTCAGTTTAGGCCAATATGTATTCTACATATTTTTGATAATAAAAAAATCACAATAAGCGTATATTAATTGGTTTGCGCAAAAGTTATCACCATTACAAAATAGGGGCTAGATTTATGGCATTTTTATTATTAATTTTTTTTGTTAGTAATGGCAGTGGTCTGTGATTTTTTTATCATGACTGCGACATTGTGGCGACAGATCAGACACTTTTGACACTATTTTGGGACCATTGGCATTTATACAGCAATCAGTGCTATAATGATACACTGATTACTGTTTAACCACTTCAATACTAGGCACTTATGCACCTTCCCGCCCAGACCAATTTTCAGCTTTCAGCGCTCTCACACTTTGAATGACAAATACTCAGTCATGCTACACTGTATCCAAACAAAATGTTTATCATTTTCTTCTCACAAATAGAGCTTTCTTTTGGTGGTATTTAATCACCACTGGGTTTTTAATTTTTTGCGATATAAGCAAAAAAACAGCAAAAATTTTGAAAAAAAATTACTTTTTTTTAGTTTCTATTGTAAAATTTTGCAAACAAGTCATTTTTCTTCATAAATTTGTGCCAAAATGTATACTGCTACATATCTTTGGTAAAAATAACCCAAATTAATGTATATTATTTGGTCTTTGTGAAAGTTATAGAGTCTACAAACTATGGTGCCAATCACTGAAAATTGATCACAACTGATGTACTATCTCACCTGAAGGCCTATCTCATTTCTTGAGACACTAACAAGCCAGGAAAGTACAAATACCCCCCTAATGACCCCTTTTTGGAAAGTAGACAGTCCAATGTATTTACTAAGAGGCATGGTGAGTTTTTTGAAGCTGTAATTTTTTCCCACAATTCTTGGGAAAATTAAGATTTTTTTTTTTTTTTTTTTACACAAACTGGTCATATTAACAGGTTATTTCTCTCACACAGCATATGCATAATTGCAACTACACCCCAAAATACATTCTGCTACTCCTCCTGAGTATAGCGATACCACATGTGTGAGACTTTTACACAGCCTGGCCACATACAAAGGGCCAACACTGAAGTAGCACTTTCAGGCGTTCTACAAGCATAAATTGCACATATCCTTTCTCAACCACCTATTACACTTTTGAAGGCGCTGGAGCACCAGGACAATTGAATTGTCCACAAAATGACCCCATTTTGGAAAGCACACGCCCCAACGTATAATCTATGAGGCATAATGAGTCTTTTGAACAGTTCATTTTTTTCCAGAAGTTTTTGGAAAATGTGGAAAAAAAATGAAAATGCATTTTTTTACACAAAGTTGTCCATTTATAAGATATTTCTAACACATAGCATGTACATAGCATAAATGACACCCCAAAATGCATTCCTCTACTCCTCCTGAGTATGGCGATACCACATGTGTGAGGCTTTTACACAGCCTGGCCACATACAAAGGCCCAACATTGAAGTAGCACTTTCATGCGTTTTCCAAGCATAAATTGCACATATCCTTTCTCAACCACCTATTACAGTTTTGAAGGCCCTGGAGCACCAGAACAATGGAATTATCCACAAAATGACCCCATTTTGGAAAGCACACACCCCAATGTATAATCTGTGAGGCATAATGAGTCTTTTGAACGGTTCATTTTTTTCCAGAAGGTTTTGAAAAAAGTGAAAAAAAAATGAAAATGCATTTTTTTTACACAAAGTTGTCCATTTATAAGATATTTCTAACACATAGCATGTACATAGCAAAAATGACACCCCAAAATGCATTCCTCTACTCCTCCTGAGTATAGCGATACCACATGTGTGAGACTTTTACACAGCCTGGCCACATACAAAGGGCCAACACTGAAGTAGCACTTTCAGGCGTTCTACAAGCATAAATTGCACATATCCTTTCTCAACCACCTATTACACTTTTGAAGGCGCTGGAGCACCAGGACAATTGAATTGTCCACAAAATGACCCCATTTTGGAAAGCACACACCCCAACGTATACTCTATGAGGCATAATGAGTCTTTTGAACGGTTCATTTTTTTCCAGAAGTTTTTGGAAAATGTGGAAAAAAAATGAAAATGCATTTTTTTTACACAAAGTTGTCCATTTATAAGATATTTATAACGCATAGCATGAACATAGCAAAAATGACACCCCAAAATACATTCTGCTACTCCTCCTGAGTATGGCGATACCACATGTTTGAGACTTTTACACAGCCTGGCCACATACAGAGGCCCAAAATCCAAGTAGCACCTCCAGGCATTCTAGCAGCATTAATTACACATATCATTTTCTGACTACCGATCACATTTTTGCAGGCCCTTCATATTTCTAACACATAGCAGGTACATACCAAATAACAAAAGATTACCTGTGGTTTTAGAAGTGCAGTGGTCCACAGAGGAGAGCATCGGTCCAGGCAGCAGGCAGGAATGAGGTCAGCGACAGCAAAAGCAATCATCCAGGCAGCAGGCAGGAATACTGTCCATAGTTCATACAGGCAGAGATACTGTCAGCACAGCCAGAGCACAGCCAGAGCACAGCCAAAGCACAGCCAGAGCACAGCCAAAGCACAGGTCCAGGTAGCAGGCAGAGGTGTCCCGGCAGAAATACTGTCCAAAGTCAGTAGAGGCAGCAGGCAGATATATGGTCAACACAGCCAAAGTATTGGTCCAAACAGCAGGAAGAAACATGGTCCATAATGTCATGGGTCTTTACAGGCAGCAATATGCTCAGCACAGCCAAAGTATTGGTCCAGGCAGCAGAAAAGACCATCAAGCTTAGGGCCAGGGGGACAGGGGTAGAGGCTTCTCCCACCCAAATCTTTGAAGCCTCCGGGCAACCAGACCCTGTTCTGGGAGCACAGAAAACAAAAAACTGGTTTTCTCTACTCAGAACGCTATTCTGAAGCCCCTCACATATGTGAGACCCCTGTGTACTAAAGTAGATGGCCAAAAGATCAGTCCAAGTGGCAGACAAAAACATGGTCGATTAACAGGCCAAGGTCGGTACACGTGGAAGTCAGAAACGTGGTTTAAATCGGCAGGCAGGGGCATCGTCGGTAAACAGGCTGAGGTTGGTACACGTGCAAGTCAGAAACGTGGTTTTAATCGGCAGGCAGAGGCATCGTCGGTAAACAGGCTGAGGTTGGTACACATGCAAGTCAGAAACGTGCAGAAACGGCAAGCAAAGACATCGTCGGTAAACAGGCCAGGGTCAGTTAATTAACATGGTAGCAGGCAAATGGGGAAATGGCAGTCTGGTAATAATACAGGGAACTAATATTGGATGAATGCATGATAATTTCTGAAGTAATCTCCGATGCACAGGCCAGGTTGGGAGGGACATTGGGGACAATAATAGCTGGAATCTCTTCTTACTCCTCCTCTGCTGCATACACGGCATTTCTTTTGGCGTCTTCTTCCAGATTCTGTGGGGGGAATGCTATAGGGAAGGTGTTGCTCGTGAAGTCTACTCACAGCATCCGAGCGAATGCTTCCTGGGG
Source organism: Aquarana catesbeiana (assembly GCF_042186555.1). Classification (NCBI taxonomy): domain Eukaryota; kingdom Metazoa; phylum Chordata; class Amphibia; order Anura; family Ranidae; genus Aquarana; species Aquarana catesbeiana. Next base: position 389,901,277 of record NC_133324.1, read on the forward strand.
CGGGACCTTGTTGGTAAATGAGGGCAGTGACGATCGATTCAAAATACTTGAGGTAGGTGACTTGTTGGTTTTGAGTTGCTTTTTGGTAGCAGACAAACGAATTAAAAAGGGCCATGTGAAAAAGGTGAAAGGCAACTTTGTTGTACCAGTAACGGGACTTTCTGATTGATAAGTAGGGCTGTAGCATCTGATCGTTTAAATCCACCCCCCCCATATACATATTGTAGTCATGGACACATTCGGGCTTTACAACGGGGGCCGCGTCTTCTTTGGATCTCCACCACGGTGTCATTGTGGATGGTAGAGAGCATGTGGACATCTTTCTTGTCCCTCCACTTCATGGCCAACACCTCCTCGTTCCTCATGAATGCCGATTCTCCCTTTCTTAATTTTTTTGCCAACAGATTTTGTGGGAATCCCTTACGGTTTTTTTTTAAGGTACCACAGGCCGGGGTTTTTTTATTATAAAGGTGACAAAAAAGGGGCAGGCTGGTATAGTAGTTGTCGACATATAAATGGTATCCTTTGTCGAATAGGGGGTATGCCAGCTCAGAGACAATTATCCCACTGGTTCCAATATATGTGGGGCAATCATAGGGCTGGAGCTGGGAATCTTTGCCTTCGTAGATCCGGAATGTGAAGACATATCCAGTGGCTCGATTGCATAATTTATTTAACTTCACCCCATACCTGGATCTCTTGCTTGGTATATACTGCTTGAAGTGCAGTCGGCCAGTGAAATGTATGAGGGACTCGTCCACACAAATTTTTTGGTCTGGGATGAAAACTTCTTTGAATCGCTGGGAAAAGGAATTGATTAGGGGGCGTATCTTGAACAATTTGTCATGGTTGGGATGATCTTGGGGAGGGCACTGGGAATTGTCACTGAAGTGGAGAAAACGCATAATCATGTCGTATCTTGTCCTGGACATGACAGCGGAATATATGGGCATGTGTTGGATGGGGTGGGTGGACCAATATGCATGGGCTTCATTCTTTTTTGTAAGCCTTATATTAAAAGTTAGGCCCAAAAACATTTTAAATTCATCCAGTGTGACACATCGCCACTGGAACATGCGGGCGTAGGAAGAATTGGGGTTGGCAGCAATAAATTGGGATGCATATAAATTAGTTTGATCCACCATATTCTGCAGAAAATCTTGGAGGAAAAATAAAGAAAAATAATTGAATTCAGAAAAATTCGTAGTGTCAGGCTGCACACCTGGCTGTGCGGTGAAAGGGGGGATGATAGCAGGTCCTGAGTTGGCAGGCAACCATAAGGGGTTTGCCAGGGCATCGGGAAGGTAGGACTGGGGCTGGGTTCTTCGGGTTGGGCGGGTAATTCCAGTGCTTGTACTGGGCTCCTCTTCCTCTTCCTGGGGTCTGGCGCTGCTGGTGGTAATTCCAGTGCTTGTACTGGGCTCCTCTTCCTCTTCCTGGGGTCTGGCGCTGCTGGTGGTGGGCAGATCTCCTGATCTTGGTCCTGATCTTGGTCCTGATCTCAATCTTTTGGGAGGGATGGTTTCCTCCGTGGACTCGGACTCTGATCCACTATCCTCCACTGGCTCGTTTTCCGAACCAGATGATGTGAGCTCCCCGCTGCTCCCATCATCCGACATGGTAAGAATCCCATATGCCTCCTCAGGTGTGTAAAGCCTTTGGGACATTATGGCAATTCTTATTGGCGGGCCTGTGTGGTGGTACAGATGGCGGTATGGGTGGTGGTACCGATGGAGGTACGAGTGGTGGTGGTGGCGGTACCGGTGGCGGTACGGGTGGTGGTGGCGGTACCGGTGGCGGTATGGGTGGTGGTGGCGGTACAGGTGGTGATTGTGGTACCGGTGGCGGTACAGGTGGTGGTGGCAGTACCGGTGGCAGTACGGGTGGTGGTGGTACCGATGGCGGTACAGGTGGTGGTGGCGGTACCGGTGGTGGTACAGGTGGTGGTGGTACCAATGGCGGTACGGGTGGTGGTGGCGGTACAGGTGGTGATGGTGGTACTGACAGTGGTACGGGTGGTGGTGGTACCGATGGCGGCACTAGTGGCGATACTGGTAGCGGCCTGTGTGGCAGTATAGATGGTGGGCCTGATGGAGGTACTAGTGGCGTTACTGGTGGTGGTACCGATGGCGGTACTGGTAGCCTGTGTGGCGGTACCGATGGCGGTACTGGTAGCCTGTGTGGCGGTACCGATGGCGGTGGGCCTGTGACAGATGGGCTGGTTGACAGATGGGCTGAATGACAGATGGGCTGATTGACAGATGGGCTGATTGACAGATGGGCTGATTGGCTGGGCTGTGTGACAGGTCCTCTTTATTGGGGGGGCCGTGTTGTGCACAGTACAGTACAAAACAGTATTGTCAGACAGACAATGATATCACTTACTGATCCCTACTCTTTCCTCTCACGATCGGTGTGTGAGGAGAGAGCAGGGATCAGATAGTAACAGCTACTATTTGTTTACATTTGTGACAGGCTGTGATTGGACACAGCCGGTCACCTGGTAAACAGCCAATTTCATTGGCTGTTTACCAATCAGGGAAGCACTGTGTCCAAGGGACACTCGCCTTCCTCGATCACTACTCTGGATGCCTTCGGCGGCGCGCAGGGAGCGCGCCGCCGAGTTTATTGTGACAGGTGATTGGCTGTGACTTTGACACAGCCGATCACGGGGTAAACAGCCAATAGAATTGGCTGTTTACCTAGATGGGGGAAGCGCTGTGTCCGAGGGACACGCGCCGCCGCCAATCGCCGCACTGCGCGCTCCTGCGCGCTCCTGCGGGCACACGCCGGCATGTTATCCTGCTGGACGTCATATGACGTCCAGTCAGGATAACTCAACCACTTCCCGGATGTCAATATGCTATTGACCGGGCGGGAAGTGGTTAAATGTCACTGGCAGGGAAGGGGGTTAAACACTAGGGGGTGATCAAGGGGTTAAGTGTGTTCCCTCGGTGGGTTCTAACTGTAGGGGGGATGGGCTCTCTAGAACATGACAGAGAGAAATCATTGCTCCCGATCACTGGGAGCAGTAGATCCCTGTCATGTTGCTAGGCAGAACATGCAAATGCCTTGTTTACATAGGCATCTCCCCGTTCTGCCTCTCCACGTCACAATCGGGGCCACTGGCAGACATCGAGTCCGCAGGACCTGCGGGCACAGGCGTGCCACCGGGGGCGTGCGCTCGCTAGCTAGGCGCCAATGACGCAATGACTTATGGGTAGGTCGTTTTGCGCATCTGTGCCACCTTGCAGACGTATATCGGCGTGAGCCGGTTGGCAAGTGGTTAACCTGTCTGAACCAAGATTCTGAAGCATTCCTGAGAGACCAATTGGTCAGTTCTGATATAATAAATTTAAAATGTCTCCTGGCTTGTTGCAGATTAAAGAGGGTTTCCTCATTGGGAAAGTCAGCATAGTGTTTTGAGCAATTGCCTTTGACTGCCTTTGGAGTTGTTTCAAGATATTATCATGTTTTCCCTGAGCTTCCCTAATGGCAAAAAAGGACTCTCCCCACATAAAGTCTTTAAAAGCATCCCATACCACCTGATTGGAAACTAAAGTTAATGTTTTCTGACCAATTAGTATCCAATTTTGGAGATACCTAATTCACTACCTTTTCTTCTCTCTCATCTGTGAGTAAAAAACAAAAGTGCCAATGAGTGGGGAGTGGTCAGAGCTGCCTCCCGTTAAGTATACAGTCCCTAAAACCCTTTGAGGGAAAGGTTGGTTGCCAAAAGCCAAATTGAATTTGGAGGTGTACTTGTGGGCTTGAGAAAAATGGGAGAAGGGCTTGACCCCAGGATTCTTCCCCTGTCAGATCTCAGTAACTATTGTTACATTTGTCCAAAAAATCAGATCAGAGTTGGGAGGCTATGCATTGGAGGCGTCCAGCATGCAATCTAGGATATTATTGAAATTCCCTGTTAGTATAGCCAGTAGGGGAAAAGGGAAATAATTTGTTCAGCAGGTCATAGAGATTTGAGTCTAAAAGGTTGGGGGACATGCCCGTTAACTAAGGCTACCCTTGGTCCAAAGAGCTGAACAGAATTGGTAACCGCGTGAATGTTCAGACAGGCAGTAACTGTAACTTGAAATTTATTAAAAAGGTGCAACGTTATAAGCCAAAATGTAAAACAGGCTCAGGATGACAAAAAACACACAAATACTGCAGAATAATATGAAACCGATTATTAAAACTGCACAAACATTAACTCTTTACTGCATTGTCTCTGTGGCTCAATCATGGTAACATGGTGGTTGTCTAGCATAATTTCTTTAAGACTAACTTGGATTCCAGCTGAGAATCACTATTTTAGTTAAATAGTTGAAAACACAAACAGCTGATTGTGATTATGTTCATAAACAGCTGTGCTCCCAGGGTAGCTCTGGTAACACAGGGGAACAGTGAGAGGGATCCAAGGTCCAAGTACAAGTTCCATCCCGCTGGAGCTGCGATATTCTGGTAGCAATTGGGGAGGTGCTTCCCACACTAAGTCTTCTGGAGAAGCTGCATGCTATTAGCTACCTGCCCAGATGCCTGCATGCAGGTTCTGACAATGAAACTCTGCACAACTGGTTGCAGATCACTTGTCAATTACCTCTACCTCATCAAGTGCTGTTTCTGCGCTACTGACATAGGGAAGTGGAGGAAATTATCTTTTCCTATGTGTGTCCAAGCAGCCAGGAAGTTAAGTAAAATAGAGCTATTGGGACTTGTGAGCCTGGTAATTAAATGGGCACTTGGTTACATCTCAACATTAGGTTTTAACTCTAATATTTACATAGAGGGAGCTAACAAAGTCATGTCTATGGTCAAATAACCATAACATTGTTTAAATCCAATAAATGACTGGGCTAATTGGATTTATAACACTGTATAATATTGTGACTGCCATTCGCAGTCAGCAAATGTTTTCTCTTCAAAATATATAATACAGTGTGTGTGTTTGCTTGGAGATTGCACATATTTATTAGTCTGATGTTTCCTGCCTCTTCCTACCTTGTCACTGCGGGTGATTTAATTTTTTTTCTGCAGCTGTGAAATCCAAACATGATGTTTAAGTTGTACAGATAACCTATTGTTACTTGGCTCTTCCTCCCTATTCCTGTAGGGCAGTCTCAACTCATAACCCCTAACTCTCCCAGCAGGTGTTATACAGCTAACAGTGTGCTCTGTCACATATCGATTTAATTTCACCAAACATACAAACTCAGATGCCTGTAGTTACAGTGATAGGTTGAACTAAAGAGTATTTCCAAAAATGTTCACTATGGATTATGTAACTTATGACTGAACAGAAAAGGATGGGTGGTAAAACGTCTTCAATACAAAAAAAATTAAAATCTATGTTGAATAAAAAAAAGACTAGTCAATGTCTTTTTACAGCACTGGAGAAATTCAGATTTCAGAATTTAGCTCTGACCAGCTGTTCACAGAGCATGTGAAGCTTAGTACTAGAATATTCAGCACTCATTATACATACAGTATATTGTCAAAAGTATTGTGACACCTGCCTTTACACACACATGAACTTTAACCCTTAGCAACGACCGTACGCACATATGCGGCCTCGGTTTTAGGGGGTTATACCAGGATGATGCATGCAGCTGCATGCATCATCCCGGTACCGTTTTTTAGAGCGGGCGGTCGGCCCTTCGGGATGACAACTGATGTGGCTAAAAGCCACTCGGTTGTTATCCCGGAGAAGCGGGAGGGGACGTCCCCTATCCCGCCGCCTTCTGCCGCTGTTCCTGGGCCTCCCGCCCCAGCGGGATGCGGGATGATTACATTCTTTGTGACAGCAATAAAAGTGATCAAATTTTTTTTTCAAAAGTGACAATGTAAAAAATAAATAACATAAAATATAAACAAGAAAAAAAAAAATTTAAAGCGCCCCCATACCTGCAAGCTCACGCAGCAAAGAAAACGCACACGTAAGTCACACCCACATATGTAAACGGTGTTCAAATCACACATGCGAGGTATTGCTGCGAGAGCAATAATTCTAGCACTAGACCTCCTCTGTAACTCTAACCTGGTATCCATTTTTTTTTAAAACGCTGCCTATGGAGATTTTTAGTCACTGTAATTTGTTACCATTACATGAGTGTGCGCAATTTCAAAGCATGACATGTTAGGTATCTATTTACTCAAAGTAATATCATCTTTCACATTATACAAAAAAATTGGGCTAACTTACCTGTTTAATTTTTTTTTATTCATGATAGTGTCTTTTTTCCTAAAAATTTTGTTTGAAAGACCGCTGCGCAAATACAGTGTGACATAAAATATTGCAACAATTGGCATTTTATTCTCTAGATTCTCTGCTAATATATAGATATATATATATAGATCTATCTATATATATCTATATCTATATATAGATATAGATATATATATATAGATAGATCTATATATAGATCTATCTATATATATAATGTTTGGGGGTTCTAAGTAATTTTCTAGCAAAAAATATGTATTTTAACTTGTAAGCAACAAATGTCAGAAATATGCTTAGGCATGAAAGGGTTTAATGGCATCCCAGTCTTATGCCCCGTACACACGGTCAGACTTTCCGCCAACAAAACGGTGGATTTTTGTTTGAAGGATGTTGGCTCAAACTTGTCTTGCATACACATGAATAAATGCTGACCAACAATTACGAACGTGGGAATGTTGTGACGTACAAGACGTACGATGAGCCGAGAAAAAGGAAGTTCAATAGCCAGCGCGGCTCCTTCTGCTTGATTCCAAGCATGCGTGAACTTTTGTGCGTTTGACTTGTGTACACAAGATCGGAAATTCCGATAACAAAGTTTTGTTGGCAGAAAATTTGAGAACCTGCCAGCCAACATTTGTTGGCAGAAAGTCTGACAAAAAATGTTCAATGGAGCATACACACAGTCGAACTTTCAGCCAACAAGCTCACATCCAACATTTGTTGTCGGAAAATCTGATCGTGTGTACGGGGCATTAGTCCGTAGGGTTCAATTTTGAGTTGGCCCACCCTTTGCAACTATAACAGCTTCAACTCTTCTGGGAAGGCTGTCCACATAGTTTAGGAGTGTGTCTATGGGAATGTTTGACCATTCTTCCAGAAGTACATTTTTGAGGTCAGAAGCTGATGTTGGACAAGAAGGCCTGGCTTGCAGTCTCCACTCTAATTCATCCCAAAGATGTTCTATCAGGTTGAGGTCAGGACTCGCTTATCCATGTCTTTATGGACCTTGCTTTGTGCACTGGTCCAAATCATTTGGTGGAGGGGGGTTATGGTGTGGGGTTGTTTTTTAGGGGTTGGGCTTGGCCCCTTAGTTCCAGTCAAGGGAACTCTTAAGGCGTCAGCATACCAAGACATTTTAATAAATTTCATGCTCCCAACTTTGTGGGAACAGTATGGGGATGGCCCCTTCATGTTCCAAAATGACTACACACCAGTGCACAAAGCAAGGTCCACAAAGACATGGATGACCGAGTTTGGGTTGGAGGAACTTGACTAGCCTGCACAGAGTCCTGACCTAAACCCGATAGAAAACCTTTTGGATGAATTAGAGTGGAGTGGAGACTGCAAGCCAGGCTTCTTGTCCAACATCAGTGCCTGACCTCATAAATGCGCTTCTGGAAGAATGATCAAACATTCTCATAGACACACTCCTAAACCTTGTGGACAGCCTTTTCAGAAGTGTAGAAGCTGTTATAGCTGCAAAGGGTTGGCCAACTCAATACTGAACCCTATGGACTAAGACCGAGATGCTATTAAAGTTCATGTGCGTGTAAAGGAAGGCATCCCAATACTTTTACCAAGATATGTCACCCACTGTTTACCTGCACAATGTCACTCTCACTATTTCCTATAAATACTGTATGTACCAGCCTCTGCTCAACAGTATGCCGTCATTGTCACTGTCATTATTTCTTAAGCAAGCCATAGATTATACAATTTTCTTTCCTTCCACCATGGATGGAAGCAGGGCCGCTGATAGAAATCACGGGGCCCCGTACAGCCTACCTGATGGGACCCCCTTCAGCCCCACCCCTGGTCCTTCCCCTGGTCCCTCCTTCAGCCCCACCTCTGGCCCTGCACCTGGCTCCACCCCAGACCATGCCTTGAAACAAAGTGCAGGTCTGTCTTTAAAATATATTTATCTTTCTCCGGCCAGTTATAAGTTTAATTATCCAAAAGAAATGCTGTGATGATACAAGAGATGTCAGAGACTGCAGACACGATACAAGAGATCAATGCAGCCTCACCAGTGCCCATCAATGCAGCCTCACTGTGCCCATCTCCAGCCTGATCAGTGCCCATCAATGCAGCCTCACTGTGCCCATCTGCAGCCTCACTGTGCCCATTTTAGCCTCACAGTGCCCAGCAATGCAGCCTCACTGTGCCCATCTGCAGCCTCACTGTGCCCGTTTCAGCCTCATCAGTGCCCAGCAATGCAGCCTCACTGTGCCCATCTGCAGCCTCACTGTGCCCGTTTCAGCCTCATCAGTGCCCAGCAATGCAGCCTCATTTTGCTATCAATGCAGTCTCACTGTGCCCTCAATGCAGCCTCACTGTGCCATCAATGCAACCTCACTGTGCCCATCTGCAGCTTCATTTGTGCCCATCTGCAGCCTTGTCTGTGCCCATCAATGCAGCCTCACTGTGCACATGTGCAGCCTCACTGTGCCCATCTGCAGCCTCATCAATACCATCAATGCAGCCTCACTGTGCACATGTGCAGCCTCACTGTGCCCATCTGCAGCCTCATCAGTGCCATTAATGCAGCCTCACTGTGCCATCAATACAGCCTCACTGTGCCTTCAATGCAGCCTTGCTGTGCCCATCAATGCAGCCTCGTCAGTGCCCATCAATGCAGCCTTGCTGTGCCCATCTGCAGTCTCACTGTGCCCATCTGCAGCCTCACTGTGCCATCAATGCAGCCTCACTGTGCCCATCTGCAGCCTCGCCAGTACCTTGATTACACAGAGCGAGTATCTCCCGCTGTGTCATGGAGCTGGGGTCTGAGCTGTTCGGCGGCCGTCCACTGTAACAAAGCCCCGCCTCCTAGACCATGATAGACAGAACACTCATTCAATTTTCTGGCATTGGATCAGTGTTCCGTCTATAACAGTTTAGGAGGCGGGGCTTTGTTTCAGTGAATGGCCGTCGAACAGTTCAGACCCCAGCTCAATGACACAGTGGGAGATACCCATCTCCCACTGTGTTTGATTACACAAGCGGAGGGAGGAAGAGGAGGGAAGACTTTGCACTTAGATTGGCCCTGGGTGGACCTGCTGAGTGGGGAACAGAGCAAAGGCCCATGAATGGGTGGAGATAGATAAATCCCTCTGCCAGGAAAGGCAGGCTGGGACTTGAGCCAGCACTGACATGCGGTACGGCCGCGGAAGTGACAATCCTGAAACACAAGAAATAGTCCCTCCCACACACCCACAAGAACATCTACAGAGAGGGACCCAGATAGTTACAAAAAAAACACAGATATGTCAGAGCAGATGGGGGGGAGGCGGAGGGGCGCTGGGTAAAGATTTTTTTTATTCTGCATTCATTCTTCTCTGTCAGATTGCCCAGGCCTCCGTGCTGGCAGGGCCCGGTGCAACAGGGCCAGTTGTACTGGCTTATCAACGTCACTGGGTGGAAGGAAAGAAAATTGATCAATTCACCAAAGAACACAGTCGGTGTTAACAAGGGAATCCTTCCCACAGAGCTAGTGTGTTCTGCTGGCAGAGAGCCTTCCCTGCCAGCAGGACACATTGATTACTGTGGGCTGCTATAGCTGCCGGCAGTGATCCCATGCAAGAAATCTGAGAAGCTGACAGTACTGAAGCCGATTGATGTATCATCTTCAGTACAGCTTACCCATAGATGGATTGAATCTTGGCTGGTCCCTGGTGAATCGGCCAAAATTTGATCCATCTATGGCTGGCTTTACACTTTTGTTCCATATCCTCTTCAACACATAACGTCTTACTCTCTGCTATTTGTCAACAAGCCCCATTCCAAAGCTTCCAACTCCTTTTCATAGCTACTTCTTTGATCACTTTTGTGCCAGTGGCATCAGATGAATCATATAGTTTTGGTAGAGCCTTCCTTACTTATCATGCTCAGATACTGACACAGACTCATTTAACTTCTTTTCCCACAATCCTTTGAGCTTGCAAAAGCCCCTGGACTCCTGGACACGTCTAGGGGAGGCCACAGGGACCACATCTGATGAGGTACAGGTGGCTGGGCATGTGATCTGCTGCCACATGTTTGGTCCGCCACTGTTAGTCCAGACATGCAGGCAGCCATGCTGGGGCCTAATAGCATGCAGCTCCCATGGAACATCACAGGTCATTATTCTCCTCCGGCAGGACTTTACTGCTGCAATGAATAGCACTGACATAATGCCAGATGAGCTCCATATCAATTCAGTTATACTGAATGTTACCTGGCATCATTAAATGTGGTAGACTGTCTACATCCATTGTTGGAAAGGAATTACTGAAGGTGTGGCTCTGGATTAAAGTTGCTTGTAAGCGATTTAAAGTTATGCCATTTAGGTGCTGCCCCAGACAGGAGGGTAATGCCGCGTACACACAAGCGGAATGTCCGACAGAAAAAGTCTGATGGGAGCCTTTCATTGTATATTCCGACTGTTTGTATGCCCCATCGGACTTTTTCTGTCGAAAATTCAGATGGACTTAGATAGGGAACATGTTCTATATTTTTCCGACGGAACTAATTACTATCGGAAAAAAAGTTCATCTGTATACTGTTCCAACGCACCAAAAACGACGCATGCTCTGAAGCAAGTACGAGACAGAAGCGCTCAGTCTGGTAAAACTAGCGTTCGTAATGGAGATAGCACATTTCTCATGCTGCAAATTCTGTGATATTTTAATGCAGCGCATTCTTTTGTGCTTTATAATGCTAGAATAATAAAGTTGTTTTGCTGCTGATATTCACACAGAGTTCTCACAAATGTATTTCTTTATTATTTCTCGTGATCTCATGAATAATCTTTTATTTTTTTAAAGCCAGATCTCCAGAATAATGTTTTGAATTATTTTTTATAGTCATCTTTTTTATTATTTTTTATTTCATCAAGATCTCCTTTTTTTTGGATTATTAAAAAATAATGTTCTAGTGATCTCCATAATTTTTTTTGTGTGTCAAGTTACCACAATGACATTATTATCTTGTATTTTTTATTAACCTCAAGGAGGTTGGTATTGGTGTCCCTTGTTAATTTGACATTGTATTTTTGAAATGTACCTGCCTACTCACAAACAAACTGCCCTATTTTTAGAAAAACACTTAGGCAAGTATTTTCAGAAAATAAAATCTCCATTTATTCTGGGTAACAAAATAAAGAGGAAGGCAACGCTGGAGAAACTTTTGGAATTTGCGAAGCCTTTTGGCCCCCAGGGCAGACATCAAGTCTGTGGAAAATAAAATTGTTAGCTTGAGGAGTCCATATAATTTGGAGCCCAATCTGGTCCAGGACTCTAGAGATTAGGACCAGCAGCAGATGACATATATGTCCCCAGGCTGTGGTACTACACCAGCCTAGGTCTTCGGTCAGACCAGACTGAACCCAGGCCATTACTTTCTTCTCTTCACTGCAGCCTTCCCTCCACGCTTCCCTGCAGCCTTTCCTGCAGCCTTATTTGGAGGCTGTGGCTCTGGTGGTGGACTTGTGGCAGGAAGAGGAGGAGGAGGAAGATGGGTGAGCTCATATACATGGCTGTTCTCAGTCAGCTGGCCCCTCAACCTATTCTGAAGGGCCTCACCAAAAATTCCCTCACAGAGGAAGCATTGGCCCTCCTCCAATTTCACCAATCTAGTGGCTAGATAGCAGCCATAGGCCTCTTCAGCGTGGGGGGGCTTCTGAGAACATCACTTGCTTCCCTAATGAGTCCCAGTGCTGCCTCCTCCATGATCGTCCCCTTCCTGGGCTTTGTTGTAAGGCGGAGTGGAGGCACCTGGGATTGGGTGAGGCTCCTACTGGGCCCAGCCCCTTTCTGGCTGACACTGGGCCCACCCACCTCCTGGCTGACACTGGGCCCGGCCAACTCCTGGCTGACACTGGGCACGGCCGCCTCCTGGCTGACACTTTCCAGACCCTCCTCCTGGTTGAGCTCATCCTGTGTATAAAAAAGGGACCTAAGACTATCATTCTGACCCCAGCATTTTTTATTCTTGTCCCAAACATTTTTGGCCAGTACTGTCTATTGATATGTAAATCACTTTGTTTTAAATCATTAATTTATTATCAATTATAACATCTAGTTGACATCATTAATATTAGGACAATAAATATGTATAAAAATAATGTACCTGGCTCCAGCTGGGCGCATCCACTTCTTCCAGGATCAGTTTGTTGAAGTACCACAGCCTGGGTACATACACTTGCGCTGCTGCTGCTCCTGATCAGAGTGATTTCTGGATCTTATTATGCTCCTTCTTATACATGTTCCTCAAGATCCCAATTTTCTTATCCAAGAACAGGATGTTTGCATCGGGGACCCGAGTCTTCACAAATTCCAGAAGTTTCTCCAGCGTTGACCTCCTAGCTTGTTTATTATAATATAAGCTGTGTTTCACCTCCCACATATTCCTCATCTCCCTGTACCTGTCTATGAAACTGGCCATGAATTCTGGGTCCTTAAAGTGATTCATATTTCCTGTAAGACAATACACAAGACAAAAACACTAATGTCACGTACCTGGTTGGAGTCTGAAGTGACAAGGTCAGCCTCTCTTGTATCTCCAACCCGGGTCCCGCTAAGAGTGGAGACAGAAGGACCCAAGGGATAGGAGGAACACGAGTGCCTGAAGATGTAGCCCTGGAAGCTAGAAGCAGATGATGCGACTTTGGGAATGCAGCAGGTCGCAGCAGGTCACAGGAGCGGAGTTGCAGACACCCGGGATACAGTGTGGAGCCAAACAGGAGACAGAAGCGAAGTCACAGGAATAGCCAGGTTCAGCAGCAGGCGAGCAGCAAGGTACCAAATCATCAGGCAGGAGCCTGAAGATCGGCCTGCATCTGTTACAAGTCAGTGCGCCCTTAAATAGACTGTCTGGTGCCAAAGGGATGTGCGGACATGCTCCTATGGATGCGCACACTCCTTCATGCACGCGCATTGGTGCGTGTGTGGTCCGCAAAGTCTCTCGTGTGCGCACGCGAGTGCACCCGAAGCACAACAATATTTCTCTTACATTGCCCCCTCCTTATGGGCAGCCTCCGGATGCCCTTCAGGGGCTTCTTCTCTGGATGGCACTGAAAAAATGCATGTACCTTTTGTGGGGCATGTACACCAGAAGCTGGTTCCCAAGAATTTTCCTCAGGCCCTTCCACTTTATCAGGAACTGTGTTTGGGCTCTCCTGGTTCTACAATCTAGAACAGCTTCCACTTCAAATTCTTCAGTGCCCCCGATGAGCAGTGGAGGAGGATTTTCCGTATCCTGGTTGGTAAAGGGATTGGGCACTGATGTTTTGAACAGAGAGATATTGAAAACAGGGTGAATTTTTAGATTCCTAGGTAAGACTAGTTTGAAGGCCACAGAGTTGATCTTTCTCCTTAAAGGAAAGGGGCCCAGGTACTTCGGACCAAGTTTCTTGGAGGGACACTTAAGTTTTAGATTTGCAGTGGATAACCAGACCTTGTCCCCTGGTTCCAGACTCAAGTTACCCCTCCTCTTCCTGTCAAAAAAATTCTTATTAGTTTCCTGGGCTTTAGCAATGGTGTCTTGAAGCAATTTGTTATTGGAGTTGAAAAAACTCAATCTGTCTTCAACAGCAGGCACAGAAGATTCCACGGGTATTTCAGGCAAAAAAGAAGGTGACCAATCATCCTGTGAGAACGAGGAGAAACAACGCAAATTTTGTTCTAAAGTCTGGCTGGTTCTCTCTGGTTCTCTCCATTTGTTTGAGGATGGTAAGCAGAGGACAGACGGAGTTTGATGTTCAAAGCTTCACAAAGGGCCCTCCAAAATCTGGAAGTGAACTGGACCCCTCCATCAGAGGTGATACCATGAAGTCTCACAATCTCTTGGATGAAAGTGGAGGCAGTCTCAGTGGCAGAAGGGGTTCCTTGTAAGGATACAAAGTGTGCCATCTTGGTTAGACGATTGACCATGACAAATATGGTGGTAAACTTCTCAGACAGAGGGAGCTCCACAATGAAGTCCATGGATATCATGCTCCATGGTTTCTTAGGCACAGGAATTAATTCCAGTAGACCCCAAGTTTTGGTTCGATCAGTCTTGCTGCGTTGACAGGTTACACAGGATTTGACATATTTACTACAGTCCCGTATTAAGTCTCGCCACCAAAAAGAACAGGAAATGAGATCAGTGCTCTTGTGGATCCCAAAGTGGCCTGCCAAGGGGACGGTAACCCTAAACTGTTCCGTTGCGAAGATCTGTTCATTATGGTAGTAGAGCCCATCTTTAAGCTGGAGAGATAAGTCCTGAGATGGGGGTGATCCAACAAATCAGCTCTTATTTGAGTCATCAGGTCTGATTGAAGAAGGAGAAAGTTCTTGGCCGATAAGATAGTGTCTGGTTCCGAGGGTCGAAGAGGATCATGGAACATGCGTGACAGCGCATCTGGTTTACCATTCTTTGACCCAGGCTGGAAGGTAATATGAAAATTGAAGTGGGAGAAGAACAACGCCCATCTTGCATGCCGAGGTCTAAGTCTTTTAGCTGTTCTCAAGTACTCAAGGTTCTTGTGGCCGGTGAAGATGAGTATAGGATGAAGAGCGCCTTCTAACAAGTAACGCCACTCCTCAAGGGCAGCTTTAATGGCAGCAGTTCCCGGTCTCCTACGTCGTGGTTCCTCTCAGATGGATTCAATTTCTTGGAGAAGGATACAGGATGGAGTAATGATTTAGGACCCTGCCATTGTGATAATATGGCTCCTACTGTGTTTTCAGAGGCGTCCACCTCCAGAACGTAGGCCAAGGATGGATTAGGATGCTTCAGGATGGGAGCCGAGGTGAACAAGGCTTTCAACTGCTCAAAAGATGCTTGTGCTTCTGGACTCCACCGGAAGGGAACATGCTGTTTAGTTAAATGTGTAATAGCAGAGATAATGCCAGAAAATGTCTTAATAAATTTCCTATAGAAATTAGCAAATACCACAAACCTTTGTACCGCCTTTTGGTCTGTAGGAGCTGGCCATTCTAAGACAGTGGTGACTTTTTGGGGATCCATGGAGATACCATCAGCGGAGATGACGAGCCCCAGAAACGGTATTGTCTCTCTTTTGAAGTCGCACTTTTTGCCTTGGCATAGAGGTGATCTTCCCGAAGTCTACTCAAAACCTTCATCACATGGGTGCGATGTATTTCAATCGAGTCAGAGAAAATAAAAATGTCATTGAGATAAACTATGATAAACAGGTCAAGAAAGTCCCAAAAAACGTCATTAACCAGGTGCTGGAAGGTGGCTGGGGCATTGCAGAGGGCAAAGGGCATGACTAAGTATTCAAAATGCCCAAAGCGTGTCCTAAAGGTTGTCTTCCATTCGTCTCACTCCGTGATCCGAACCAGATTGTAGGCACCCCTCAGATCGCATTTAGAAAATACTTGTGCTCCTCGCAGTCTCTGGAACAATTCAGGGATTAATGGAAGTGGGTACCGGTTTTTGACAGTTATTTTGTTAAGATCACAATAGTCTATACAGTGTCTCAGGGAGTGATGCTTTTTCTCCACAACGAAGATACCGGCCCCTGCTGGTGAGGAAGAGGGCCGAATAAACCCTTTTTCCAGGCTTTCATCAATGTATTTGCGCAAGGCCTCCAGTTCGGGTTCTGAGAGAGGGTAGATCCGGCCGAAAGGAATCTGTGTTCTTCTTATTAAACACGTCCAAGAATCAGTGGTATGCAACGGGTACTAACTTCATAGTTTCAGGGTCAGGGTGGATGCCAAGGAGAGAAGCGGAATTAACAGTGCTTCCCGGGTAGCAATGTCTCTGACAATACTTGGAAGAGAAGGAGACATTTCCAGTGAGCCAATCAATATGAGGGTTATGGACCTTTAGCCAAGGTAATCCCAGAATAACAGGGAACAAGGGGGAAGTTATGACATCCAAACGGAGGAGTTCCTGATGTTCCGAGGAAGTCTGACAGAGAATGGGTACAGTCTCTTGTGTAACTGGCCCTGACTTAAGACCAGAGCCATCCACAAGATGTACAGTAAAACCCTGCCTCTTGGTGCATACAGGAAGTTGATGCAGAGTAACAAAGGCTGAGTCTACAAAACAACTGCAGGCTCCAGAGTCTATAATTGCGGTTACAAGAATAGTCCTTCCCGGTAACTGGAGCTGGAGCAGAAGAGGGAGATGAAGCAGATCCCTCCCAGACAGATGCATCATGTGAGGCAGGGCAGAAGCGGGCTTGGCAGGACTATAGGACAAGTCTGAATGAAATGGCCTGCCACTCCACAGTAAAAGCACAGTCTATCATGTTGTCGCCAGAGGCGTTCGGAAGAGGACAGAGATGGCCTTGGAAGGCTTCCACAGGGAGGTTCATGGTGCTCCTTACTCTTGTGAGGCACCCTTGGTATTCTGGTAGTAACTGCAGAAACAGAAGCAATAGTTCTTGGGGGTGCAAGTGGTTTGGTGTTAGCCTTCTCAGATTGCCTTTCACGTAGCCGTCGGTCGATTTGGACGACGAGATGGATCAGGTCTTCCAAAGATGAGGGTACCCCTACACAGTCAAGTTCGTCCGTTAGTGTGTCAGAGAGTCCAAGACGAAATTGGTGATGGAGCGCAGCTTTATTCCACTGGGTATCCATACTCAAAAAACACAGAAGTCCGCTACATAGTCCTCTACGGGTCTTAAGCCCTGTTGGAGTTTATCAAGTGTGGATTCAGCAGTCTGCTGAAAGAAAGGATAAGAATAAAGCTGGGACATGGCTAAGAAGAAGGAGTCAGAGGTTGTCAGAGCCGGATCATGTTGTTCTCTAAAATGATGAGCCCAGGAAAGTGGTTCATTCTGTAGGAGCGCAATGATAAAATCCCACTTTAGTGTTTTCAGATGAGAAAGTTCGAGGCAGCAAGGAAAAATAAAGTTCACAAGCATTTTGGAAGGTACGAAACTGTTTGCGATCCCCCGAAAAACGCTCAGGCAAAGGCACTCTGGGTTCAGGAGGAAGGACGGTTTCACTGAGCAGGCAAATGTCTGTTTGCACAAAAGAACTCACAAGAGCAGGAGGGGTTGAGGCAGGTGGGACATCAAGCAGGTTCGGTAGTCGACCTTCCATCCGCCCAAAGTCTGCTTGAAGACTCCTTACAGTATGGGCTAATATAGAAATTGATCGGCAGATGTCCATAAAAGGTGAGGCCTCCCTTTCAGACTCTATTGCTGGCTGACCGATATTATCATGTACCTGGTCGGAGTCTGAAGTGACGAGGTCAGCCTCTCTTGTATCTCCAACCCGGGTCCCGCTGAGAGTGGAAACAGAACGCATGCCACACGCCTTCCCGTGACGCATGCCACACGCCACTGCAGGGTTCCCCTTAATATCCATACCAGACCTGAAGGGCCTGGTATGGAATTTAGGGGGACCCCCACGTCATTTTTTTAAAAAATTTTGCCGGGTTCCCCTTAATATCCATACCAGACCTGTAGGGCCTGGTATGGAATTTAGGGGGACCCCCCACGTCATTTTTTTTTAAATTTTGATTCGAGGTTCCCCTGTAGGGAATTCCCATGCTGTTTTTATCAATGAACTTTTATGTGTCGGACCGGCAATGCATTAATAGCCACGAGTAGTTTTAAATGACTTTTTTTCTTTTGAAATGTCATTTTGCTGTCAGACTGTTCTAAACACGGGAAACATGCGCCCCTTTACAGGCATACTATAGACACCCCCCAGCTATGAAATTTAAAGGGATATTACACTTTTAGTGTTTCACTTTAAGCATTATTAAAATCACTGCTCCCGAAAAAACGTCCGTTTTTAAAACTTTTTTGCATTGATCCATGTCCCCTGGGGCAGGACCCAGGTCCCTAAACACTTTTTATGACAATACCATGCATATAAGCCTTTAAAATTAGCACTTTTGATTTCTCCCATAGACTTTTAAAGGGTGTTCCGTGGCATTCAAATTTGCCGTGAACACCCCAAATTGTTCGCTGTTCGGCGAACTTGTGAACAGCCCATGTTCGAGTCGAACATGAGCGACTTTCATGTTTGTGGGCACATTAATCGGTCATAGGAAACATTGTTCGCTCATTAAATATAATGTTTTGGGCAGATACAGGTTAAATACATTTGGTCATGCCTATTTGTATAAAAATATGTTTTGTACATTGCTGTCTAGATGTGTTTGTAACTAGAATGAAATGCAAGCTTGATTCCGTGTAATGTAAGGAGAGGACACTCAGCAACTGTTTACAGATCCGGACTCAGGAGCACTAGTGTGGGACACAAGAACAAACTTTTTAAGGTGTCCCACACAGGTGCTCCAGTGGATACTTGGGGTGTGCCCATGTGTGAAAATTGTTACAAAAAGGTAAGTATTCCAGCTTTGGTAAGGTACAAAATCATGTCTTCAGCTTGGGACTCTGCCCAAAACAGACAATTGTACCCCACTTCCCAGCAATGTTTCATATTCCTATTTCTGGACTCAAATATCTGTGTGCTAAGTATACCTTTTGTTTGATTCTCATAGGGGAGAAACGACTTGGAGGACACCACTCAGAGGACACCAGGAACCCCCCACCTGAGAAAGAAGGGGAACTCAGAAAAACACCACACCCCAAGGATCTGGAGGAAGGAGGTGGAGGAATTTGGTGAGATTGTCACCACAACAGGTGAGTGTCTGACACCCCAGCTTCAGGTAATATATGTATGCCTGCATATTTCTAATACATGTTTTTACTCAAAATTTTAGGTGATGTGCTGGCTGTTGAAGAGCAAGCTGAACATTTCACAAGTGACAGTGCACAAAGGTTACACAGTGTTGGGGAGAATCTGAATTTCTTCCAAATGCCACCATTTTAACATTTGTTGGACTTTACAAAAACTTTTTTTTTACATTTTAAAAGCCAAATTTTGAAGATGCACATGGTGTGTCAACATGTGCTATCTGCAATCAGGGGATATCAATGTACGCATTTTGTGGGTACAACCCCTTCCTCGTAACTCTAGTAGGTAAGAGGAAAGGGTTGCACCCCCAAAACAGGCCCATTGATCCCCCCATGATGGGAGAGCACATGTTGACACATGTTGACATTAGGCATGGGATCAGGAGGGAAATACCCATT
Organism: Aquarana catesbeiana; assembly: GCF_042186555.1. Lineage (NCBI taxonomy): Eukaryota > Metazoa > Chordata > Amphibia > Anura > Ranidae > Aquarana > Aquarana catesbeiana. Next base: position 389,920,548 of record NC_133324.1, read on the forward strand.
TTGACTCCCAAATTGTGTGCATCTTCAAAATTCGGCTTTTACAGGGGTGACATCACCCCATCTGATGAAGGCAATATCAAGACATTTTTGACACTATAATGTCTGATATTGCCTTCAGTTTTTCTACATTGAACTTTGTAAGTTCCAGAAGTGTGTATGTTATGTTTAGAAACATGCCTGTTTATATAAAAAAAAACACAATTGTAAAAAAAACTTGAGAAAAAAAAATATTTTGCATGAAAATTTTATAATGCACATGTGAATGTGCACAGAGTAAAAAGTTTGATAATCAACAATGTGTGGCTTCTTCTTCCAACGCTCAATACCAGTTTTTGAAGTAATTTTGTGTTTACAGTGACAATGGGGCTTATTTACTAAAGGAAAATCCACTTGGCACTACAAGTGCACTAGGAGAACCTAGGAGACAGCCAAAAAAAAAAAAACACAAGCAATAAAGAAAATTCAAGATTTTATCAGATTTTTTTTAATTAAAAAAATATTTACACATTGTCTGGCATAGTAATGGCCCCCCTACCCATAAAATAATTTACATATTTCTGTATTCATATTTTCGAACTTCACGGGCGCTTTGGGGTGCCCAGCCAGGACGGCCAGTGTCCAGGTCTGTCAGGGGATTCTCAGGAAGTCCGGCCTCAGGCCCAACTGAGGCAATATAATTTTGGGCATTTTTTCTTAAAAAATTGTGCAATATGCAGCAGGATAAGATGATATAGTTGATTTTGTACTCCGTCATTTGTATTGCTGTCAGAAACAGGCGGAACCGGCTGGCCATTATCCCAAAGGCATTCTCAATGACTCTTCTGGCTCTGGCCAGCTGGTAGTTAAAAACCCTCCTCTCCGGGGTGAGGGTCCTCTGAGGGAATGGCCTCATCAGGTGCTCACCCAGACTGAATGCTTCATCAGCAATAAAGACTAACGGGAGTCCTTCAACGTTGTCTGCATCAGGTGGCAATGCCAGGCCACCAGTCTGGAAATGTTGGTAAAACTCCATCTGGTTGAAGACTCCTCCATCTGACATCTGGCCATTCCTCCCCACATCCACATAGAGGAACTCATATTGTGCTGAAACCACCGCCATTAACACTATACTAAAACAGAAAACAGAAAAAAATCTTAGTACTTTTGCACAAAACATTGCAAGCAGATTAGACACAAACATTCTTGACTGACATCAGTATAACATTTATTTTAAGGAGTATTTCAAGACAAAAATATAAGGCACACTTATCAGATTCCTCCCCCCCTCTGATGACCCATTGTAAAAATTTTAGGGGGGGTTTGAGCTGAGTTTGGGACCCAAAAAAAAGCCTCTGGCACTCTGCCTGAATTTAACGACAACAATAACATTTGGACACATTTTAGGGGGCGTTTAGGATAAAGCACTACAATGGAGCTGACAAAATACATTGTTAAGTGACTAGGCTAGGTGGGTATGGGCCCAGGATAGCATGCTGGGGAGGTTAGTGAAGGCAAATATGCATATAGGCCAAAAAAGGAGCATTAAAAGATTACAGCATGCATGAGGACAAAGGGGACATTCACAACATATTACAATCATGGTAATTAGGGAATGATGAAAGAAATACAATACATTAGCAGACATTAAATACATAGAATGTGATGTTAAAGGAGAAAACTTACCTTAATATAGTCCGTCTGCAGGACCTGAATAATAGCAGAACAGGTCTCTGGGATAATGATCCCCAGAACCTGGGGGGAGATGCCTGTTGAGAACTTGAGGTCCTGTAGACTTCTCCCAGTCTCCATGTACAGCAACGTGGTGACTAGCCTCTGCTCCGGAGTGATGGCTTTCCTCGTGCTCCCTGCTAATATAAGGGGTCAGCAAAGCCAACAGATGGTGAAAAACGGGGTCTGTCATCCTGAGAAAGTTCCTGAAATCATCAGGATTATTCTCCTGGATCTCACAAAGCAAAGGCATATGAGAGAATTGGTCATGCTGGAGCAACCAATTCATGGTCCATGAACCCCCCCACCCTGTTCATGGACTGGGCTTGGGTCCAAGTATGAACCCCAACACAGCACGAACTCTACGACAAGTACGTGCCCACAACATGGTTTCAAAATGGTCCACTGGACAGAACACACTGAAGAACTGCAAGGCCTGTGAAGAGCAATCTGAAAATCAGAAATGAGCGGACAAGAACACACTGAAAAACAGATGCGAACTGACTACATGTACTGAAAAGCAGATACAAACCCACAAGCACAAACGGAAGAGCAGTAATGGACTAAAAAGCATGAAAGCTGAAAAGCACGAATCATCTCTCACCAAACTTCTACTAACATGAGATAAACATGAGATTATCAGAAGGAGCCCAAAGGGTGGCACACTGGCTATTGAACTTCCTTTTTCTAGTCCTGTCATACGTGTTGTACATCACTGCGTTCTTGATGGTCGGACTTTGGTGTGACCGTGTATATGCAAGACAGCTTGAGCGGAATTCCATCAGAATTCCGCTGGAGAAACCTTCAGAGTTTATTCCGACAGCAAAACCGCTCGTGTGTACATGGCTTTAGAGTTAAAGCCATTCTGGGTTCTTTTGTTTTGGTGGGTTTTCTTTGGGTAGAACTCCCTACTCCTGTGATATAAAAAAAAGACAGTGGTCCAGAGCCTGTGGCCAGAGAGAGTGGATGAGAGAGACAGTCCCCAAGAGGCTAGTGCCCATAAGGGAAAGGATCGGAGTACTGCACCCGTGAGGAGTGAAGGAATGTCACCTACTGCGAGTACTACCGTTATATAAAAGGTCATCCTGACCTGGGGGTCATTCCTAAAGTTTCCAGCACTGGGGAATGCCACTAATGGATCATATTCATCCTATTCATTATACATGGACTCTACCTTTGCAGGTATCCCGTGCCAGCACATAGCCTGAGTTAGGGTTAGGGATGTAGGAATAAAAAAAAAAAAAAATGATGTTCTCGCACAACTCACATAATGGACTTTGTAACATTTTTGCACTTTTCTAAGTAAATCTTTTGAAACATGTTCCATGCTTGGCACACGTCCTGAATTTGGTGGAGCAGCATTTCTTGCCCAGGTACCCAGGCTTACAAGATCTGCTGAAGCAGGCCAGAAAAGTCTGTGGTCATACAATGCCAGTGTTCGGCTGGCTGACATTCAGCAGGAATTCAGCCTGCCCACCAACCGCCTCATTTGTGACATGCCCACCAGGTGGAACTCAACATTGGCAATGCTGCAGCGGCTGCACACAAAGCAGAGGGCTATCAATTAATACCTGTGTGAGTATGGCACCAGGACAGGCTCAGGGGAGCTTGGCTTCTTTTTGCCACTCCAGTGACTACTGATTAGGATGCATGCACTGTCCTGTCACCATTTGAGTTGGCCACAAGGATGGTGAGCAGTGACAATGCATGCATCAGTGACACTGTCCCTCTAGTCTGCCTGCTGGAGCACACGCTTCTTGTATCACCTTATCCCATCCCCTACGTGTGCATGTAGGTGTTAGTTTTCATATTTGCTCTTTAAGCAAATGATTAATTCTCTCAATCAAACCTGCTGCTTGTGGATGATAGGGGATGTGAAACACTCAGTGACTCGATCTACTGACTACTTTGGTGGATCACCGTTTCAGTACCTGGCTGGAAAGCTGCTGCAGTCCATACTCTACCCTGAGTGATTTTGGCTGATCCATCTGTAAACCAGGCATTTTGTTTGTTTTCATCAGACAACTCAACAAAAGGAGAGGCTTCCTTGAAAGGTGATTCTCCCACTTGCATTGGAGGCAACTCAGGAACCTTTGATTTAAAGTCCACATGTCTAGCCAGTTGTTGTGATATCTGACTGGGATCCTGAGGCGAGATTTTAGCCCTCTCACTTAAGTATCATTTCCATTTCTGTAGCGTCTGTTTTTGTGCCACACTTGTATGAGCTTTCTTGTCTCACCCACCCAGAAATTGGTAGGTCAGTCCTCACTGTCACCAACTGCTGCTTTGTTATTGCTTCCACATGTTGTAAAGCAGTGTAGGCAGCCAGCAACTGCTTCTCCAAAGGGCTGTACTTTCTCTTTGCAGCGGTGAACTGTTTGAACCAGAATCCCAATGGTATCTTCCAATCCCCCGATCCCCCTGACACAGACCCCACGACATCCCATGTTCAGTTGCAGTCACATCTAGTATGAAAGGCTGATCTGGTTTCAAGGGGCCTAAAGAGTGATGTGTTCTTTCAGTCTCTGTGGCAGTGTCTAGTGCCAACTGCTGGTCTGGTCCCCATAAGAATACAGTCTTTTTCTGAGTGACATTGTAGATTGGCCTGAGAACTCTGAGCCTCTTTCACATTTTTGGGAGGCTTCAATGCTGCAATAGAGTCTAATACAGGTTGTTGAATAGTCTTGATGGGCCCAGAACAAATCATTCCTAGAAATTTGACACTTGTAGCTGGTCCTTGAATCTTTGTAGGGTTAATGGCCCATCCTCTGTTCTGTATATGAGCCAGCACTGTAGTCAAGTCTTGTCTTACTTGTCCTTCTGTGTTACCAGAGAGCATGATATCATCAATGTAATTATATAGTTTACAGTCCAGTTTTGGTAACATAGCTAGATCCCTGGCTACCAGACCATGGCAAATTGTTGGACTATGCAAATAGCCCTGAGGGACAACATTGACTGTATACTGTTTTCCATCCAAAAAAAAGCAAATTGATCTTGTGATTCCTCATCAATAGGAATAGAGAATAAGGCATTCCCTAAATCCAGTACTGCATTCCATTCACAGTGTTCAGCTAAAGCTACAAGTTAGTGTAGTGCGTCCTCCTCACAGTGTTCAGCTAAAGCTACAAGTTAGTGTAGTGCGACCTCTGAACAGTGTTCAGCTAAAGCTACAAGTTAGTGTAGTGCGCCCTCTGAACAGTGTTCAGCTAAAGCTACAAGTTAGTGTAGGGCACAGTGTTCAGCTAAAGCTACAAGTTAGTGTAGTGCGTCCTCCTCACAGTGTTCAGCTAAAGCTACAAGTTAATGTAGTGCGACCTCTGCACAGTGTTCAACTAAAGCTACAAGTTAGTGTAGTGTGTCCTCTGAACAGTGTTCAGTTAAAGCTACAAGTTAGTGTAGTGCAGAGTGTTCAGCTAAAGTTACAAGTTAGTGTAGTGCGACCTCTGCACAGTGTTCAGCTAAAGCTAAAAGTTAGTGTAGTACGTCCTCTGAACAGTGTTCAGCTAAAGCTACAAGTTAGTGTAGTGCGTCCTCTGAACAGTGTTCAACTAAAGCTACAAGTTAGTGTAGTGCACAGTGTTCAGCTAAAGCTACAAGTTAGTGTACTGTGTCTTCCTCACAGTGTTTAGCTAAAGCTACAAGTTAGTGTAGTGCGACCTCTGCACAGTGTTCAGCTAAAGCTATAAGTTAGTGTAGTGTGTCCTCTGAACAGTGTTCAGCTAAAGCTACAAGTTAGTGTAGTGCACAGTGTTCAGCTAAAGCTACAAGTTAGTGTAGTGCGTCCTCTGAACAGTGTTCAGCTAAAGCTACAAGTTAGTGTAGTGCGACCTCTGCACAGTGTTCAGCTAAAGCTACCTGTAGAAGGTTGGTGGTGTTTTCCTGATCCTATCACTACTGCAGGCAGCTACATTATTTACACGTTAGTGTAGTGCGTCCTCTGCACAGTGTTCAGCTAAAGCATCCTGTAGAAGGTTGGTGGTGTTTTCCTGATCCTATCACTACCACAGGCAGCTACATTATTTTAATGTTAGTGTAGTGCGTCCTCTTCACAGTGTTCAGCTAAAGCTACCTGTAGAAGGTTGGTGGTGTTTTTCTGATCCTATCACTACCGCAGGCAGCTGCATTATTTTAACGTTAGTGTAGTGCGTCCTCTGCACAGTGTTCAGCTAAAGTTACAAGTTAGTGTAGTGCGTCTTCCTCACAGTGTTCAGCTAAAGCTACAAGTTAGTGTAGTGCGACCTCTGCACAGTGTTCAGCTAAAGCTACAAGTTAGTGTAGTGCGTCCTCTGAACAGTGTTCAGCTAAAGCTACAAGTTAGTGTAGTGCACAGTGTTCACTTAAAGCTACAAGTTAGTGTAGAGCGTCCTCTGAACAGTGTTCAGCTAAAGCTACAAGTTAGTGTAGTGCACAGTGTTCAGCTAAAGCTACAAGTTAGTGTAGTGCGTCTTCCTCACAGTGTTCAGCTAAAGCTACAAGTTAGTGTAGTGCGACCTCTGCACAGTGTTCAGCTAAAGCTACAAGTTAGTGTAGTGCGTCCTCTGAACAGTGTTCAGCTAAAGCTACAAGTTAGTGTAGTGCACAGTGTTCAGCTAAAGCTACAAGTTAGTGTAGTGCGTCCTCTGAACAGTGTTCAGCTAAAGCTACAAGTTAGTGTAGTGAGACCTCTGCACAGTGTTCAGCTAAAGCTACCTGTAGAAGGTTGGTGGTGTTTTGCTGATCCTATCACTACTGCAGGCAGCTACATTATTTACACGTTAGTGTAGTGCGTCCTCTGCACAGTGTTCAGCTAAAGCATCCTGTAGAAGGTTGGTGGTGTTTTCCTGATCCTATCACTACCGCAGGCAGCTACATTATTTTAATGTTAGTGTAGTGCGTCCTCTTCACAGTGTTCAGCTAAAGCTACCTGTAGAAGGTTGGTGGTGTTTTCCTGATCCTATCACTACCGCAGGCAGCTACATTATTTTAATGTTAGTGCAGTGCGTCCTCTGCACAGTGTTCAGCTAAAGCTATCTGTAGAAGGTTGGTGGTGTTTTCCTGATCCTATCACTACCGCAGGCAGCTACATTATTTACACGTTAGTGTAGTGCGTCCTCTGCACAGTGTTCAGCTAAAGCATCCTGTAGAAGGTTGGTGGTGTTTTCCTGATCCTATCACTACCGCAGGCAGCTACATTATTTTAATGTTAGTGTAGTGCGTCCTCTTCACAGTGTTCAGCTAAAGCTACCTGTAGAAGGTTGGTGGTGTTTTCCTGATCCTATCACTACCGCAGGCAGCTACATTATTTTAATGTTAGTGCAGTGCGTCCTCTGCACAGTGTTCAGCTAAAGCTATCTGTAGAAGGTTGGTGGTGTTTTCCTGATCCTATCACTACTGCAGGCAGCTACATTATTTACACGTTAGTGTAGTGCGTCCTCTGCACAGTGTTCAGCTAAAGCATCCTGTAGAAGGTTGGTGGTGTTTTCCTGATCCTATCACTACCGCAGGCAGCTACATTATTTTAATGTTAGTGTAGTGCGTCCTCTTCACAGTGTTCAGCTAAAGCTATCTGTAGAAGGTTGGTGGTGTTTTCCTGATCCTATCACTACCGCAGGCAGCTACATTATTTTAATGTTAGTGTAGTGCGTCCTCTTCACAGTGTTCAGCTAAAGCTATCTGTAGAAGGTTGGTGGTGTTTTCCTGATCCTATCACTACCGCAGGCAGCTACATTATTTTAACGTTGGTGTAGTGCGTCCTCTGCACAGTGTTCAGCTAAAGCTACAAGTTAGTGTAGTATGACCTCTGCATAGTGTTCATCTAAAGCGACCTGTAGAAGATTGGTGGTGTTCTCATACTACAGGCAGGCAGTTGATTTTGCTAGCTGCAGTATCAATATATATATATATATATATATATATATATATATATATATATATATATATCCCAGCTTAGTGCAGCTGCATCTAACTGCAGGCCATTAGTATGTCTGGAAGGCCAACAAGGAGAGGCAGACAGTCACAAGCCAATAAAAGAGGACAAGCAGGCTCTGTGTCTAGAGGCAACAGTGCTGGTCATGGAGATGGTGCATCCTCATCAGCACGTGGCCATGGGACATGCTTGGCCTTTTTTCCGGCAGCTGGGCGTGTTGAGCCGCAACATGCGGAAGACTTGGTCGAGTGGATGACCAAGCTGTGCTCATCCTCCTCATCCTCTCTCACCCATGCTCAGGGTACTTTGTCTGGCAAAGCAGCTGCCAACGCGGCCTCTTCCCTCGGCTCAATGGCATCAGTGACTCCTTCCCTAGCCCCACCATGTCCTCCTGAGGAGTCCCTCGAACTGTTTGACCACAGTGTTGGGTACATGCTTCAGGAGGCCAGCGTTTAGAAGGCTCTGATGATGATACTGAGCTAGATGAAGGCAGTAACGTGAGCACGGACAGAGGGGGTGCCCAAGAAGGACAGCAATCTGGCAGTCATGCTCCCCCTGCTGCAGCATACTGCCACGTTTGCTCCAGTGATGAGGAGGGAGGGGATGATGAGGTCACTGACTCAACGTGGGTGCCTGATAGGAGAGAGGAGGAGGAGGAGGCACATCAGCAACGAGGCAGGATGCCCTTCAGGGGCCAGCCTAAGGGCAGCACACTGACTGCATCACACTGCAAATCTCTGCATGTGCAGGGCGCTGCTGTCTCTGTGCATTGTTCCAAAAGTTCTTTGGTGTGGGCTTTTTTTGAGACGAGTGCATCAGATTGCACCGCTGCTATTTGCAACATATGTCTCAAGCGTATCTCGCATGGCCAAAACATCTCCCGCTTGGGCACCACATGCTTGACCAGACATATGTTGACCTGCCATGCAGTTAATTGGCAAGCGTATCTAACAGACCCACACCAAAGAACAAAGAGGACCTCTCCTTGCTCCTCATCAGCTGAGATCTCCAACCCCACTAAACCTTCAGTCCTCTCTGAGACCTGCACTGAGAGGAATGAAGGTGTAGAATTAGGTGTGTCACAGCCAAGTACTTGTGGGCAATCTGCTTTCTGTACACCAAAGTCAGATTGTACCAGGCAAATTTCCCTGCCCCAGCTGCTGCACTGCCGAAAGAAGTTCGCTCCCAGCCATCCACATGCCCAGTGGTTGAATGCTATCTTGGCAAAATTGCTAGCACTTCAACTGCTACCTTTTCAGTTGGTAGACTCTGCCCCTTTCGTGAGTTTGTGGAATGTGCAGTTCCTCAGTGGCAGGTACCCAAACGCCACTTTTTCTCACGGAAGGCGATTCTGGCTCTCTACCGGAATGTGGAAGGCAATGTCCATGCCTCGCTGGACAGGGTGGTCAGCGGTAAGGTGCATATTAACGCTGACTCATGGTCCAGCAGGCATGGACAGGGACGTTACCTAAGTTTCTCTGTGCATTGGGTTACTCTGCTGGCAGCTGGGAAGGATGCAGGACAAGGTGCAGTAGTGTTGGAGGTTGTTCCGCCACCACGCCTCCAAAATGCCATTACTAATGATTCTGACACACCTCTCTCCTCCACCCCCTCCTCTTCTTCTTCCTTCATGGCCTCTTCCTGTGCTTTGTCCTCAGAACCAGCGGTGCTCCGTAGGCGTTCAAGGGGCTACTCAAGTATGCAGGCCAAAAGATGCCATGCGGTGCTTGAGCTGGTGTGCTTGGGGGACAGGAGCAACACTGGGGCAGAGGTTCTGTCAGCTCTGCAGGGGCAGGTTCAGAAGTGGTTGACGCCACGCCAACTTAAGGCAGGAATGGTGGTTTGCGACAATGTCACCATCCTCCTCTCCGCCCTACGACAGGGACAAATGACCCATGTGCCCTGTTTAGCTCATGTCCTTAACTTGGTGGTGCAGCGGTTCTTGGGCAGGTACCCGGGCTTACAGGATGTCCTGAGGCAGGTCAGGAAAGTCTGTGTGCATTTCCGCCGGTCATATAATGCCAGTGCTCTGCTGGCAGACCTCCAAAAGGAATTTAACCTGCCCAAGAACCGCCTAATCTGTGACATGCCCACCAGGTGGAACTCAATGTTGGCCATGCTGCAGCTGCTGCACACGCAGCAGAGGGCCATCAATGAGTACCTGTGCGACTATGGCACCAGGACAGGGTCAGGGGAGCTTGGTTTTTTCCCCACACCAGTGGGCCATGATCAGGGATGCATGCACTGTCCTGTCACCATTTGAGGAGGCCATGAGGATGGTGAGCAGTGACAGTGCATGCATCAGTGACACTGTCCCCCTTGTCTACCTGTTGAAGCACACGCTGCATGGAATAATGGACAGGGCACTTGAGGCAGAACAGAGGCAGGAAGAGGAGGACTTCCTTAGCTCTCAAGGCCCCCTTTATCCAGACAGTGTTCCTGCGTGCCTGCCGATCACACAGGAAGAGGAGGAGGAGGAGGAGGATTGTGTCAGTATGGAGGTGGAGCCTGGCACTCAGCATCAGCAACAGTCTTTAAGGGATCATTTACAGTCCCAAGAAACACATGGACTTGTAGGTGGCTGGGAGAAGGAACAATACTGGCTGGCAACCCTCCTTGATCCACGTTACAAGGGTAAGGTTGCGGACCTTATCTTGCCATCGCAGAGGGAGCAGAGGATGAAACATCTTCGGGAGGCCTTGCAGAAAGGTCTGTGCAGCGCGTTCCCAGAGACTGGGAGGTTACAAACTCCTGTTTCTGGACAACGTGTTGCTGAGGCTTCGGTCAGTCAAAGAAGGAGTGGTGGAGAAGGTAGCCATCTGACCGATGCGTTCAGACAATTTTTTAGTCCGCAGCCCCAAGGTATGATTGGTTCCTGCAACCATCGCCAGCGTCTGTTTTACATGGTGCAGGAATACCTAGGGGCAAGATCTGACTTGGACACCTTTCCCACCGAAAATCCTCTGGGTTACTGGGTCTTGAAGATGGATCACTGGCCAGAGCTTGCACAGTTTGCAATTGAGCTACTGGCCTGTCCCGCATCCAGTGTTCTTTCGGAACGCACATTCAGTGCTGCTGGAGGCTTTGTAACTGATCACAGGGTGCGTCTGTCCACCGACTCGGTCGATAGACTGACCTTCATAAAAATGAATCAGTCTTGGATCACCACCAGCTACCAAGCACCTGATGCTGATGCAACTGAATACATTTTTTTGAAATGTCAGATCCCTTCAAGACTGCCTATGCAGATGCTGAGTGACTATCCTGTTATACTGAGTAATTATCCTCTTCCTCCTCAATGATCATGATGATAGCTTGTAAGAACATTTTTGGTTCTGGGCACCCCCAGTCTTGCCACCAGTGCCTAAGGCCCAATTTTTCAGCCCCTGTTTAACAGGGGCATGTAATTACAAATTTTAATGCAATTCTTTGCAGCAGGGCTAGTTCCTGCGCTCCAACTAGAGTATCTGTGAGGGGTTGCAGTGTTGTGGCACCAGCACCAGTGCCTAAGGCACAATTTTTCTGCCCCTGTTTAACAGGGGCGTGTAATTACAATTTTTGATGCAATTCTTTGCAGCAGGGCTAGTTCCTGTGCTCAAACTAGAGTATCTGTGAGGGGTTGCAGTGTTGTGGCACCAACACCAGTGCCTAAGGCCCAATTTTTCAGCCCTTGTTCAACAGGGACATGTAAATAGAATTCTTGAGCTAATATTTCACAGCAGGGCCCGTTTCTGCACCCACCAAGAGTATCTGTGAGGACTTACAGTGTTGTGGCACCAGCACCACCACCACCACCACCACCACCACCAAAGGCCCAATTTTTCTGCCCCTGTTCAACAGGGGCATTTAATTACAATTCTTGATCTAATATTTCACAGCAGGGCCCTGTGAGGGCTTATAGTGTTGTGGCCACAACAACACCTAAGGCCCAAATTTCTGCTGAGTATATAGGGCAGGCCCCTACTTTCAAACATCCAACTTACAAACGACTCCTACTTGCAAACGGAAGGAGACAATAGGAAGTGAGATGAAATCTACCCCTAGGAAGGGAAATTCTCTCCTGTAAGAGTTAATATGGGAAAACCGTTTCTCCTTTCCACTGATGCTTTATCACCAATCCTTGTTTCACAAAAAAACCCACATTTTCAAAAAACATTTGTCATTGGGACAAAAAGTGAGGTGAAATCTTCTGAAGAGGAGCACAGACAGCAAAACAAATGTCACAGGGGTGATAACCCTTCCCTATGCTTTCCAAAAAGCTTAAAATAGATTTTTTGGCTGGAGCTAAACACGTTAAAAATGTACCAGTTCAAAATTACAAACAGATTTTACTTAACAACAAACCTACAGTCCTTGTATTGTTTGCACCGCCTGTATACTGCTGTTCAGAGTATATAGGGCCTGGGGGCCCCACACCTTTCCTTTTTTAATTTGGGTGCGGGGTTCCAATTAATATCCATACAAGACCCAAAGGGCCTGGTAATGGACTGGGGGGTACCCATGCCATTTGTCTCACTGATTTTCATCCATATTGCCAGGACCCGTCATTACATTAAAGCCGCAAGCAGTTTTAAATGACTTTTTTTCCTTTAAAAATGACATTTTGTGCAGGGACTGTTCTAAGCACGGGAACCACGCACCACTTTACAGGCGTACTATCGACACCCGCCAGCTACGATATTTAAAGGAATATTTCACTTTTTTTTAACTTTAAGCATCATTAAAATCACTACTCCAGAAAAAACGGACATTTTTAAAAGTTTTTTTTGCATTGATACATGTCCCCTGGGGCAGGACCCGGGTCTCCAAACCCTTTTTAGGACAATACCATGCAAATTAGCCTTTAAAATGAGCACTTGGGGTTCTAACGTTCGTGCAAATTTTTGGTCCGTTCACAGGTTCTTGTGTGAACCGAACCGGGGGTGGGGTTTGGCTCATCCCTACTCATAAGTAGGTAATTTAAGCTTCAAAACCAGAGAACAATCATATAAGAGAAGAGACACAGGTTTCATGCAGGACATATGATATGAGGTAAAAGACTCAGAAAGGCACCTAATGACATACATAAAGATAAGGAAATGGGGAGATGCATCATGATCAAATGTAGCACAATGCCAACATAATCTAAGATGCGGTAGTTGGCATAGGGGTCCCAAATTCCAATCGATCCCAAGGTTCCCATACTTTACCAAATTGGAGGATAGCATCATGTACTGAGGCTGTTAGATATTCCATCCTCTGAATTTCAGCCACTAGATGTAGAAATTTGGACCAAGGAGGAGGTGCGTTGGATAACCAGCATATAGGGATAAGCCTTTTGGCAGCCAACAAAATATAAGAAAGAAGCCTATTGGCTTTTTTGGTTATGCCAGAAAAAGGGAGACCCATCAGATAATTCAAGGGATCGAGCAGAAGGGACACATCCATCACTTTCTGTATTAGGAGCCTCACCTCATGCCAGAAGGGTTGGATCATTGAACATTGCCAAAAAATATGAAACAAGGAGCCTGTATCTGTCCCGCAATGCCAACGCTGCGAGACTGAGGGATCATATTTATGAATTACATCAGGGGTTTTATACCAAAACATGAGGATCTTCATGGACGTCTCCATTGGGTTACACAATTGGAGGACTTGGAGGTAGAGGACCAAATCCTATCCCATACTTGGACCGAAATAGGTCTGCCTATTAAATCGGACCATCTTCTCATATAGTGGTGTGTGGTCTCGGTAAGGGATGTCGACTCATGGAGGATACGATGAATGGAGGATATTAAATGCAATTGATGGGGTCCTTGAGCGCAAAGGTATTCAAAGGTGGATGGTTGGTCAAGAGTTAAGGTTGGGGATTTAGAGTGAAAGAAATGTCTAACCTGCAGATAGAAGTGGAAAAGTTGAGGGGGAATATCAAATTTCTCACATAAAGTGTTGAAGGTATGTCGTTTTTGCGTGATAGGATGTACTAGATCTCGGAGTTGGAAAAGGGGGATATTGAGCCACGGGAAGACCCTACCTAGGGACTAGGGATGAGCCGAACACCCCCCTGTTCGGTTCGCATTAGAACATGCGAACAGGAAAAAAATTTGTTCGAACACGCGAACACCGTTAAAGTCTATGGGACACGAACATGAATAATCAAAAGTGCTAATTTTAAAGGCTTATATGCAAGTTATTGTCATAAAAAGTGTTTGGGGACCTGGGTCCTGCCCCAGGGGACATGGATCAATGCAAAAAAAACTTTTAAAAATGGATGTTTTTTCAGGAGCAGTGATTTTAATAATGTTTAAAGTCAAACAATAAAAGTGTAATATCCCTTTAAATTTCGTACCTGGGGGTGTCTATAGTATGCCTGTAAAGGGGCACATGTTTCCCGTGTTTAGAACAGTCTGACAGCAAAATGACATTTCAAAGGAAAAAAGTCATTTAAAACTACTTGCCGCTATTGCATTGCCAGTCCGACAATACACATAGAAGTTCATTGATAAAAACGGCATGGGAATTCCCTACAGGGGAACCCCAAACCAATTTTTTTAAAAAAAATTACGTGGAGGTCCCCCTAAATTCCATACCGGACCCTTCAGGTCTGGTATGGATTTTAAGGGGAACCCCGCGCCAAAAAAAAAAACGGCGTGGGGTCCCCCCAAAAATCCATACCAGACCCTTATCCGAGCATGCAACCTGGCAGGCCGCAGGAAAAGAGGGGGGGACGGGAGAGCGCCCCCCTTGCTGAACCGTACCAGGCCACATGCCCTCAACATTGGGAGGGTGCTTTGGGGTAGCCCCCAAAACACCTTGTCCCCATGTTGATGAGGACAAGGGCCTCATCCTCACAACCCTGACCGGTGGTTGTGGGGGTCTGCAGGCGGGGGGCTTATCGGAATGTGGAAGCCCCTTTTAACAAGGGGACCCCCAGATCCTGGCCCCCCGTGTGAAATGGTAAGGGGGTACTTTTAGTACCCCTACCATTTCACTAAAAAACTGTCAAAAATTTTAAAAATGACAAGAGACAGTTTTTGACAATTCCTTTATTTAAATGCTTCTCCTTTCTTCTTTCTTCTATCTTCCTTCATCTTCTTCTTCTTCTGGTTCGTCTGGCTCTTCTGGTTCTTCCTCCGGCGTTCTCGTCCAGCATCTCCTCCTCCCGGCGTCTTCTATCTTCTTCTCCTCGGCCCATGGCTCTTCATCTTCTTCTCTTCTTCATCTTCTTCTTCATCTTCTTCTCTTCTTCTCTTCTTCATTTTCTTCTCCGGGCCGCTCCGCATCCATGCTGGCATGGAGGGAGGCTCCCGCTGTGTGACGGCGTCTCCTCTTCTGACGGTTCTTAAATAACGGGGGGCGGGGCCTCCCGGTGACCCCTTATTAAAGGGGGCATCCAGATTCCGATAAGTCCCCCGCCCGCAGACCCCCACAACCACCGGCCAGGGTTGTGGGGATGAGGCCCTTGTCCTCATCAACATGGGGACAAGGTGTTTTGGGGGCTACCCCAAAGCACCCTCCCAATGTTGAGGGCATGTGGCCTGGTACAGTTCAGGAGGGGGGGGCGCTCTCTCGTCCCCCCTCTTTTTCTGCAGCCTGCCAGGTTGCGTGCTCGGATAAGGGCCTGGTATGGATTTTTAGGGCGTTTTTTTTTTATTTTGGCATGGGGTTCCCCTTAAAATCCATACCAGACCTGAAGGGTCTGGTATGAAATTTAGGGGGACCCCCACGTCATTTTTTTAAAATTTTGGCCGGGGTTCCCCTTAATATCCATACCAGACCTGAAGGGCCTGGTATGGAATTTAGGGGGACCCCACACCATTTTTTTTTTTAATTTTGGTTCGGGGTTCCCCTGTGGGGTATTCCCATGCCGTTTTTATCAATGAACTTCTATGTGTATTGTCGGACCGGCAATGCAATAGCCGCGAGTAGTTTTAAATGACTTTTTTCCTTACATATAAGCCTTTAAAATTAGCACTTTTGATTTCTCCCATAGACTTTTAAAGGGTGTTCCGTGGCATTCGAATTTGCCGCGAACACCCCAAATTGTTCGCTGTTTGGCGAACTTGCGAACAGCCAATGTTCAAGTCGAACATGAGTTCGACTCGAAGCTCATCCCTCCTAGGGACATACTATCTGGTATGAGTTGGTTGAACAGTATATTTACAAGAGGAGAACAGGGTGAGGCAAGGTGGTAATCCTTGAGGCATTTACGCCAAATGGTTAAGGTGAAAATCATTGGAGCAGTATGAAAGGGCTAGTGGTCAACTGGTCAACTTGTCAATTGGTCAAGTGCGCCCCCAAACCTTTTCCTTGCTCGAGCTGGACTCACACCAGGAAGGTCATTCAATCAATTGGGTAAACAAGACACCACACAGCACGTTGGATATCGAGAATACAAATGTATTATATCTTTTCACATGTTATATAGGGCAACAATTCATTATACATCATTAGGGGCAAACCAAGGGGCGGTCCCTTAGTTTATCCAATCACAAGAGTACAAGTATCACAAGTTACATGTTATATGACATATGCATAATATTTCTGCTAAATGACGTGCTTAAAAAAGTACCTAACAAAAGTACCCAAAATGCCCTTTATCAAAATATATTTTCTTAGCTTAAATTCCGAGAAAATTAATAATATAGAAATAACCTTTTAAGATACTTTCGATAAGGTGCCTTTTGGCTTTAGGCCCAGGTTTGCGGTGGAATATTCTAACTTGTTCCCGTACTTATATTCAAATATTCTCACCGCAGGTACGGTACTTTCCTGTTTTTGCAGATAGCTAGCTTAGTAAATTTCCACTTAACATTATAAAAGCCTTCCATTAGCATTTCATCTATCTTATATAAAAAAGAAGTTCAGGCCCCTTATCTAAAGTATATAGTGAACCAAAGTGCAGCCATTTTCCTTACACAGTACATTGAGGTTTGAGAGTGGGATCTAAGGATTGCGGGGTGCCCCAAACCAGGGAGCTCGGATGAACCGGGTACAGCACTCCCTTTTCAATGGCCGTCCACTGATTTGGTGCGAACAAAGAAGACCACGAGACAATAGCCCTTAAGTGTGAAGAATAGTAATATTTAATAATGTCCGGAGCACCCATTCCCCCCTGGATCTTGGGGCAAAAACCACAGAGCTTGCTATGCGATGGGCCCTGTCCCCCCATATGAACTTTAGAAAACTTCTCTGAAGTGCTTTTAGTTGAGAGGAGGGCATAGCAATTGGTAGTGTTTCAAAGTGATATAATAGTCTGGGTAGAATGGACATTTTTAAAACATTGATCCTGCCCAGCAGGGATAGGGGATATTTTGTCCAAGCTGATAGGGATTTATTGATGTCTGAAACTAGAGGCGGGAAGTTAGCAGAGTAGAGAGAAGAGTAGGAATGGGTGAGAATAACACATAGATATTTGAGGGAGGATTTGCACCACCTATAAGGATATGATTCATTGAGTTGTGATAGTAAGGGTAATGGGATGTGTATGGGTAGAGCTTCAGTTTTACAAGTGTTAACCTTATAACCTGAGATGGCTCCAAAAGAAGCCAGTAGTGTATGTAGTGAGGGGAGATATATCAGTGGATTAGTAATAGTGAGCAAAATGTCATCTGCAAAAAGTGACAGCTTATATTCCCCCTGTCGCATCACCACCCCACGAATATGCGAATGAGTGCGGATGGACTCGGCCAGGGGTCCTAGACATAAAATAAAAAGTAATGGTGATAGAGGGCACCCCTGTCGAGTTCTATTTGTCATGGGGAAGCTAGGCGACAAGAAGGATGACATCTGCACTTGGGCTGTAACTGTTGAGTAAAGAGCTTCTATAGCTTTTAGAAAAGGGTCTCTAAAACCATACGTCTTTAAAACAGTGAACATATAAGGCCAACTCAGTCTATCAAAGGCCTTTTGTGCATCTAAATCAATGTCCGCCTTGAAGATCTGTCCAAAAGGTCTATTGAGTCAATCGTATGATGAGTATTGTCCCCCGCATGCCTACCCGGGACAAAGCCCACCTGGTCTCTGTGAATCAGTTTGGGGATAAGTCTAGATAATCTGGTTGCAAGGATTTTGGTAAATATTTTATAGTCTGAATTTAAAAGAGCTATAGGCCTGTAATTATCTGGGATAGAGGGGTCTTTGCCCGGTTTTGGGATGACAGATATGTAGGAGTGGGAAAATTGTGGATGGGGAGATGTACCCTTAAACAGGGAATCATAGAGAGTCAGCATGTGTGGAGACAGGATGTCAAAGAAGGATTTGTAGTAAAAGTAGGGCAGTCCGTCGGGACCGGTGATTTATGTAGTGGGAGTTTCTTAACTATGGCCAAGAGTTCCTCAGCCGTTATATCTATATTCAGACTATCTAAGTCTTCTGAAGATAGTTTTGGGAGTTTTATGTTGGAGAAAAAGGTCTCAAATTTTTCCTGAGTGAAATTAAAATGGTTTTCCGGGGTTAGGCAGTTGTATAGTTTATGATAAAATTTGCCAAAAATGTTTGACATTGCACGGGGACAGTGTGCTCTAGATCCATCTGCCTGTTAGAGGAAATCAGGAAATGAATTAAATGGGCGTGGGTGTAATTTGTTGATTAGCATTCTATGGGGTTTATTCGAATATTCGTAAAATTTTTGTTTTGTCCACAATAAAGACCTGGCTACCTTGCCAAGTTGTATTAGTTTGATTTGTTCCTTGAGAGAGGTGACCTTATGTAGTTTCGACACTGTGGGGCCATACAATAGCCTTGGCTCTGCAGTAACCAAAGCGGATGTAAGGGACTGTATAAGTTTATTTCTATCTCTCTTTAAGTGAGAGCTTTCAGCTATGCAAGCACCTCGGAAAACAGTCTTGTGTGCCTCCCACAGCGTAGAAAAGTCGGAGACTGACCCTAGGTTACATTGGAAATATTCTTCCAGATTCTTTGCTAAGATAGTATGTGAGACTTCAGATTGCAGGAGGTGATCATTTAAACGCCAATGACAAGATTTATTGTAAGGTCTATCATAATGGGAGCATGATCCGACCATGTAATAGGCGATATGTCAGATTCGATCACATATGGGATGAGTGGAGCTGAAATAAAGAAATGGTCAAGACATGAATACATTTTATGAGCTGAGGAGTAAAAAGTGAACTGTTTAGTGGAGGGATGTTTGATCCTCCATGAGTCGAAGAGTTGATGAGACCTTATACACTTGCGAAAGGAATTGGCTTGGGATATAATCTTTTTAGAAGGTGTAGTATTAAGGAGGGTTTGTCTGTCTCTAGTGGGTGACATAACCAGGTTGAAATCCCCACCAATGATCATAAAAGGTTGTGAGGAAAATTTAGGGGAGTCAAAAAGTTTGTTGAGAAAATCAATCTGGCCTGTATTATGCCGCGTACACACAATCGGGCTTTACGGCAGACTTTGCTCGGCTGACTTTTCGCCGGACTTTGTCGGCTCCTTGTGCCGGACTTAAAAAGGGATGGACTTGGACACACACGATCACTGCAAAAGTCCACTGGTTTGGAACGCGGTGACGTACAGCACGTACGACGGGACTATAAAAAGGAAGTTCAAGCCCCACTACGGCACCCTTTGGGCTCCTTCTGCTAATCTCATGTTTATCTCGTGTTAGTAGAAGTTTGGTTAGAGACGATTCGCGCTTTTCACGCTTTAGCTTATTTCGATTATTTTCTGTGGTTCAGTTTGTGCTTGTGAGGTTGGTATCTGCTTTTCAGTGCATGGTGGTCAGTTCGTAACCTGCCTTGCAGGCCGTTCTGGTCCGCTCGTTCCTGATTTTTAGGTCGTTCTTCATAGGCCTTGCTGTTCTTCAGCGTGTTTGTTATAAGTTTGTTTGTTTGACCAGCCGACCGTTTTGAAGCCATGTCACGTGGACGTACTTGTTCTCGAGTTCGTGCTGCGTGGGGACTTGGTGTTGGGGTTAATACTTTGACCCAAGTCCAGTCCATGAACAGGGCGAAGAGGAGTTCATGGATGAAGAATTGGTTGCGCCAGCGTGACCAATTCTCGCATATGCCTTTGCTCTCTGAGCTCCGTGAGAATAATCCTGAGGATTTCAGGAAGTATCTCCGGGTGATGGACCCCGTTTTTGAGCGCCTGCTGGCTATGCTGACCCCCTATATCAGCAGGCAGGATACCTGCATGAGGCAAGCCATCAGTGCAGAGCAGAGGCTAGTTGCCACGTTACGTTACTTGGCGACTGGGAGAAGTCTTCAGGACTTGAAGTTCTCAACAGGCATCTCCCCCCAGGCTCTGGGGATAATAATCCCAGAGACTTGTTCTGCCATCATTCAGGTCCCGCAGAAGGACTATATGAAGGTAAGTTTTATCCTTTAACATTACATGATATGTATTAAATGTTTGATAATGTATAGTCTAAATGTCCTCCTTACCTATTACCATGCTTTGAATATGCTGTGAATGTCCCCTTTATCTTCATGCATGCCTGTTTTTTTACATTATTCATTTATTGCCCTACATGCATATTTACATTCAAGAACCTCCCCACCATGTAATCCTGGGTCCATTTATATTTCTAGCCTATAGTCCCTTGAACAATGTATATTGTCAGCTCCATTGTACTGTTTGACCCTCCCCCACCCCTCAAATTTTTTAAAATGTCAGGTGTGTTTTTCTCCCTAATTAGACCCCCTCCCCCACACTCACATGTTTTAAAATGTCAGGTGTGTTTTTCTCCCTAATTAGACCCCCTCCCCCACACTCACATGTTTTAAAATGTCAGGTGTGTTTTTCTCCCTAATTAGACCCCCTCCCCCACCCCTCACATGTTTTAAAATGTCAGGTGTGTTTTTCTCCCTAATTAGACCCCCTCCCCCACCCCTCACATGTTTTAAAATGTCAGGTGTGTTTTTCTCCCTAATTAGACCCCCTCCCCCACCCCTCACATGTTTTAAAATGTCAGGTGGGTTTTTCTCCCTAATTAGACCCCCTCCCCCACCCCTTACATGTTTGAAAATGTCAGGTGTGTTTCTTAACCTAATTAGAACCCCTCCCCCCACATTAAAATTGATCAATGGGCCATCAGAGGGGGTGATTAATCCTATAAGTGGGCCTTATGTTTGTTCTAATTTAAATACCAAACACACATATTAATAATGTTTGACTGCTGTTGTTCAATAATGTTTTTGCGTAATCTGATATCCAAGTTATGTTTGAAATTCCTTATATTAATTTTTTTTTCACTTCACAGTTTCCTTCCAGTACACAGGAATGGCAGACTGTGGCCTCCCAGTTCGCTGACCGTTGGGACTTTCCCAACTGTGTCGGGGCGATTGACGGGAAGCATGTCCGCATTGTGCCACCACCGCATTCGGGGTCTTATTTCTACAACTATAAGGGGTTCCATAGTGTAGTTTTGATGGCGGTGGTCTCGGCACATTTGGACTTTCTGTTTGTGGATGTGGGGAAGAACAGCTGGATGTCTGACGGAGGAGTGTTTGCACAGACAGAGCTGTGCCAGCATCTCATGACTGGTGGCCTGGGATTGCCACCTGATGACCAGAATGTGGATGGACTCCCCTCAGTTTTTATCACTGATGAAGCGTTTGCTCTCGGTGAGCACTCGATGAGGCCGTTCCCCCAAAGAACACTCACCCCTGAGAGGAGGGTATTTAATTACCGGCTGGCCAGAGCAAGAAGAGTTGTGGAGAATGCCTTTGGGATTCTGGCCAGCCAGTTCCGTTTGTTCCTTTCAGCCATAAATCTGGTGGACTATAAAATAAATCACGTCATACTTGCTTGCTGCATACTACATAACTTTTTACGTAGACATTCTGCTACATATCTAACCTCTGTTGGGCCTGAGGCCGGACTTGTACAAGATCCAACAATGACAGGCCTGGAAATTGGCCGTATTGGCTTGGCCCCCCGAACCGCACGTCAAGTGCGTGAGCGATATGTGAATTATTTTAATGGTCGGGGGGTCATTGCTATTCAAGAAGAGCTTTAATTTTACAAAATAAAAAATAAAAAATGTTTTTCCAAAAATATCTTGGTTTTATTCTTGTTTGCATTTAGTTTGGTCTGTCTCCTATTGCACTTGTAGTAGTGGCAAGTGCATTTACCTTTAGTTAATAAGGCCCTTTGCCACTGTAACCACACACAAATTTAATAAACATCTCATTGAGAAATAATCAGCCACACACATTGTAGTAGTAAAAACATTTTACTGTGTGCACATTGAAAGGTGCATTAATTTAGATTTTTTTTTTTTTTGTTTTAACAAAAATAAATTATTTTGTATAAAACTTTATTAAAGGCATATTAAAACAAAAATACACCTTGTTTAAAATCTTCAAATTCCCAACAGTCTTTTGAAAAACATAAAAAAAACCCAAAGAACTTACGAAGTTCAACATTTGAAGAACGGTGCTGGTGATGTCACCCTTGTAAATAGAAAATTTTTAATATGCTCAAAATTGAGCATTACAAAAGGGTCAAGTCAACATGTGCTATCTCCCATCATGGGTGAGCAATGTACGTGTTTTGTGTGTGCAATCCCTTTGTTCCTCTCACCACTCAATAATTTTGAGGATGAAGGGGTTGCAAACACAAAACAAGTACATTGCTATCCCATGATGGAAGATAGCACATGATGACACACCGTGTGCATCCTAAAAATTTTTGGTTAAGGCAAAAAATTGGTAACATTTCTATAAGAAAGAAACTTCACAAGGAAATGAAGAACATGATTGATGTTTTTAGGCCAAGCATTATTATATTCTACCCAAAACATCAATCATGTTCTTCATTTCCTGTTGCATGGAGTCCAGGCGAAGTTGCATGGTCTGAATTTGTTCACGCATTTTATCAATCCGGCCATTCCACAGCATTATCTGGCCAATCAGTCTTTGGGCACTGTCTGTGGTGAATGGCTCTGCCGCTTGGCCTTCCACAACCAGAAGCTCACCTAAAATGTGTTAAAAAAACAAGGGTTAAAATATGCACGCCTAAATACATTACCTTATGCTGGGGTGTCAGTCACTCACTTGGTTGGGTTGAAAGGTCGCACACTTCCTCCATCTCTCCTTCCTCCAGCTCGTCGGGTGGGCGTGGTCTTTGGATGGGGCTATCTTCAGCCTCAGGCTGGTGACTTGGGGGGGTCCTGGGATCCTTGGACTGTTGTCTGAGTCTTTTCTCCCCTATGATAAGTCAACAAAAGGTATAGTTAAAACACAGTGTTATTTTAGATTTTTTAAAATAATCTGAAATGTTGTTTAGGAGTTATGGACAATTGCCTTTTTTGGTCCTCCAAAAATTAGAAGACAGGATGAACATTCCCTCTGGACAACAATTCGAAAAAATACACATTTTCATGCAAGTTTCACAGATGCAGATACCTCAATGATCTCCTATGTGTATTACCCCTCTAAAATTTCTTTATGGTCACATAGTACACTAGTGCTCGTGAGTCCAGATGTGGAACCAGCTGCTGTGTCCTGTCCTTACATTACACTGAATCATTTTTAAAGAAGCATTATATTTTCCAACACATCTACACCACATCCACAAATTATTTGAATACTAAAAATTAACAAGACATAAATGTATATGTCCAACCCTGTACCATCGTATTTGGCGAAAAAAACCCCATCAGTTTCTTTTGTATCATATGTCTTTTACAAAGAACGGTCTTTACGAACGATGCTGTACAAACGAAAAAAATATGGATGAGCATGCAAGTTAAGTATCTCAATAGGAAAACACAACAAGTACTTACTTTTTTTAAGCAGCTTCTTTATTCGCAAATATTGTTCTGGCTCCCGACTTTTGATGTCAGACCACCGCTTCCTCAATTGTTCTTTAGACCGTTTTGTGCCAAATTTAGCTTCTAGAGCGGTGACAACTGAGGACATCATTTTGTCCTTACACATATTCGGTCGTGTGTACGGTCCTTTTTTCCCATCGTAGTCCTCCCTTCTCAATATGGACACCATCTCCACCATCTCTTCAAAAGCCATGTTGGTGGCCTTATATCTCCTCCAGGATGTGGATGGTTGTGGCTCCAGGCTTTCCTCCGTGCTGCTTCCACTGATTCTCTCTGCCATCTTTCTCTATCTACTCCCACTGCGCAACGAAGAGTGAAGGGGCGGGGACAAATCGTACTAAAGAACGTCAGGGGCGGGTGACGCAGGTGGAGCATGACACATGCGCTGTGTATATAAAGCTATTACGATGGCCTACGTATGTCCGTGCGGAAGTAAACGAAGGTAAGATTAAACGTGGAGGTGTGTGTGTATATGTGTCCCCCTAGATTCTTCACCAAATGATCCTGGGAGTTCTGACTGACATTACATTTTTAATCTTGTGTCTTGTCTTTCAGCAACAATGAATCCCTTTAAAGAGGCAGGTTTTTTGTTGCGATTTATTGACCTATATCAGGAAAAGAAAAACCTGTGGGAGGTCAAACACCCACTATATTACAATCGAGATGTAAGGAAGGCAACACTGGGCACACTTTTAGAATTTGTGAAGACTCGAGTCCTCCAGGCAGACCTCAAGTTTGTGGACAAGAAAATTGGTATCTTGCGAAACATGTACAAGCGGGAACACAATAAAATCCAGGAGTCGCTCAGATCCGGTGCAGCAGCCGACCAAGTTTATGTACCAAGTTGTGGTACTACCACAAAATGTGATTCCTGGATGACCAGACAGAAGCCAGGCAATCACTTTCGACCCTTACCCCCACCCTTCCCCCCACCCTTCCCTCCACCCTTCCCTCCACCCTTCCCTCCAGCCTTCCCTCCAGCCTTCCCCCCACTCTTCCCTCCAGCCTTCCATCCACCTCCACCCCAGCTGAGGAGTCCCAGGAAGAACTGGGCCTTTTCATCCCTGATGAAGTGGATGCACCCAGCTTCAGCCAGGTATCCTTTTTTGTTGAATTTGTGATTGTGTAAATGTTATTAATGATATTAACGTGTTAAATTTTGAAGTGCTTAATAAAAAATGACTTCATCACAAATATTAATATGTAGACATATCACTAGACAGTAGTGGCCAAAAATATACTTCTGCATAGATGTGCACAGCCTCTTGCATTATGGTGTACACCCCAAAGCTGAAATACATATGCATGTGTATATGTACTGATGGTGTCAGTAGGGCAGTGGACAGTGTAATTTTGTTTTTTTTCTTTGCGAAAAAAAAATTCCTTTAGGAACTTTTTTTTTGGTGATGAAATATCAGTGGTCTAAACAGGGGGGAATATGCACCACACAAGGTGATTAGGGTTTGCCCAGGCACACCTGGCACACCCTGTGGGCACGCTTATGTACTTCAGATATTGTTGATCACCTGAAATAATGGTGGTGTCAAATAGATAGCCTTTACTATTTGTGGAGAATTATATTTGCAAGTCATGAGCTGAAAATTGTGTGTGATTGCGTAACACAAAATTACAACTATGTACCTTTTTTTTACACAGGATGACCTCAGCCAGGAGGAGGCCTTGACCAGTGGGAGAGAGGAGGAGGCCTTGCCCAGTGGGAGAGAGGAGGAGGCTGAGGCTGGGCCAAGTAGAAGCCACACGGAGTGTCAGGTGTCTCCCCTCCGCATTCTCACCAAAAGGCCCAGGAGAATGACCCAAACTGAGGAGGAATCCCTAGCCCTCATACGTGAAGCAAGCCAAATCCTGAGTACACCACCCAATGCAGAGGAGGCGTATGGGACATATATGGCCACCAGATTGCTGGAATTGGAAAAGGGGAAACGCCTCCTCTGTGAGGGTTTGATTTTTCAGGCCTATCAGAAGGGCTTGAGAGGGGAGCTTACTGCTACCACGTATCTGACCGATGAAGCCACTCTTCCTCCTCCTCCTCCTCATGCCCCAAGTCCACCACCAGAGGCCCAGCCTCCGAGGAAGGCTGCAGTGAAGCGTGGAGGGAAGGCTGCAGAGAAGCGTGCAGGGAAGGCTCCACGGAAGAGTCGAAAGTGATTGCCTGGTTTCTGTCTTGTCTGACTGTGCTCCCTGTGCTCCCTAGTCACAAGATATCAATTTTCTTGTCCTAAAACTTGATGTGTGTCCTGGGGGACAAAAGGCTTCAAAGATTCTAAAAGTGTCTCCAGTGTTGCCTTCCTAATTTTTTTTTCAAAAAAAAAATGGATTTTTGGGTTACCTTACATTATTGACTATGTGTTTTGATTCCAACACCACATTTTGTTGGGGAGTAGGCAGGTACAGGTCAAAAAGACTATGGGTTTGATTTAAGAAAAGCAAATAGACTGTGCACTTTGCAGAAGGCAGTTGCCCTCTGCAAGTGCAATTGCTCCAGAGCTTAGGAAATGAGTTAAGGCTTGACTTTGCAAAGAGTAACCAATCCTGTGCAAGGAAAATTCAAAAAACAGCATTTTTGCTTGCACATGATTGGATGATGGAAGTCAGCAGAGCTTCTGCTCATTTACTAAGCTCTGGAGCAACTACTCTTGCAGAGGGCAACTGCACATTGCAAAGTGTACAGTCTTTTTCCCTTTAGTAAATCAACCCCTATGTGTGTTTTGCCTAAAGGCTAAATTATTTCTAAAATCAAGTGAAAAGTACTAGTGAAAAGTTCACTTTAGAAATTGCACAGCAAGTGCACTTGTTGGAAGTGCAGTCGCTGTAAATCTGAGGTGAAAAGCTAAAATGAGGGGAAGCTCTGCTGATTTTATCATACAAGCATGTGCAAGAAAAATTTTATTTTTTTGGGGGGGTTCCTTGCATGTGCCCCTCGGATCCACAGCGAAGGCACTTCAAAATGCTCTTTCTGTGCAATTCCAAGTAAAATTTGCATTTGTCGTGAAAAATGAATTTACCTTTGGAAAATAAACCCCCCTATGCCTAATTAACAAGGGACACCAACCTCATTAAGGTTCATTAAAACAAAACAAAATATTAAGGTTATTGTGGTAACTTGAAAATACAAAAATAAAATAAAACAAAAAAAGTTTGTATAATTTAGCACACATTGTAAAATAGATAAGTGTTGAAATCAATAAAAAAAGATGAGTCCAAAATCTAATGTAATACTTTATTTATGGAGATCTGGCTTTTTCAAAATATCATATTTGTCATGGCATGAGGATAAATCATGTAGAAAGTAGTTTGTGAGAACTCTGTGTGAATATAAAGCAGAAAAACAACTTCATTCCTCTCTCATTATAAAGAAAAAAAAAGCGCTGTATTAAAAGATCACAGAAGAGGAATGTGCTAGCTTCAATACGAAGGCTAGTTTTACCAGACCGAGTGCTTCCGTCTTGTAATTGCTTCAGAGCATGCGTCAGTTTGAGTTCGTCGGACTAGCACACAGATGACCGGTTTGTCCGCTAGAAAGAAGAGTCCGTCGGATAGATTTAAAACATGTTTCAAATCTAAGTCCGTCCAACTTTTGAGCAAACAAAGTCCGCTGGAGCCCACACACGATCAAATTGTCCGACGAAATCCAGTACGCCGGACCAAGTCTGCCGTAAAGTCCGATCATGTGTATGCGGCATTAGGGGCATACAGATTAACGAGAGTGAAAGAGGTGGTCATATATTCGCAGTCTAAAAAACCTGAAACCTGCCGTGTGGGTCAGCATGAGATTTTTTAACCTTAATAGGGCACGATTTCTTAATCAGAATCGCCACTTCCGCCTTGCCCGAGGAATCTGAGGCAAGGAAGGAGGTGGGAAAGAACCTCGAGGCAAATTTAAGCGAGCCCTCCGACCTAAAGTGAGTCTCTTGGATCAACACCACATCTGCTCCTGAGGCCCTGAAGTCCTTGTGAATGGAGCCGAGACCCTTCACATTGTACGACATGATCTTTAAAGCCATGTGTGTGGATCAATCAAATAGGCTTGTGTAAAGGCAGTGGATTTGAAGAGAAGTAAAACATAGAAAACAAAAGAGATGCAGATAGGATTGTAAACATTGACTACAACAGCAATCTCATGGTACCTAAACAGTAGTATATATATCCTGTAATAGAATTGCATTTGGTTAGAAAGATACGGATAGTACATTTTCAACCTACAGAGCTGAGCAATATCCATGGATATAGCAAAAAACAAAAACCAACTAACAAAAAAATAGAAAAAAAAAAGAACTTAAATTTTTGAAGACCTGAGAGGCGCCTGTGTCTCAGGGGGCCCTGGGCATATTCCAGGGCCAGGTAGGGGCGTGTATGGACTTCCATCAGGAGACTCTGGGTAGAGAGCTGGGAAGCACTGGCTGCTCACCTTATGAACTTGGTGGCGACTAAAATAGATCCATCAATAGGACAGTTAACAGTAAAAAAAGAAAACATCAGCGAATAAACAAGGGTAAACTGTCAACTGAGGCCTAATGGCCAAGGAGGAAAAACAGACCATTACTAGTAATACCTCATGGGGTGTGGAAAAAAATAGCTCTACCCCAAAAAGAAAAATTAGGGCAGATACAAAAGGATTTTTAAGACCAGAACAGCAATTTCCGTTTCTCTCAAGTTGTGGAGAACCGGAAATTATTTTGAGCAGTAATGTATGAATGGATCCAGAGAGAAAATGTAAGACAATCAAGGAGGTTGCTTGGAGGTGCGTGGACGTTGAGGTGTAGAGAAACGTTTTCTGGACTTGTCTCTCACAGGGGTACAGATATGGCTGGGCGTGTTTGGAGGTGGACGGACCTGGTTGTTAGGAGGAATCGATTCTTCTTCCGGGAGAGGAGGTAAGCCGAGACTTTTTAGGAATGCCTTACTTTCCAATAATTCACGTAGAGTATGTTGTACTCCATCTTTGGAAACAATGAGGCGGAAGGGAAAACCCCAATAATACGGAGTCTTATGATGTTGTAGTTGTGAGGTGATTGGGCATAGATTTCTACGTTTAGCAAGGGTGATGGGGGAAAGATCACTAAAAATCTGGAGTTTTACCCCCATGTACGTAAGTTGGGATTTGTTGCATGTGGCTACAGTGAGTGCTTCCTTGCTTTCAAAAAAATGGAACCTCACTATGACATCTCTGGGTCTAGCTCCAGCCGGAGGTTTTGGGCCAAGAGACTGGTGGGCCCTGTCTAGGCACCAGTCTATGTCCACCACTGAGGGGGCCAGGGTGTTGAAGAGACCCAGAAGATAAACACGTAAGTCAGAGTCTCCCACAGTTTCAGGGATACCTCTGAAGCATAAATTCTGCCTTCTTTCTCTATTTTCCAAGTCCTCCTGTTGTAATTGTAGTTGGGAGATTGAAAGGCGTAAGTTGTGATTTTCCTCTTCAATAGCCTGTACATAGTTTACCATCTCGTCAAATTTGTTTTCAAGAGTATCTGTACGTTCTCCAATTTGGTCTATTTCACCTGTCAGTTCTGCAGCTAGCTTGCTCACCTCTGTTGAGACGTTGTTCGTGATTTGTTGAAGTAAGAGCTGAAGCTTAGCATCTAACTTGGCATCTAATATATCTGGTGTGAGGATCTCATGTAGAGAGGGTGAAGTGGGATCCGGGCCTTGAGTGATGATAGGTGAAGTGATCACAGCATTCTCCATTCCTATGGATGGATCCATTGCTGCAAGAGGGTCTGTGGAATAATTTGAGGTCAAAAGTTGTGACCTGGTGACGTAACATTCCATGCTGGAACCCTCTCATGGCCCAAACAGAGGTTTATCATTTCACTGTTGCTGGCCAACTTTGCCCATGAGATGATCAGGGAGTATGATAGATGGTCAAGCTTACCTCCATAGCTATAAGTGTCTAAGATAGCATAATGGAGGTCTCGGGGAGCAGGCGGAACTCTGAGCTTACTTAAGGAACATATTAGATGGAGTGGCTACCATTCAATGTAATTACATCTGCCGGTTGTGATGGTAACTGATTGAGTTGTGGGAGGGGGTAATATTCCCAGTGATGGGCCCCGTTCAGTGAATGTGGATTTGAATCACAGGTGAAATGAGAAGAGAGTGGCCGGGTGTATCTGGAGTCCCAAGATGGCCGCCGGCTTCCATGTGTAGGCTGAGGCTGCGGACTTTCCTAGAAGTAGCTGCCGGCCGTGTAAGTAGAATGGTGTCAGGCCGCAGGATGTCGGAGCTCACGGCCAGGGAATCTTCAAGCAGCTCTCCCCCACTGCAGATCCATCCAGTGTCCTTCGGGGGTGAGTTGTCAGCGAGCAGGGATGGATCATTCACTGAGCCCCCGGATCGTGGTGGGCAGAAGAGAGGGGGCCCGCAGGCCTCAAGATGGCGGCGAGCCTCGAGCTCAGGAGCCAAGAAGCCGAACCGGGATGCACACAACCTGGCAGATTCCGGGACAAGGAAGCAGCTGTGGTTGTAGGACACAATGTCCCGAGAGGTATGCCCGTGGCTTGGATGGTCACCGAGGTGAAACAAAGGGAGGATGGCAGTAAATGATCGCTGGTCGTGCAAAGCTCAGCACAAACACGTCTTCTCCGCTGTGTGTCCGGACACGCCCCTGCTCCCAAATTTCAATGGAGCTTTTAAGTGTGACGGGATAAATACGAGCAACTTATTTCTCATGTATTGTGTGCCATGAAGAAAGCCATATCAGGTCCTCTCCAATTATTATGCACAGTAGGATCTGCAATCAATCCGCTTACACACCTATATTCGCGCAGCCTGTGAATTCCTTCCCCTATTGTATGCCAAGGAGTTAAATCTATAAGTTCTGTAGGTGTGTCATGAACTTGGACTATATAATCTCTTATCAGATGCAATAGGGAGAATACAACAATAGTGTCTTTAGCTCTGCGCAGATAAAGTCTTACTCTGGGGTCTTTAGCCATGCTGCCCAACCCCACTGCCTCTCTGTTAGACAAAAGAATTCTATCTCCCCCCAAGTCCCACACACACAAGACCCATGTCAACAAGCATTCATTGGGTCTCTGGGCAAATTTCTGTCCTAGCTCTGTCACCCCCCCAGCTGTGTAAGACCTTGTTTCTTCTGTATATTGTTGTTCAGCTGCCTGTGCTGGGCATGATGAATCTTTGGATGAAAGAACATTACTTCCACTTGTACTAGCTCAGCTCATTCAATTAACTCTCTTCTTTGTCTAGTTGTAACAATAGGATGAGCCTTGCCTTCTTCTAACTCATCAACAATTTCTGTCTCTTCATCTGATCCTGACCAATACGCTAGAATAACATAGAAGGAGAAAAATTGGGACTTTTAAAGCGCACACATATACAAAATTTAGAAAAATAGAAAATATTTATTGAATTAAAAATACATATGTGAAAAAAGGAGTAAAACCACAGTACATCAGTAACAAATAACAAAAGAAGTAAATTGTCTCTCTACATGTTTCGTCGCTCATGGCTTCTTCAGGAGGTTCTGTTACAATAAACTCTGTGTATATAGACTGATCACTATAATAGAAAAATATACAAATCAATAAACCCAATTTGGGTACAAAGGAACATACAAAAACAAAACAGCAAACAACAATCCATAGAGATTTTAGTATCATAGACTGATAAACAATGAACAA
The DNA here is from genome assembly GCF_042186555.1 of Aquarana catesbeiana. NCBI lineage: Eukaryota > Metazoa > Chordata > Amphibia > Anura > Ranidae > Aquarana > Aquarana catesbeiana. Next base: position 389,951,593 of record NC_133324.1, read on the forward strand.
TAAGCATGTTCTCACCATGGCACCAACCTTCAAAATTTCAATAATACAGTCATCAATAGTTGGGGAAGGGCAAGCAGGGCCATTTGGGAGCATCATAGAGGAGGGTAATAAACTGAGAAGAACAGAAAGTCCATCTGAATTGAAGGTAAAGATGCAAAAAACAAGGGTATAAATAAATATTTAAACATTTGGACAGAAAAAAAAGGGAGAAGGTTGCAAAAGCATACTCCCTAATAATAGCCTACCTCAATGAATTTTTGAGCCAGTCAAAATCTTGATAGCAACAGCAGGTTATATTTGCTCCATTTGCAAACAAGGGAAAAAATAGACTTTTTGAATCAAAAAGATTCTCAAAGTATTCCAAAATTCCATTAAAAAGAAATACAAAAACAAAGTTGTAATAAAAAATATTTTTTTTGAATGAAAAAATAAACTTTTTGAATCAAAAAGGTTCTAAAAAAATTCCCAGAAATTGATGCATTAGATATTGAGATTGAAAAAATTGTACACTGACAATAATGTCTTATTGTCAGTCTACTTTCAAAGATTTGGAAATAGCTCTTGAAAATAATCTTGAAACATTTGTTGGAGAAATCCTCAAAACTAAAGACAAAAAGTATTATAGAGACAAACAAGCATATGAAACTAATTCAGCCTATAGATGGTCATCGGAGGGAGGGAGTCGTAAAATAAAGCCCTTTTCCCAAAGACAATATTCCAATTTAGAGCCTAGTGATTCTGATGAATCCTCACAATCTTCTGTTTCTTCTCAACAAGCAGATTCAAAAGAAGGCTTGCAAAAACGTAAACAGGATCAATCTGCACAAAAGTCATCAGCTTCTAAATGACTTCCACCTGACACTATACGAGCAGGTCTTCATTCACAGAGTAAATCTTCTAAGTCTGCCCCTATACCCACAGTTTCTGGTGCTGGGAGCAATATTTCTTCCATGCCGTCTATTTCTCCCTTAAATAGGGCTACCTCACAGGTAAGCCAGCTTAACCTATTTCCACTTTCGGGGGACTTACCACAGACCCCCCTTGTGGGGGAACTGCGCAATGCCCCAATCTTTTCACTACAGCCTCCTCTGGAGTCCAAGAAGGCTCCCACTGCACCAGTCCTTTCCAAGCTAACAAGCAAAGTGGCTTCCAGGTAATCAACCTATCGTCTTGCTCTTTGACGGATGATCAGATCAGGGTTCTAAGCCTTGGTCTATCGTTCTGCCCAGAGCAGGAGGTTGATTCCTTTGAAATCATTAAGGATATCAATCTATTCGCTCGGAAGTTGGTGTTTAAAGTAATTTATGACAAGGAACATTCAGCTTCCACCAGCAAAAACCTTTCCGAAGAAATTTGGAAAGATAAAACTATTAATGAAATTCGAGCCATAAATGAACTTATGGAATTATGGGAGGAGAGCAATCCTCTGGATGATCCCCTTGAGGACCCAGGTCCTGATTCCCTGTTGTCCATTGACTCTAAGTCTGACAGATTTTTTCCCCCGCCATCTTTATATAAACCCAAATCACGTTGCTTCCTCATCTTGCAGGGGAATCCAAATATTTGGGCTTTCACCCAGCAAGTAATGAAAGAAATCTTAAGCACTAAGTTGAAATGATCTAAGGCTGATTCTAATCTTGATTCTGTCCAATGTCAAGCTTTAATTTCTCTGAGAAATAATGAACAGTTGATCATTAAGCCTTTTGATAAAGGAGGCAACATAGTTGTGATGGATCTAAACAACTATAAAAAGATGGTTATGGACATTCTAACCAATTGGCACTGGTATTGCCCCATTCCATTTGCTCCCGTCCACTATGCTCAAAACAAATACCATACCTTGATTGATCGAGCCTTCTTCAGCAACCTAATTGATAAAAAACTTGTGAATTTTTGTCTGTAAAAACTCCCAGGCTGCCAACTTTAAATGCCTTGCCAAAGATACATAAGAACACCCAGTTTCCACTGGGGCATCCTATTGTATCTGGCAATGGCTGTGCCAGACTGAGCCAGCTAGTAAGCTAGTTGACGATTACTTAAGCCCACATGTAAAGTCACTAAGCTCCTACATTCAGGATACGGCAGATCTCCTGCGTTCCTTGGATGGTTTATCCATTCCAAAGGAAGCTTGGCTTGTTGCAATTGATGTGGAGGCCCTCTACGACTCGATCCCCCACAAGTTGGGGGTTTGAGTTGTCGATGGCTTCCTATCAGAACGAGGACCTCAATCTAAGGCTTACAACAACTTTGTTTTGGACCTCCTGCTTTTTATTCTCTCCAACAATATCTTTGTCTTTGACCGCTCCCACTACCTCCAGGTGCAGGGGGTTGCGATGGGGACCAAATGTGCCCCATCGTATGCCAACCTGTACCTGGGGGGGTGGGAGCGTGAGATCTTTTCCTTGGATGAATTCTATGCTGATTTTGAAAGGGTGTTATTGTGGAGAAGATTCATAGATGACATTTTTGTCATCTGGCTAGGAACGAGGGATGAACTAATGCATTTCCTAAAGAAGTTGGAATCAAATACTTACAACTTGAAATTTAACTTATCTTGTGACCAAAAGTCTATTGATTTTTTTGGATATCACAATTTTTACAAATCCAAATGGTACTCTTGGTTCATCCCTCTATTGGAAACCACTAGCTGACAATACTATTCTACATGCCACCAGTTCGCATCCTGACTCTTTAATCCAGAGCATATGATACAGTCAGTATTTGCAACTAAGAAGAAACTGTAGTGTGGATGGGGACTATGAGCGGGAGGCCAAGGCACTTCAAATTCGTCTTAAATAGAGTATATACCAAGACTTGCCTAAAAAAAGCCTATCGGAGAGTAAAACAGAAGGATCGAAAAAGCCTAATCCACTCTAAAAAAAAACTCTAATGCCCTGTACACACGGTTGGACATTGATCGGACATTCCGACAACAATATCCATGGATTTTTTCCGATGGATGTTGGCTCAAACTTGTCTTGCATACACACGGTCACACAAAGTTGTCGGAAAATCCGATCTTTCTGAACGCGTTGACGTCAAACACGTACGTCAGGACTATAAATGGGGCAGTAGCCAATAGCTTTCATCTCTTAATTTATTCTGAGCATGCATAGCACTGTGTGCGTCGGATTTGTGTACACATGATCAGAATTTAACCGATCGGACTTTGTTGTCGGAAAATTTTATAGCCTGCTCTCAAACTTTGTGTGTCGGAAATTTCTGTGGAAAGTGTGTGAGGGAGCCTACACACAGTTGAAATTTCTGACAAGGTCCTATCACACATTTTCCATCAGAAAATCCTATCGTGTGTACAGGGCATAAGAGTGGACAACCTGTATGTCTTATTACCAGATTTGCTGGGGAACATAAAAAGGTTTGTGGAATTGTTCTAAAATATTGGCATTTACTTGCTATGGATGAAATCTTGTCAAAATATGTAGGGGAATATCCTCAAATTACATACCGCAAATCTAGATCTTTGAAAGATCAATTAGTACATAGCCATCTCTGTCCTAGAACTAAAACTAAACGAAAAGGAACCTATGCCTGTGGAAGATGCAAATAATGCCATTTACTCACCAATACCTCAGAGGTTGTTCTTCCTAATGGCCAAGTCTATAAACCCAATTTTTTTGTTGACTGTAAAACGGTTGGTGTAGTTTACTACATGAAGTGTGTATGTAATGCATTTTATGTGGGTAAAACCAAAAGGCCCTTTTTTCACAGGATAAGAGATCATGTTAAGTTACTAAATAAAAAAAAGATGGAAACTCCAATTAGCAGGCACATGGGGCTATATCATGCCTTTGATGTTTCAAAGATGCAATTTTTTGCATTAGAACATATACCAGATTGTGGTGGGGCGGGGATATAGACAAAATACTTCTCCAATGAGAATCGAAATGGATACACAACTTATCTGCTATGGTGTATCCAGGCCTGAATTAGTCTTTGAGCTTTAAGCCTTTTCTGTAGGGATTCAGCCATTGTTTATTGAGAAATTAATATTTCTCTGTCTTTATTAAATATTTTTTGTAGATTTTTTTATTGTTAAATTGAGTTTTATTCACTTTATATTTGTTACAGACTGATTCTGCTCTGAACATTGCGTATGTCTGACTGTTCACGGCACCTTATTATTAATAATTGATATTATAACAACAAAGGAAAGAAGAAAAGGGAGAGAGAAAGGAAGAGGGAAAAGAGAAGAATTATTTATTTTAATTTTTTTTCTCCCTGTGAATCTTTATTTATTTATTTTCATGGATATTTATATTGATTTTTGATGTTGGAGGTTTTTGGCTGTGGGCTAGATGCATCATATGGAAACCCAAGGCGTTTATCTTAGGGTGAATGCCACCTCAGCTGGTTTTTTCCTGGGTCCCTGTTTTATTATTTATATTCTTTCTAACTGGTTGGGCTGTTTAGCTCTTTTGTTGTTCCATCTTCGCATTATTTGATTTTTCCCCCTCCCGGCCACCATAGGTTTTTCCATCTTTCTGTAGAGGAAGTTGAGGGATTACTCTGTGCGATCCTCCACTTCCTCTTTTGCTCCTTTGGCTGCCATAGGTTTTTCCATCTTGCTGTAGAGGAAGTTGAGGGATTACTCTATGCGATCCTCCACTTCCTCTTTTGCTCCCTTGGCTGCAGTGATGTAATTTCCGGCCACGCTGGAATTGATGGAAGTGTCATTTCCTGTGCGACTGGTCTCTGGTCCAATCCAGCCAATTGTGTGCCCTCAGACTATTTTTGGAGCAAAAAAAATTTTTTGAGAACCTTTTTGATTCAAAAAGTTTATTTTTTCATTCAAAAAAAATATTTTTTATTACAACTTTGTTTTTGTATTTCTTTTTAAGGGAATTTTGGAATACTTTGAGAATCTTTTTGATTCAAAAAGTCTATTTTTTTTCCCTTGTTTGCAAATGGAGCAAATATAACCTGCTGTTGCTATCAAGATTTTGACTGGCTCAAAAATTCATTTAGGTAGGCTATTATTAGGGAGTATGCTTTTGCAACCTTCTCCCTTGTTTTTTCAGTCCAAATATTTAAATACTCATTTATACCCTTGTTTTTTGCATCTTTACCTTCAATTCAGATAACTTTCTATTCTTCCCAGTTTATTACCCTCCTCTATGTTGCTCTCAAATGGCCCTACTTGCCCTTCCTAAACTATTGATGACTGCATTTTTGAAATTTTGAAGGTTGGTGCCATGGTTAGAACATGCTTGTTCATTGTTTATCAGTCTATGATGCTAAAATCTCTATGGATTGTTGTTTGCTGTTTTGTTTTTGTATGTTCCTTTTTACCCAAATTGGGTCTATTGATTTGTATATTTTTCTATTATAGTGATCAGTCTATGTACACAGAGTTTATTGTAACAGAATCTCCTGAAGAAGCCGTGAACAGCGAAACATGTAGAGAGACAATTTACTTCTGTTGTTATTTGTTACTGATGTACTGTGGTTTTACTCATTTTTTCACATATGTATTTTTAATTCAATAAATATTTTCTATTTTTCTAAATTTTGTATATGTGTGCACTTTAAAAGTCCCAATTTTTCTCCTTCTATATTATTCTTGCAATAAGGGATGTGGCGCCTAAATTGAGTCTTTCCAACAGACTAGCTGTAAAACTATACTTCTCCTTTCTGACCAATACGCAAATTCCTCCCAATCTCCCCTGGTAACCGGGTGCGTACTTTCACTGCTGCATTGTTTCCCGGTAATCTCCTACCTTTCTTTCTATGCTGCTTTACACAGTTCTCACTACATACTCTGAAAACTGTGTTTCCATTTCTTCCCTGTGTTTTTTGGAAGATCTAAAACATTCCTTTAGGATTTGAAGTTGATCTGTTACTGCCTGCAGTTCGGTTTCAACAGCTTCCCTCCTTTTTGTCTCATCCACGAGTGCCTACAAAAAATATCCATGCTAATAAAGATGCAGCTTTCTGCTCTGATTTTGAATATCAAGACAAATCAAGATTCAGGAAACAATGGCGGGGGTCTTCCACTTTAATTGCATCCTGATACTTGATCAATTCACGAGCCAGAGTAGACCAGTGTCTAGAATCTGCCCACACCGAGATGGGGCTCTTCCGACTGTCTTCCCCCTTCGCTCTTTTTATCCAGTTAAACATCCTGCCTCTTCGCTACGTGTACCCGCGTGCTAAACCACTATGACGCCACCAAAGAAAATCTATCAACAAACCTCCTCTCACAGTGCATACTAATAATACAGTTTCCCAAATGTCAGATAGCATTACAATTCACAACAGTATTACTTAAGGATTAATCACTGCAATTCAAACCAGCACTGAAAGTGTTATATATCCTGCTACTCATCGCGCCAATAATGTAATAAGGGGTTAAATTCCGTGTTACATTTATTCATTTATTGACAGGTTAATATATATTTATCCTTCAGATTTGTGTATTATGTACAATAAAAGAGATTTACTTAGCTTTGATTAAAGATGTATTACAGATGATACAATACAAGATAAATTCAGGTTCAATATCAATCCAGGGAACCCCTCAACTTCTGAAGTCATCAAAAAGTTCTGGAAGTTGACAGTCTCTTCAATCTCCAGGCACATTCACTTCATGTCCTGGATGACGTTCTGAGCTATTCTCTATTGTTTAAACTTTTATGTGTTTAAAAGAAGGCGCGAAAAAGCTGGTTTTATCCAGTGCTAACAAAACAATGGCCGTAATGGTCCTGAGACAATGTGACCATCTGTGAACTCAGAAAGATCAATGTATGCATACACCAGGAATTCATCATGTCAAAACAATACAAGTAGGTAAATTCCTGGTGTAATCAAACAATGGGCTGGACCACACCGAGCTGGTAATACTGTGAGATGCAAAGTCCAAATGAAAAGAACTCAGATGTAACTGATATGCCCACTGGAACACACACCTAAGTGGTAGCCCCGGCTCGCCTCTCTGGTAAATTGTCAAAATAAGAAATGGCTGCACCTCACGTGGGCTCCAAGTAAAGTTTATTGGAATATGAAAATATACAAAATTAGGCTTGCAAGTGCTCGTGATGGCAGCTTAAGCCGAGAGCTCTCCCTGGCTGACCGGAGAACACCAGCATTCTGACAGGAATCCCGTGACTGCCAACTCTCAGTCGCCCTACACCACTCTGCGGACTCCCCGCCGACATTGTCCCGCAAACGAAAGGAAGATTGGTGCCCCAAGAAGCTCACCGCATTCTTCCTTCAGCCAACGCCGAAAACAGAGCTCTCCCAAGATGGCGCCACAGCCTGGACCTCTCCCTCCTCTTACACAGACCTCCCTGATGCCGATCTGCACAACCAAAATGGTGGATTAGCAGCTGCATCTCCCTGCCACTCGCCTCCGGCCAACCCAGCCTCTCAAAGCCCAGCTAAAGCCAGAATGAGGGTGGATCCTAGCCACAAGGCCACAGTGAGTACAGAACCCCTCACAGAGACTGCTGCATCACATCTGCAGTCACCCATAGCAGCCTTTCCCACTACAGGCCAGCATGTACTAGATACGACCATGAAAGACATGTTATTGTTACTGCAAGCCTTCCTCATGGCTAACTTCTCCTCACTCATCAATAAATTTACATCTGATATGCAACATATGGATCACAGGGTACAGTACATAGAAAACAAAATGGAGGAGTGTACTGACACAATAAATTATCTAGTTGATGCGTATGCAGAACAGAAAGATGACACATTATGGATCAAATTGAAACTCGCGGATCTAGAAGACTGCTCGAGACGCAATAATATAAAAATGCACGGGGTCCCTGAATCCATTCCACCCGCTGAGCTCCAAGCGTATGCCACCAGCATTTTCTCTGCTCTAATACCTGAGCTGATGCCAATAGAGCTTACTATAGACTGCATACATAGGATCCCTAAACCACAGCACCTAGAGGACTCAATTCCCAGAGATGTCCTTATGAGAATCCACATGCTTGAATCCACACAGTTACTGAACTTTTCCCCCAGTTTAGTCAGTGACTCAGAGTTTTTCACTGCTGACCATTTCTCTCCTCCCTCCATGTTTGTTTTGTTCTGTTTTGTTTCTCCCTTTTTCCTTACAGGACAACAAGAGCATCAAGACCCAGCCTTCAACATATATCAGCACTGTACGCTACTACTCTCCTTAGTGCTAATTCAATGCAATCTCCATCCTCCATACTACGGTCTGCCACCTGATCATCCCCTCCACATCTCTTCTGGAACTCCTTCAACAAGGATAGTCCCGCAACCATCTCCCTTCCGCCTGGAAGCCTGCCCTCTGCAAGCTCTGCAACCGTAAGTCCTTCCTCGACTACACACTGCCCTCCATCTCCAGATCATGACTCTCACTGTTCTCTCACTCAATGCAAAGGGTCTCAACCACCCAGCCAAATGAGCTTCAATGTGGAAAACAGTCTTATCGCTTAAATGCAATGTCCTTTGCATTCAAGAAACTCACTTTGACCAAGCAGCGACACCTTCTTGCACCCACAAAAACTTTCCCCATATATTCAAATCCTCCTACACGAAGAAACAAAGAGGAGTCCTTATCGTTATTCGAGACTCTGTTTCATTCCAACTACACAAATGTATTGCAGACCAAGAAGGTCGATTTATTATTTTGATCGGCTCTATTTACAATACTCAATACACGTTGGTATCCCTATATGCTCCTAACCACCGCCAAATGCAATTCTTAAGACAGACCATTAAGAAGGCAAAAAAACACCAACAGGGCCATCTCCTACTCTGTGGAGACTTTGATCTAATACCAGATAACAAAATGGACACAACCTCAGGCCCTAAGAGACACGAATCACCCTTGAGAAACTATACGGCTACCAACAATCTGTACGACGTGTGGAGGTGTTGTCATGCTGACCAATGAGATTACACATATCTATCCCCACGTTACAACAGCTACTCACAAATAGATCTTTTTGTAACAGATAAATGGTTATTGCAAAATGTCCGCCAGCCTCCGCCATCCACACTGTTACTTGGTCAGACCATGCCCCTATCAGCATTACCCTATCTAGCAAACCTTCCCGTCCTAACACATACCTATTGCGAGCTAATAACTTCCTTCTACAAGACCCTATCCATGTCTCTACGCTCCTCCAAAACCTGGAAGATTTTATTTCCCTTAATGCTGATTCTGTGACAGACCCAGCAACAGTGTGGAATGCGCACAAGGCAGTAATCAGAGGTACCTTTATCCAATTAGGATCCCGAGCAAAGAAAAAGAGGACGCAGCGCTTAGACGAACTGACGGCTGATCTAGCAGTCTCAGAATCCCTTAACAAAACAAATCCTTCCTTGCCTCCCAAAATAAAATTTTCTCCCTACGCCAGGAACTCAGATCCCTATTACTAGCATCATTCGAGAAATCCCAAAGGAAACTTAAAGCTAAAATGTATTCCACGGGCAATAAAGCGGGGAAAGCTATGGCCTCAAAAATTAAAGGGCAATGCCTTAAATCTACAATTCACTTCCTCATCCAATTACCAACGAAAAAATCCTCAAACCCCAAGCTATCGTTGACGCGTTTAGCCTGTACTACAGTAGTCTATACAACATTCAAGATGACCATGATACCCATCAACCCTCCCAAGAGGACATCCAAGCTTTCCTCAATCACATCAAACTCCCATCCCTATCCCAGCAACAACTCTCTATTCTCAATGAACCATTCACTATCCAAGAAATCCTGCAAGTTATCCACAAATTACCAAACTCCAAATCACCTGGCCCAGTAGAGAGTACTACAAAAAATGTCAACACCTTCTAGCACCACTCTTATGTAAAGTTTATAATAACGCTGCCTCCTCTTCCTCTTTCCCCTCCAAAATGCTGAGTGCACTTGTAGTGACGATACCTAAACCTGGCAAAGACCCTACAACACCAAAAAACTTCCGACCAATATCCCTACTTAACATTGATTTGAAAATATATGCAAAACTTATAGCAGAAAGATTGACAGATATCCTCCCAACCCTAATCCACCCTGACCAATCAGGATTCACTAAGGGGCAACAAACCTCTGATTCAACTCGTCGCATAATCAATATCATCCACCATGCTGAGTCCTCTGGAACGCCTTCTCTGCTCCTATCTTTGGATGCAGAGAAGGCGCTCAATAGAGTCCACTGGAATTACCTAGCCTCAGTTCTCACTAAATTCGGATTCAATGGCCAAATTCTCAAAGCAATCATGGCCCTATATACAACACCATCAGCACAAGTATACACGTCCAATATCCTCTCCTCTCCCTTCCAAATAACTAATGGAACTAGACAAGGGTGCCCCCTATCACCCCTAATCTTCAACTTACTAATGGAACCCTTAGCGGAACATATTAGAACGAACATCCAAATATCCGGGGTCCCCATTAACACACACGGCCACAAGATCAGCCTATTTGCCGATGATGTAATTTTAATGTTAACCAATCCCAAGACATCACTACCCTCAGTAAATGAAACGCTTTCCTGGTTCAGCAAAGTCTCTTACTATAAGGTCAATGACATGAAATCTTCAATCCTTAACCTAGGAATAGACTCAACTCCCAGCAACCTCCTCCAAAACCTTTACCCCTACGTATGGGTGGACAATAATATACCCTATCTAGGAATTCAGCTGACCAAATCCACTAAAACTCTATTCCAAACAAACTATATTCCATATCGTACCAAACTACAGCAAGACCTTACTAAGGTAGCGAAATTTGAATTTTCATGGATAAAAAGACTAGCAGCACTCAAAATGCTTCACCTACCCCAACTTCTCTATTTATTCCCTCCTTTCCTCCCAGTATCCTGTCCTTTAAAAGAATCAATAGGGGTTGGGGGAGTGGTCTTTGTTCCCAATATGGGGTGCTTGCAGTAGGAGACGATAACCTACACCTCTTTCTAAGCAAGTAATTGAATGCACCTATCGAGCTCCAACATACATGCAACTCCGATTTTGACATCTGTATTCAATTGCTATATACCTATTCTCAGTTTTGTTATGTGATACATAACAGTATACAATAGAATAAAACAATACAGATACTGTTTCCTCTGTTATTTCTGTGAAAATCAATAAAAAACTATTGAAACAAAAATATCCAAAATTACACCAGAGGACACCAGCAGTGGTCAAGGCAGATGCGTTTCACACAACAGAAATGTGCTTAATCATTACAAAAACATGCCTAACTGACATCATTACAAAGACATGCCTAACATGTCTAACACGTATCCGTTAGGCATGCCTTTGTAATGATTAAGCACATTTCTGTTTAATTTTCCAATGAACTTTACTTGGAGCCCATGGGAGGTGCAGCCATCACTTCTGTTGACAATTTACCATGGAGGCGAGCCAGTGCTAGCACTCAGGGGTGTGTTCTAGTGGGTGTATCAGTTACACCTGGAGCGGTTGAGTTATTTTCATTTGGACTTTGCATCTCGCAGTATCACCAGCTTGGTATGTTCCAGCCCATTGTTTAATTACACCAGGAATTCATCTACTTGTATTGCTTTGACATGCTGGATGGTAATGCACCACAGAACACCAGCCACACCTTCTGGTTACTGGGAGACAACCCACTCAGAACCAATGCTCGGGATACATTTAACAATAAATCTGACAATGAAGTGGGTTCAGAGAGGTTACTCTTCAGAAGGCTTAAAAAGAGCAAGACGGAGGAGATCCAGGCATATTGGGATTAAAGCTCTTCCTCCGAGTATCTGCTTATTGAACAGATACCACGAGGATTGAGAGTCAAGAAGTTCCCAACGTTTGAACTGTTTGACAAATCTCTCAAGAAACAATGGACAGACATCCTGTCCACATGCTCTAAGGCACTGATGGCTAGCATCATCATATCTAAAAAGAAAGAAATGGAAGTGTTACAACAAGATATCTCACAGCTACAGGAAACCGTTAAACCGCTACAGGGTGCAAGTAATTTTGCACACCTTGATCAATGTTTAAATGAGAAACTGAATCGCTTGGAAAAGTATATAATTATGAATAAAAAGGGGTAAATGTTACAGGATAAGATTGACTATGACACTAATAATGTTTATATGTGGAAACAAAGGCTCCATTGGTGTGGTGCCTCCCAGCCTACTACTACAACTAGGAAGCATGTTAGCTTCACACTGAAGCGGAATTTTGGGATGACACCCTGGCAGCCTCTGATTTGAATGTATCACCTGCACACACATCTACAGTTGACCAACAGGGGGATCTACCCCATTGGCTTCAAAAAACGGGGGCTAAAAGCACAAGCAGCACAAAAGGGGTTGGAAAAAAAATGCTGGAGGACACGCCCGGGATGCAGGAGGAGGCGTGATCGAGGAGCAGAAGAGATATCCGTCTCATTGCCATCAGACTTTTATCCTGGAAATTCTTGTACCTCTGAGACGGCAAAATTTCAAAGAGTGATGAGAGGTTAGCCCTCAAACAGTTAATGGAAGATAAAACTATTGTCATCTGTAATTCAGATAAGGCGGGCCTCATTGTGGTCATGAACAGTAGAGAGTGGGATTAAAATAGTAAAGATGGGGATTAAAATAGTAGAGAGGGGGATTAAATTAGGTCTATTGAATCAGAAAGAAGCCAAATCCCTAACACTTGACCATCCCATCCACCCAATGTTTTACTACCTACCCAAAACCCACAAAGGTCTAAATCCCCTACAAGGTAGACCCATAATTTCAGGTATAAATTCTCTTAATGAGCACCTGGGCTAGTACAGTAGCTTCATAGGCAACTGCAGCCACTGGTTGAGCAACTTCCTGGTTACCTTAAAGATACAAACCCTCTCCTTAACATCATGAATGATTTCATGTGTAAATATGTTTTTTCTCGGTCACCAGTGATTTGAATAGCATGTACTCCTCTATCACTCATCGCCTTGCGGGAGTAGCAGTTTTGTTCTATTTGGAAACCCTTACTAGTCTATCAATTGAACACAAACTGTATGTCACGGAAGTCTTGGATTATTAATTTACCCACAATTATTTTGTGTTTGATGGTGAGTTCTACCTCCAGAGATGTGGGGCAGCGATGGGCGCCAAATTTTCACTCTCCCTAGGTTGGTGGGAGCAGTCCCACATCTTTAGAGGGGAGACCCCTTGAGGTCATCCATCAGGCTCTACTTAAGGTTCATTGATGACCTACTGTTTGTGGTGGAGAACGGTGTTGAGTGCCTGACGGCACTTCTGGAACACTTTAACTGTAATGATAGAAACCTTTCCTTCACTAGATATGCAAACGACAAAGAGGTGTGTTATCTGGATGTTTACCTAACTGGAGGTGATGGGAAGGTGTCTTCAACACTATATAGAAAACCCCTATTGGTAACTCCCTCCTGTTTGCAAAATCAGGTCACCCGAGGCACACCATCAGGAGTATCCCCATTGGCCAATTCCTGAGAGTTAGATGCATCTGTAGTGATGACGAATGTTTTGAACAGGAGGCTATGTCTTTATACAGGAGGTTTTTGGATAGGGGATACCCCAGTTGGATGATGGAAAGGGCTCTGTCCACAGCCAAACAGAAGAGTAGAGGGGAAATTTTAGGGAAAAGAGACCCTTTTATGAATAAACAACAAAATAAACTCACCCTCTCCATGCCCTACAGTAATGAGTTCAATGAAATTAAGAGAATTTTCAATAGACACCTGCCCATCCTACATTCAGATGAAACATGCGAGGATATTCTACGGGATGGGTGAATGTGGTTTCACGAAGAGCCCTCACGCTGGGTCGCTAATTATCCTCCAGTTTCTTTTATAAAGGACTCTTCAAATCATTCACCTGGTTACACTATAATTGGAACTAAACGTGCAGGGCCAGGGAGTGTTCATGTTGTAACCACATTCATGAAGGAAACAAGTTTTGTTCTACCACAAACCAGAAGGAATTTGAAATTCACTCTTTAGTTGTAACACCAGGTATGTAGTATATCTTATTACTTGTACTCAGTCCAGTATGTGGGTAGGACAGCAAAGCGTCTCTGTGACCGCTTCCAGGAACACCTGTATAGTGTGGAAAAGAACGTATCCATAAATGTGGCAAAACATTTCAACACATGCCATGGCGGGGAGGCAGGTTTACAGATTCAGGTCATTGATAGGATCAGGGGCCCCAAAAAGGGGAGGGGATGCTTTTCGGTTGTTGTGTGGAAGGGAAGTGTTTTGGATTTTCCATCTCCAGACTCGTATTCCCATGGGACTCAATTTTGAGTGGGATGTGAGTCATTTCTGTGAATGAGTCTGAACAACACTTCCCTCCATCAACAGGAGGAACACCAACTGGCTGTTCTTCTTCTTTTTTCCTCCTCTTCTCTGCTCTGGTTTTTCTGTCTTTATATCCATTTTTGGCTCTTGGTTCCCTGGATCAGTATTTGTTTCCAACCACATCTCTCTTACTTTGGTCCTACATCCATGTCCTGCATGCGATGCTTGGGTACAGGTAACTGGTACTTTTCACCAATTTATAGGGTTGTTGGGATTTTAGCATACTTTCCCCAAATTTTATCACCCATCTGTGGATGTGACATTTTTTGGCCATATGTAGCTTTATACATGCCCAGGGTGGGTACAGGTAACTGATATGTTTACCGCCCTATAGAGTTGATGGGACCCTAGTATATTTTCCCCAATTTTTACCACCCACTCATGGATGTGACACTTCTGGCCATGTGTGCTTTCATACATGTCCAGGGTTGCCACATGGCTTAATATATTATCACATGCAATATTTATAGGATTGATGGGCTTTTAGTATATTTTCCCCAGCTTTTATCACCCATTTGCGTATGTGAGATTTTTGGCCACATATGGTTTCATACATGTTCAGGGTTGACGTAGGTAACTGGTACATTTACCACCCTATAGGGTCTATGGGGATTTTAGTATATTTTTCCCTAACTTTTACCACCCACCTATGGACCTGATACTTCTGGCCATGTGTGATTGTATACATGTCCACGGTTGCCACATGGCTTAATATGTCATCATATGCAACTTTTATAAGGTTGATGGGATTTCAATATATTTACCCCAACTTTTACCGCCCACCTGTGGGTGTGATATTTTTTGGCCTTGTGCGACTTTACATATATTCAGAGTTGTCACTTGGTACAATATGCTTCCTGTTGTGAATTCATGAAGAAATACATTTTATATTTACTGTCAGAAATATGAGAGTTGCTTAGTCCTCAAAAAGTAGATGAACTGTGATGTTGCAATAATTGAACTATTCCCCTATTGGAACCCTTTAATGCAAAATAGGTGAACTCACACACTTTACAAAGCTTAATGCATCATCCATCTCTTAAAGTTTTACAAGCCTGCTTTGAGACAGAAACTCGATGGAACAATGTTAGTTCTCAGTCACAAAACAAGGAGATATTTACATGGTTTTAGTGGATAAACAAAAACTACCCTTACAGCCATAGGAAACAAGTTTATACAGACTGTTATCACATAGAAGTTACCTCACCTGGCCTAAACCTATTGTGTTCGAGTGAGGAATTGTTTAAATAGCTAACACCTTGGCCAACAAAACCTATTGTGTGAATTTTTAGGAACTATTTGGACAAACTAAGCTAAACTGTCTAAACATCTCTTGAAACTAAGTTCAATTCAACACATGGTAGAAAGAGGTGAATTTTGTGCCAGTCAAAATTATTTTAAAAGTACCTATATGGAAATTATAAGTCATTTCAAATAATGTATGGTAATGTAGGTCACAGAAACATATTATAATTTTAGTATCTGCGGACCCAACAACTTTGGTATAAAGAAAATATATATGAAAGTGTGATTTTATAAGTAGAAGTGTTTTAAGAAACTAATTAGTATTATGAAAAACATATAATTATGATTATAACTATGTAACACTGTAGCCTATGTTTAGATAAACAAATATTCAGTGGATATACCAGAATTATACAGGTATCCATATAGATGATCATTTTTATGTAATATTGATTAATATGTATAACAACATGTGTCTTTCTTAGCTAGACCAATTTTTATAGATATACATTTATAGAGATACATATATGTAACCAGTGTAATGTAATAGTGATTAATTAAGATTATACTGAGTGTATTTTAAATTAGACTGATTACCAGAATATTTAAAGGTATATACTATTCACACTATTATACACATTATGAAAATAGAACGTATTAACTTAAAAAGATAAACTCAAAACACATGTGAGACAACTGGGTGTTGAAGGTGATATTATTTGAACTCACTAAATTTTCGGGAAAGGTAAATGATTAAGTTTTTCCTTAACCAATAGAAAAGAAGCCACATCCTTTTGGGCAGAATTTAGTATAAGTTTTATAGTCTCATTGTCTGAGATGGTATTTAGAGGCAAGTAAGATGCCATGGAAGGGAGAGAGATCAAAAAGAAGGTCAGGGATCCACCCTGAGGGGGCACACTGGGAGATACACACACTCCCAGACAGACTGACACTCATGCACCATGGATGAATACATATTTTGACATTCATGAAGATTCCTGAACCCTGATCCTTGAAACTCGGAGGTTGCAAGAAGTAAATCCTCTTTAAGAGTATCCATTTTGAAAGCCACGGCAGCCATCTTAACTCTGGTAACCAGCCAATAGGAACAGTAGCCATTTTGGAATGGGTAATTATGTCATGTTGATTTTATCTTGTATGTTCTCACAACTATTGAATTATTGAATTGATATTAATTGACAATTGATAATCGTTCTCCCGAATCAATAACCACCTTTAGATTTTTCTCTAAAGATTCAAACTTTTCATTATATTTTTCATTTTGCATAGTTACCACTTTTATTGACAAAACAATCGTCTAATTTATTTCACATTATTAACCACTTACTTACCTGCAGTATAGTAACGGTTGGACGTGTGAAATACAGACATTCTGTTTAATTGTCAAGTTCACAAGGTTATTGATTCTACCGAGAAGTTATCATGGTGGTATTATGTCACAGGGACTGCGCGCCCATTTTTGCAAGTGTTTTTATTGATTTTCAAGACGTTCATGTACCGCAATTGGTATTTTAGTTTCATGTAAGTATTTGTTTTTGTCAACCAATAAATGTAACCATTTCGTATGATCACATGTCTCCATGAATAAGTTTTATATGCATAGACTGTGTCATATAGATTGATTTTGTATCTTAAAAATATCCTCATTATAAATTACTCAATAATAATTACTGTCCTTAAAAAGCACAACGTATGACATTCCACATGTAACCTTTAGTGTGTATCTGTAGTCATATAATATGAACTTTTAATTCTAGTTTGTCAGTGTTTACCCAATGTCTTTTTTCCTTGAAAACATGTGATATTTATCATCTTGCATGTATTCATTTATTATGATTTGTTTCTTTTCTTCTATTGATTCTTTCATTTTGTTTGAATGTTTCACTTGGTGAATATTTGTTTTTATGTGTTTATACTTGTATGTTTTGATTTAATCATTGATCAAGGTTGTCATCTACCTCTGATTGACATTCCCCTAGCACCTGTACAGGGGACAGATCTATATAACATGTATTAGTTGTAATGATTAAGCACATTTCCGTTGTGTGAAATCCATCTACCTTGACCACTGCTGGTTTCCTCTGGTGTCTTTTTGGATACTTTCATATTCCAATAAACTTTACTTGGAGCCCACGTGAGGTGCAGCCATTTCTTATTTTGACAATTTACCACGGAGGCGAGCCAGGGCTAGCACTCGGGTGTGTGTTCCAGTGGGCATATCAGTTACACCTGGAGCGATGAGTTCTTTTCATTTGGTACTAGCACGCAGCAAAGCCCATCTTCACCATCAGAGCTCTGGTGAATACCGGTTAGTATTAGTTAGTAGACCCTGTACCTCAGGTGAACCCGTGTCATCTGCCAGGGTGACCTGCTCGTATGCCTGTTCCGCTTGTCAGTGGTTGCTGCTCCACTGTTATAGCTACTGGCCTCCAAGCCTGACTCCAAACCATGACACCCTATGCCTTCCTTTGTTAGTTATCTAACAATTTGTTGTTATCGTAATATCTGTGTTAAAAACATAGTTTGTGGTTGCACACATCTACAAACATATGTTGAAGCCACATTGCCCTGTTAAGGCCCCTCTGTGAAGTGCAGTCACTAACTTTAATTTATGAGAGCCTCCATCTTGGAGCACATACAGTACAACTATGAATAAATTGAATAAAGGTATGCCTGGATGTAGCTAATTGGTCCTCAAAGGTGATGGGACACACCAGAGCCCCAACACAACACAATGGCAGCTGAGGACCATGTGTTTCTATTTCAAATCCAGCAAGCTAAACAAAAATTGCAACTGCTCCAATCATTTTTTAACTAGCAATTTAAAGAATGGTGCTCATAGAAGGTTTTTTTAACAGCACAAATGAAATACAAAAAAAATCCAAGCATGCTTACCAGCTAGACAGCAATAATAGAAAAAAAAAAAACAAGAACAAATTTACACTAACAATTCTGTAAAAAAAAAAATAGGTTTTGGTTGCACACTATTTAGAAGCTACACTGTCCTGTCAAGGCCCCTGTGTGAATTATCATCTCTAACCCTAATATATTAGAGCCCTCATCTTGGAGCATACAAATATATATATATATATATATATATATATATATATATATATATATATATATAGCAGTTAAAAAAATGTTTACTCTTGTTATTTTTAATGTAACTATACACACAATGATGAACAATATATGTGCTGTTACGGCCAGTATCATAGATCATGTCTGCATTTCATTCCAAACCTTTTCTTAAAGTGCAGCACTTTTGCACTGGGAATTTCCCTTTAGCAATATATCACTCTACAATATCAAATGTTCCCCAGGTATTTTCAGGTCTAATTCTCTTCTGAATGTACATACCTATCATCATAATATTTATTACCATTATTATGTTATCGTTATTTATATTATTGTCCACTGAATTTATTTTTGGTGATCAAATCAAATCTGAGTTTATATGAATAATCTCTGACAAATATAACTGTTCTGGGTAATTCTTTGATTAGGCAGTTTACACAGTGAATTGTTTTCTACTTCTAATATATTTTTAATTATCATTTTGATATCTGCTTTGTGCCTGAATTAGACAGATAAATGACTAAAGTCTTGATGCCATTCATAACTCTCAGTGTGTTTTAAGCGTAATCAAAACCATGCTGAACTTCCATCATCAATCTTAATAGTAAAAAAAGATCACAATTCTCATATTATAAAAATCTTTTTGACATAATATAAATGAGCTTATTAGAACAATGGCAGGGGAAATTGATTGACAGTATTTTTTAGTCTTCTGTGATTGCAAGTCTAAGTAGTTGTATGAAATATCATCACAGCCCAAGAAAATAAATACATCCACAGGCAAGGATTTGTGATTAGCTTATTTTTTTCATTGGCTCAAGCTTGCAGCAAACATTTAACACTTAATAATGTCATGCCTGTCATCAATAGATTAACAAGATTGCTGTTTCTGCTTTGAACAAATCAGGCAATAGTACTTTCCATAGACAAGGAAATCCCCCCATTTATTACACAAGATGCAAGATCCTTTTAAATGTTGTTTTACTAAGTCCCTAATGATCATGACATTAGCACTCTGACATATGCATCCGATTTATGGCTTAGGATATAAAACACTCTCATCGCAGCTCTTAGCATTTTATTTTAATTGGAATTCATCTTATATTTTTTATAAGGTTGAACATTCCAGTTTTAAAATGTAGCCTTTAGCAGTGTGTGTATTTATTCCCTGATACTATTGACAGAGCCTTTTCTATATGACATGTGCCTAGGGCACGCAGTAAAAATGCCTTACAGCTCAAGGTCATTGTAAAGTTTTTAGATGACCCTGGGCTGGCCCCTAAACCATTCTTACTTAAATTCGAGTTATAATGATGTTCTAGCATGTACAATGATTAAATTAAATGTAACATAAAGATATACTGAAAAATGACCCCCTGTACTGTGCTTGAGTCTATTAGACCCCTGTTGCTAAAATGAAGCTACGCCTCACCAAGGATCAGCTAAAAAAACTCAGACAAACCAAAATATTAGTGACTCTATATCTTAGCAGTAACCTGCAACCTTTTAGCAACCTCAGTCTGCAATAGTATTGCAAATATAGAAGAAACTCCCCATTGTAAGAACAAAGCTCTTGCACATTTTACAACGAGTGGGTGACAGAAGCTAGTCTTACACAAAAGTCATCACTGTTGCTTAAAGTAAATATAATATAATGCCCAGGGCATGATAAATACACAATACTAAGCTTTATTTTCAGCATGTTGTAGTAATAATCATAGACTAACAATTCTTTAACCTGGAATCCTTACATGTTTATTAGATAGTTAACTAAGTAAAAAATCTTAAAGGATGACTGCACTCATAACAAACTCATAAAAAGCTTCTGTAAGCCACTCCTTCTTGCTCCCAACTTACCTGCACCAATACTTTCACTGCAGAGTTTTACCTATGCCTGTGCTGGAGCTGCATTATGTGTAGCTCCAGACTCCTGAGACAGCTCAATATAAGTCTATAAAGGTTAAATGTGATACGCAATTTCTGGTAGCTGAACTATGTAGTAGTTATGTAGGCTTCATTTGGTACTCAAGTGTATCACTGTGTGTATTCTATGACGTATCGCTGTTGGACTCTTACATGACCTTCAGTGTCTGCTATTCTTTACTGTATTGAAAAATATAAAACTTTAATAAAATTGTCAATTCTAAAAATAAAGGTTTAATGTGCAGTAATAGTCCTCGCTGGTGCTGAAAAGGATTTTTGTCCGAAGACAGAAAAGCATTGCTCAGGATGTGGCTCTAGTAAACAGGTAAGAAACTGAAGTGGGGAATGTTAGTGAAGGTTACTTCAGAAGGAGTGGGAGGGTGGGTTAGATAAGTATTGTATAAACGAATAGTTGTTGTTCTAAAAGAAACTGTTGCCAGCATGTGGACATGGAATTATTTATATATTCTTAACAGGCAGTAAATAGGCTTTATAACAAGCCCTCACGGACCTCTGTAGATGTAGGCACTATGGTGTGCTTCATCCCTAAAGTTCACGCTAAAAGCATTGAAGTCATTCAAATCAGTTCAATCAGGCCTTATCTCCACCACTCCAATCAGGGTCTCAGTAGCCATTCAGCCTTTTAATCTCTATTGTAGAAACAAAGCAGGTGCATAAGGAGAGGGGGACAGGGTGAACTTAGCTGTCAAGACAACTGACAAATACATTGCTTTTGCTGTGAACTTAAAGAATTTATTAATTGCTCCACAGTTCCTGCAGATTCAAATGTCAATGAGGGCTAAATTAATGTTCATTTGATGTTTGTTAAATAATACGTAATGTGAATGTCCATAGCCTTAGCTTTAGCTATAGGTTGACTTTTAGCTGCCCACAAGAGTAAGCTTGATGTGTCTGTTAAACATAACTTTTTTATGAAAGAATGTTCAACAGAGATATGTTTTAGATTAGGAAAATCGTTTTGTTTGTGCGTATTAGAAAAAAGAAGGAGCACTCTGCAGATGTTCTGAGCTCCAGAAAACAACAGCAATCAGGAAAATACAACCTGGGCTTTCAAATCAAGAAGTTTTTTTTTGCAGGGGATAGCTACTAGTTATAGTGTATCTAAACCCAAAATCAAACATTTTATATACTGCAATATATCAGACCTTAGATGCAGTAGCTGCATTCATTTTCTTTTTTGTGTTTTGTTCCTCTTCATTTTCCCTTGGTAATTCTTGGAGTACCACAATTTCTGATCCTGGGTGTCTGCAGTCATACCTCCAATGTATTTAGAGAGAGAGTTATGTATTCCACTCAGGTTGGACTTCAATCATGTCTGATTTTGTTCATCTTCATTACATGGTAACCTATGGAAGTAATAAATATAAAGTGAATAAGTGTAGCGCTGCTCATAATATATCAATACAATGCTTAAAAAATTATAATGATACTCAGATAAACAATATATTAACAACCAATTAGATTGATATTCGATGCCCAATTTCACTTTCAAACAATTCTTCTCACTGTATAATCATATTCTAAATACAGTTTACTAGTTTACAATTACATAAGAAATACTGTTTTTGCTGTTTGTTAAGTTCACAGGAAGTGGCAAGGGCATTACATTTCTGGCATAATCAAAACTATTTCCTGTAGTTGCTGAAAATGTTATGGTCTAGTAAATCACAATATTTTACATTTTTGTTTTTGGGTTTAATTATTCTTTAACTAAACCCAAGTTAAAGAATAACTTGTTTTCACCCTTTGGGTAATGGCACCACCATCCCAGGAGGTCTCCTCTCTCATATAGTTACATAGTTATTCTGGTTGAAAAAAGGCACAAATCCATACAGTTCAACCCACAGACAAAACAAACAAACAAACAAACAAACAAACAAACAAACAAACAAACAAACAAACAAATCTAAAACCTTCATATACACAGTCCTATACCTAGAGTTGATCAAGAGAAAGGCAAAAAAAAAAATAAAGTATGATACAATTTGTTCCAGCTGGGGGAAAAATTCCTTCTTGAACCCCCCAGAGGCAATCAAATATTCCCTGGATCAAATTTATCTATAAATATTAGTATATAGTTATATTTTGAGCATTTACTAAACAATCTACTGTGCTGGCCAGAACCAGCTCTTGAGAAAGTTTTTTTTCACATTTTCACAGCTCTTACTGGCTAAAACAATTTTTCTCCAGATGTAAAAAGTGTCCCTTTGTCCTCTGTGATGACCTTAAAGTGAATCACTATGGGGGGGCGGAGCCAGCGGCCGGAGCAGATGGTGTGGTGAGAGAAGAGCTCCGTCACATCAGGGGACTTTCAGCAACTCACAGCGACGTGTGATACCCTAAAACCAGCTACACAGGTGGCGGAACACAAGGGGATCCCGAACCACAACATAGCCAAATGAAAGGAGAGAGAGGGACCCAGAAAGCTGACGCACTTCTACACTACAGTTCAGTCAGAATCACTCAAGATGGCACCGGCGCTGGAGACCTTTCTTCACAGCACAGCCATACTCTCAACGGCTCTGCCTGCACTGACAATGGTGAGTTGCCTGAGTCAGGCATTACACCTCTATCACCCCCATTAGCCTCAAACAGCCCAATTAAACAGAAGAGGAGACTCAGCTCTCCCGCTGAAGATACAATGCAACATGAGACAGAGGAAAAGGACATGGAGCAGACTGATATATATACACAAAAGCTGGATGCTCTTGCCTGCCTCTGGTCTGCTCCTGACTGATATTATGATGAAGGAGATGATTCTCACCCTGAGAGGGGCTATCCAGCAGGATTTAGCTAATATTACACGCTCCACATATAGAGAACTGACAGCTCTGGGGGACAGGGTTAACTACATGGAGAATAAAATGGGTGATTACTCTGAAGCCCACAATGAGCTCGTGGATGCTCACATGGATCTGGAAGATGAGTTCAAAACTCTCCACCTAAAGGTCACAGACCTGGAGGACAGATCACGCAGGAACAACATGAAATTTAGAGGGATCCCCGAATCAGTGAAACCTGCTGAACTGTGTACCTTCCTCCAACAATTGATGATAAAATCTATGCCATCCCTTACACATGCGGATGTCATCATTGACAGGGCCCACAGACTGCACAAACCACCTCATCTCCCTGAGAAGGTCCCTAGGGACATCATTGCAAGAATACATTTCTTCCACATCAAAGACCAGCTCATGAGATTCTCCAGACTAAATAACACACTTCCAGACCCCTATGCGGGGATCAGGATATATGCTGACCTCTCACAAAACTGCTGAGGAATCATAAAATACTCTACAGATGGGGCTTCCCTGCTAAACTTCTGCTTGAAAAAGATAACGAATGGTATACCATTTTGTCCCTGGAAAAAGGCCTGGAGCTAATGCCCTAATGTGGACTTCTTCCCCATAATGCCTACCCGGAACCTTTGGGACCCAACGACTTCCAGATCAGGCTCTAATACATACTATAGCTCGAAAGGGAAATGTGATGGTTAATCACCACCATGATTAACACTAGAGGCCAACTGCCTCTAAAAATTTCAATAGGGTCTCCCCTTGGATCACCAAAAAATCATATGCATATATATATACATACTGCCACGCAAGTTGCCTGATGTTCGGCTGCACTGGAAAATACCTTAATGACTTTACCCCACTATTGTTTTTGGGATATCCCCAAATCCATCCAGTTGAAGTTAACTGTTTTGTACTTCTTTATTCTGATTCTTGATTTTTTTTTGGTTACTTTTCCATTTTTGTGGAATTTTCAGGTAACTGCACTAACCCTCAGAGCATTCCACTCCACTGCATTGGAAACAATTCCTAGCTCACAACAAATACCTACCTGCACCAGTAGATGTCACCAAAGCACCATTGAAGACAACAATGTCCAATAAACTGATGTCCATCAACGCAAGAGGTCTCAACAGCCCATTTAAACGTCGAACACTATAGAAGACAGCCTTAGAAAAGAATTGTGACATTCTTTGTGTGCATGAAACACATTTCTTGGATCAAAACCCCCTCGATGCTCCCACAACAAGTTTCTGTAATAAACAGGAACTGATTCTGGACTGCCGCCCTCTAAAAAATAGCTTTGTTTATTCAGGAAAAATTCACATCAAAATCAAAGGAGAACAACACAGCAGACAAAAGAGCTGATGTTTTGCACTAACATTAGTGCTTATTCATAGCTGACAGCAAGTTTCTGTACGTCGTTACAGCAAATGACTCTGGTAAACATAATGGTGTCCTAATAGCCATTAAGGACTCTGTTACGTTTAAATTACTAGATAAACAAGTAGATAGCCATGGTAGGTATATTATCTTAATAGCTGAAATCAATAATAATCTTTATACATTGGTAAATTTGTATGCTCCTAACCAGAAACCGATGAAATTTATACGTAAAACTCTACAGAAGGCTAAAAGTCTGAAAAAGGGTAACCTGTTGATATGTGGAGATTTTAATGTCATTTTAAATGATGTACTAGACTCCTCCTCTGTGGGACGGAGATGCAGACCATCCCTGGGTAATTATTGCCTAGAAGAAGAGCTATATGATCCTTGGCGTTTCCTCCGCACCACAGAACGGGATTACACTTACTTTTTCCCAGTCCATAGAAGTTATTCCAGGATAGATTTCTTCCTCACAGACAAATACACTTTACAAAAGGTGACAAGGGCAGATATCCATAATATCACCTGGTCCGACCATGGTGATATTATGCGAAATGGAAATCTACTACTTCTCCAGGTATAAAGGAAGTTATTGACAGGGTAAACTCACAAAGCCTCATAGAAGGCATGCTGGCATACAAAGAGGGTCAGACTCATACCTACCATAAGTTCTGGGATAGTGTGCTATCAATGCACAATATCCTCTAGAGTTGATGACCTTAATAATTGGAAAATGACCGCTTCTATTGATGTTACAGAAAAACCAGTGCAGGGAAATAAGAATTAATACTGCTGATTTGTTTGTTTGGTTATATGTTTACTTGGTTTGGTTAGCCAGTTGATGTTTATACAGATTGTGTTCAACTACTACACTCTAACCTATGATGGTATTATTATTAGTAGCATTTGGTTCTGGTACCATTGTTCTGATAAGAGTTTGTAACCAACCCAGGCTGACCATATACTGGGTCACATTCACAATTCCTGGAGAGGCATACAGATAGCCTGTTCACAGTATGCTCCCGATAGGGGTGACGGGCTCCTCATACTAATCATATCTCTCCAACCGATTTCTCCAGGTACTACAACTCAGATTAAAGACTCCAACGTTGTTCTTTTTTATTTTCTATCAGGAACCTAATCTACTCAGATGTACTTAAAATGTTCTCTGTTGAAAGTATTGACATCGATGTACACCTGCTATATTTGTATTTGTACAAAAAATTGTTTAATAAAAATCTTAAAGTTAAAAAAAAAAGTGAATCACTCTACACCACATTCACTATATGGACCACTTATGTATTTATACCAGTTGATCAATTCCCCTCTTAATCTCAAGAGAATACATTCATCGCTGAGCTCCTCCATGCCTCTTATCAGTTTGGTTGTCCTTATCTGCACTCTCTCTAGTTCCCCAATATCTTTTTGTGACCTGGTCTTCAAAACTGAGCTGCATTTTCTAGATGAGGTCTTACTAATGATTTGTACCGGGGCAAACTGATATCTCTCTTTCTGCAGTCCATACTTCTTTTAATACAAGAAAGGATTTTGCTGCTTTGGAAACAACAGCTTGGCATTGCATGTTATTATTAAGCTTATGATCTACCAGAACACCCAAATTCTTCTCCACCATTGATTCCCCCAGTTTTACTCCCCCTAGTGTGTATGATACATGCATATTTTTAAACCCCAAGTGCATAATTTTACATTTATCAACATTAAACCTTATTTGCCACGTAGTCGTCAAATTAACCACATCCCATCAAGCAACGTGCACGTACATCGCTGGATTTCCAGTGGTTGTACCAGGAGGATGCCTGCAGCTGCAGGCATCACCCCGTTATAGTTTTTTAGAGCCTCTCTTACTGCCACTCGAATTCTGTTACAAGCAGCGGGAGCAGACTCCCACCTCTTCCGACGCCTTCCGTGGCTCTCTGGGGCTCTCCCGTCCCACTGGGAGACATGAGCGACTGGCCGGACAGCAAAGCGAAGCCTGGATCAGCTATGATCGGCTGTTCATAACAGTAAACCGGAAGCAATGACATGACATCACTTCAGATTTACTTGGAAACCACCAGCGTCAGTTTTTTTTTAAATCTAATGCATTCAAAACCACAGATCTTGCTGTCTATTGCTTAAAATATTTTCTTCTAGCAAAAATGTATCCATGTGGTCTTTTATTAAACTCTTCAGTATATTCCCAACTATAAAAGTTAAACTAACAGGTCTGTAGTTACTTAGTAAAGACTTTGATCCCTTTCTAAATATAGGCACTACATTGGCCTTTCACCAATCCAGTGGTACTATGCCAGTCATTAAAGAATCCATAAAAATTAGAAACAATGGCTTTGAAATGACATAGCTCAATTCTTTTAGGACACGTGGGTGTATGCCATCTGGTCTAGGTGCTTTATCCACTCTATTTTGTCTAAATATTTATGGACCATATCAGTTTTGAGCCATAATGGTTCATTTGGGGCTATGTCAATATCATCTCCATTATGGTCTTGAGATAATCCATGCTCCATTGTATACACAGAGCTGAAGAAGGTATTTAATACATTTGTCTTCTATTTGTCCCAAGTCACCCACTCCAGATTATTTTGCAAATGGCCTACATGCTCAGACCTGACCTTTTTATTATTAATATATTTGAAGAATTTTGGGAAGTTTATCCTACTCTCTTTTGCTCACTTTCATTAGTTTTGAATTTTTGTGGCCTTGATTTCCTTTTTACATATTCTGTTATATTCTGTAACATTTAAATGATGAGTGCCTTCATTTTTATATTTTTTAAAAGCTTTTTTTTATTGTCTATAGCTTTTTTAAATTTGGCCGTGACTCACAAAGTTTTTTTTTTTTTTTAGCCTTTTAAACTTATTGCCCATGGGAATATATTTTTCAGTGTGTTTGCATATAGCAGCCCTCAGTCTTAAAACAAGTTAAGTGATTTTTTCTTTCCACGCTTGACCCGTAGCTAGTTCTACAGTCAGACCTATCGCATTCCTCTGTAGCAGCATCACAAATTTGAAAACATCATTATACTACCATTTATTTTGCTTATAGCTACACCTCTTGGACTCCCCCTAGGGCAGTGATGGCGAACCTTGGCACCCCAGATGTTTTGAAACTACTTTCCAATGATGCTCATGCACTCTGCAGTGTAGTTGAGCATCATAGGAAATGTAGTTTCAAAACATCTGGGGTGCCAAGGTTCGCCATCACTGCCCTAGGGGGACTTCAAGATGGGATTTACTAACACTGATTTTAACCTACTCTGGGTATACAGAAGTTCTTTTTCTGTATTGTTCTGTCTAGATCTTTTCTCCCTGTTTTAAGAAAATAAAGGTGCACCAGAGCCCTGGGTATTTTTCGATTGACCTACATCTAATACAACCCCCCTCCTCAGTGGAATCTACAATTTTGCTTATTTTTGCCGGCATACACTTTCCCATCCCTGTTGTCTCTCCCTCCTAGATGAACCAGCAGGCCTATCTCCACCTCCAGCATTCTTTACTGCAACAGCTGGGTATGTTGCCTAGCTAGTGCAGGCTCTCTCTGTCTACCCTACCCATTCTTTTTTCCTTATCTTTGGAATCTCTGCTCACTGACTTCATCTTCCTCGTTCTCTCCCTCTCCCTCCCCCCCTTTTTTTTAAATTCAATTTTTTCTTTCATTCCTCTTCTACCCCCATTTGACTCTATCTCTCCAGCGCAGATGAGTCCCTGCCTCAAAATGAGTCCATTATTACTGACAGACCCTTGAGATGTGCCTAATGCCACATAGACACGGTCGGAATTTCCGTCAGAAAAAGTCAGATGGGAGCTTTTCATCGTATATTCCGACCGTGTGTATGCCCCATCGGACTTTTTCCGTCAAAAATTCAGACGGACTTAGATAGAGAACATGTTCTATATTTTTCCGATGGAACAAATTATCGTAAAAAATGCTTGTCTGTATGCTGTTCCAACGAGATTAGCAGAAGGAGGCCAAAGGGTGGCACACTGGCTATTGAACTTCATTTTTTTAGTGCCGTCCTACGTGTTGTACGTCACCGTGTTCTTGACGGTCGGAATTTGGTGTGACCGTGTGTATGCAAGATGGCTTGAGCAGAATTCCATCTGAATTCTGTCAGAAAAACCTTCAGAGTTTATTCCGACGGCAAAACCGATCATGTGTACAGGGCATTAGTCATCACCAGGGCCCTCCTCTCATGTGGTATATATGTAATGTCCTCTGCTACGCACAGCTCAGATCAACTCCCTTACAAAGTACTTTAATTTAATGTAAAAGATCTTAACATGCCATAAAATGGAGCAGTGTTCTTTCTGAAGTTCATAGACATAGAATCCATGTATTCTTGTAAAAGACTTTTCAAGACAGGCTTGATTCCCTGATTAGCCAATTCCAGATTCTGGGTATCATATCATGCTAAAAACGCAAAGACTAGAAGGGTGTCAATACTGATTTCTAAACAGACACCTTTCATTCTCTCAGAACAATTAGCAGATACCTTTTTATTAAGGTATCATTGAAGAGCAGACCAATAATTTTAGCAAATGTGTACTCTCCTAACACAAGCAGGTAGCTTTCATTTGGGATGTGATCATGAAGCTTATGATTTTTAGAACTGGAATGATCATTCTGGATGGGGACTTCAATGTGCCTCTGATTCCTATCCAGAAAACTTCTACTGGCACTTCATTTTTCTTTGTGCCACAACAAACATACTCCTGCTTGGACTACCTGTTTGTGCCTCAAAGCACAAAGCAACCGCAGAGAGCAAGTTCCTTTTCAACCACCACCCCCTTACCTTAACCCAGATCTTTCCAGAAAGGGACTTTCACTCCCGACAGATCTGTGCAGCCCCCAGTTCTCATAACAGACAATTCAGGAATATTTCTGTATGAATGATACTCCCAAAACTTCTCATTTGACACATTGAGAAACTCACAAATGTCTTATAAGATCATAGCTGAATCATAGCCAAAAACTCTTGATTTGGGAGTTTTGGCACAGTACAGCCCACCTCTCATATCTCTCATGGACGCAAAAGCTCTGGAAGCCCCGCTCTCTTTAAAGGAATTTTTGATCACACTAAAAGGCATGAAACCTGGCCCAGACAGCTTTCCAGTGCAGTATTATAAAAATATGTCTGACTTTCTAACCTCATGATTCCTCAAGGAATCATTCATTATTGAAAGCTCAATGTCCCCTTTGAGCGCCTCATGGAAGTATACATGACAGTCATACCAAAAGACCTCATAGACCCTTTCAAATATTCAATTATCAACCTATTTTCCTTAATAATGTTGATATAAAATGTTTTGCTAAAATACTGGTGAAGTGCCTGGGCCCATTACTTCCATCCTGGATTCCATTGGACCAAATGGGTCAGGAGGCCAGGGATAATACAATACAAGCTCTAAACCTACATCATTGGCTTACCTCTAGCCAGGAGAGGGTGTTTTTCCTGTAATTGAATGCAGAAAAGGCATTTGATAGAGTAGTCTGGGACTATATGTTAGAAGTTCTGCAAGTGGTGGGACTTTGAAAAAAAAATATGTCTGTCAATATCTTGTCCCTTTAGGCAAACCCGAGGCAAGAGTTAGGGTGAATGGCCACCTATCTAATTCCTTCTGCATCAGAAATGCCACTAGACAGGGGTGCCCTTTTTCTCAAATATTATACTGTATGTCTTGACATTTTAACCTTGACTACATCATCCCAGAGTGAAGCAAAATATCCAGGGAGTTTTTGTGGAGGATCAGGAATTTAAAGTGGCGGCATTTGCAGATGGCATCCTTCTGTTCCTCTCAGAGCCTCATACAACCCAAACATGTTCCTTAAAATTTTTGTACCATTTTGAATCTCAAAGTTATCTATTTTAACTCATTTGCATTGAATGTGATCCCCCAGAAGTGGTTTCCAAGTGCCAAACTAACTTCCCATTTCGGTGGAAGTCAAACACTATAATGTATCTGGGAATGAAATCACCCATGGATTTTCCTGAACTCTACACCAGGAACTTTCTGGCCGAGCTGGGTAACAGCCAATGTGACCTTCAACAGTGAAACAAACCTACGTTCAGGCAGACGTTCATATTTAAAATGACTGTGCTTCCGTGGGTATTTTACACATTACAAATCAGGAATGGACTGCACGGCATGGGAATGGGTATGAACCTGACTAAGAAGGATTGGGAGACTTTCAACTGTTATATGCATAAAAGTCTTTAAATGTTTCTATACAAGAAAATGGCTGCAAGCTTAAATCCAGTTAGTACAAGATACCCACTGTACTACATAAAATCTCTTCATCAAGAAGAAGGATCTTCAAACCACATCTGGACCTGTCCTGAGACCCAGGGGTACTATAAGGAAGTCCATACTATGATTGTAGCAGCATCTACCCTCCCACAGGAAGTCATGCCAGCCCAGTTTCTTCTCCACTTCTCTAAGATCTCTGCCTGCTTATACTGTACCAAAATTCTATAGCAATACATATGATTATAATAAAAGTGTACACTGCGCTAAATTGAAAGAAAATATGGTGCGGAGCAGCTACTTACAAGGTGACAACAACCAAAGAAACATGTGAAAATGAAATAAAAAGTAGCGCATAAATGGTGCCAAAAGTCTTCAATCAAGAAAACAACTGAAAAAAACAAATGTCCACAAATGATAAACATAACAGTGAAAAAACTTGTAAGTCTCTCAATATAGGTGAATAAAATCCTGTCGGTGAGTGGGAAACAAATGACATGGAATGTCCCACTGAAAACCATGCGTGGATGCAGGGAGACAGAAGTTAAAACGCAGGTGAATCAACAAATCATCCCCAAGTTGTATCTCTCAACAACATGCGACTTGGTAAAGGTGGTGTGTAAGAAACTCTTACCAGATATGATGGACTCCCTTGTCAGCGACAGGGAGTCACTCGAGCGGGTTGCCTCTCAGGGCCAGTGAACAGACATCACAGCTCTGCGAACCCTCTGGGTCAAACTCTGCGCGGATCTCCCGGGGTCGCCAGGTGGGTCCTCCCAAAGGATGGCCAAGGTGCGGATCAGAGGGAACAATGCGTCACGTGCAAAGGCTGGAGTGAAGGCTGGTTGAATCTCTCAGTAAGTATGTGGAGAAAAAATAAACAAGCTCCACATAGTGTGGATGAGCAAAAATAGGATTTTTATTGCTAAAAACGCCAGGTAACAATAAAATGTGATCACAAAGTAAAAAATCGAAAATGGGCAACAAGGAGGATGCTGGAAGCGCCCTTTGAAGCTTTTCGATCAATGGATCGTCTACTGGGGCATGCAGCATCCCCTCCAAATTGCCTAATATTTATAAAAAACATTCCAAAAGAGCAAATTGTGTGTGCTGTCAAACAACCTTCCCCATTGGATGAATGGGGTCACATGATCACACCTGGGTGGACCTGACAGGTGTGAAACATCATGCATTAGTATACATAGTGTGTGATTAACCTGTTGTATGTCACCAAACAGACCTCACATAGAAAAATAATTGAATAATACAACCTCAGACTGTTCAAAAATGAAATAAACAGGGAACGGAATTTGACCTGTTATATATCACCAAAAGGACCTTACATAGATAAATAGTAGCATGATATCACATCAGAATGTTCAAACATTTTGTAATGAAGTGAAATGAACAAGAAACGGACTTTTATGCACAATACTCCCATTGCTGACACTTCTGTGTCAGCTCTAAAGCAACAGGGAGTCAGTGCCAATCAGGGACTATGTTTCAGGGGGCGGGCGGAGCCAACCACCAATCGCTGTGAAGACAGGAAGTCACTGGCGGCGCCGCCCAACCTCCATGAGACAGACATGAGGAAGTGACGTCGGAGCGCAGAACCAGCTCCACGTCCATCCCCTGTCATGTGATACCTCTCTCTGGAAGTCAGGGAGAGGAAGAGGGAGGGGGGACAAGCGTCAGATAGAACGTTCCCAACGCCGGTGCCCAGGCTCCTCCCCCGTGTCTCCGGAAGTAACACAAAACGTGAATAGCAGCCAGAAATCCCACCTCAATGATGGAAAACTGGCAAAAAGTTACCTAAGAAATGGGGAAGGGAACGCACCACTCAACAGACGGCAAGGCACAAGGGCAAGGGCCATGCAGTTGAGTGGCGCGCCTGAAAGGAAGGGTAGTGCTCGGCTGACTTCTAACAGTTGAAAATCGGGGGACCAAAAACCAGCACTAAATACATCAATGCTGGCGAGAGCCCCCAAAGTGTAATAATAATCCCTTCCTATCAAAACAACAGACAAGATAAATGAATAAAATGCAATGTCTTCTAAAAACATGATATAAAAAGGGTTAATGAACATTGCCTCTACAAAGTAAGAGCCATCCTCATAATGTTAACCGTGCACAAGCCAGTGTGAAAAGCCAACATGCGGAAGGTGTAGCTCACCTCTGAATATAATGTAAGCGCACCCCCAAAAAATTGCGCCAACACAGGGGAAAATAGAATAATGTGGAAATAAACATAGGTGGTAGTATTAAAGGAGAGCACCTGAAAATATATGCAAATGTGATAAAATGAATACAAAAAAGGGGGTGTTAAGATGAATTGATAAACGAGTTGAGGTCCCACTCCACGTTCATCCCAAATGGGAAGAAGGACCTCAACTCGTGAATCCAGTATGTCTCGAGACGTGAAACCCCACGCAGACGAGACTCACCCCTCCAGTGCGGGACAAACTTGTCAATAACCTGGAACAGAGTGCCTGTGGGATCCCTGTCATGGTGTTCCAGGTAGTGACGTGGCACAGTGTGCTTGTCCCTACCTTTTTTGATTGCAGCCACGTGTTCATTAACACGAACAGAAAAAGTTCTGATCGTGCGACCCACATATTGTTTGTGGCAAGGACAGGTTATCAGATAAACGATGTATTGTGAGGAACACGTGGTGAAATGCTTCATGGAGTAGGTGC
This sequence comes from Aquarana catesbeiana, assembly GCF_042186555.1. Taxonomy (NCBI): domain Eukaryota; kingdom Metazoa; phylum Chordata; class Amphibia; order Anura; family Ranidae; genus Aquarana; species Aquarana catesbeiana. The sequence goes on from NC_133324.1 coordinate 389,985,329, forward strand.
GGGAAGTGACAGTGGACTTAAAAGTGACACTCTTGCGTCTTCCCCCAGTATTATGTAGGCAGACCTGGCACTTACGACAGGGGTAGTAACCTTTACACTCCTGAAAGAACGACACTTTTTTGGGGGGGTCTATTATATTTGGGGCGATCTGTCCCTGAATGGACCTAGCGCCTCTAAAGACTACCGAGGCCTGCTTGGGTAAAACAGGACCAAGTAGTCTATCGTTCTGTAATATTCCCCAATGTTTTTTAATAATACGTTTAATCTGTTTAGATTGAATAGAATGGGTGGTAAAAAAGGATAGCTTAGCATTAAATGTAGTGTTGTCTTTAGAGCGTTCTATAAGCGTAGCCTGCCTTTCAGTGAGTAGTGCTCTATTGATTTCGCTGTCTAGCAGGTGAGGGTCGTAACCCTTATCCAGGAATCTGCTTCTGAGGACTTGAGATTGGGATAAAAAATCTGAAGTCTGGGTACAGTTGCGCCTCAATCTTAAAAACTGGCTGCGGGGGACTGACCGAAGCCATTCTTCACGATGGCAGCTGTCGATCGGAATGTACCCATTCCGATCTGTGGGTTTGAAGTAGGTACGGAACTCTAGGTGTTGGTGCACAACTGAAATTTCCAGATCGAGGAAATGCACCTTGGTTGTGCTGGCTTCAAAACTCAACGAAATCCCCCTGTCGTTGGCGTTGAGAGTATTCATGAAGCCCTCGAGTGATGGCCGATCTCCTTCCCAAAGGAGGAGGATGTCGTCTATGTACCTGGCCCAAAGAACCAATTCGGGTCTCCGGGCAGCATAGACGACATCCTCCTCCCACTGGGCCATGAAGAGGTTAGCGAGACTGGGGGCAAATTTGGCCCCCATGGCCACGCCCCTCTGTTGTAAAAAGAATTTGTCCTGAAACCAGAAATAATTATGCCTGGTTGCAAATTTTAACAGCTGCATAATGAAGTTTCGTTGTAGTATGGGGAGTCTTCCATCTCTGGAGAGATGGTTTTCGACTGCTTCAAAACCCAGATGGTGTGGTATGCACGTATATAACGCTGCAACGTCAGCTGTAACCAGGAAAGTATCTTTCTTAATTACAACAGACTCCAATAGTTTAATTGTGTCCCGGGTGTCCTTCAGATAGGAGGGGGTGGCCTGGACAAGTGGTTGTAAGTAGAAGTCCACGTATTTGCCAATCCTCGCCGTAACCGAATCTATCCCGCTGACAATGGGTCGGCCGGGAGGATTGGTTGGGTTCTTATGAACCTCGGGAAGATAGTATATGGCGGGAATACGTGGTACTTGGGGGACCAAAAAGCATTTTTCCTTTTTGTTGAGAATTCCCAAGGAAAAGCCTTCCTCTACCAATTCAACCAAAGCTTTTTTGAAGGAAATTGTGGGATCCCTAGGGATGCACTGATAAGTATCAGAGTCCCCTAAAATCCTATTCATCTCTTGAAGATAATCAGCTTTATCAAGAACAACGATGCCTCCGCCCTTATCTGCCGGGCGGATGACCAGGTTCTTATTTTCACACAGTGATTTTAAACCCGTCTTGATGTCAGGTTTGACATAAAAGCGTTTCCGACATTTAGCCAGTCTATCCAGGTCCTCCAAGACCAAACTCTTGAAGACCTGGATAGAAGGGGCCAAGGTGCCAGGGGGATTGAATAGGGACGAGTTGGACAATCCCGAATGGATTACCTGAGGCTGCAAACACGTTCCCTCGGTAAAAGGTACGGTTCTATTGTGAGTAGATGTCACCGCTGGGGTGGTGACTGGAACAGTGGTGTGGTGTATAGGGGGAGTGATTTTGGTGAGAAAATGCCTCTGTACACTCAACTTCCGGGTGAATTTAAGAACATCAATGAATGTTGCAAAGTGGTTAAGTGGTTTGGGGGGTACAAATTTGAGTCCTCTGTCCAGGACTGATTTCTCAGCTTCTGTTAGTACAGCAGAACTCAAATTGAAAATACCCATTCCTCTTACACTCTTTTCCTTTTGGCGTTGGACCCTCCTCCCCCCTCTGGTCCCTCTTTTCTGTCTAAATTTCCTGGATGGTAGTCTGTGTTCCTCTGAAAACCCTGAGGATGGTGGGGGCCTGGCCTACTTTGATTGTAAATGTAAGGGGAACGATGGTAATAATCATCCTCTCTTTCATAATGAGAGTATGTACCTCCGTATCTCTCATAGGGGACATTGTCCCTAAGAGGGCTGAATCTGTTGTTCACACGAATCGGAGAGTGATAGCTATGATCCAAACTCCGCCGTGGTGGGGTGTGATAATTACGGGGGTCTACATAATTAGAAGGGGGAACCCGCGAGTTAACCTTATTGTGAGGATCTACCGGGTGTCCTCTAGACCGACCTCTTGTCCTCGGGGCGCCCCTCCCACCCCGGCCTCCCGGTGGGGGGGGGACCACCGGGTGGTCTGGGTGGTCCTTGTTCTGCACTTCTTTTGGGAGGTGGGGGTTCTCTGGATTCTGGTTTGTATGCGGGTTGGTATATCAGAGTTCGGTCTGAATTGGTAGTTGTTGCCATGGTGGTCTCCATAGAAGGAGGATCACCGTTGGCAACCGGGAGAGAATTGAGCTTTCTCTGCCAATTGAAGACCGAAAGTGTGGTATATTCAGTATAATCTCTGTTGTACTTTTTTTGTTTTTTATTCCTTTGTTCTTTCTCCTCTTTTTCTAACGTATTTCTCAAACTAGTGGATAGTGAGATATATTCTGCGGTTGTTTTATATGGAGTTAATTTTTCTTTCAAATCCTTAATTTCAATATCAATGAGGGACAGTTTAGTCTGTTTTTTGTCTAATAGGAATCTCAACAATCTCAAGCCCGCCTCATTGAAAAATTTGAACCATGGTTCTAAATCTACCTCATCTTGCTGAGGATGGATGTCCCACCTCAGACCTCTAGGGACCATCTGTTCCTTGACGTATTGCTCAAGGAAAGCGGTATCCCATTGAAGGTGAAGTTCGCTAATCATCAGATTTTTGAGTCTGATGAACATACCCCCTAGTTCAGTATTGGGATTAGTATTCGTAAATACACCATCAGTATTTAAGGACCTGGAGGTCCTGTATTCGAACACATCCATGAAAAAATGTGGAGGATAAAGAAAATATAAAATAAATAAAAAAATATATATAGCCGCTGTGTAAAAAGTCAAACCAACAAGTGCAAATATAATAAAAGTGTACACTGCGCTAAATTGAAAGAAAATATGGTGCGGAGCAGCTACTTACAAGGTGACAACAACCAAAGAAACATGTGAAAATGAAATAAAAAGTAGCGCATAAATGGTGCCAAAAGTCTTCAATCAAGAAAACAACTGAAAAAAACAAATGTCCACAAATGATAAACATAACAGTGAAAAAACTTGTAAGTCTCTCAATATAGGTGAATAAAATCCTGTCGGTGAGTGGGAAACAAATGACATGGAATGTCCCACTGAAAACCATGCGTGGATGCAGGGAGACAGAAGTTAAAACGCAGGTGAATCAACAAATCATCCCCAAGTTGTATCTCTCAACAACATGCGACTTGGTAAAGGTGGTGTGTAAGAATACATATGATTAACACAGCCAGGCTTTAAGCACTGATCAAACCACGCACCCTTGATGAAGCAGTGGCTTTCGAAGAATTGAACACATTGTAGGAACAGAAGAGTTGATACATATAGCATATTATAAGGTCTCTAAATTTACCCAGGTATGGGAATACTGGATGCATTTTGTGGAAACTTCCTTTTACTGTAGCCTCCTGACTGACTATACCTAAGATGCTTCCTTTTAAGGTAATATAGTGAAATATAGGGGGCTAGTGTCGCCCCAACACTAGTGACACCCCCTATATTTTACTATATTTCCTGTTATTACTGGAAAGGGAGGCTTTTATCTATGCCTGGATCCGCTGGGGGAGAGATGGGGAATGAGGAGTGGGTGGGGCACATTTCTTCTCCCCCCTCTACATTAATTCCCTCCTATCTTTTTGTACTGTAATGGGTCTTCCATCTTTTCTTTTATTAGACAGCGCAATCCAACTTGCAGGCCTAAATGCCCTCTACCCCATGGAAGTCTCCCTTTAACTACAGCTGCTCTGGTGGGGGCTTCTTTACTGTACTGTTAGCTTGCTTACTGCCAGATCCCCATGGGGCAATTAACCTATGTGGTCAGGGTAAGTTCACTCTAAATGAATGAAGGGATTTACCAGAGGTAGATTCCAAGATACTGGGGGTGCCTATAATAGGTTGTCTAGTCTTTCCTGAATCTAACTTTATCTGATCTTGTGTGGTTGTTTGGTTTATGACTGTATTGCAATATAACTCCTTCACCTTCCTGACACTGGTGAGTTGTCATGTTTTGATTGTAAATACATCCTACTTTTCCTAAAGATATGTCCCACTGAGGCTTCTATACCTTGTATTTTGATTTAGTGAATATTAGTAAAGCTTCTTATATAAGAAAATACACTATACATTTAAAAAAAGTCCTTTATTAAAATAAAAAAAAAGTCTCATTGTTTAAATCAATCATCAATCACATTGCCCAGCTATGTAGATCTACATCAAACATGTTGAACAACAATCTCGGCAACCCACTGAAAATAAAACACACCAGCCAACTCCGACATACTGCTCTCCAGCTTAATGTAAACTAAGGGAAAAAAGCTTCCCAGGTGATATAATTGACTAAATATGGTGAATAATAAAAATTGTCCATAAATGTCAGAAGAGCACACTCATAAGAATGAATGATACCACTATAAAAAAAATGATTAAATGGTTTAACTATGCCCCTATTAGGCTGTCTGTCTCTGAGGGTCATTTTTGCCTCCCTCTTTTTATTATATTAAATAGATACTAAAGAACCAAAATGTATATTTATAGTTGAATGCCCGGGGATAAACAAACCTTCTGCTCTGTGGACTGCTCACAAGCATGCATTAGGAGTATTTGTACACTACTTTCTGCTTGTGCAAAGAAAAGGAGACAAATGCTACTTAAGCAAATCCCAGGTAATATTTTGTCCAATTAGTCCATTAACAAATCTAATTCCTTCCCATTTGTCATGGCTGAATTAATGAGAGACAGAACAGACATTTTGAAAATGGAATACTACACCTTGTGCAACAAACTGGTGTGAGAAAAGTGCATTAACTAAAAACTGAAGTCTAAAATACCATTTCTAGTGGACCTTGTCACTAAAAAAAAAAATGACTGACCCCCTCCCCCAGTGCATTGCTGGCATCTTTAGTAAATTCTATAACTCTCTTAATAACTTGCATGTGAACCCTTACACACCCCAGGCTTCAGAGGAAAAGATATCTAAACTTTTAGACAACTTAAATTAGAAACATACTCACCTTCAGTCCAGCGATGCAGTGTTCTGGAGCTCCCCACCAGCCTCTGACATTGTCAGGTGGCTGGCTTTCAGGTATTGATCACCAGTCACTTTCATTGGCCAGGCTCAGTCAGCTTGGCAATGCCAAGTTTTTAAAATGAGCTGCGCATGCACAGCTCACTGTACAAGGGTGGACAGGCAGGTAAATAACTTTAATGTAGAAGAGACTTGTTTTCTGCACTAAAAATCCTGCCTGTTTACCCATTTTGTAATATTTGCCATAAAATTCTGCTTTACGCCTCCCTGCACTTACAACGAACAACTGGAAGACTTTTTTTGCCATATTAACCCTGTAGAAATCAGAAAAATTATTGATACACTCCCTAATCATAAAACACAGAGTTCTGATGGATTTCAACCAAATATTATGAGCAGTTTAAACATGTTTTGGCCCCACACTTGGCAGATCTTTTCAAGTCACTATGTTAGATTTGAAACATTGAAAATGGTATTTATTGCTATTCCAAAACCAGATAAGGAAAGCTCATTACTTGCAAATTGCAGGCTTATAACTCTATTAAATACTGAAGAAAAAAAAAACAGTTTGCTAAAACAAAAACTTATTTTGATAAAGTGGTATAATACATGATATATCTGGTTGGCTGGCTTTGCTTTGTCAATAAAATACAACATTTTAAACATTGTATAGGTATACTTTTAGTGTGTTTTAGGGATTCTTCTTTTCTTTTTTTTTTTTTAGTCAGTGTTTCATTGTTGGTGTCATGGTGGTGACTGACAAACATTTACACTCATTCCTCTAGTTTGAAGTTTTTATTGATGTCTGTGTCCCCACTGTGGAAACCCTTCTATTTGTCCTGGTGACTAATGGAAAAAAGGTGAGGGGAAATCCAAGATTTTAGAGCTGTCTCAATACCAAGAGGTAAGGGAAAGTATCCAATGGAGGTATCTGTGTGAAAACTCTGTAAGATGGGATTTCCAATAATTTTGGTGAGATTTCCTTTCATTTCCTGTTTCACCTCTGGGACAGAAAGTAAGGAGAAATCTTCCCAATATGACAGAGGCAGAGGAACAAAAACAGTATTTCTGCTATATCCAAAACTCTAACAAGCAATAAGATGTATCTATACATACACATTAATTAATTAAACCGCCTTAAATGTTTGCTTTACAAAAATAAATATATGAAATCACTGAAATCCTGATGTATATGATAGAAATCTACCCTTTAACAAAGCTATATGCAATTAAACTGTTTTGGCTGAAAATTTGACATTTTGGAAAGTCTCTACATGGCTATAAAAACAGTAATTAAGCAATGAGTTTTACAATTAATGTAATTAACACTGACTGTGTATTATCTGTTTTTTTTGTGAATTAAATAGTTTGCCACATTCTCGTTTTGTATTGTACAGATAACCTTTGTTCCATGCTATAGATTTCAGCAGGTGTCAAGAAACAATTATTTCCATGATCCTGGAAAATTTTCTGTTAACCAAGGTACATAATAGAGACCCATAATGTGACTGTAAATGTGCTAGAGTAAAAGTAAATGACACATAGAAATCAAACTGCTTGGAAGTGATATGCATTCACCATTACTGCATAATGTGTCTGCATTTCGACCCCTAAGAATTATTGTGAAACCAGGCAGAACTCACGACAGGTAAGGGGTTTGAAGTACAGGAACCCTTGCAGTGAAACGAATCAGAAAGTGTCTTTAGAACCTATGCTACCTGAGCAAGCAGGTCAAATAAACATTTTTTTTTATTTAATGAAGATCTGCTGCTAAGGCATGTCTTTTACAATAGTGGATCTCATTCATGGTCTCTGAAGAATCTGAGCAGTTATAAGTAACATTCAGAAATTCACTAGAAAGTCATTGATTTCACTTGATGGTCCTAATTAGCCATTTGTATAGTTCTATAATTAAATATGTTCCTTTCTCATCAAGTTTTTCACTTTAGTAATGATACCACTGTGCCACAAACAGGCTCCATGCTGTTTGGTTTGGGACTTATTCATAGCATTTAATTGGTCACCCAGTGGTTAGCCAATAACCCCTTCTATGGGAAGCAACACTCTGAATGCTGTTAATGGGCTAGAGGCACAGCGATTGCCTCCTGGTACTCAGCAGTACTGGGAATAAAGCAATTTCCTCCACTGTGTTGTGTGCCCAATAGCTAATCCTCTCTACTTCTGAAATGCACACTATTTGGTTATAAGTATTTGTGCTGCTTTACTTACCACTGGGTTGTTAATAGGCAGTGATTCTTCAATGCTCCTTCAGTGAAGTTACAGTCTGCTTGCTGACTGCTAATTAAACAAGTTTGCACTCCAAGACTGCAACAAAAGGTAGCAAGGTCAACTTGTTTCTCAGAGTCCTCTTTTATTTTGTAATGTGTGCTTTAAGGTCAGAATTACATATATCAGCACATCTATGAAAGTTACCACAATGACCACTCGCTGCTTAATTTGCATGCAGGGCCCTAGTTAGCCCCCAGTCTGTGATTCTGGAGATATGATCTCTGCACAAATAAAGAAAACTGTACTGGATTAAAACACTGTTAGAATTTGTCAGAGAACAAGTAGAAATTCGGAATTACTCATTTTTTATAACGCCGGCGCAAAATATTAATTTCTAAAAAAGAAAATAATTAGCATAATTAATTTTGAAGCTTTTCAGCCATAATTTGTCATACTGAATGCTGCTTTTTGTCACTTTTCATTTTGAAGACTTAACTGTTTTTCTTTTGTGTAATATGTTATTTTACATAGCAAGTGTTAAAGTGATTGTAAAGGATCGTTTTTTTTTTTTTTTTTTAAATAACAAACATGTCATACTTACCTCCACTGTGCAGCTCGTTTTGCACAAAGTGGCCCTGAACATCCTCTTCTAGGGTCCCCCGGCCAGCTCTTGCGGCTCCTCCCCGCATCAGACAACCCCCTAGGAGAAGCGTTCTCCTGAGGATAGGATGAATTAAGGTGAAAAAACATGAGGGTTTACAACCCCTTTAATTATGCTGTTATGCAAGTAGTTTTTGTATATTTTTTTAAAATTAATTCCAGATGTCAAGGCAAAAGGCTCAATAATAACCAGGGCTTTTTTTCTTAAACAATAGGTGCTGGAACTCAACCACGACCCTCCAAAACCTCTCCACCCACACACACTCTCCAAATTACATCAAATAGTGGTCAGTCAAATTTCACGAACAGTAGGAGGGTCCTAAAGGGGCATTAAGTATCAAGTTTGCATTACATACAGGGTGCAGAGTTCAGGGGGGTTAACCACAGAGTGCAGAGCTGTCACTTGTAAACACAGAAACCGGGCCACCCCAAGTGTCTGAGCCAGAGGTGGTGGAACTGAGTTCCACCAAGTTCCCCCTGAAAAAAAGCCCTGATAATAACTATTAAATTGGTTTGTGTTTTTTTCCCTGATAGTACATTTAAATATCATAACATAGGGCTGCATGTTTGACTGAAGGGTGCATTTCCCAGTCCCTCACTCCCACTATGTTAACATCTAACTTCAGTCCTTTATACATTTCTCTGACAGCTTGTCAGTGATTTTTTACAGATTTTCACAGGCCCATTTAATACAATATACTATAATATAAAATACTGTACAGTAGCCCCCCCCCCAAAAAAAAAAAATGTAGCCATTTTTAAATATTTCAGTGAAAACATAAGTGTGAATTTTTACACTTGCAAATACACTGCTCAAAAAAATTAAATGAACACTTTTTAATCAGAGTATAGCAGCAAGTCAATTAAACGCCTGGGATGTTGCTGATTTTACAGGTCGAGACCACTGACATTTTTTTCCCTACTCATCTTTTCTGACTGTTTTTCACTAGTTTTGCATTTGACCAGCATGAGGCAATACCTGGACCCTATAGGTGTTGCATAGGCAGTCCAACTCCTCCAGGATGGCACATCAATATGTGCCATTGCCAGAAGGTTTGTTGTGTCTCCCAGAACAGTCTCAAGAGCATGGAAGAGATTCCAGGAGACAGGCAGTTACTCTAGGACAGCTGGACAGGGCCACAGAAAGTCCTTAACCCATCAGCAGGACGGGTATATGCTCCTTTGTGCAAGGGGGAACAGGATGAGCACTGCCTGAGCCTTATAAAATGACCTCCAGCAGGCCACTGGTGTGAATGTCTCTGACCAAACAATCAGAAACACACTTCATGAGGGTGGCCTGAGGGCCCGTTGTCCTCTAGTGGGCCCTTTGCTCACTGCCGCACCATGGAGCTTGATTGGCATCTACCATTTAACACCAGAATTGGCAGGACCGCCACTGGTGCCCTGCTTTTCACAAATGAGAGCAGGTTCACCCTGAGCACATGTGACAGGCATAAAAGGGCAGGGATCAGCTGTGGAGAATGTTATGCTGCCTGTAACATCATTCAGCATGACCGATTTGGTGGTGGGTCAGTGATGGTCTGGGGAGGCATATCCATAAAGGGATGCATAGACCTCTACAGGCTAGATAATGGCACCCTGACTGCCATTAGGTATCAGGATGAAATCCTTGGACCCCTTGTCAGACCCCACGCTGGTGCAGTGGGTCCTGGGTTCCTTCTGATGCATGGCAATGCCCAACCTCATGTGGCAAGAGTGTGCAGCCAGTTCCTGGAGGATGAAGGAATTGATACCACTGAATGGCCCCCACGCTCGCCTGACCTAAATCCAGTAGAACACCTCTGGGACATTTTGTTTTGGTCCACCCGACACCACCAGATTGCACCACAGTCTGTACGGGAGCTTAGTGATGCCCTGGTCCAGATCTGGGAGGAAACACCCTAGGACACCATTCGTCGTCTCATTAGGAGCATGCCCCGACATTGTCAGGCATGCTTACAAGCACGTGGGGGGCATACAAACTACCGAGTACCATTTTGAGTGGCTGCAATGAAATTTCAGCAAAATTGACTAGACTGCTGCATCATTTTTTTACTTTTTACTCTGTAGGTTGATAATTTTCACTTCCATAAAATGATGTGGCGTCCTTTGGTTCCTAACACATTACTCAGTCCATATCAGTATAGATATCCAGCATGATATTTTTCCCCATTAAGATCTGATGTGTTTTCAAAGTGTTCCTTTCATTTTTTTGAGCAGTGTAAATGGGAAAACCATAAGGTTGACAACATCAAGACACCTCTAAGAAGCATTGACTATCTCTAACCTATATGAAAACCCATGTTTTGCAGCTAATAAAATACATAATTAGTTTGTAGTAGGAAATATTCAGCCTCAAAGAAAAAAAAAACAGCATTACTTTCTGCTTCCTGAGAAACCCTAGTTGACCTACAGTAAACAAACAGGAATATGCTATGTACATTTTATTCTGGATTCTACAACTGGATTACACAGTCAGATGTGTGGATTGTTTTATAGATGTTTTTGTAGTGCACTCCTGTGCCTATCTTTTGCATGTAACAAACTTTGGATTTTGTATCAATTCCATGAGGAAGGGAGAGGTATGGTGAAACGTTAAAGCAGAACTCCAGATAAAAATGAAAAAAAAAATAGCCTATAACAAATAAAATGAAATAGGGTAGTTAAATTTTTCATTTAGCATTCTTTGTGTTTTTCTTTTTTTTTGTGTGTGTATTTGATTGTTGTTTGTGAACAGTCACTCAAAATGTTTATTTTACCATTTGTCCCTGTTTGTTTTTCTTTCTCTCTGTGAGGAAAACATAACATAAAATAATTAGGGTACTAAAGGGACATTATTTTGCCACAAGAGCAGGTTTAGGATGAAAAGAGTTTGTTTAACGCTTTGACGCTGACACTATGCAGATATGCGGCCTCACTGGGCGTTTTTCCGTCGGTATAGCATAGCACAGCATGCTCCTAGCACAGAGACCGGGGTCTCACCGAACACTAGCGATCAGGACCCGGAGATCCCAGTTCCAGATCACCTGATCGCTGTGATAACCTCTGATTGGTTATCACAGTAACCAGTCATTGTGAAGCCCACACCTGTGTTTCTCTCTCTGTGAAGGGAGAGGAAAGATACATTGTATTTTTTGTCTCCTTACAGAGAGAAAAAAAAAAGGGTGTGTAAAAAAATAAATACAAATAATAAAAAGTAAATGAAAAAATACCTAGATCAATGTTTGATCTAGGTCAGTGCCAGGGTTAGTGTTTTGGTCAAGTAAGGGTCAAAGGTCAGGGACAAAGGTCAATCATTTTTTAAATTAGTATTATTGTCAGTTATGCGCAGTATTGATTCTGGGCTGTACTACCGCTACAAACAACAAATAACACATACATATGTGATGTCACTGCGATCATTGGGAGCAGCAGAATTTATTTTGGGTTGTTCTTTGGTGGTAGGTTATGGTTGTAACAAGAAAGATACAGCTATAATATTTTGGGACAGTGTTCTTTTGATAATTAAAATAAATCAGGAGATATCTATTACCATTTACCACCAAACGAAAGCCCAATTTGTCTTGAAAAAAAGACAAGGTATAATTCACCTAGATAGATGAAGTAGTTGTGATGATATGTAAGGTTTTACTAAGACACGTCAAAGTTGCAATATTGTGCTTAGGCATTAAGATTTGTTTTACCCTTAGGCACAAAGGGGTTAACCCTCAGAAACCATTTAAAGCCCATTGCAACATCAAAAACAACCTTAAAGTGGTTGTAAAGTCAGAATGTTTTTTTATCTTAATGCATTCTATGCATTAAGATAAAAAACCTTCTATGTTCAGCAGCCCCCCTCAGACCCCCTAATACTTACTTGAGCCCATCTTGATCCAGCGATGTTGTAGAAAAGTCTCGGCATCCCGGGACTCTCCCTCCTTATTGGCTGAGATGGCAGTGCAGTGCTATTGGCTCCCGCTGCTGTCAATCAAAGTCATTGAGCCAATGAGGAGAGAGAGGGGGCAGGGCTGACCCGCGGCTCCATGTCTGAATGGACACACAGAGTAGCGGCTCAGCTTGAGTGCCCCCATAGCAAGCTGCTTGCTGTGGGGACACTCAGCAGGAGGGAGGGACAAGGAGTGGCAGCGAGGGACATGAAAAAATGAGGATCTGGGCTGCTCTGTGCAAAATCATTACACAGGGCAGTTAAGTATGACATGTTTGTTATTTTTAAAGAAAAAAAAAAACTGATGCTTTAGTATCACTTTAATTTTGCCTTCCATAATAACTCCAATGCATTTAATTAAAATGATGAAGTTTTGCACACATTTGCACAAATTTTTGATGAATTAAAACTCTTAATTCCACTCATCATAAAGTACAGTACAGCTTGCATTAAAAAAAAAAAAAAAAAAAAGCTTAGCATTAAATTACCTTAAATTACATTTATGCTTTCCAGGCATGGTGCTTTAGTGACTTTTCTTTCGGTTAATCATTTTTTAGACCTTGTTTATTGTAAGCCACTCTTGTTTATTGTAAGCCACTGTGGCGCAGCTGCAATTCAACCATTGCATATGTAGCTTAATTGCACCTGCTCCTCATCTTGTTCCCATCTTGTATACAAATCACCTTATTTTCAAGTGTCTCCATGGTCTCCTTTGTCTCTTTTCTATTATTATATTAAAATAATTAAAAACTTTTTTTAGTCTAGCCAGTATTTTATCTAGTGTTGGATGGTGGGTACAGTCTACACTAGTGCAATAGTGCATTTTGCCACTATTGTAGTGCAATTTGGAATCGCGGGCAGGATCGTGCCATTTCTGCCCACAATCTCAAATCGCCAGATGTGAATGGGATCAGAGAAGTCTGCATAGAGGTTGACTGTTACTTGCTGCCAACCCCCTCTAATAGAGGTCTGATTGATAAATACTCCACAAGACTTTTCTATTACAAAACAATTTGTGGTAGGCAGGTAAAATCCTACTTTACACCATGTCACTGAAATGTTGGTTATAATAAAACCTTCCTCTATTTGTTTTGTGCCTGAAAAGTCCTAAATGCCTCATTTTCCTGCATGTGCAGTATAACTAATTTTGAAAGCACCTTGAGCTAGTTCTCTCTTTCGACTGTGTGACAGCCCCACCCAAGCAAAATTTTAATAATCGTAACTCAGATTGTCTTTGTGTGTTTATTGTAATGATTGCATGTTATTTAACCACATCATTGCCCTTCTGTTGCACATGTATTGTTGTGATTGCCCATTTGTTGCCTGCACATTGTGACAGTTGCTGGTTTGTTATCTGCATAATATAGCAATTAAATGTTTCTTATTTACATATTGTATATGATTGCCTATTTGTAGCATGTGTTGTCAGAATTACCATTTTATGCCAACATATTTCCTATTCACCACTGCTAAGAGCATGGGTCTCCAAACTGTGGCCCAAGGGCCGGATGTGGCCCTTTGCTTGCCTTTATCCAGCTCTTGGGGCACTATTCCTTCCACTGATACCAAAGACGGAGCACTATTCCTCCTTCTGACACCAACAATAGGGCACTACTCCTCACACTGACACCAACAATAGGGCACTATTCCTCATTTTTTCTTACTCCCACTGACCACCAAGCCTATGTCATTGTTCACTGCCACCAATGCCAGGGCATTTTCTACTCCCACTGCAACAGTCTGGCCCCCCTAAAGTTTGAAAGGCAGTAAACTGCCCCTTTGTTTCAAAAGCTTGGAGACCCCTGGCTTAGAGAAATATTTTACCATAGTATAATCGCCTGCAGGCCTGTCAAAATTAAAATGCCACTATTATCCCATGTTTTACAGTGTTGAACTAAGTGCATATTCCTTGTAACAGCTCTAAATTGACAGCAAATTTACCCTGAAGTTGACCCCTTCCCTTCTTACATCTACAGCAATATCCAAGAACTAACAAAATAACAAAATAGAACAGGAAAGAAAAAGGAAATAGGTAAGAAAACCTAATTAAATATTATTTTGCTTACTAACAGTGTTGATTGGTGGGGAACGTTTGTGTTTTGCATGACCTCACTCATTGTTCAGCTCCCCAGTTAATTATGCATTGATTTACCATTTTGGACAGGACTATACAATACAGTAAGAAGGCCAATAAAATGTCACACTGCTGTAAACTGAAAAAAAAGCATTTATGTTTGCAGATGTGATCAAATATTGCTTGCAATACAGAAGGACTATTGCAAGTGTTAACCTTACCTGCCCAAGCTCATGTTCATAAATCCCAGCAAATGTTGAAGACGTTTTCATCTTTTCACTGAAAAGGAGTCATTCTTTGACTGTATGCTTTTCCGGGGGGGAAACAGCAGGGTTATTCCTGGTAAAAGTAAATAGGCAGTCCTTTTTGTAAATGAAGTTGCACTCTGTAAGGGAATTGTCAATTATTCCCAGAGCTTAGTGAGGTGAAGCTCTCCAGACTTTCATCATCCAATCACGTGCAAGGAAAAATATGTTTTTAAAATTTTCATTGCACATGATTGGGCATTCTTTGCAAACTAAAGCTTCACCACACTAAGCTTGACTTGCTAAGGGCAAATTCACTTGCAAAGTGAATAGTTTATTTGACTTTTGTAAATCAGTCACACTGTCACTAAATTACACAATGCACTGCAGGTAATCATGCAGTGATAAGTAGTAGCAAGCACAAAATCAATAACATTTGAAGCAATGTTGATTAAAAAAGAGTAGATTAAATTTATGAAAATAAATTTGTTGTGCCAGACAACAGCTATGCTATGCAGCTTGGTCACCTCCTCATCCCCAGGGCACTGAAGAAACAGCAGCAGACAGCTCTTGTCTTATATCAACAAGTTCTTTGACAACATATGTTCATGCAGTACACATGGTTGTCTCCTAATACTGCTGCTCATTCAGTCTGAGTTCTACTAAACAGTGGTTTACAAGAATAGTTTAGGGCTCTTTCACACATGCATCAATACCCTGTGTTTACACACCACTTATTCAGCATTTTTAAAGCCTCATAACCACCCTTCAACTGCTGCCATAAATAATACAGTGGCACAACAGAGTGCTGTTTGCACAGTAGCAGTGGCATTGTGTTGTGTCATGTTAAAAATTAAGCAGCATGCCACTTTCATGAAGCGTTAACATGTGTCTGCTGCGTCTATTGATTTCAATGGTAATGCTTTATAACTGCACTTTAAAAGTGAGGTTTGATATATATTTTTTAAAAACATACTTACCTAGGTGGATGTAGCATCAGTCCAATTCTGCATCTGTCCCCCGTCGGCTCTAATGCCCCGTACACACGGTCGGATTTTCCGATGGACAATGTCCGATCGGAGCGTGTTGTCGGAAATTCCGACTGTGTGTGGGCGCCATCGGACATTTTCCATCGGATTTTCCGACACACAAAGTTGGAGAGCAGGAGATAAAATTTTCCGACAACAAAATCCGATCGCGTCAATTCCGACCGTGTGTGGCCTGTTCCGACGCACAAAGTGCCACGCATGCTCAGAAGAAATTCCAACACGGGACAGCTCGTTCTGGTAAACTTAGCGTTCGCAATGGATACAGCACTTTCATCGCGCTGCAATGTTAAAAATGGTTTAATACAACGCACTCTCTTCTTCTTTATAATGTGACAAGAATTAAGTAGTTTTGCTGCTCATATTCACACACACTTCTCACAAACTTTTATTTGTGTTTTTTTAGTGGGATTCCCTGAATATATTGTTATTAGTTGTCACATCTGACAGTTTTATATTAGTTTGTTTTGTTTTTTTTGGATTTTAAGCCTTTTTTTTTCTTTAATGTTTGGATTTTTTCCAAGGCTGATCTTTGTTCAATGTTATTTTTATTTTTACTCCAGAATATTTTTGTGTGTGTTTTGTGTGTCAAGTTACCCCAACACCATTGATATCTTTTATTATTTAATCTCCAGGAGATTGTTTGGTGTTGGTGTCCCTTGTTCATTTCACATTGTATATTTGAAATGTACCTGAATCCTCACAAACCAACTGTCATTTTTGAAGTAAAACACATAGGAGAGTATAATTCCAAACCCAAATCCTTTATTAAGGGATCAGAACCAAACAAAGAGGAAGGCAACACTGGATCAACAGGAGAAATTAGCGAAGCCTGGGACCCCCACGGCAGACATCAATTCTTCAACATCAAAATTGGTGGCCTGAGGAGTCCATATGTAAGGGAGGGCAGTCTGGTCCAGAATTCGCAGAGATCCGGAAAGCAGCAGATGACATCTGTGTCCCCAGGCTGTGGTACCACAAGAGGCTGCATTTTTTGGCCGACCAGACTGGATCCAGGGCAATCACTGTCTGGTCTTCCTTCCACGCTTCCTTCCGGGCTGTGGCTGTGCAGTTGGAGATGTGGCAGGAGGAGGAGTAGGACCTGGAGGAGGAGGAGGACTGGGAGGACCTGGAGGAGGACTGGGGGGACCTGGAGGAGGACTGGAGGGACCTGGAGGAGGACTGGGAGGACCTGGAGGAGGACTGGGAGGACCTGGAGGAGAGGGAGGACGAGGAGGAGCACCTGCAGGAGGAGGAGGAGGACCAACGCGAAGGTGTGTCTGAGGTGTAATTTGGCCCCTCATACCTTTCTCCAGAGCCTCCGATATGAGGGCCTCACACATGACTTTTTGGTCCTTCTCCATCCTCTGCATTTTATATGCAATGAAGGCAGCAATGTTCTCCTCCATGGTGTGTGGTCCTCCCAGGACCTCTGTAGCCCTCCAAAAGAATCCTATAGCAGCCTCCTCTAGGGTACTCCTCCTACTGCCACTTTCTGTTTTCAGGGGGGTGGAGGGACCTGCAGATCAGCCAGCCGGCTCGGCCCGGCCACCTCCTGGCTGAGACTTCCCTGTGTATGAAAAAGGGACATGGTTTTAGTTTTTGCTTCATCAATCACAATCCTAAATTAGTACTCCCAACTAACATCTAGTTAACATCATTGATTGTACAAGCAGAAATATTTAGAGGAATGCTATACCTGGCTCAATCTGGGCTCCTCCACATGTGGCCTGGAAGGCCCAGGTTGGGCGTCAGAAGCCTCAGCCAGGGGGGAAGGAAGCGTGGAAGGAAGACTTGAGAGGGATGGCCTGGGTTCAGTCTGGCCTGCCAGAAAGTGCAGCCTGTTGTAGTACAACATCCTGGGGACATAGATGTCATCTGCTGCTCCGGATCTCTGCGAATCCAGGACTTTCTTGCGCTCCCTTAGATATGTGCTCCTCAGGCAACCAATTAATATCTTTAAATAGGTGATGTCTGCCGTGGGGATCACCTGCTTCACAATTTCACACAATTGCACCAGTGCTGCCTTCCTCTTTGCTTGGTTCTTGAAATGGGGGTGGGTAATCTCCCACAGACAGGGCAGCTCCCTTAGCATCTCTACGAATACTGACATGAAGTCATTATCTTTTAATAAGATATCCATGTTCACTGCAAGACATAACACAAGACAAAGCCTAATCTCAGACAAAACTCTCCTAATCTTGTTAGAATATAGGCCTCAATCTAGAAGCAGTATAGGCACAAGTTTGTCTCTTACCTTCGTTCTTACGATCGGCGCGTCCAATGCTCCTTCCTCCGCTCACAGATCGTACGTAATATGCACACGTGTTATGCTTTATACACACTGCGCATGCGTGTAACTCCGCCCGCCCCTGACGTTCTTTCTAGTCTATTCCCCGCCCCTTTTCGTTCGGCGCAGTGGGTGAAGAGCACATGGCGGAGTTACAGCAGGTGCATGCTAATTCTAGCAACGAGGAGGAGGAGGAGGAAAGCCCGGATCCAGGCACGTCCCGATCCAGAAGGAGACGTTTTAAGGCCACAAATATGTCCTTTGGGGAGATGTTGGAGATGGTCGACATCATGAGGAAGTCCGACTATGACGGAAAATATGGGCCTTACCCCAACCCCAACATCAGAAAGGCCAAAATCATTGCTAAAGTGATCAAAAGCCTTCACAGGAATTTCGGGGTACGAAGATCTAAAGATCAGCTCAGGAAGCGGTGGTCGGACCTGAAGTTGAGAGAGCCAGAGCAGTACCGAAAGATCCGGAGAGTGCTGCAAAAAAGTAAGTAGTTGTGCTGTGTTCCTATTCTTTCTGTCTTTATTCCGTTCGTTCTGCTCCATATGCTTTTATTAATTGTAACGTTTAAAATGGCAACTTTAATGTTCATGGGCCCATTATTCGTTTGTATCAAACATTTTTCTTTCGGCCTCTAGAACACCATTGTTTAGGCCATATGCATTTTCACACATTTTTTGGGGCCTACTTGGATGCCAAATATTTGTTTGTGTAGATGGGTTTGTTACTAGAATGAAATGCCAACTAGATTGTGTGTAAGGAGAGGACACTGAGCAGCTGTTTTCACATCTGGACACTGGAGCACTAGTGTGGGACCCCAGAACACCATTTTTATTAGGGGGGGCACACAGGTGCTCCAGTGTATACTATAGGGGGGCTACATCTGTGAAACTTGTACTCAACAGGTAAAGTATTGCAGCTTGACAAAGGGCAATAAAAAATATACATCATGGAACTCGGCTAAAATAGACAATTGTACCCCACTTCCAAGCAATGTTTCCTATTTATAGTTCTGCCATCAAATATCTGTGTGCTAATTATACCATTTTTGTTTTACATAGGGGAGAAAAGACTCGGAGGACACCCCTCATCCCAGGAGAACACAGACCCCGCACCTATGGAAGAAGGTGAAATACCACCAACACAAGAAGAAGAGCAGGAGGAAGAAGAAGATGTGGTGGAGATTGGCACCACAACAGGTGAGTGTCTGCGACCACAGGCTCAGGTAAACGAGATGGATGGTGGCAGATTTTTGAGACCTTTTTTTTGTTCTTTATCTCTTTTTAGGTGATCGTGATGTGAGGGATAGAGTACGCTTTACTTCTGAAAGTGCCCAGATCCTGATCGGGGAGATCATGGGGTGTAATCTCGAATTGCACAACATACAGCAGCAAATCAGTGATGTTATTAAAAAAAATAATAACATCATTGATGTTTTGGGGCGAATTTAAACCCCACAAAATCACTTGTTTTATTGTGGTCCAAATTTGGAGGATGCACACAGTGTGCCAACATGTGCTATCTGCCATCACGGGATTGTCTCAACATTACAACACTTTTGGGGTGATGTAATTGCTGTTTTATGCAAAAATGGGGGTTATTTCCTAAGGGCAAATACACTTTGCACTACAAGTGCAGGTTCAGTGCAGTTGCAAGTGCACTTGTAGTGAAATGTGTTTTTGCATTTAGGAAGTACCAGCCAACACTGTTTTTTATAAGGTTACCCAATCACGACATTTTCTGCACTCAACACATTTCTGTCAGGGTCAGCTAAAACAAACACAAGCAGTAAATGTCCACAAAGAATTTCTTTTGGTTGTTTTTTATTTGAAAAAGGTTTCACAGATTGTCTGGCATATTGATAGCCCCCCTACCCGCAAAGAACTCCAGGTAGCGTAACCGGACATCACAGGCACTCAGGGAGGGCAAGCCAGGATGGCCACTTTCAAGCGCCGTCAGTGTTGATGGATTTGGGATTCCGGCCTCAGGCCCAACTGAGCCAGCATAGTTGGCTGAATGTTTTCTTAAAAAATTATGGAGAACACAGCAGGCAAGTATTATATGGTTCAGTTTATACTCCGCCATATGGATGGGTGTCAGAAATAATCGGAACCGGCTGGCCAGGATTCCAAATGTGTTCTCCACCACTCTTCGGGCTCTGGCCAGCCGGTAATTAAAAACCCTCTGTTCCGGGGTGAGGGTCCTCATCGGGAATGGCCGCATCAGGTGGTCCCCCAGCGCAAATGCTTCATCAGCAACGAACACAAATGGGAGACCTTCAACATTGTCCTCTGGAGGTGGCAAGTCCAAGCTGCCATTCTGGAGACGCCTGTAGAACTCCGTCTGGGCGATGACTCCACCATCGGACATCCGGCCATTCTTCCCCACGTCCACATACAGGAACTCGTAATTAGCCGACACCACCGCCAACATCACTATACTATTAAACCCCTTGTAATTATACGACCCCGAGTTGGGTGGTGGGACGATGTGGACGTGTTTCCCATCAATTGCCCCTCCGCAGTTAGGAAAGTCCCACCGCTGGGCAAAGTGGGAGGCCACAGTCTGCCATTCCTGTGGCGTTGAAGGAAACTGTTGAGGAAAAAACAATAAACATTACTATTTTTTCACAGAAACATGGCAAGCAGATTAGACACAAACATTATGGGCCAACCTCCAGATAGCATTTATTAAGGGGAATTTAACAACAACAAAGTATAAGGTACACCTATCATATTCCCCCTCCCCCCCTCTCATGGGCCATTTCTAACATTATAGGGGGGGGAACTCTTGGACAGGTAACCCTCTTCACTTCATTGAGAGATGAATGCCTAAATAATGGGTATTACTTGGAACAGCCCCTCCTTAGTTACACTATTGGCAGACCACTGGACGGGTAAGAAGTGTCATAATACAAAGATATAAATGCACACTGTACACATTTGAGCACATTTGAACATTCTGCTATTACCTATCAAGATAATAATAGGATACAAAAACTTTAAACAGTACCATTGGAAAGTATACAGGCAGGCCCTTGCACTACATGCTTTGGGGAATTCATCCATAAATCTGACCAGTAAAGAGATGGGTATAGTGTGTATGGGTTTGGCAAAGTCAGCAGATAGATGATTGAGGATAGAGAATTGTGATCAGCTGACTTAGCAGTTGGGGAGGGAGGGTTACTAAAAATTATTTGGGGACACCACAAAAAAAAGCCTCTGGCACTCTGCCTGAATTTAAAACAAAAATAACATTACCAAACATTTTAGGGGGTGTTTGGGGTAAAGCACTACTATGGAGCTGATAAAATACATTGTTAAGTGACTGCATGAGGTGAATATAGGGCAGGAGACACCATGCTGGGGAGGTTAGTGAAGGGCAAATATGTATGAAGGACATAAAATAACAATTACATAAAAATCCAGCATGCATGAGGACATTCACAGCATATTACAATCATGGTAATTAGGGAATGAGGAAAGAAATGCAATATATTAGCAAACATTCAATACAATAAAATGTGATATAAAAGAATAAAAATCTTACCTTCATATACTCCTTCTGCAGGACCTGTATGATGGCAGAACAGGTCTCTGGGATGATGATACCCAGAGCCTGGGGGGAGATGCCTGTCGAGAACTTTAAGTCCTGCAGGCTTCTCCCTGTGGCCAAATACCGCAAGGTAGCGACCAACCTCTGCTCCGGAGTGATGGCTTGCCTCATGCAGGTATCC
Source organism: Aquarana catesbeiana (assembly GCF_042186555.1). Taxonomy (NCBI): domain Eukaryota; kingdom Metazoa; phylum Chordata; class Amphibia; order Anura; family Ranidae; genus Aquarana; species Aquarana catesbeiana. The sequence continues at coordinate 390,006,915 of NC_133324.1, forward strand.
TGCCTGCTGATATAGGGGGTCAGCGAAGCCAACAGACGGTGAAACACGGGGTCCGTCATCCTGAGAAAGTTCCTGAAATCATCAGGATTATTCTCACGGATCCCACGGAGCAAAGGCATATGAGAGAACTGGTCATGCTGAAGCAACCAATTCTTGGTCCATGAACTCCTCCCCACCCTGTTCATGGACTGGGCTTGTGTCAAGGTCAGGACCCCAAAACCAAGCCCCCGCACAGCACGAACTCTACGAGGAGTACGCATACGAAACATGGCTAGAAAACGGTCGGCTACTCAGAACGAAGTAACAGAACGCACTGAAGAACAGCAAGGCCTGTGAAAAGCGACCTGAAAAACAGCAACGAGCAGGCAAGATCACACAGAAAACTCTGATATGAACTGACTGCACGCACTGAAGAGCAGATACAAACCCACAAGCACAAACTGAACGGCAGAAAACGATCTGAAAGCCACGAGTCTGAAAAAGCGCGAATCGTCTCTCACCAAACTTTTACTAACACGAGATTAGCAAAAGGAGCCCAAAGGGTGCCGCGCTTGGTTCTGAACCGTCCTTTTCTAGTCTCGTCGTACGTGGTGTACGTGACCGCGTGGTTGTCGATCGGAAATTCCGACAACTTTGTGCGACCGTGTGTAGGCAAAACAAGTTTGAACCAACATCCATCGGAAAAAATCCTAGGATTTTGTTGTCGGAATGTCCGAACAAAGTCCGACCGTGTGTACGGGGCATTAGACTGAGATCCAAGCGATCAAACACTGCTGATTGCTCCCTTCCCAGTGCTACGTGAGCAGAGAGTTGGTGACTGTCTGTCTGCTCTGCCCCTCCTGTGCTCACTGGACTGCTGGGCTGTGGAAGGGGCTAGAATGGCAGGCTCAGGCTCTCGGTGGCTTGCAGATAGGCTAAGCCAGGTGCCAATTCAGGCACCTGGATGGATTCAAGGATGGATTCCAATTATATGGTTGTGATCTTTCCCCAGCCTGGACCGGCCTGTGACATCAGCCGACAGCAGACTTCAGCCCACTGTCATCTGAAAATGGGACACAGGAGTGCAGAACAAACTGCACTCCTGTGATCCACAGGAGAAGTACAGCCAAATAAGCTTTGACTGTACCTTTCCTTTAACAGCACCTACAGTATTGCATTTATGGCACGTTAGTGAAGAATTTATAAATTGTTAGGCCAGTTTCACGAGCCTCATAGCGTAAATCCAAAGAGTTTTTTATTCAACTGAACTCTTTGGATTTACGCTATGAGGCTCTTCTCTTCTTCATGCATATGAAAATTCCTGGTGGATACCATTAGGAACACAGCAGTGACACAAATGGGAAGGAGTCGGTGAGGGGGACATCGATCGTTTGGAATTCCGGCCACCTGATCTACATTTATATGCCCATTACCCCTGCAGGGGTTGGGCGCTCCGGTGAGTGGGGGCACAAGTGGGGGTTCCATATAGGACGGTTTAAACCAACCACAGCAGATGTATCTGGAATCGCTTGGATACACACCATAATTTTGCCCAAGGATTTTCTTACACATAGGACAATTTTTGGATATATGCATTACACCTTTGAAGTTTTTGACCACTATCACTTGAAGTTTTTGGTTACACGGACTA